>NW_026562423.1:327500-952500 GCF_027474105.1 Poeciliopsis prolifica
CGGCAACACAGTCACTGAAATCTGATTGGACGGAATACCGACGATCCACACAGACATACAGGAAGCAGCAAGAGAGACGTTATGGAAACAAAAGAGAACAGACTCGTGAAAGTAAATTAATGAAATTTAATTGAACAAACAATAAGTTAGGTTGTAAATAGTAGGCATTTCGACAGTGCATGGAGGCCCTGATGACCCATCACTGATATAAAAATGTGTATGAACCAGTTGGAAAAAGAAATCAGTTAAAATGTTGGGTAATATGTGGTGGTATTTACTTCAGTCTAAAATTGGTGCCTTATTTCCAAAACAAATCACATTTATGTTTACTATGGATTTAAAGTATCATGTAGACAATAATAGTTTTATAAAATTCAAAAGAATTAAAAAGGCCTTTTTTCAAACTCCAACCACACCAGACAAATTTATGCTGGCAGCGGACGTAAACTATAATTTCAACTTTTATTTTCAAACTGAAAAATCCTGTTTCAGAAGGAGCAGTCTGACATTTGACCAGTACACTTACAAATGTAAAAAAAAATTCATCAGTTTGTCAGCAGGTAGAAAACCTTCACAAAAATTTAAATGTAGCATTGCTTTTGAGTTGGCTAAAATTTAGCAAAGCCTAAGCTAAGCAGCTAACTCATTAAAAAAAAAATATATATATATATGTATTTTTTCTGATGTCAACGTGTGTGTGAGTGCTTTCACCTGGCACTCACACACACGCTGACAGACAGAGAATAATCAATCAGTGCTTGGAAAACATTTCATTTCAGACGCTTTCAATGATGGATAGAAACTGTCAGATTTGTCTCTGTCACCCGGACGTGATTCACGATCCCGGCTGGCCAATCAGGCCTCGTCTTTACACTCATTTCCTGACCTCGCTTCAGGAACTTCCTTATTATGTCTCCCACCAGGGAAACTCTGTCACACATACATACATGGCATTTTCAGATGAAATGACGTATACTGCTAGAAAAGAAGAACAAAAAAACAAAAAAACGTTTTTTGAGCAGGAACTGGTGGCAGCCTGTCAAACCACGCACGTCCTGGTGCTCACATATTTGCCTCTCTTGCCCTTAGTGGAGATGGTCTTGCTGCTCCTCACCGATCCTTTCTTTAGCTGCACGCTGCTGGATGCACTGTCTGACGCCGTCCTCTTTCCCGACTCATGTTGCCTTAAGTTCTGGAGATTCTCGCAATCCTCCGAATGAAAGTCTCGTTGGTCACAGCAGAACCACTTTATGGAGCTGTAGAACAGCTCCAGAATGCTAGAAAAGGCAGACAGGACGCCCACGCCAAAGTAGAAGTAGAGGAAGATGGTTTTCTCCATAGGACGGGAGGTGAAGCAGTCAACGGTGTAGGGGCAGGGGAAGCGATCACAGGGGTACTGGGCCGGCACCTCGAAGCTGTACAGCTTGCACTGACCCACCAAGAAGCTCACCTCCGCTATGATTCGAAAGATGACGTTTACGATGTACAGCCTCCTCAGACGGCGGTCGTCTATGTAGTTCTGAATGCTGCTGCGCTTCGACTTGGGCCGCAAGGCTTTTTTGTTATGATGATGTGTGGCGTACATGAGAAAAACTATGGACGGCGTGGCAATCAGAACTATGTGAAACACCCAAAATCTGTACTGGGAGATGGGGAACGCCTTGTCATAGCACACCTGCTTACAGCCCGGCTGGAGGGTGTTGCAAGAAAACTCCGATTGTTCGTCCTCAAACAGGTCGCTGGCCACAGTCCCCAGGATCAGGATCCGAAACACGAGCATGAGGAAGAGCCAGAAGCGTCCGAGCATCGGCGAGTGGGCCTGGAGGCTGTCGAAGACGCTCCCGAGGAACCACCACTCACCCATGGCTGCAGTGGATGTCAGGGAGGCTGGAGGTGTCTTTGCTGAAATGTGCTACACAAATAAAATTTGATTTGATTCACCTGAGCCTCACAGTGAAAAGTGAAAAAGAAACTGAAGCGGACACCAATATATCCTGTTCAGGACTGAAGGTGCGGTTCAAAGGTTATTTTAGGGTTCATTGTGTAGTTGTTTATTGACCTGAAACCAAAAACAAAAGCACAGATTGGAAAATTCACACATGTAAGATAGTAAAGATTGGCTTTCATTCAACTTTCTGTTTATTACATTGATTTACCATAAGGTAATATAAATACTCTGATTGTTACAGACTCAAAATCAAATAGTAACTTTGCTCAAATTTTATCTCAAATTAAAGTAGAACCGATTATGACATTACTTACAGTTTCCCTTTGTCCAGTTCTTTTCTGCCAACAAACAAACAAAACAAATCGATGTATTTCCTCTTTAACTCTAAATCTTTTTTTAAATGATGTAGTCCTTAACCACCTGCTGCTTTTAAAACACACCGACTGCCTGCAGAAACGAAATGCCATGTCATTTACAAAACAGGTCTGTCCACACGCTTGTCTGAACATGAAAGATTTCCACAAATATCAGAGGCTTAAAGATTGCGGGATGAATCCGAAGGCATTACAAAAACACACCGGCCGCTAACGCCACACCGCCCAGGCCTCGGCCGGTGCCTCCAAATGGCTTGAGTATGAGGTCTGTCGTGACTTTTAATTGAGCGGGCGGCAACGGTTTCAAGGAAATTCCTTCCACGCCCTAATCTGTGTCGAGTCCCAGGCAAGAGACGATGTTTACCCAAGAAAGGCAAAGCTTGATGAACATTTCAAAGTGCTTCCTAAATGGCAGGAAGGGATTTGTTTCGTGCTGTACCACCAGCTTTCCTGATCACAAGGGGATAGCATGAGAACACGTGACGTACAGTGGGAGAATCATAAATCAAATGAATTATAGAAACAGCTGGAAAGCACAACCACAATAATGAATCGCTGAATATTTTACAGCTGGTGTTTAAAAGTTCACGGTTTGTTGTGCTCAGTGCTAAAGGCTCCTGAACCAGAAATCACTTAGAGAACACAGAAAAGTTTGATTTCAGCAATTCCTGTGTTCAAGTTACCAGAACTAATGTTCGTAAAGTTTTTGAGGTATTTTGAGTCCATATGAAAATATTTGGTGCGAATATCATAGCTTGTCAGTCACAAACATTTGTCTACACTCGCTGCATTTCTATTAACATTTAGAGAACATTCCAATAAAAAAAAAGTTTTTTGACAAGTTCTTTATTTTAGATTGAAGGTTTCTTTACAAGACGTCAACGGAGACATTTATCGCATCAAAAGCCACGTGATGGTCAGCCGAGCATTACTACTGCTGGAATAGACGAAGACGACGACAGGAAGTCGGAGGAGGATCTTGACGCCGCATTTTTTAATGAATCATCGCACAAACTTTCTCACATTACATTTTTTACTTTATTTAATGGAAACATTGCAACTGCAAAGTTGTTGATATTGGCACTAGTGGAACAAAGCCTTGCTCACGTTTGTAATGGAAAGGCAGCAACTGGTGCAAACAGTCCAGCCGAACTCTTATGAGGTATTGCTGTAAAATCAATTAGGTGATACAATGAGTTGACAAATTATTACCAGCTGTTCCTGTAAACTGAAATCACCTGCATTGTTATGGCTGGAAAATGTATTCATTTCATTCATGTTAATCTTTATATATACTTGGATTCCTTCTGAGCTGAATTTTTATGTCTGCACATGAATTTGATGATTACTTTTGATATTTGTTGCGAATTTACATTGGAAGTTAACTACAAAAAAATAACACAATGGAATGACATACGCCAAATAAAGATGTTTTTTTCTTGATGTTTGAAATTAAATAAAACCAACATTCTTGTTTTACATCAGAATTGCCAAAATGTTTGGTTTGCTAAATGCCAGAAAACGTAGCAAAAATATTTTGAGATATTTTTTTCTTGGAATTTATAAGTTTACATACTTTTGTCAGTGTAAGAAAAATCTGAAAAATCTTTTCTGACGAGTCAAATAGACCTAACTGTGGTAACTCTAACGGACCTAAAACAAGAGCAGGTTGGTCTGATTTACAGTGTTTTTATTATTTAATTTTTGAGCTAATAAGGGAGCGATACAATCAACTGTCATTATTCAACCTCTTCACCATATTTTAATTTGGGTTTTCATAAACTGTCAACCAGTCAACAAAACTACAAGAACGCTTCAATTATTCTGTGTAAGGAACCTGAAATAGAAGCTTCTCTTTCTGAAAAATATTGAATTATTTTACATTCAAATTGAAGTGTATTCCCACATCCAGATTTCATTTTTCCATTTGAGAAAAGTAAACTTTTTACTCCTCCCCAGAGTTCATGAGAGCCCTGGGAATAGGATCATGTTATACATTTTGATATTTCCACTGAAGGGTTTCATCCCAACAGAATCTCAATACCAAAAGCCTCGCTCTCATGAAAGGTTCATTTTTTCCTGTAATTGGTTTCTAACAGTTTGTGACTTAAGCCCCGCCCTCTCTGTGCTGGGAGTCAGTTTTGCAGGTCAAACATAACATCCTCACACGTTCAAAACTTAGTACAAACTTTCTTTATTTTACGACAACTATGAGTAACCACTGAAATATTTACAAGACACAACAGCATACATTAGAAAACAGTCAAGGAACAATTTGAATAACTTCAAAACCAGACGTTCTGCTGAAAACACATCTATAAAAACTTCAACTCTTTATAAACTAGTCAGAGATGAGTTCTACAAAGTTTTCAAGCAGTGCGCAAAAGCATGAAACATCTAACTAAGCCGTGTGTTATGTCAAAATAAATCTTAGAAATGTTTAAAAGTCTTCATCAGAGTCTGAGTCCACGTTGTAGGTGACGGGTTTTCGAGCACGAGAGGGTTTATCCCGAGGCGCCACGGCAACAAGAGCCTCTTCCTCTTGGCCTGAAAGCTGGAAGATGTCATCTTCCATCCACTTTTTCGATTTCTACAAAGATATTATTTAAGCATGAGAAGATATTATTTAAAATATTTTATTTTCTTTTTTCAATAATCAGTTGACGTAGAATCAAGAGCTTCTGGGTAAGACACCAACCTTTACAGCAACTTGTGATTTAGCCTTGAGACGCGACATGAGGTCGCCTGAGCTGCTGTCCGACTCGTCGCTGATCACCTGCTTCCGCTTCACAGGGCCTTTGCTTTGCTTTGCTGCTGGAACGGTCCCTTCGTCCTCCGAGTCGCTGGAGTGAAACGTGGGGATCTTTTTGGAAGCGGTCTTGGTGGAAGCTTTGGGTTTGGAGAGAGCATCTAGAATAGAAGGCTGCTTTTCATCTGGGGGGAGGGGAGAGGGAATCGTGATGTTTAAACTGATCAATGGATGAGGATTCAATTTCTGAATTCATACCGGCAGTTAACTGCATAAAATCCCAGTAAAAAAAAAAAAAAAAAGATTTGGTGGTTGTAATGTGACAAAATGTAAATAAGTTCAATAGGTGGGAATAGGAATGCAAACAATACTCAGTAATCAATGACTTGTATCTGTCGTGACATAATAGTGGGATGTATAAACTGCTCTACCTGATGGCTTCTTCTTGGAGGCAGTGGGTTTCTTGGCTGGAGCTTTTTTGGCTGCCGTCTCTTTGGGTTTCTGTTGAGCTGGAGGTTTGGATGCTGGGGGCGCATCATCAGAGGAAACTGAAACCCAATCAGGATGAAACAATTCACCTTCACATCTTCAGCTCAACACCTGCCAAAAGTAGCCGGCAAATTCTTACCAGATGACTTGGTTTCTGTCTTTTTAACCAACGTTTGGCTCTTTGCCGTCTTTTTCCTAAACAAAAAAAAAAAAAAAAGAAGAAGACAGGACTGTAGGTGAGGTAACAGGGCTAAGACTATGTGTGAAAGTTTCAGCCGGTTCTTCCTGCATACGCTGGCTCTGGAGCTTTGGGAGGGGGTGGCAGGGAGTTGACGTCGCTGTCCGACTCGGTGCTGGGCCCCAGGCCGAAGCTCGAATCATCATCACTGATAACAGGTTTCCTGTTTTGGGAACTCTTCTTTGCCCAGTCATCAAAATCATCTTCGCTGTCCGACAGGCTGTACTTCACCGGGGCTGGAGCGTTACGCAACAGAGGAGGGGGAGAGTTTAGAAACACGCTCATTTGCAGAAATGTTCCAAATAAACAAGATTTAGAAATGACTGTACAGATTAGGAAGAGTCTCTACTGCAGGCAGCTGGAGATAAGAGTGAACACTGGCTACATTCTTGGGTTGACTGGGATCTAGATGGGCTAAGCTCTCAGTGAGGGCTAAGCTGGGAAACATAACGAAGCAGATTCACCTTTAGTTTTGCGTTCTATGTGCTCCCTGGGGGCCGGCGTTTCCTCTGCCTCCATGTCGCCTCCTGACAAGCCTTCAGGCTCATCATCCGACCACAAATTCTTCTTTGGCTTCTTGGCAACAGGCTTGAACTGAAGAGTGGTCTGCTTACCAACCTTTGATGTGGCTGGAAGAAGATTTGTTTTACATTTTAATAAACACATGACAGTAATTAGATATAGATGTAGTTAAAAGAAAACCATTGAAGTTCTTAGATGCCTCTTGGGACTGAACAGGGAAGTGTTGCATCACGTATCCCGACGCCAGAAGTCATGTGACCAATCATTTCCTCGTGTTCTCAGTTTTTGTTTGCATATTAAAGCGTCATAGTCATAGTGAGCCATTTAAAGTCTTACTTGTTACCTTATTTGATGTTAGGTTTTGGTCAGGAAACATTTACAAAATATTTGTGATGTTGAACTGTGGTCCACACAGGTGGTATGTAGGTTCAGCTTTTGGTTCAAGTTGCGCAAGTTGTTGTGATGTAACAACATAAGATAGTTCCTTTATAACTAGTTCTGTTGGCTCAGAATAATCCTTCAAGTAGATCTGTAGCATTGAATGGTTCTTGTGTAACCGTTCTTCAGGGCAGTTCTGTAACAGCAAAGAGCTCCTTCATCTCATCACATTAAGGAGCTGTTAAGAACCAGCTTTAATGAGCATATTGTGAAACTCTACACTTCAATAAGAAAGCTCAAACCAGGCATTATGATTAGATGACAACATGTCAGAGCTACCTGCTTTGCATGCAAATGAACAAAGGGCTCAAGACAAAGTGAGCCACAGAACAGGCCTGATGACATGTTTCCTCAAGAAACAAACATCTGAAAAAAAGAGAAAATCGAGCTTTCTTGGTCTCTATAATGACACTAAAATGTATTTTTATCAAGTTTTCTAGGCACCATTTTTCAGCACAATTAAGTAGCTGTGTTAACTTCAGGTGTTATAAAACAAATACTCTATATATCAAATATGACAAAAGAAATTTGCATTCGTAACTTAACACATTGAAAATGGGCCTCTGTCTCTTTAAGAAGCTCCTGCTCTTTCTGAAACTCCACCTTCAGGAAGTCATCACAACATGGCTCCTTCGTTAACCCTTTAATGTTTTTATCAGTGCTGCAATGAAAAGCATAATGAGGTCAGCAAATGCCCGGTAGCTTGCTAATTGCTGCTGGCTAGTCTGAAGGAGCTGAGTCACAGGGAAGGGTTGCTATGTGAGGCAGAAGCTTGAAAACTGCAGCTCTGAGGAGGCAGAACTAGGTCCACCCAGGTGTTTGAACAGTTCATTAGTCGCCATGGAGATGCAAGAATTTCTTAAACATGCATGGTAGAACCAAGGCACCTCTCTAGGTATACGTTTTGGACGAGGGAATGTCCAAACACACAGATAAGACAATTTTACGTAATACTGATCAATTTCTTTTAAACAGATGACATCGTATTTCCAACTGGTTGCTGATGAACCGTGTGTTTTGATGCAATCAATATAAACATGTGCATGTTGCTGATCCCATTGGAAGTTCAACTACAATTCAAACGTGGCCCTGAGAATCCAGCCAGGGTAACCCGATCTCAGCTGTCTGATTAACACACAAACACACCACTTCACAGAGAGAACTGAACAATCAACACGACATAAACAAAGGTTCCTGGAGCACCGCAGACACTTTAAATCATTTGAGTTTTGTTATTATTCCACAGATCAACATTTCTAACTTCATACATGAAGAGATCAGTTTTCAGTGCATGGTGAGTGTGTTGATGGACGATCGGATCACTCAGGATGCCTCCAACACTCAGACCCGTTAGTGGCATCAGCATCTGATTCTACTGAGCAGAGTATTTCTCAGGTCAGACACTGGAGGATCATATTTCAACAGTCCTGGATCACCGGTTCCACACCACTTACGGGTTTGTTGTTATATCACAAGATGAAAGACAGGAGTAACATTTGAGGGTCGACTTCAACGCACTTATTCCTTTAAATACAAAAACCCCAGCATGATGGATGCTGGTTTTTTCTCCTAAATGCTCTGGGAACCTTGTTGAAGCATGAAACTGTCATAATAGGACGATGCAGCCACAACTACACATCCCAGTAATTACTTTGGAAGTTGTTATTTATAAACATGTCTGATTAACTTATAAACAGAAGGTTGGAGTTCTCAGAAACGTGTGTATCTGTGGTTACAGTACAAAAAAGAAAAATCAACAAAATCATTTTGTTTGCTCTCAACACCGAATGTTTGGGACCTTTACAGATGATCCTGGTGTTTTCTTCTCTCTAGTTTCACCATTTAGAAAACACTGAATCCGGTTAAAATGAGAACTAGCACGCATTGTGTTGAAATCGGCTCGTCATACATCAAATCTGTTTTGATATTTTATTGCACAGCGTTAAATTGCATATATATTGATAAACAGCGTGGCAACCCTGATGAACCATAAATCATCAGGGTTGCCAAGTTTTTTCTGAATCGGCTCCATTTGTTCAATCAGGTCAAAATGTCAAGTATCCTGTCCGTTAAAGGAGTCAAAACTTTACATCATATTCAGCTTTTCATGAACTCAATAAATTTTTTTTTTTATGTGTGCAAACTAATATATGTATTGTTACATGTTCAAAATTGGAAACAACCAGTGGGACCTCAAAGAAAGCTGCTTCAGTGCATCTCTGCTAGTGAAGTGAACAGGATTCTCCTCACCTTTCTGTTTGGGTTCTGGTTTGGCTTTCTTGGCCAGCCGTGAAGCCAAGCCCATTTCCTCTGGCTCCATGTTCTCCACCTCCTCATCAAATTCCATCTGCATCACCACATCTTCAGTCTATCGCCAAGACGAAGAAAGAACGAAATGAGCTGGACTCCATCAGCTGTAACAACCAGTAGAGCATGCAGCAGCTGTCCAGCAGTGGCTAACCTTGACTTTCTTGCCTCTCCTGCCCTCTCCTTTCTTCAGGTCAGCCTTCCTGTTTGCTTCAGCCTTCATCGTGCTGGTGATGCGGGGAATGACCCGCCGGCCCTGCGGTGTGGGCAGTGTCTCGTTTTTCATCTTCGCAGCTTTGCCTTTGCCGGCTCCCTTCGCTGGGATGCCGCTGTTCTCCTTTTCTCTGGCCTCAATGCGCTTAAGCAACGAGTAAAACCAGAGTTACTAAACCAAACTGAAAACTATTCATGTGAAAGAGCAGGGCAGAAATACCTCCAGCTCCTCTGAGAACGCAGCCAGGTCCTCCCTCCACAGGTCTTCAGGACTCTTTTTCTTCAGGGTGTTCAGCTCAGTCATCTGTGTGGGACACAATCTCAACTTAACTACCCCAACCAATACAGTTTCAGTCAGTTTTTACAGGATTCCATTATGAAGATCAAAATTTTAGCTTTTTTGTTTTAAAGTTCATTTAAAACAGGGACAATGTGTTGAAAACATTTAGTTTTGGACCAGATTTAGCTGAAACTAGTTTCTATCTGCAGTCCCTTAGCAGGTGAGTAATAAACAGTCGAATATCAAAACATACATTGAAACCGAAATACAATCACTGTATTGGCATGAGATTATTACAATATGAATAGGTCTGTCACAATAAATTTAGTTGGATGATAAATTGTCCCAGAGGTTACTGCAATAAACTATAATATTGTTGTTTCAAGAGCATTTTCAAGCACTTTAATGTTAATGGAAGAAAACATTCTCAGAGATCAGTAAACTTTATTCCAAGGAACATTTAACACTGGAACTGGAAGACAAAAGAAAAATGGCTACTGAGTCCAAATATGTTTAGCATAACACCGGTTAATTTATCAGCTGCAAGGTCACATCATGTCCACATCAATGCATACTGATTGCCCGTTAAGTGCAAACTACAAATGGTCCAAGAACCCAGCCGTGTGGGACACCCATGTTAATGAGGTTAGTAATATAGTTACCTTAGCATCCCTCTGTCGGCACAGCTCCTCCTTCTTCTCCTTGGTGAGGAACCACATGGGCATGCTCAGCAGGTAGTTGTAGTCGGGTCCACTGTCATCCTCTTTTTCTGCTCCTTCCTCCGCTTCATCCTCCAACTCCTCCTCATTCTAAGAAAAACAAAAACAACACAAAAGAACAAATGGAATAAAGATAATAAAGTACAAGTTTGTCGGTCCTGTTGCTTCAGCTAAATATTTCTTTAGAAGGGATCCTACCTTTTCCTGAGCCTGTTTCCAAGCTTTCACTGGGTCTGAGTCGTAGCCCATTTTCTGAAGCATGCGAATCAGTTCCTTTTTAGGCTTGTTTTCTACAAGATGAGAGGGAATCAGAAAGAGTTCAGGGTTCACCAACTGCAATGTAAAATGTCTTGGGGCTGTTATGAATGGACTGAATACCTTTACCACAATAGAAATGTACAAAAGAAAAATCACAAATAAATACATAGCATGGGTTGGCAACAGAAGTGAACCAAGGGGAAGACGGACATTGTCCTGCCAACTGACTATAAATTTTCACTCCCCCATAATGAATGGAAAAAAGCTAAGAAGCTATCAAGCCTGGGTAAGTTAGCAGCTAGTTACTGCTTAATTGTATTAGCTGAAACTGCCTTGAGTCACAGAAGGCAATGTTGTCTGCACGCTATTCAAAGATTTGCGTAACGTTAAATTTCCACAAGAAAAAAAAAAAGACTACAGTAGAATGAGACTAGATAGTTCTGCCACAACAAAATTTAAGACCTATGATGTATTAATTTAAGGTCAGCTTGTTCATTGAATTTAAGACATTTTAAGGCCTTCAATATTAACATTAAGTACAAGAATTTAAAACATTTTGAGAATGTCACCGTGGCGTTAAAAGGAGATTTACTAATAACCCGCTAAAAGTTTTTATTCACTGTTAACTTTAATACAAAACAATTGAAACCTTGCATCTCTTGTTTTTAGTCATTTGTATTCTTGTAAAAATAAATTGTATTGATCATTCTTCACATCTGTTTGGACTTCCACCTCTACAAAGTAAGAATTTATATCTGAAAGCCAGATCTTTTTGATGAGAGAATAACATTATGACTTTGTGTAAAGCTCAAAAAAGTACATTTTTACATAATACTGCCCCTTTAAATATAAAACTTGCAACTTACCAATGACCAAGGTGCCCTGAATTTTCTCCAGGATGAAACGGGCCTGGTTTGACAGTTTGGCGCTTTCTGCTCCAAGCATCCCGGCCAACCAGTCCTTCCTCAGGACATAGTACTTCATCCTCAACTCAAAAAAGTCTTTGAGGATATCCTGGACAGACTCGTACTTCTTCAAGCTGCCCACATGGTCAAACAGAACCTTAAAGGGGTGATATACAAAAAATTGAGTTAAATATTTGTATTCGTAGTCATGTGTTGTGGTTGCGTGACCCTAAGCCGTTACCATGGAGTTGCAGGTGAGCGGGCTCTGCAGCTTGAAGACTTTATGGAGGCCGGCAGCCTCCACCTCCCTCAGCTTCTCCTCAGACATCTTGATGACGAAGCGGACCGTGGTGTCGGTGTGATAGTCCTTGTAGTCGGTGATCAGAGGAGGAACCTTCTCTGTTCCGTTCAACATCGGCTCGAGGACGTTCTCCTTGTAGGCCTAACACATGACGCACAAAGTTCAGTAAAAGAAACTCGACATTCCGAGGAAAGAACACTTCCACTAAGCGGGTCTTTAACGTGTCCGGGCTTAAAACGACTGACCTGGGTCCAGGTTTTGACGGGCAACTCAGAGATCTCAATGGTGGTGGAATTAATGATGGCCACCTCGCCACTGTTCATGTACTGGTTATCCATCACATGCTCGATCGTACCTCTGAAGTTCTTGTATGTTGGAAGCTAGGGGAGAGAAAAAGCAATTGAATCATCGGTTTTGAACTCTAGGTGTGACATTTAGAGTTAAGAGTCTTCCAGTGTCTAGCGATTCGATTTCATTCTGAAATTATTTTCAATTCAGAAACCAATTTTTCTATTCAAAACAGTCTGGGGATTTTGCTTAAATTACGTTACTAACAAGGAAAAGAGCATTTAAACGCAGAACATTTATTTAAAACTATCCTGTAAGTTTCTATACTGTAACAAAGGCTTTTTGTATAAACCTCTGTAACTTAAATTTCCGGTGTTAGGTTAACTTATCAAAAATTCGAAATTCCAGGACTAGGAATTGCAATTTTCTATGGAATTTTTTTCTGCATCTCTGGTGACACTGCAGATCCCCACTCCCTCTTCTCACCATGGGCAATGGTTCCTGGCCGTTGAGCATCCGGTGGATGTTGCTGATGATCTCGCGGATGTCATAGTTGGGGATCTTGCTGGCCCAGCCGGTCCCGATACCTTCAGAACCATTAATCAGCACAGTGGGGATGATGGGAATGTACCACTCGGGCTCCACACGCTGATTATCGTCGTAGTTGTACTTGAGCAGGTTGTCGTCCACTGCTGGGAAAACGAGGCGAGCCAAGGGGCTAAAAGCAGAAAAAAAGGCCAGAAGTTAGAGCCACGTTGTAAATAACCACCAGGCTCGTATTCGACTTGGAGCCGATGAAAGCGTGTTGGGACCTGAGCATGGTGAAGATGTATCGAGGGCTGGCTGAGTCCTTGCCGCCGTGCAGCCTGGTTCCAAACTGTCCCAGAGGCTGCAGCAGGTTCATGTTGTTGCTTCCCACAAAGTTCTGGGCTAAACCAATGATCGTCATCATCAGAGATACCTGAGAATTAAGAATGAACTTTCAATTAAAATCAGAACTGATCACAATGTAAAGCAGGTAAAATAAAAATCTATTTCAAGCTGAAAATAACGAATAATAATTACGATCAATGACCTTTTTTAAAGCATTATTCTTTAACCCAAATAACATTTGATAATGGACATTAGAGCGATATGGCTTAAAAATAAAAACTGCAGATTTTCATTCCAGATCTGATTTTAAGCCATTTTCTTCTCCTCACTTTCTTTTCTAAAAATCAAAATTACAAATGGCAAAATAACTGACAAAATAGCTTGGCCTTCATATTAAAATTTCAAATAAATGTTCAAACTTTTGTTAAACAAGCTCTGTCGTCACTCTGAACTATGGAAACCCAAAATTTCCATGTTTCCCAAAAATGTGATCTTAAAACTTAAAATGTGATTAATTGGTGAAATTGATTTATTGTAATCTAACTTAGTCTCTCACCTCCCCATGATGGTACGCTGACATCTCAGCCACTGAGCCGGCCAGCTGGGCGACCTTCACCTCCCGCTTATCATTCCTCTTAAAGCAGCAGTACAACACCTTCCTCTGTCCTGGTTTCAACCCTTTAACATGCAGAATATAAGCATGTCACACCAACCTACTGGGCTGAAGGCAGGTTTGTTCTTGAAGCACAGAAACACTTCCACCTACCATCCACCAAGCAAGGAATGGACCTCTCATTGTCAGAGTTGGAGAAAAGAACGAGCTCCTTGTTGACAAAGTCATTGTAGGACAAGGACTTTGTTGACTGACCATACAGGTAGTCCTGGAAACCAGGTAGAGGTGTAATGTTTCATTTTAAATGTCTATAAAGCAGTAAGTTTATTAAACCATTGGGCTTTTACCTCTGGAAGGTTGTGCTGCCTGCGCTGGCGCCTGTCATTCATGAAATTGGTGAGCCATTCTTTCCTCTCATCCACCTTCTTCTTGCTAAAGGCCTATAAAACAATGTCAGTCCATCAAATACGAGACAAACTGCTAGTTTTGTCTGTCAGCATGTCAAAGACAGATTAGGAAGATCTTACAAGGGTGATAGCTTCATCATCTGCAGGGCCAGAGTACTTAAAGGGGATACGATGTCTCTGCATATCCAAGAAGTACTCCTTGGCTTCCTGTGATGTGCTAGTTCCCAAACCTGAAGGGATTGTGCAGAACAATAGAAGTTATAGAAATAACACAGAGTCAACAGCCAGAAACTGTATTCTTGACAATAACTGCACTGCTTACTTGTCTGTGTTCTACTACCACACAGGGGTTTGGAACAAACCTTTGTAGTATTTGATTTTCCAGGATCTGTGGTTCGGCTGGGTCTCTTTCCATGCGTTGAATTCAGGGATGCTGTAGAAGGACAGCTGGTTTTTCTTGAAAGATGCCTAAAGGAATGGAAAAATTCATCTGTTCAGAGAAACTGGACAAAAGTAGAAAATGGACTAAAAAACAAATGTTGCTAAAAAAAAATTGCATCCTATACCGTGTTTTGACACTAGGGGGCAGTGCTGTTATAAATATAGTGGGCCTTATGAAATCCTTGTTCCATGTGGTTTGATAAACTCCACTGAAACCCAAACTTGTGAACTTCAGCTGAAAGTTATTCAACTTAAAACAACTAAAACTGTGAAAGTTACATTGTGTGTGGATCTGTAGCTGATGATCATTTTAGTCATGTATTATTTTGACGACTAATTAAGATGCAAAAAATTGGAACATAAGTCATATTTTTCATTTAGGCACCTTTTTTTGAAAACAAGAAAATCTTTTTATTGCATAAAATTCAACAGCATCTCTTTAGTGAGTGTGAGATCATTTCTACAGCTAAAAAATATATTTCTATTTATGTGAAAAGTTCAGGCCTTTGTTGGACTTGCCATCAATATAGCAAAGGGCTAATCTGTTGATAGATTAATAACTGAACATCAAAAGTGGTTAATAGATATTTTTTACAGAATTTGATCCAGGTGAAGCTAAAACTGCCATTTGATGAGTTCTGGGTAGAATGCATTTACAGACAGTTTTTTTCTGTTAAATGCAAAACATATTTACATTTTTGTAGTTTTTGTTTAATTGCTACTTTGAATATGTCAAATTTTCAGCCATTTTTTTAGTCTGTGTACTCTAACAATTAATCAATTGTTAAATATGATTCATCACGATTAATTGCTTCAGTCCTAATCTTGAGTCTGTTTACCTTGATGATGGGTGTGATGAACTCTTCCAGAAAGTCATGGCGGAGCAGCGACGGCCAGTTGTGATGGATGAAGTTGATCAACAAGCCCTTAATGTGGGATCCATCTTGATCCTGTCCAAACAACAAATACAATTCAGTCACATTGTAACGATATGTGGAAACTGATGTCAATGGTTCTGCATAACTTTTCATAGCTTTTAAAATTTTAGAGTCCTCTTAATGTTGGTGTAATAGTGCATTGTGGGTAATCTGACCAAAGCTCTTTGTGATTATAATGTGTCTACACATGTATTGTTGCTTCTTTTGGGTATCAGTTGGCAGTTCATAGCCTACACCAGACAGATGGAGGAAATACAGGACGGACAGATGCATTAAAGAATAGAAGGACAAATACAAATGAAAATATTTTTTTTAACTTCAGATATGTATTATGTTGACAAGGGCCAGGGAATAAAGTCTGGACATAAAAAAAAAAGAATCAGAAGCTAGGTCACCTGATCTGTCATGATCATGATCTTCCCGTAACGCAGCGTCTTCAGGGATTCTGGGTCACTGTAGTTTTTCTTGTACTGAAGACCGAGGATCTTGATGATATTGTTGATTTCAGCATTTTCCATAATCTGAGGATGAAGACGACAAAAAAAAGTCATCCTTGGTTCTCCATGCGAGACTTGGTTTTTCCGATGAAACCAGTCGATGTATTTAAGCTTTGAATGCCACAAACATAATTCACCAAAAACCTTTAAGGGGGCATGTTGCGCTTTCCAGGCACATAGTTAATTGATCATAATATAAAATGCCACTATGTTACTTTAAGTTGTTATAAAAATGGTATACATCAAAAACGACTGTAATGTGAACGCCTCGAAATTGGATGTCTGTCTCTTTAAAACTCCCACGCTCCACCAACAGGAAGTCATCACAGCAGCACTCTTCTATCAACCCCTTAACGTTTTTAACCAGCGTTGCACTGAGAAGTAGCTCCTGTAATGAACTCAGCAGATGCACAGTTCCACCAGGTGTTTGCTAATTGCTGCTGTTAGTCTGAAGGAGCAGAGTGGGAGAACTGAAGAAGCGAGAAGCTGAAAAGCTTGGAAACTGCATCTTTGCCTTGAAGGTCCACCCAGCTGTTTTTCACAGCTGGGTGGTTGCCACGGGAGATTAAATGTATGTTCATGATGGGGGATGCAAAGCTGAAAAGAAAAGTGGATTTTACATAACACTGCCCCTTTGATTCTCTACCACCTCTGCTGTGGAGCCCCACCTGTTTGTGAGAAGCCTCCCGGACGTTGAGCATCTTTCCCCTGAGGGGGAACACGCCGTAGTGGTCCCGTCCCACCACTCCCAGCCCAGACACAGCCAGCGTCTTGGCTGAGTCTCCCTCAGTAAGGATCAGCGTGCAGCCAATGGAGTTTTTGCCACCTGTCAGAACACAGTTAACACTGAATGGCTGCAGTTTCAGGGGTTTTTTTAAATGATAACAGAGGTGAGAGACATTACCTGCATCGTTGGCGTCGTCTAGTTTTGGGACTCCTTTGATCTTGGTGTGCTTCACCGCTGAGCATTTCTTGTTGAGCTGAGACTGAGCTTTGAACTTCACCCAGTTCATGATGCTTTCCACGATCCCACATCCTGTGGCCTATGAGGATGAGCGGACAAGGAGCGTTTAGAGACAGACGAATATACGAGTTCTGCACAAACCGCTTTGTTAACCCAGCACCTGTTTTATGAACTTGTCACCCAGTGGACAAGTGGAGCCAAACTTTTTCTGCTGTAGAGTCATATTCTCTTTCGTCTGAGAGTCAAAGGTGGGGTTTTCTATCAGGCAGTTGACAAACAGCCACATGTGGTTTTTCACCTAGAAAGACAACGATATATAGAAAATGAAGCTGCAGCTAATGATAATTTCAGAAACTGATGGCTATCAATTATTCTGACAATTAAGCAGATAAAATTGGCACAATCAAATTCTTAACTACAGCTTATTATATACAAGGTTAGAAATACAAAAAATAATAATAATTTAATTTCTTTTTTTGTTAAATAAACACTTTATTGCCTAAAATAAAACAGCATTTGTTTATTGTGCATTTGCAACTAAAAAAATATATTTCTAACAACATAGGGCTGAAAAATATGTCTAATATAAAATATGTCTAAAAAAATAAATTCGTATACAAGCATTTCACTTCAGCTTATATTTATAATTATTGATTAGGTCTATTTAAAATATCTGAAACATGCCTCTACCTGGTTTACCCTTTTTTTTGCTATTATTATGATTAAACAGTTATAAGGCAAGGTGGCAAAACCTTAAATTGCTGATGCAGCAAGTTACTCAACAGGTTGTTGCTAAGTAACCAAAGTGTGAGTGAGTTGATGCCACCAGCCTTGCATAGCGGGCTGAGAGCTGCTAAAGCCTTTCCTCTGCCTACATCCCCCAGAATGCTGTGTGGGTCTTGATTGGAGTTCAACAAAAAATATTGGAAATTCTATCAGATGTATCATCTATTGATATTGATTATGTGTCTATAGCGATGTATACTGTTACTAGGGTTGAAAGGATTCGAGTACCTTGATTATTAAAATTCATCTGCCTCGAAGCTTCGTTAAGTTATATTTTATTATTGAATGCTCTGTGTCCTGACTGCGTTATTGCTTGCTTTGTGAAGCGATCTCACTTCCACCTAAGTTATTGATGAAAGCTAATTGTTACTGATCTATTATCCCTTCACCAACATATATAATTTTATACATAGAAAAGGAAGAGGAGAAACGGAAAGGACTGGATTTAAAGTACAAGGTAAAAATTGAAACAATGTGAGCCCACGGAAAACTTGTCATTTTTACAAGAAAATATTAGAACAGAAAATGTAAACCGAAATACCTGGAAAGGCTTGACAGTCACGCCGGCTTTGTTCTTCTTCTTCACCACTTCGATGAGTTTTCCAACCACCTGGTCAGCCACATAGTCTATGTGTCTGCCTCCCTGAGAGCCAAAGGAAACATTCAGCACATCTTATTAACACAAGAAACGTTTTCAGTCAGGGATGACAAGAGTTCTGGACAGCAGCCAGATCTGAACTTAGTTAGCAAAACAAAGCCAGTCAGTTCAACTATGCATTCTTACAAATAAAACAAAGAATGTCAAGAATCTTACAGCTGATGATGAAGTTATGAATATGAGGGAATACCTTTGTGGTAGCAATGCTGTTGACGAAGCTGACTTGCTGGAAGCCTTTCTCGCTCATGGTGAGGCAGACCTCCCAGCGCTCATTGACCATCTCATGGACCACAGTGAGGGGACTGCCCAGCTCGTCCACCTTGTCCTTCACATACATGTCCACATAGCTGCGAAAACCTGACACCTGGAGTGGAACATCAGGATACAGCTTGTAGCACAAATATAACCTATTTGTCTAGTTTAAAAGTTTTGATCCATGGGTAGCGAGACAGATTCTTTTCTTTTTTTTTTTTTATGATTTTATATTTATCCTTCAACTACTGACAAAAACTCAGGGTACATTGCCTCATGTCAAAGATTATGGACGCAATCTGATATTAAAGGAAATACAAAGGAACGTATTTTGAAGAAATTCAACTCAAGGTTTTCTTTTTTTCCTCCCTGTTCATACTTTAAAAGTGGTCTAATCAAATCCAATATTCTAGACCACGGTCAGAAACTTAATCAATAACTAAGCCATGTATGCTTTCTTTCCAGCTCAACAGCATTTGTTTAGAGACACAAAAGCAAAATGACTCATTGATGAGAAAAAGCTCATCCCTATAAGACCCAGGAAATTTGTTCAGATTTTTAAACAATTTCATTTTTGGGTTTATTGCTCTGATGGAAAAACGTAAAATACAAGATTAAAGACATCAAATCACAAGAAGTCATACAAGAATAAAGTCGAAATCAAACAAGAATAAAGTCAAAACAAGACTTTATTCCTGTAGGATTTCAGCTTTATTCTCCCACAACTTTATTCTCTTGATATTGTGACTGTATTTTTATTTTATTTTCTTAGAGTGGTCCTAATAGTAAAAGGCATAATACATTTTGTTTTGGAATTTAATAAACAGTTTTGTCAATGAGGTGTTCAATTTTTGTAAAAAAACAAAATAAAAAACCCTATTGACAAAAAATACAGAGAAAAGTTTGTCATAAAATAAACAAATATTTCTTACACTATTAACGTTATCCATTGGGAAAATCTTATGAATATATTGCACAAAAACACACCAGAAAAACTGCTAAAGCTAGCATTGACAGCATGATTACCATTACATTTTAAAATATTGTTACATTTTTTAGTAATTTTGGTTGAAGTTATTAAGAGAGACAAAGTAATTCTAGAGATAAAACTCTGTAGGAAGCCTGTAGTATTAAAGATTACCCATATACCAAGAAATCTACAAAACAAGAAATAAGGTTGATTTCGTTTAGATGTAGATTTCGCTACAGTGTTTTTACATCAGTTAGCCTAAGTTCAAGTTGCCTTTTGAGGAGACAGTCCACAGGAAGATGCACAAAAGCTACATGTTTTTAACTTCAAGCCAAAATCTTCCTAAATTATGACCTGAAACTAGTCAAATTAAACACCCTGTAGGGGGGAACCTGAACTAGCCGGGACTTACAGGCAGCCTGTTGCTATTGAAGAACACTTTGACTCCCTTGGAGGAGCCAGCGATGTCGTACGCTCTCCTGGTCATCAGAGCCACCGTGTCTTTGTCCAGGATGCTCATCTTAAACTTGGTCAGATCCGGCCTGAAGGTGATGCAAGTGTACTCCTCTCCTTCAAAAGGTTTGATGCTGGGGTCTCCCGCTCTGCTCATGTTGTCGTACCAGGTCTGTGTTAACAGAGTACTGATGTTAAACTGAATTTTCTCCATTTAGAAAACAATAAAACAGATAAATATAACTTGTAGCTCCTCCCACCTGCTTGAAAACCTTCTTGGACTCCTTACAAGCAGTCTCCACGGTGAACTTTGTACTGAAGATATTGCAGAGTTTGGCGCCGTATCCGTTACGGCCACCTACACGAAAACAAGAACGAAGTTATTATCCAGCTTTATTGTTTTTACAAAAACTTAATGTTGGAATTAAATCAACGAATCAAATAATAAATCGAAACAAGTCAGATAATTTATATGCGTGTTTCTCTCTCTCTTTCTACCAAAACATGGATGACACAAGTCGTCAGTTTGGTGATTTGGTCTCAACTAGTTCAATTGTTCAAGGAAAAGTTTATGTACAGATTTCAGTATCTGTTTTATTTGTCCTTTTGGGTGTTTGGTTTATCTATTTTGGATATTTAAAATATTTTACAGTTCTAGTGTTACAAATCCATTACAAAATAAAGTTGAGTACCTGCATTATCATTACATCATTTGAAAATGGTCTCAAAACAGTAACATTATTTAACACAATACCTTCTGGGACAACTTATCTGCCAGCAAAATTTGCTGGCCTAATCAAAAACAATAAACGCAACACAATTAACCTCACCAGTGACTTTCTTCTCGTCGTCGTCATAGTTACTGGATGTGAGGAGCTGCCCGAAGATGAGCGCAGGCACAAAGACCTTCTCCACCTTATGCTCCACCACAGGGATCCCCTTCCCGTTATTCCACACGCTGATGGTGTTGTTCTCCCTTCAAACAAACGCACATGTTACCATCCAACTTTTCTGGGAGGAACTATGAGCTGCAGTTTAAACTGATGAGCAGAGACAACTCACACGTCGATGTTGACTCGGATGCAGGACATGCTCTTATCCCTTTGCTTATTGTCGGCTGCATTTACTATCATAAGAAAAAGAAAATGTTAAATACAAGAAAAGGTTTGATTGACGTTGCTCTTTTTCAAAGCGGAAATGGTAATCACGCACCGAGTATCTCATCAAAAATCTTGTAGAGCCCGGGAACAAACGTCACGTCGCGGCAGTTCAGTCCTATACCCTCGTCATACACCCACATTTGCTGGGGAAAGATGGCAATTAGCGATTACAGCGATGTGCATGCACGCACTCCATTAGGCGCTTCCAATCAACCTCCTGCAGCGGCAAAAGTGACAACACACAAAATCTTGGAAAACAGTGAGGTGATTTCTTACCTGGCTGACAGGCTCTACAGAGCCTATGTAGGTGTCTGGCCTGAGCAGAATGTGCTCTAGCTGCGTCTTCTTCTGGTAGATCCTCTCCACCGACAGTCGCTTTGGATCCTTCTTTGTCTTTTCCCGCGGCTTATTTTCCATGAAGGCCTGCAGGACACACCATAAAGTTTATTTCCACACTATTAATAACAATGCAATCAACTCCAAGTCTGACTTGATTCAATCTGATTGGCTTCCTGATACATTTTTTTTCTTTTCTATGTCTGGCAGAACTGATACTTTGCTTAAACCCTCTGTTTTATAACTTTAAAATGAATATCTAATATATATATATATATATATATATATATATATATATATATATATATATATATATATATATATAATTTACTTACCAATTCAGCTTATTAAATTGAATTGCAGTAGATCATAAGTAGAAATGAACGAGAATGTAATATAATGTGACTGGACTGTTTACATGTGTTTGTACACGGAATCTGTCTTGCCAAGTGTAATTAAACAGCATTTATTGTGAATTACTTGCACAATTTAATGTTTTGTGCTGAAAATGCAGGTTTACTTGTCTTGTTAAACTCTCGTTTTCTCTTTTGTTGTCCTGTTCTGTGCTGTGCATTTCTTTAAAAAGCTGTGATGCATCGATAAGTTGCAAAATGGTAGCATTGTTAATTTCATTAAAATGAGTCAAGAGTATTTATCTTGTTAACCCTAACGCAATACATTTATATGCTCTTTACATTTCTAAGTTTAACAACTTTCATAACAGCAAATTAACATGTTAATAACACTAACAGAAATATATGCGTAACAAATTTTACCCAACCGATATAACAGTAGCACGGTTAGCTAAATAAACAGATACTTGCTTCCAACATTTTCAATAGGAAAGAAATTATATCGTGTTATTTTGTGCATGTTATGTGCTTGGACACAAGCAATAGGAACAATAAAATTACCTGTTTTTTACCACAGCCCTTCATGCTTTGTTTTTTTAGCTTTTTAGTTCGCGAGCTAAAGTCTTGCTAAGGTCGTTAACAAATACAGAACGTTGCTCGGTCGCTAACTTTAACCACTCGAAAGCAGTAAGGACGCAACGAAACGTTACAAGTAGAACACGTGACATTAACGTTACCTTCAGTGGTTGAGCCATTTTTCTGGTGCTTTGTGCTTGCAACAATGTAAATAAAATACGGCTAGACCTGGAGAAGAAACTTTGAAACTATCGAAACTCTTAACTAAACCCTCCCGCAACCCTGTTTAAAAATTCGAATTTGGAGCAAACAGCTCCCGCTCGTTGCGTTGTCCAATAAGAGGAGAGAACATTGCGACGCAGACTTTTTTCCTCCAATGAGGGACACAAACCAAACACCGGACGAATAATTGGCAGAAAAAGTAACATTTTCCCGCCTCTTTGATATTCAAAAGCCAATCATCATGCGTCGTGGTAGTTCTGTTTCCTTTCGTCCACACTTTCAGTAATATTTTCTCCAGTGCTATGAAACTGGTAGTTTCTATTACAAACAGCAGCTACGTTATTGTAAACAACGGTTTGCTATATATCAAAAATAAGAAGTAAAAGGGTTTACAACATGTGGCTCTGGAGCCTCAAGTGTCTCTTTGGACTTTCCACAATGGCTCTTTAATAACTTTAGCAAAAATTATGTAGAACTAAATAATGTTTATAAATTAATGTAATAAGTAAAAACAAATTGGTATTTTTTTTATTTTTTTGTGGAATAACAGTATTGAGTTTCTACAACTGAGTGCCACTAAAAGTACCTGTATTATTCTTTTTTTTTTATCTACTTTTACTGCCAGAGTAGGAAACCAGGAGTTAAAAAGTTTACAAACTTCCCATAGGAGAACATTTTGCAAGATAGTTTTTCCTTTGTTTTAAAACTTGAAAATAGAAATAACATAATGATTCTTCAAAAGGCGACTTTAAATTCCCTATTTATCAAAAATATATGCTGCCTTTTTCAAAAAGTAAAGGAATATTTGAAGCACCAAATAACTTTTACGAGGAGGCCCTGCGAGTTTAATGGACTGTAATGGCTGAAGACTCCTGTTCAGTCATATGTGTAGAATTTACTGAAATTGAAAAACACCGCAAAAATTCCTCCACTATTTGAATTGTAGCATATTTAATTGCAATGATGTTTAAAGTGGACCCCAATGTGTAGTTATTACCTTTTAACCTATTTCACATATTGTGACATGTACTTTTAGGGATTTTATGTGACGGATTTGCACAAACAAGACTAATTGTTGAGTGCTTGATGATTACAGATGTTTTAAGCGGATAACACAGCTTTATCCCAAAACTTCAACTGTTTCAAAGTTTAACAAGAGGGCAGAGGCTCTGCAGGAGCCACAGAAATCAACAGCTGAGGTGGAAGGATGCGGCAAAAGGACAACTGTTGGTGATGCTCTACATAAATCTGTACTTTATGGACAGAAAAAAAAATCTAGTTTTGTAATTTGCCCCCAAAATTTTGTACAGGTGGAAGAAAGTACATTTTTCAAATAGCAAAATGAAACTTCTTTTGGCCTATGTGTTGTTGAAAACAAGCAATAGAAATTACCTTGAAAACACACAATTTTCATGGTGAAGCACAGTAGTGGCAGCATTGTGCTGTGTGGAAGCTTTCCTTTAGCAGGAACAGGAAACTGGCCATAGTTGATAAAAAAAATAATAAAGAAATAAAATAAAATATCAGGTCAAACATTAAATACTGAAAAAAATTCAATGCTGGGTGAAGGTTGACCTTCCAACAAGTTGACAAAGCTAAACATGCAACCACGGTCATGATCTAACAACTTATGTCAAAACATACAGTTATAGAAAACTTAAGGATTGCAAAAAGATTGAGTGATTTCTGAAGATATTTTCTTCATTTTATTGAAAAACTCATCCACAGACAGTAAGTATTCTTTTTCCTGAAGAAACTTTCCTTTTTTTCTTGGCCAAAGTTTAGATGACTTGCTTCATTCATCACAATTCTCTTCAACTGGGACTTCCTCCCTTATTTCCTCCATTTATTCAGTCTCTCACATACACACACACACACACACACACACACATACACACACACACACACACACACACACACACACACCACACACACACACACACACACACACACACACACACAACATAAGCACACATGATAGCAGTCTGAAAGCTGTTCGTCGGTTAATGGCTTCATTTCCCCAGAGATGCACTGATGTATTTTAGTGATAGCCTTTAGCTAACCTGTTGCTCATCACACACAGCTTCACTCTTCCAAGGTAATGCATCTGAGAAGTCAATATCTCTGAAAGGAAGCGAGAAATCAATTCCGCATCCAAACTAATGTGGATCTTTATATTTCCCTGACCTGCAGTTTTGAGTCAGTTGAGAAGCTCTGAATGAGTCTTTTCTCTATTGCCTACCCGGCTGACCTCAGCACAATAACAGGGCAAGATGAAAATGCTGTCGGCCAGTGGGAACGTATGCACACAGGTGCATCCATAGCGCATGTGAACACACAAGTACACAACACTTTTTGCTTCAGAACACCTGCTATCTTCAATCGCAAAACCAATTTCTGTTCTTATAAAAGAATGTGCCGGCTGTCATCATCCTCTCTGTTCAGTAAAAAACAGGATGTTTTTACTCCTCCATTCCTCCAAATAGGTGCTTCACCGTCAAAATGTGATATCGTGCAGATTTTGCAAGCAAAGTGGGGAGCCAGCATGACAAGGGTGGATTAATAATTACTTTGAATGCGCTGCGTGGTACGAAATTATATCAACTCGGCAATTAAATCAGATTTTGATTGCCTCCTCTCATGTGATTAGACGCTGTTTGTTTCTAACATTGCTTCCCGTAGCAGCTGGAGTCGTTCGCCGAAGTGCTCATCCTTCCTTTCAGAGAAATGGGAAACATATGGATGGAACAGTTGGTACGGAAACACTGGTAAACCCCCTTTGTAGTCCTAAATGTTACATATGAGGAGGTGATCCACCAATAGTCTTCAAAGTACAAAAGGCATGCACTTTGTTTCTTCGAGACTTTCAGTGATTTCCTTAGGAATAAAAGAAGTCAGCAAAAGAATAGATGAAAAGATATGTGTTCAATTCAAACAGTGGAGAATTGGGCTACATAAAACAGTAAGTAGAGTGTTATTTATTCACTACATTAACATGTACAAAGCAGCAACATCTGTCAGCATCAAGGCAACAGATGATGCCAGAGAAATGAGTGTGATCAGCAATGTTTAGCCAGCAGCTGTGTTCTGTCTCCATGGTAACCAGCAGTGGTACCCATTGATGAGAGCTGGTTAAGTTGAACTTTTAGCTGATACATGTGCCACCGGTTACCGAATATGTCTTGAAACATAATTTCTCATGGAAAAACATTCTTATTGGATCTGTTGGTGTGAAATTGTCACCTGATGTTGGCAGCAACCTGAGTGAAAAGAAAATACAAGCTACACACAAAAAATCAATCCATAAATTATATAAAGTAACGTGGAATAACCTAGTACTTATTACTGAAGTGTATTCAGTAATACATTTCAATCATAGCGGAAACGCTTTCGATGCTAATGAAAACTTTTGGATTTTGAGGCTTCTCTCTAACCATCTTCAAAATAATTTTTAAAAATGTCATAAAAACTTCTGAAGCATCAAGTTTATGTTTAATCCAGAGATTCTAAAATCTGCCTCTTCATCATCAGGAGCCTGTACGGACATCATAGAGATAACTATTTGCTACTTTACTAAAAGTACACAAAAGTACAAGTACATTTTATACATAAAGGTACAAAATGAATCTCATCGATTTTAATTCCAGTGGAGTATTTTTCTTAGCTGCAGCTGTGCCATCACTCCACCAGCTCTGGAATACACTCACACAGCCCTCCTTTTGCCATGTGCAAGTGGGCAGTTTGAATACTAAGTACTTAGCATCCAAAAATAGTCACCCAGCAGAGTAGATGGACGTCCTCTCTGTCCCACCTGCTTTCCTGCTTATTTATTGATGGCTCTGTGTTTTCTGCTGCCTGATGAAGCCTGAATGTCGGGGAAGTGAAGCAGACAGAATCTTCATGTGTCACAGATCTGTCGACAGCTGCTTGAAAGAACGAGTTACTGCAGCCCGAAATATACTAAAACTTTACAGATATTAGAATGAAAGGTAAAGGAGTGATTCAACTGCAAAACGTCCGGCCCTTAAAGGACGCATTTGATCAGTTCCATCAGGTGGTTGTGGCCATTAATACAGTCAAACCTCTGGCTGAGTATTTGGCCGCTCTTCTCTGAAAAAGTTGTTCTGTTAAAAACTATAAAAGCTAAACTCACGAATTAGTGTGAGTTTAGCTTGGATATTCATTTGACATCACAGTGTTTGAGAGTATTTCATTTTCCAGGCGACACCCTTGTCTCCATGTGGGTGTTGGAAAATACACAGGAAGTTGGGCGGGATGCGCGTTCAGAAGACCAGGACAGGAACTTGGAATATGTCGCCAATCTCCACATCTTTACAGCAGCGAGGCGTTATAAAAAACATTCTTTCAGCTTCCTTTTGGTTTATGTTTACTCTGCTCAGCAGTGCCCTTGGAAGTCCACTACGTGACCTTTAGGGTGCACACCCCTTCCTGGCTGTCATTGTGAACAGGTCTGAAAGACACAATGAGAGAAGGAGAATTATTAATTACTTTAAAAGGGCAGAGGAAAACAGCTTGAACTGCATCAATCATTACAGGCATGAAACTACAGGCGAGTATGACAACTTAACATTTAAAGGTTTTGGCACGGGGAACCGCCGTGAGCCGCTTCCCAAGCAGCCGATTGGCTTGTGGGATCTCGTTAAATGAAGCATAGTTTCATCTGACACACAGGTCAGCAGGTTAGCACAAGGCACAGTTGTTTATAGTTGTTCACTTTAAAACGGGTTTTGAAAACGCTAAAAGTAATCAGAAATAAAACGGAAGGGAAAGCTCTACCCCACCCCCACATGTTGCCATATCTAGGATGACAAAAGTACCTCATTTACAAGGGACATAAAGTCAGCTGCTTAGAAATATTTCTAAAGCCAAAGAAGTGCCACTCATCCACTCTTATGAATGTAGCCTGGTTTTCAAACTACAGTTTCACTTAAGTAGCAAATTTAATAAGTAGCTAATATTATACTGGTATAATTCCACTTTGTTCAGTTTATATTTGCAGCATAATATTGCTTGAGCTTCCTAGTCTTGGTGTAATCACATAAAACAGAGGTTAGGAGTGAAACTGGACGATCCCCAATGCTTCATAGCTTAATGTGAAAGAGTAAATCAGTGAGGACTGGAAAGATTCAACTGTTTTAGCAGATTGATTAAATTTTCGTCCAGCATATTTTTCTATATGGCAGAAGAATCAATTGATCGACATAGATATTTGTGTTTCTGCCATGATTTAGGATCCACAATATGCCCCTTGTAGCTTTGGTTACATGATGGCTAGTTCGTAGGAAAAATTGATCTCACAGTCTCAGTATAAGGGGTGATTGCTTCAATTTTGAGAAAATTTGATTTAGTAGAAATGGAGTCAGGCAAAAACAATTCTCTTTTTGGTCAGACTAATGTAATTATTTCTGGGACGACTTGTGCATACGCCCAGAGTTCTGCATCCCATCTCTGAAAAGCACTTTAGGTTCCTCCCAGGTTCTCTGAATCGCAGATTTGAGAGCAGGAAGCCTACTCTAAAACTGGGATATGTTATTAAAAAATCAAAGGGAAATCCATTTACAGCAGGAGGTTCACACTCCAACACATCTGACTCCTTTTCTGAGTTTCCTCTCTTGTGTACAACTGCTTGCTGGTTAGAAGTTTTACAGATATTGTTTTTACAACGAGGCAAGTTCCTCTTAGAATAAAAGTAGAAAGTGCAATAAATGAGATCATGGAAGTACTCATGATATGACACTGGACAGAGCTCAGTGGTGAAAAAAAAACTATTGATCAGGGTAAAATAAAACAATTTCCTTATCGAAACCTCAGAAATAAAAATGAACAATTTAACAACCGTATTAGACTCTATTTATGCTTTGGAAAAGAAGTTTCTTCAGACAAGTTTACAGCTAGGATTTGATTTCAACTCAATCTATGCCAAAAGAAAGAAAGAGAGAAAAAGAGAGAGAAGAATGTTTCTAAGGTGAGTGTCTGACTGTGATTGTTTGAAGAGATCGAGTTGTGGCGTGTGTGTGTGTGTGTGTGTGTGTGTGTGTGTGTGTTTGAGGTGAAGATGGGAATTTGATCTTTACATATTTCACTATGATTAATATTCTGCAGAGCTAGTCTGTACAATTTTGCAAATTGGCTAACTGTAATTATTCATATGATAATCTGACAATATGCATTTCAGTCAGGACCGTAATATCAAGTTCCCTAACATTTATTCATTTGCATATTCATTAGATTTCATTCACTTATTCATCTGAGCATGTCTGTTGGATGGTTAATGTTATGGGCTTCGGCTTTAGAATGGAAGCTTCTAAAACTTTACAATAAGCAGATTTATTTTGCTGAACTTTAGTGTTTGCATTTTATGGTCAATGGGAACGCAGCTACAGACAGCTTGAAAACAAAATAAGTGGATTCTTACTTTGAAAACAGCAACAAAGGACTAGAGTTAGGCAAGTTTTATGAAGACAGAAACGTCACTGTGGCCTCATTAAGACACAAGACCAGAAGAAGCAGACCACCATGTGTTGGGTACAAATGTTTTCCGATCATTGAAGCAAGCAAACATTTCAAAGGAAGAAATTGATTAGGAACATGTAAATGAGCGTAAGGGCTTTATAAAAAATGTTATTAGCTTTGTTATTTTTTTTCTTCTTTTATAAATACCTTCAAAGCCTTTTAAACAGTGACGCAGCGCGTCAGTGGAGGATAAGTGTAATACTAATGTGCTTCAGCAGAAAATACACAAGCAGGCTCTTGGACTTTTTTCATTTTTGACAAGTGTTTAGTTATCCAAAGCTCTGAATATGTAGAACAGTTTCACATTGGCTCTTAAATCTCTTCCCTTAATGTGAACGGCAGCAGACTTCAAAGACAGGCGGGCTGAGCTGCCCAGCTGTTATTTGCAATTGCGGGGAAATCATTTTAACACACCGCTCCGAGAGCTTTTGATTAAAAGGCCCAAGACAGGCAAAGAAATTAAAAAAAAAAAAAAAAGCAGGTTAATGCATTCACAAAGACAAGGCAGCACTTTGATCTCGCTCAGGGAGTGGGGGGAGACTGGTGTGTGCGGTCCTGTCACTGTGTGCCCGAGCGTCTGCAAGAAGCTCAAATTGTGTAAGTTTGTGTGAACAAGTTGGTGGAGAAAAAGAAAATTAGGATAAGAAGTGAAAGTGAAAGGTAGAGATCTCGTTAATATTGGCACACAGCGGTGACATTGTGCAATCTTTCTCACAGCAGCTGTTTTTTGGGGGAGTTTTTTTCCCCTCTAAGATTCTCACTCAGATACCTGCAAAAAGTTATCAAAGGATGCTCGATTCCGCTTTGAGACATTTACCAAACTGGAGGGAAAACATTTTCCCGTCAGATCTTCTTGCAAGAGCAATGCTCGTTTTTGAATGCAAAGGGAGCCTGAAGCAGCCAACCACGTTGGAGCGTCTAACATAATTTAATAAAGCTGAGATGGACTTACTGCCAGGGCGCTCTTCTCTGTCTATGAAGACAGTAATCCTATTTCCCCCCTGTTTCCCCGTCATGTGCTTTCGCGTCTATCTGATCCTCTTTTAATTGACAAAGACATCCGCTCAGACAACGTGCTGTAAAAGGTTTAGCAACAATAGCATTTATTTCATTTAATTCACGTTAATGTCACATAGCTACAAAGTCACAAAATGAATTTTTCTCTCATGGTAAATTTGACCAAACTGCTCATGTTTTCAGGGTTACCAGAATTTATGTCTGTTTGCCAAATGCCAGAATACTGATTTTCTATCAGTTTTTTTTTGTTTGTTTTTTTAATAGAACTGTCATGATGTGCAGTAGTGGTGACAAGGTGGTGAGGAAGACACAGCGGACCCAGGATATGATTGAAGGGTGATTGATGATAAATTTAATGATAAATAAACACAATAATCCAAAATCAAGGCAGCAGAAAAAGCAGAAGGCTAATAGCTCAAAAACTGGTAGCAACTGGCACTGAGGAGACAGACAGAAGACAAGATGAGGACTGGACAAGGAACACAGGTGGGATTAAATACACAGAGTGTAATCAGGGAAATGAGACACCGGTGGGAACAATCAAGGGGTGGACAGGACAACACAGAGACTCAATAGACACAGAAACCTAAATGAATACACAGAAAAAAACTAATTCTCCCAAAACAGCTAAACTAGCCTGAGATTACTGTCCCTTTAAGTAAGATGATGATGATGTCATGGCTTTGTTAACTTCTGACATTTGAGTTGAATGGAGGCGCACCTGTGGATGTGCGTGAAGGCCTCAAAGGTTAGAAGATTAAAATGTTTTTGTGTGAAATGTGGGTATGCTAACCAAAACTGGTAAAAGATCATCCAGAGAAAACTCTGCCTTTGTGCCGAAATGTCACTTTGTAAGGAAGAAGCCATTATTTCAAAAGACAAGGCAGCAGACTCAAGATTTTTATTTGAGACTCCATGTGAGGTCAAATGATGTGTTGTGAACGACGGTGTGTTGTTCCTGTGCTGTAATCTGCTTATGGTCGTAGTTTGGCAATGGCAGCGGAGGAAGTTAACGAAGACATTCAGTCCATGTTGGCCAAATATTGAGCCATCAATGTTGGAGCAAGAGGTTTGATTAAGACATCTTATTGCTGGCTAAGATGTTGTTTGGCTTGGCACTTCTCTCTTAGCTGTGGAGGACGGCTGATTATGCCGCACGCAACTTCCATTTTGCTTCTTCATAACTTCCTTCATAATAATGTTGTCGCGCTACATACGTCACGGCCAAACGTCAGCAACCTGGCAAAATAAGATCCAATTGTTTCAACCTTCAGCAGAGTCCACGCCTGTAGGACGCTATCATTCCTCAGTAGGAGCAAAGTGTGGAACAAGGGGCAGGTTTCCACAACAGTCTCTGTAAGTTGTGGGTTTGATTCCTGCTTCCTCCCCTGCCGTATTAATGTGACCCTGGACAGAGCAACTCAAACCTGCCTACTCATCTGCTTATTGGTGGCTTTAATGTTCACGAGTAAAGATAATGTGTGACGAGCTTTCAGTGGTCAGCATGACTAGAGTGCTGTAAAAATTCCACTTCAATTACTATAATGACCATCATTATATTAAGAGCAATAGGGGTGAAGCTTGTAAGCCTGAGAACACAGAGTACAGAGTTGGTTACTTGATTGTAGTAGGAAGTGGTGGACTTTATCAAACTGATGGCGTCATGAGGGAAGAACTATATGTAGAACTACTGAAGTTGATGAGTAAGCACAATTGGATCTTTCAAATGGACATTAAAGCATACAGGTTCAATGTTTGGTATTTATGTGGCATCAATCCACAACAATTATCCTCTCAAAGGATTTTACAAACCAAATAGCTCCGATTTACAGAGGAACATATAAACCATTCAGTCCAATTATATAGACAATTGGAGCCAAGTCATAAAATAATGCTGTCAAGTCCAAGCGGATTGCAGTTCAGTCAGTGACTTTGCTGCAATGACTTCCAGCTGCATTCACAGAAAAATTTGATGACGTTTTCAGGAGTAGAGGCTTTTATTGACAGGGTAGAAGACATGACTCTGTACATGGAGCCTTGACTCCACAGCTACATTATGTAATGCACCAATGACTTTACCTGTTGGATAAAAATGTTGCATGTTTAGTTTTTTTGTTTTTTGCTGACCAGGTACACTGAAAAAAAGAAAAAAATATTTTGGTAATATCATTTTTTTTATTCTGTATTTTTGCACCTGTGAGTACTTTAGCATCCTTTGGAAAAGAACAGCCCTGAGGGAAGTGTTAAAACATGCTACTCATTAAAGCAGTAGCATGTAACTTTTGTAGAAAATATGTTTTATCCATATTTGTTGAAACCATGTTGTGACAGACTGTCATCAGACAGCTAAAATATGAAAAGATTGATCTCTTCTACCCCTCCCTGTGCTGTTGCTGTCGTCTGAAGAAATGCACAGCTCCCGACCAAAAACAACCAATCAGAGCCAAGAGGTTTGATGGTATTAGCGCTGTCAAACAATGCTTCTCTGTGTGCTAATGAGAGAAACAACTCACTATTCCAGGAAAACCATCTATCCGCCATCATTGGTGGCCATGCTAACCAACCTTAGCATCCGTAGCAGGCTGTAGAGTAGCAGAGAGCAACAGCAGACAGTGAGCACAGGAGAGATTGACAGCGCTAAGACCCTCCTCCTGGCTCTGATTGGTTGTTTCTGACTGAGTGACGTGTTTCTACAGTTGTGTGAAATGATCTTGTTTCACTTGGTGGATGAAGTTGCTGAAATTAAAAAAAACCTTTTAAATAATATTGTCACTTGCTGAACAGGCCATATAGAAAACATCATAAAGCTCATGCCTGAAGGACAGAACTGTCTTCCAAAAGCAAATGCAGGAAAAAAAAACAGAAGACCTAATACAGCAGCAGCAAATAAAGGAGAGGCTCCGTTTGGTCAAAACGATCCTGTGGGCCAACAGTACTGTCTCATGCATTTTATTAAGATACTTCAAACTGTTGAAAGGGGGATATTACATCTCACTTAAAGGGCAACGAAATATGATTTTAAGTGCATCCTGCAAAGAAAGCAAAAGAAGTTAATCATAAAAAAAAACACAACTCTGACAGCAGCAGGGTGAGCCTGCTGGAGTATCCCACTTTATTGATTTTAATTCCTTTAATACCTTGAGCCTTGCTGCTTGGCTGACTCTCTCTCTCTTTCTCTTTCTCTCTCTCTTTCTCTCTCTCTCTCTCTCTCTCTCTCTCTCTCTCTTTCTCTCTCTCTCTCCCTGGCATAAGGCTCTTTTTATAGTGAATTTGATTTGGGTTTCCTTATCGGCTCGCAGCAGGCAGGAAAAAAAAGAGGCCGAGGATCCCCAGACCTGGCGGCCAGGCTGGCATGATTGAAACAACAAGCTTTCAGATCAAACATGATTAGTGGAGGCTGCTGGCATCGCATGAGATCATTTCTGCATGTTTTGTGTGTGTGTGTGTGTGTGTGTGTGTGTGTGTGTGTGTGTGTGTGTGTGTGTGTGTGTGTGTGTGTGTGTGTGTGTGTGTGTGTGTGTGTGTGTGTGTGTGTGTGGGTGGGAGGGGCCGCTCACTTAGTGGCACCTGATGCTGGAGGCACATCGGGCCCACTTCAGTCCCGGCAATCAGCGCATCGCATGCGAGTGAACGCGATCAGCTGGACTGGTTACATGAATTTGCTCTGCATGCATCCAGCTGCTGCTGCAGAGGAGACAGCCCTTCAGTGCGCGCGCCCACTCTGAGTCGCACCGTGCGTCCGGCGCGCTTCACTCTCTCTGTATTCACGAGGGGGAGGGAGGGGGGGGCAAAGCGGGGTGGGGAGGATTTATGTGTACTTTTGTTTTTGACCCATCCGCGGGGTCACTCCACGTTGTCCGGGTTTTATGGTTGCGTGGAAACATAAACGACAACAACAACAACAAAAAAGGTGAAGGTTTTCGGTCAGTGGAGAGGAGCCGCGGAGTGCAAGATCCGTTTCCAGAGGCGCGCCCGCGGTTTCCCGCAGCGGATCGGGTGCAGAGGTTCAGCGCAGCAGCCCCGTCGGCTCGCAGCGATCAGCGGGGAGCCGATCCATCCATCCATCCAGAGACGCGCCATGGAGGGGAGAGCAGGAACACGAGCAGCGACGTGAGTGCGCGCGATGCCGATCATTACGCGTAAACGTGTCACTGTTGTTTTTAAAGTCAAAATGAAGAAACTAATATTAAAGTGAACTTCTTTTATTTTTACATTTCGAGCACATTTTCTATTTAATTTGACCAAATGTTTAAAAGTTATTTTTTGTGTGTGTGTGCGTTAACTCTTGAAATACCTTCACTATATTGACGTTATTCTTAATTTTTATATCCGAAGCTCATTATTTTTGAAAATTAAAAACAGTTTTCAGGCGCTGTGTGAATATGAGTTATTACTATTATTAAAGAGTCGATTTACTGCTTGTAGATCCATGAAGTCCAAAAGCTTGTTGTCGTTAATCAGCTTGGAACATAAATTCAGGTTTGATAACTTCAAAAGTAGTTTTTTGTTTTCTTTTTCTTTTCATCCCCTCCTCCCATTTTTTTCTAATTGCTTTTTATTCAGTTCAGAACCAAGCAGTGAGGATGCCATTAAAATGTCTGATCCATACATTACAACTGAAAGCTTTGATAAATATTTGCTGCATTTCATTTGCTTTGATGGCTGGGTTTGAGTCCCCCATAATGGCTCCTTCATACAGCCGCTGGCTTTATACAGAGCGGCCCTGACAGCCGGGAATTTATGAAGTGAGCCTGACCTGTGGCTGCTGCGCCAGCGCCGGATTTATTCCCAGAGCGTTGCATTCCCTGCGCAAATTAAAAGCGGCATAAATAACAATGACGGCGAAACTCCATCAATTTTAGGGAAACGCCAGGAGAGCCTCCTTCTGACTTATTGTGTTTGCTGTCCCAGCGTTACACTCCATCTCTTTCCGTCTTGATCTCATCCACAGGCAACTTCCCTCCATCTTCAGCCACTTAACTCGTCCTCCTGCCAAAACATTTGCCCCTTTCCTCCATCTCTCATTCGTGTCTTGCACTGTGTTGTTACTGTAATATTACCCCTGGCCTTAAATCCCCTTGATATCATTCTTTCTCCCACAAGCCTGAGCTCCTCATGTGTCCAATTTCACTTCTTGTTCACATGTTTTCACCTCCTCCTCTTCCTCCTACTCCTCCTTCATCAGTAGCCCTCTGCTGCTCCCCAATTATCTCTGGCTGAAATACCAGCCTGGCAAACAGGAAGGGAAAAATGCACCCTTTTGCAAAGGCCTAGTGTCAAATGCGCTGGGCTTTGTACTTGCATGCTGTTGTAATTTTTTTTTTCTTCATGCGGTTAAACATTTGAAAGTGTCTTATCTTGGCCTTGAGGAAGACGCAGGGATACAGTGCTGTAAAAAATAGCTGCTTTATGTACTGCAAACACAAACACCAGTGTTATTAGTAAGGAATTTATGGGATAAAGTTGTGCATCATTTGCATATTTATCTTCCATGTTAACTTTATTGCTATGGACAAAGACCAGATAAAAAAATAAAATTAAATGAACTAACATTTAGGATTCCCTGTGCTTTCAAATTACTGACAGCACATCAGGTTTTTTTTTAATTTCTCTGTTTGAAGTTGTAATTTTCTCTGGCAGGCTGAGATTTCAGTCAAAGATTGTGAGACCGACATGCCACGTACTGATGAATTATTACAGATCCTAAAAGTGTCTGACTGATCTCTCTCGGCAGTGCTCTGAATCTATTTTAGAAGGCAACTTTTCTATTCTGGGGATGTAGACCAAGCACAAGTGGGGATCTTCCTGTGGTGCTTTTAGGTTAAGATGCAAAAAGAGCACACTGGTTAGATTCCTCATCTGTTGGTCACCAATGAGAAACAATTTGCAGAGATGATCCAGCTTCCCTTTGACATGTTTAACTTGCACCGACTGAAGCTGCAGGTTGAGCTTCTGGAAATCCAACATAAAGACCCCATGTATGGACAGGCAGAGAAGAAATTTAGGGAGTTTTCACACCTGATGGTCTAATAGACTCTGGTCGATTGGGGATCATACCAAAATTGCAATATTTGTTGAGAGTTCTCCAGTCCGCGCGGCATTTGAACCACACCAAGAGTTCACCTCAACCGATCCGAGACCTCGGTTTTCAGACAGACCAGTTCACTTTTTTGGTCCGCATCAAAGTTTGACTCACCTCTCCCCACATGAACCAAGCTTTCTAGGCAACCAACTAGAATTCCTTTTGTTCAACTTGCTTAAACTATTTTATAAACTCTTAAAGTCGGTCCAAGACAAAATGTGAAAAGGGATATTGATACTTTTGCAAGGAAAAGTGAAATTCCATTGGCTCTTTGGATCAAAACATTTCTCCTGTTTTCCAAACGAAGGTACGACTGCTTGGCTGTTTTTCCAGCAATCACACAGAAGCAGCACTGTCCTCAACCCACCCGTGTCATGCAATACTTCAAGGTACATAGAGGTCCATTTCATTTTGTTATCTCTGTAAGCAGATCTTACCCAGTCTCTTGGCATTTAGAAGAAATTAACAAGCGTGATTGAATTACGTTTTGTTTTTTTCCATTTTGTCCGAGGGGCATCACACTGTCAGGTTTGTTGGCCTCGTCGCTGTTTACGATGTTAGCATTTACCTCAACAAAAGGATTGCATGGCCAACGGTGATGCTACACTCACTGAGAGACTTTTCTTTAGGAGGATTAGTAACAGGATAGGCAGAAGTCCTGATCAGCTATTAATGAAGTGTGTTATGGTAGGCAGGACCTGCTATTTTCAATAGCTGAGGTAAAGAAAATTAACTGTAATTTAGAGGACAGACATACAAGCTTCATGTTACTTGCACTTCTGAGCAACTCCAGCTTTTCGTGACTCGCTCAAACAATCCAAAGGACATTTTCGCAATAAACAGAGTGGTAAACTGTTAACTCTGAAAATGCAGCCAGATTTAGATCAGGTCCAGCTTGTAACATTTTGTTTCACATGGTGTCGGATCAGTGTGTTAATGCAAGGGTCTGGGGACTGAAATAGCCTCGCGCTGCAGGTCCGTCAATTATAAAAGAGGCAGAGTGACACCAACCACTTTTTTGCGCTTGTTTATTGTGCAGAGTTAAAGCCTGTGTTTGATCCTGCTTCTTTTCTTCATTTTTAGATGTTTAGCAAAGTAGAGCTCTTTTTCTGACCACCTCCATGTTAAATTGAACATGCAGCTTTCCTGCTGCCTCCACACTGCAATTAGATAAAAGGCTGTACCCCCAATGGATGACAACTCTGAAGACTGGTGCTAATCACTAGCATTTTATATTTTTCCAATTTTGTTGTTCAAAACGTAGTCCTCTCTCTCCTTTGCTTCTGACCATCTGTTGCTTTTCCCCCTGAAGGTTCTTCAGCACCAGGGGAGGTTGATGTGGACTCCTGCGGTCTTCCCTGGAGCATGCCCGTATCCCACCATGCACCTGGCTGCAGTTTGGCTGCTGCGTTACTCGGTGGTCATGTGTTTGCTGTTGCACAGCTTGGTCTTGATGGCCTTCTGCTTCCATCATGCTGCCACCTCTTGCTCCAAGAGGTGCTACTGCTCTGAGACGGAGAGCGGAGGCAAGACGATGCGTTGCAGCAATCTGCAGCTCACGGAGATCCCAGAGGACATCCCCAACGACACACAACGCGTCTACCTTGACTTCAATCTTCTATCCGCAGTTCCAACGAATGCGTTTGCTGGTTTGACCCACTTAGTAGAACTGGACCTGTCGCACAACGAGATAAGCCAGCTAGAGCCTGGAGCATTCAGAGGACTCGGCTCCGCCCTGCAGTTCCTGGACCTGTCTTCAAACAAGTTGGTGAACTTTAACCCTGACGCCTTTGAGGACCTTCGAGCTCGCGCCAATCTGACGAACAACCCGTGGCTTTGCGACTGCAATCTGCAGATGGCATTGCCCCGTGTGGACCTGGAGCCAGCCTCGCTGACGGGTATAGTGTGCCAGACGTCTGATCCAGAGGAAATAGGAGTTCAAGGACTTGCGTTCCTGTTGGAACCGGATATAGACCTGTGTGTGGTGATGAAGAGGACTACAGATGTAGCTATGCTGGTTGTTATGTTTGGCTGGTTCACCATGGTCATTTCCTACCTGGTCTACTACGTCCGTGCAAATCAGGAGGACGCCCGCAGGCACTTGGAGTATCTCAAATCGTTGCCCAGCAGGCAGGGCAAGTCAGAGGAGTCCTCCACCATCAGCACTGTGGTGTAGTCATGAACAGAACCTAAAATCCTATATCACCACAAGCAGGAGCGGCATGTATCTTGACAGTAACAAGGGAATCTCAAGGATTTCTTTGCTGTTGAAGATAAAACATTTTTGTACACAGGAAGACTGAGGTGGATGTAATGTAGTCTGGATAAATAATTCATCTTTCTGGAGGCCATTAGAACTTTTTGTTGGCTGAGTTGATGGCCTTGTCTGTACACTAAGCAACTAAAAGCAATGAACTCCAGAAATGGGATACAAATGGGTTTTATCCAGTGGTGCATGTATCTCAATGTTCTTTTACAGTGGTCAAGACACAGTTAGCAATATCAATGGTCTGACAGTGCTATTATCATATTCTGCATAATATGTTTCTCAGCAGAGTCCTAATATTATAGACCCATCTAGTACAAGTAAAAATGACATTTTCAAGTTAATATGATGTTCAGTGAGTTTCTGTTATTGAAAACAAAGACACACGGCTTCACAGCAGTTAAACATTTTGGAGGCGTTACAGCTGCAAACGCTGGTGTATGTTCTCAGCTCAACAAAAGGTAAAGCATAACTGTGAAATCAGCATGAAATATGTATTTTGTATGGTGCACATTAACCACAAGGACGATTGCTTTCCTTCGCAGTTCCACTTGATTCTCATCTCCCTTCACTGCATCATCTGGAATTTCTCTGACTTTGTTTCTCTAGTTGATTTTCAACTGAGCCAATCAGCAAAAAGGAAGAGTTGTGAACAATGGCGTTGAGTTTCTGTGCTGTTTTAGAATTGTAGTCTGCCTAAATAGGGTTGTAGTTTGGCAATGGCAGTGGAGCAGAGGATGTGAACAAAGACATTCAGTTGGCCATGTTTCCAAATATTGAGCCATTTAAATTGGAGCAAGAGGAATGTTTAAGACATTTTATTGCTGGCAAAGATGTTGTTCAGCTCAGCACTTCTCTCTTGGCATCCTTGGGGTTGGTAGTTTACAACGCACGTAATTTCCAGTAACATTCAAAGCTTACTGGAAATGCCTCATGTCCAAATTTTAGTCTTTGGATAAAATCAGGTCAAACTTAAAAGAGAGTCCATGCCTCCAGGAAGCAGACATTTCACAACAGCCATAGGTGACGAATCAAGGAATCAATCAATCAATCAAATTTTATTTGTATAGGACATTTCAGCAGCAAGGCATTTCAAAGTGCTTTACATCATAAACACAAAAACACAAAGTCATGCATCATGCAATAAACAATACATTGTTACATATTACATTTCAAATATAATTCTAAACAGGTGTGTTTTTAGTTGCGATTTAAAGAAAGTCAGGGTTTCCGCTGTTTTACAATTTTCTGGAAGTTTGTTCCAAATTTGTGGTGCATAGATGCTGAAAGCTGCTTCTCCTCTCTTGGTTCTGGTTCTGGGGATGCAGAGCAGAACCAGAACCAGAAGACCTGAGAGGTCTGGAAGGTTGATACAACAACAGCAGATCTTTAATGTATTGTGGAGCTACACCGTTCAGTGATTTGTAAACTAACAACAGTATTTTAAAATCTATTCTTTGAGCTACAGGGAGCCAGTGGAGGGACTTTAAAACTGGCGTTATGTTCAAGAGGGTTGGTTGTACCAGGGTAGGTGTACATCTGTATTCAACTCATTTTTCTGCAGTAAATCTAAATTGTAAAATGATATCCCAGGCTTTGTACATTTTTAATCCATTATCTGAAATGGACTGTGATAGACTGGCGACCTGCCTGCGGTGTACTCGGCCTCTCACCCATTGACCACTGGAGATAGGCACCAGTACCCCTTCTGACCCTTCTAGGGATGAGCGTGTAAGATGATGGACGGATAGATAGATGGATGGATGGATCTGAAATGGAAAGATAATGACAGTCATGCAGTACTTTGTGTTGATCAATCAGTTAAAATTCCTACACAAGTGTGAAAGTTTGATTGCAATATGGAGAAAAGGTCTAGAGCTAAAAATACTTTTTCCAAGGATGTCAATATTACTGATACAAAAATTTACTTCTGTGATTTATATTTAATTCTTAATTTATACCAGAAGGGTGGCGTAAAAAATACTTCAGACATCCCATTATTATTGTCAAGATATCAAAGTAGATTGGTCTGACGAGTAAATATTCAAATGGCACAAGAAATATGAGAACAGCAATCTAAAAAAGGAAAGTTTTTATGTTGAAAATGACTGTCACTTGAGGTAATTACAGCTACATGAAGGACTCACTAATGATCATCTTATTTGGATCTGTGATTACAATTTTGGGGCCTCAGACCTCACTATGTCAGACAGTGGAGGCTGAAATAAAAATTATAAATGATTTCAAAGTGCATTATTTTTGGCACAGGTGAAAACACTTTACCAATTATGAGGGAAAATGTAATTACTATAATTTTTTTAGGTTATTTTGTTGTCAGTATGTCTCTGTCACGTGTATTTTTTACGTCATGCAGGGACTTTGTAGGTTTGTTATTTTGTGGTTGTAAAACTGGAAGGTTTTGGTCCTCTTACCTCGATTACACCAGCTGCTGTTTTCTTTCCATCTAACATCCTTATTAACCAGCCACGGTGTCTCTATGAATTATCTATTATGCAGTCACTCCCGGGTCATGGCCGGTCAGTCCATTAAAGGAGGCAGCAGGGAAGCGAACTTTCCATTTCGCTGGAGCATATGGCAAAGAGCAACACGCACAAATGCATTTGAGCTCCTACTGATGAGACCGTCAATATCAGAACAAGACTGCAAAAACAGGGAAATGCGTTTGAACGGGAGGCATAATTGAATCCATTACTGCCCGAACCTCGAGATGTACTCATCGGCTCTTTCTCCAGCGGAAAACAGCCTGATGTGGTGCTGAATAATGAAATCTGATGTCCGAGACGTGGGAAGGGGTTTGTCAACAAGGGTTTTCCTTGTGTTCGACACACGAATGCCTCCAGAGCAGAGCGAGACCAATGAGTTATTCATGAATATCACAAAAAAAAAAAACTTGTGCAGAAAGGCCGGGACTGTACCCATCATCTTCTGTGACCTACTTCTTGAGAGAAATGAAAGGGTAATGCCACAGGGGATCAGTGCCTCTCTACTGTCTGACTTACATTCCTTGGGTGAAGCAATTTCCAAATGCCCTTGAGCTGCTGGGGAGTTTCTTGAGGAGTCATTTTAGGCTCTCGCTTTGGTTTTTTAATGTTCATTAGCAGCGCAGGACGTCATGCAATTGTATGAACGTGGTACCACTTCAAAATCATTTCACTGGAAATATGGATACGCTTTAGATTTCTAGTGATTTTATGCCATTCAGTGACATCTGAAGTAGGCTGATGAAGGAGTCGAGCTAATCGAGAGGGAAAACAAGAGTCTCACAAAGACTCTTCAATAGACCAAAACATTGGTCTATTGAAGGAGAGAGGCGGAGGAAGTTCAAACCACACAATCAAAACGGTCAAAGATCTTATCCCCTACTCCAACATCTCTCCACCAAGCCTCTAAACCATCAGCCAGACAGAGATTTACAGTTAAAATGACTTTACTGTCTCTGTGCAAGAAAGCACAACAAAAAAAATTTTTTAAATCAACTGTCAAGGACTGTAAAGAAAATGTATAAATAAGTATATTTAATTAAGTATAATATAATGTGCTAATGTAACATGAAAATATGGTAGAAACAACTGGGTTGTTGAGAGAATGATGCTTGGATTAATTTGTAGTGTTCACTGCAACAACAACTCTAGAAATAAACATGTTGTCTTTTCAAGATAAGTCAAAGATATTCCTTTGTTGAACCCAATGGGGAGGAATTAAAAGTATGACAGCAGCACAAACACAAGTAAATTAGAAAATATCTCAGTAAAATTAAAATTAAGCAGGAAATTTGTTCGATGATCTAAAACATTCAAGCAGGACAAAACGGCAAGAAGAACGCTTTAAGGAAGGGATGTCAAATTCATTTTTATTTTGGGCCACATCAAGATCATGAAGGTCGTCAAAGGGCTGTTTATGGCAGAATGTATGAAAAACCTATTGAAATATTATACATTTCTATGTATTCAGTGAGTAGTTCTTAAACTTGAATAATATTGTACATATTTCTCCATTTATGTCATTTGGCACTACAGAAATAAGAACAGATTAGATTTGACTGATAAAACATGACCTGCACAGCTTTATTATGTGGCCCACTTGAGTCTTCAGGGCCACATAATTAGTTTTGGTGGGCCGGATTTGGCCCATAGACCTTGAGTTTGATGTGTGCTTCAGGGGGTGAAATACTTCCTCACCAGACAGTTGCGTATTAACTTATGCCTTAAGAACCTTATGGGAATACAGTAATGGAGTTGTGTTGCCATTGATCATATTATAGTGCAAATTGGAATTCCAGTTAGTTTTCATTAGGCAAATAGATTTGCCTGATGGAAACATGTCAATTTTTTAAAAAAAGAAACAAGAAAAAGAAAAGCTTGCATTTTTAATGAAAAAAATTTCTGCTACGATAAGGTAACTTTTCGACTGTATCAAAATTATCTTATTTCTCAAACCACAACACATTTTTTCGCATCCCGTGAGTGATGTGATCAGCAACCTGATGTTACTACTGACAGAAAAGACAAAGAATACGACAAACAAGTAACAGAACAGGTTATTTTTAGTGACTTATGTGTACAGACTTATTCAGGTGTAATCTTAATTGTATTTCTCATTTAATAGAGACACTGCAATTGCAAAATTTCTGACATTGACAAAGTTGCTCACATTCGTAATGGAATCTCAGCTGTTTTTGGACTGCGAGGGGTCGGAGGGGAAGCTGGAGTACCCAAAGAAAACCCACATATGTACAGGGAGACACTTGCAGACAATTATCAATTGATATGCCGGCTGCTTTTTAGAATATGCCATATGTTTTCTCACCCACGCCCCATTTAATCAGCTCCTGTGTTCTGATTTGTGGAGTTGGTTGTGCAGAAAATGATATCGATCTCAAGGAAGCCCTGAAGCAGTCTCCCGTGACGAGCAGGAGGCTCAACAGTACTAAAAAATAGATGGTAAGCCTCTCTCCCTGACATTTCCTGCCACACACACACTAACACACACGCCTTTGCTCCGTTAACACACTCCGGCTCTGGCTTTGAAAGCAGCCGCTCCTAAAGGAAAGCCACTCGCCACAAGAACGGACAAACCGAAAACTATTAGCAGACATGCGTGTCAGTATTTCTCCCGGCCGATTCGAGTGTGTTCCTTCTTTTGTTCGGTCGTATGTACGACAGGTGTGTTTGCATGGCGGGAGCGAGGGCGGAGGTAACCCGACGCCTGTGTTCTCCGACACACACATCAATGTTGCTGAGGTTAATTTAAATTTCAAGGCAGCTCGGCTTGCCCCATCTGCAACCTGGGACACGTTACACTGGTGTGAGCATTACAACTGCTGGGTAATGGGACACAAAGTGGGGGATAAGGTGACTCATCCAATCCCACAGAGCGCAGGCCGGCTTGGAGTTCAGTTGCAGCTGAAGTGGCTTTCAGGGTCTGAGATCTCTTGAGGCAAAGGCCGCCTGAGAAACGGCATCTTTCAGAGAAAAAGGGAAGCGATAAAAGATGAAATTGAAAAAACAAAGAAAACCCAAAGACTGGCGCATTCAATTCTTTTGTTAGTAAAAGAATAAAGCATCCACCTGCTTTGGGTGAGTTCTATCACCAGATATGTTAGAGGAACATAAATCATTGCATATGTTCATTTTATGTTCTATAGCGCCCCCTATGGAACAGAGGGAGAGGCTTAAAGATGAACCCGTTTGCTAAAAATGCACCAAAAAAAGAAAAGTGGTCCAACTTAACAAAAAAATAGTTGATTTATTACAAGTACTTAAATCAAGTTAACATATTTCATGTAATAACTTGTCATGTTAAACAAAATTAATTAAGTTTTATTAACTTAATTTGACTACATGTAACCAAGATTTAAATAATTGATATAAATAGGATAATTGCAAAACAACAACATCAGAAAAAAAAAAACATTTTTCCAACTCAGTTTCTTTCAACTTTATCAACAGCTGCAGGAATGCATTTGGTTTATTTTTGGCTAAAACAAGTTTCATTCTTCATCCAGTGAAGTTACTTTACTAGAGTGAAGTTTCACCAGATAATCAGAAAACTTTTTGAGACAAAATCTCAGATGTTCCAAAAAGCTGACATTGTTGAATTTTGAAAATCAAACATTTTTGATAATAATCCCCACATTTCAGGTTTTTTTTTTTTTTTTTTTTTTTGACTCATCAAATTTAGGACTTTTCTTGTTTTAGTTAGAAAATGTGTAAGACTAATCTCAATTTTTTGTTGTTGTTTTTACTGTTCAACTGATTATAATAGGGCTCCATTTGCCTGCTTATTTTATACACACTGCATAAAGTATTGCAATAATCGGGTACAAGGACATGAATTGAAACTAACTAAAAGAGCAGCTAAAGAGCAGCTGAAGTTGAAGAAAATCTTGAAATGTTTCCAGAAAGCATGAAAAACGTAATCAAAAGAAAGTATTACTCCTTTTAAAGTTCTTTGATATGGTCTAAAACATTTGCACAAGATTGTTAACCCACAGTAAGGACAAAAGCCGTGTTGTGTAAAAGTCATGCCAAAGTGAGTAGCAATAGAGGTTCTCATGGAAAATGTACGTCTCATCACTGTCATGGTGTCTGCTGTGAAATCATTTCCTGAGCAACATCCTTTCATGTTCACACATCCGTCCTGAGGAAGAGCCGTCTGGCTCCGTTTGCACAGTTTCCACGCATTACCTCCTGACTGGGCCGCCTCCAGTGAAACATCATTTTCCAAGTGCTGCTTTCACTTCACATGAAATCGCGTGCTTGGTAACGTCAGTCGCAGAGAAAATAAAAGTGTTGTAGGACCAACGGTGTCAGGCATCCGGCGTGAACATGAAACTCTCTGGATCTGGTCCAAGTATGTCAAAGTCGGTGATCTGGTGTTGCCTTGAAAATTTTAAGGAACAGAGGCTAAACTCGGAGCAACCTTCATGTAGATTCAGAAAAATTCATTGGCATCCACACTGAAGAAGCATATCTGATGCCAAGTTTTCCATAGGCCCAATGATTTTGAGTCTGGTTAAAGCTGCGGTATGTGACTTTTATCACAAAAAAATATGTTTGTATATATTTATTGAAACTGTCACGATGTTGTGATGGTATTATATTTGAAGGATTATCTGTGAAAAAAATCCAGCTCCTCTGCTTCCTTCCAGTGTTAGTGTTAGGGCTTAGCGCTGTCAATCATTCCTGTGTATGCCTCCCACCAATGACCGCAGAACCCTAACCCTAACCTACCCTAACCCTAACCCTAAAGTGTTTTTTTTTTTGTAAGGGTGAGTTGTTTCTCCACTATTATCAAATGTAGGAGCGCATACCTGAGGTGATTAACAGCACTGAGGCCCTCCTCCTGGCTCTGATTGGTTGTTTTTGGCATTTCTTCAGACAGCAAAAGTAGCTTCGAGAAGAAGTGCAGAGGATTGATCTTTTTACAGATTATCTATTGATTATCTGTCAGGATAGTGAAAATCTTGGAAATAATTACATTTCAAGTGGAAGAATTCAAACTTAACCCACAGTATTTTTTTAAAGATTATGATGCTGATTAAGAGTTAAATTTTTTTCACGCACAACATAAGTCTACAGTGGGTCTTTACCTCAAGCCTAGTGGCTGAAAGAAACTAACCTCTGACTCATGGATATAGTCATAAATTTTTAATTTAGAGTTAAAGTACAAATTGTGCTTCAAGAAATTTGAAGTAGCAACAATTGTGTAATTGGTGACTTTGTTAAAAACTGTTATTTCTCAATCTGGGATTCCCCCCCGTCACTCAAACCCGAGGTTGGATCTTTTCCAAATGTTCCTGTTCAAAATTGGTCTCCAGCTCTACAAGTTGGGTCCATTTCAAGGCTTTTCACACGTCTTCCAACATGGGCTGAATAAATATGTCTGCATCTGTATGCAGGCATAACAATGGCAACAATGTTTAGCACTTTATTGTGAACTGAAGGCAGAGAAGTTCTCACCTGAGTGCTAATGCATCTGACTTATTTCAAGTGCGTTTTAGCACATTATAGTGTCTGATCAACGGTGACTGTAGATTAATGACAAGTGCATTCAAAGGCCAGAAAACTGAAATCAAATGGCCAATTATATTCCAAAACTTTCTTATCGTTTGCTTCCTTTGCAATATAGTATAAACATAGAGAAAGAAAAGGAGAAAAACAAAAAGCCATAAAATCTGAAGATTCGGGAGGTTCAAAATGAAATGGGGCCTGCGTTGTTTTTGGGAGCTTTAATGACTGGTGAATACATCAACTGCTTGAAGAGAGAGCTGAGGCGTGTCCAGCTGTGCTTAGCCTCATAATAAACTCATAGCAATGTTTTAGTATATTCAGAGGCCACAGATGCACCGCACTAAATCCACAAGGAATCGTGCAGCAACACATAAAGAAATGATCTGAGTCTTTAAAACGTCTCTCCAGTCCGCGGGTGTCCAGCTCCAGTCCTGCCAGTTATCGCTGTCTCTGCTCCAATACCAGAGCAGTGAGACACTGAAAATTAGTGCATCAAACCGATACGAAGTAAATACACGGCCCCTTTCTAAATTGGGGCTAAGTAGTTTGCTCAAAAGGAAAATACAATTGAATTGAAGGAACTAGAAAAAGAATTACGTCATGATTTCCACCATATTGGAAGATGATCATTTATGCATCATATTTTGCTTTCAGGCAAGAAAAGCGATATAACCATCTGATCTTAGTTTACAACCATCTGTTTCCCATGAATCCATATATTGTCCCACTGAATAAGAAACCACATCATCTCATGACATGTTTAGAGGTTGTGTTAAAAAAAAAAAAAAAATATATATATATATATATATATATATATATATATATATATATATATATATATATATATATATATATATATATATATATATATATATGAGAGAGAGAGACAAACTTTTCTATTGTAGATCTAAAGGTTGTCAAGTATATTACCACCACCAGAGGGCGCTCCCATCTTGCCCTTGTGTTGATGTCTAAAGTCTAGTGTGCTTCCTGAATCAATCCAGTGGACATTTGCATGAATGAAATGTAACCTTTTAATATATCTGCTGTTTTTAGTGATCTTACGTAGCAGTTTTCCAGGATATGTCATTTCCTGGAGTCTAAATAAAATCCCCTTGATTTTCTTCTGACAGTATATTATGGTTACAAAACTAAAACTAATTCAGAGCCTGTTCAGAACCACTTTCTCAGCTGCTGATGTTAGAAAGTTCTCACAGACAGTTTCTCATCTCTCCTCTGCATTGTGTGTATACTTGAAGCAGTTACATCAGGGGTGTCCAAAGTGGGCCCTGGTAGGCCGGCATTTCTCTCCCTGGTTTAACGCACCTGGATCAAATGATGGCTCATCAGAGGCCTTAGGAGAACCCTGACATGCTGAGAAGGTTGTTGGTATCACCAGGGAGAGAACTAAAACATGCAGGATGCTGGCCCTCAAGGTCCCACTTTGGGCCCCCCTGAGTTACATGTAAACAGATTATGAAACCCAAAGTGGCCTCCAAACACATTCAAATGGGAGAATTTATGAGTGGAATTAAACTGCATGCACAATAAGAAACTTAGCGGTCCTGCTCTTTGACACGATGAACTTGAACTGGGCACCACTAAACAGTGACCTATTAGAGGGTGATGACCTTTCCAGGACGTACCCCGCCTCTAACCCAATCACACCAGATGACCCTTTGAAGATAAGTAGTTATAGGGTATAGATAATGGATGGATGTTCTGCTCTAATGACTCTGTTGTTCGTCCCACATCAGAACCTGCTGCAGGCAGGGAGTCAGGTACGGCAGAGATTAATGTTCTGACTGCATTTTTTTTTCTCTGTCCATCATGCAGTTAAGTGGATTTTATTCATGAGTGAATCAGAGCAGGAGCCTCAAGTTGCCTCCTGAGATGCATGAATTAGTTAAAACTTTGTCCCGCATATTTACAGCACACACACAACACTCGCACGTCACACTTCACCTTTTCCCAGTTCAAACAAGAGATAACCAACAAAGCCAAGAGCAAGTGTTGCTCAGTCTGGGAAAACACAAAGCATATTAAGAAGAAAAAAAAATCCCACATAAATGGGACTCACTTTCAGCTTCCCTCTCCCATCACAGACAGGAAATGCCCGCTTCCTCCAGGCTTCTTTGTTATGCTGCTTGCGATTTCATTCAATCAGACATGCTCATTCATAAACTACTAGCACAGCTGAATCACCAACGGTAACAACGGAATTTACTAGAGATCTGCATGAGTTCCTGTTCTTGGAAACAGAAAGTGTTTTTAGAAACATATTAGGAGACTATTAGACAAACAGTAAATTATTACAATAATAACAATGTTCTATAATTATATAGAATATCAATAAAAAGCAAAATGATTTTTACTCAAATACATACATATATGTACACACACACACACACACACACACACACACACACACACACATATGTATATAAATAATGTTTTCCAAGTGCTTTTGTAACTTGTTGAAACCACCTGATTGTGTACAACAAGAACTCTGCACCATCTGCAGAACATCGACGTAAAAGTGCAATTTAAAAAAATCATGTTATTTTTATCACTTTTTTTTATCTTAAATAATCCCCAAACAAAAGATAAAACATCAGTAGCTAGTAATGATCATTGACACTTACAACACAGTGAAAGGTCTGCACAGATGAATCTAGATCAGTCTCTCTCAAATGCAACCCCCAAACCACTGGTTGTCTGCAAAGGTACTGCATGTGATGTGAGCTCAAAGTGCGATGCGTACAGTTATATTACCAAAGGATTGTGTCTTGTACTATTATCTTGTACAAGATAATAGTGTACAAGTTGCTTATGATGGGCGTCACTCAAAAGAAAAAGCTGCCAATCTTTAGCTTGAGCCACAGGATGTATTCAGCCGGGTAAGACCTTAAAACGGACATACCTTCAGCTGCACAGGCAGATATGCATCAAGTTGTTTGGTCGTTTCCTGGGTGTGTACGTGCTTCATGTTGGAGAAAAAAATCTGCTCAATCAGAACCGCTTGAGGGATTTGTTTGCTGCAGAAGAGTTTTGTGTTCAGGAAAATCCTCCTTAATGCAACTGAGACTGAAATCAAACAGTCACTGCATTTTTCTTTATAAAACTCTTACTTAACGATGCTGTAAGTCATTTGCCCAATTGACTTTTAAGGAAAGAACAACCTAGATTTCTCAAGTCTTCTGTATCTAAATAAGATTTCTGATTCATTTGACTAAACAAACCAAAAAAAAGTCAAAATTGGAACATGACGGGGCAAGATTTAATGATTTGTATTTTCCTGCCTAGTTTTAGGATCCTGTCATTTGCAGCCCAGGGTTTCTTAAATCTCAAATGCAAAATGGTTGCAGTGACCAGGTCCGATTCCCCAAATTGTTTTTTCCCTTCGTTTTGCAGGGCATCGGTCAGTGGGTTGCATCATTTCAGCGACTGGTTTTGTCAAGCTTGGAGAGGAGAGCGTTGCCATAAGGAAGCTGCCATCCCATCTGAACTTCTTTTGCACAGGATATCTGACCAATTCTAAGATTTACTTGTAATAGTTTCAATAGGTATAGCATTAGGTGATTATTAAGTATTAAGTGCTAGGGTGTTTTCATACCTGATAGTCTGGTAGACTCAATTTGATTGGGGATGAAAATTGCAAAAAAGATTTCAGCTGGTGCGGTCGTCTTTCACACTGCACTGAGTCAAACGCTCCAGCCTAGTTGAAAAACCTCTTCCCTCCCTCACCTGTGGAGGCGCTATTCCAAGAACACCTGGAGGAAACAAAACAAAAACTTCAGAAGAAGAGAAGAATACAACTTCCTTCTTCACAAAATGTAACCAAATACTGGAAAAGCGTCAGATTTTAGCGGTTGTAGGATTTCTTCTTTGTCTTTGGTAAAAGACTTGCATGTTTGTTTTTGTTGTTTACCCAGAGTCCCCTTCACTATAGTCCACTTTCCTGCTTTTGGAGCTATCTCTGGACCACTTGCATCTATTTTTGCATTTGAACCACACAGGAGTTCACTTTAGTAGTGTTTTAACAGAACCACTATTTGCCTTTTGGGTCTGCATTAGAGTTTGATTCCACATTCACACCTCTTGAAACAAACTTTCTAGGCAAACAAACTCAGTTCCATTAATGCAGATTAAACAGGTCTGGTGTGAATGCGCCATTAGTGTGAATAGTAAAACACCAAATATTGACTTACACTGGAACATCAAGTGCAGCAGACAGCTCTCACCGCTCCTTCTCCTTGCTCTTTGAGAATTCTCAGGATTCGCTCTACAGCCAATTAAAAGAAGTTCCACCTTGTCATGTTAGGTTGCAGCAACGGTAGACCTCGCAGTCTCACTCCAGAGAGCCTGACATTTGGAGAAGGCCGACATCGACAATTTCCTTCGGGCCTCTGCCTTGTTCGCGTTTTTTGCATCCACCAGATTGAACAAACGGCAAGCGAACTAGAGACCATCATCTTCAGTCATCATGGTGCCAACTTGGATGAATTCTCCTTCCTCATCCTGACAATCTTGTGTTGGATCTTCATCAGTTGCCTCCTCATCAGTAACGTTGATGTTTTCGTCTCCTCCAAGCACTCGAACGGCGAAGTTTGATCCCTGCTCAGTCGTGGTCTGGCAATCTTCTCACATAGCTTAATTTTAGTTTAGAATTTTTTAAAAAAAATAGAATAAAATGAATAAAAATAAAATCCAGGCTAAGACTGTAGATTCTTATTGACAATGAATTGTTCTTTCCTCCACGAAGCAAATCAATGAATTCCCATGAAATGTAAGAAAATGGAGAAAAGGAAGACAAACTGGCTCACCAGTTAATACTTTATTGGTTCTACTTCTACCATAACTTTCAGGTTTACATTAGTTATACATGTTATAATCCTATTACAACTAATAACCAGCCCAATTCTAATTGGTTCCAAGTTGTATTTGTTCTATACGGTTTCAGGAGAAAGAAAACAGTCATGTGTAAGTTTCAACGGAATTTGTGTCATGGATTGTGAGATAAGATGATGATGGGGAGGATGATGAGGATGGAAACCCCCCCACTGGGTGTTTCTATAAATATGTCAATAAGGGTAGAGTCAATCAGTAATAGTGCTCTCTTTCAGGTCAATACTTGTGAAACCTGACCCAGCGGGAGGCCATGCATGTTCTGATTGGTGAGTAGTGAGGAAGTCGCTGCTTCTCCTCTGCTGCTCATCTCTGGAGAGAGATCTGCCTCTCAGGCAGCTCTGACCCGGGCACCGGGCCGGCGCGCGGGCGGGACCGGCACCGGCTGGTACCGGACCGTTTACCTCACCAAACAGAATCACTCCTTCTTCACGTGGGCTCACGTGGACGTGCCCAGTTATTTTTTGCCTCGGGTTTCATGTTGCAGAAAGTCTTCTGAAACTCCTGCAGCCTCCGGGTGTGCTGGGAGGGGGAGAGAGGAAGGTGGGGCCGGGCGGGGGGTCGAGCTCAGTTCTGCGGGACGCAGGAGCTGACAGAGACGGGCTTTGTTCCGTCTGCGTCTCCTTCTCCTTCTTAACCATTCGGTCGTTTCCTCCCCGCAGTCTTCTCCTGCCTCATGGCCTCCGCCGCCCGCAGCGCGCCTCTGCCGGGGAGCGGCGGCGCACTTGTTGCGGACCCGCAGTTCCAGGAGATCCTGCAGAGGAGCCGCAGCTTGACGCAAAAGATCCTGGACGCGATAGCGGACACGCACAACTCCTGCGTTCACACCGAGGTGAGGCGCTGCAACCGGGCCGTTTGGGCAGCATGTGTGCGGGAAACTGCTGCTGCGTCACAGCGAGGAACAAAACAAAGCAATGAATAACAATGAATAACATGAATAACGATCTGAGCTGAAGGCTTCAGGCCTTCAGGAGAAATGAGCCTCTGTTGTTCGCTGCGTCTGAAATGCGTCTGTTGTTTTCTGGGCTGCAGTCGGAACCATTCTGGAACTTAAAATGCGCCATTTATGAGCGCGATGGACATTTCAGAGCCTGTCACTTTCTCAGAGATTACAAAAATTAATCCACAAGAATAAGGAATATTTTCCGGTTTTCTCTTTATTTATTTATATTCTCTTTTAAAACAACTTTTTTTTGTGTTTTTTTTTTTTACAAATAAGTCGCACAGGGCCCAAAGCACTTTATCATTTCTTTTTTTGTTTTTATTTTTGCATTGAGGAACGTCTTTAATAAATGACAACAACGAAAAAAAACCACAACCTTCAATTTTGTTGTTTTAAATCATGACTCCAGTGCAGGCACGTGGGGCATAAAGAGTCCAAATGAACAAGTAGCTTTGAATTATGACTCTTAGATTTCTGACTTTAAACAATCTGAGACTATTGAAGCTGCTGTTCAGGAAGCATCAGAGAGAAATGTGGCGACTTTTTCAGAAAATACAAAGTTTTGCAGCCTTTATTTGGTGTGGAGCTAAATTGACTCTACTTTTAAAGCTTTATGCTTTGATATCAAATGAAAAGAAACATCACATATAGGTAAAAATAAATTTTAACATTAGGACTTTACATGATACATGAAATAAGTATAACTACTGTTCATCTAAATAGGTCAAAAAATATTGTGTGTTATTGCTAATTATTTTTTTCAGAATTATGAAAACATTGTAGATGTTTTGAGTTTGTGGCTTCATGCTGAATCAAAATAACTTTCACAGAGAATCTGAGCGAATCTATTTAACATTCTCCACCACAGACCCTAAAGTTGGATTCTTCAGACATTGGCAGGTTTTCAACCATGGCGACCAACATTGGCATCCCCACACCTCCTGTCCTCACAGCGGTTTCAGAAAATTTCACTCTGGTAAGCGTCTCCCGTTCATAGAAAACCTTTTTTTAATGCAATAATAAATATATTTTTAAAAACAAAGACATGCTCAGGTTGCCCCCCTCGTTCTGTATTAGGAGACCGGTTTGAGAGTGATGCATGATGGGCTGCAGCTGCACCAAAGGCTCCTGAGCTCCATCGGCCCTCGACTAGCAGAGAAAGACAAAGTGGTTGCGTTGATGTCTGATGTCAGAGATCTAAAAATCCAGATTGTTAAGGTAAATTTAGTTTTGAAGTCCATATCGCAACTTCAAGAAAAAAAAAAACCGCTTTCCATCACAACTTCCTGATCCGTTTCACAGATGCAGAAACTGAACCAATCGCACACCGCAGCGCCCCCTACGTCGGGCTCGGTGGAACTGCGCCTCCCGGGGGAATTTGAGGTGCAGGTGGCGGCCCACCTGACCCTGGTCCAGCTGCAGGCGTTCAGCCGGGACGTGGCGCGTTGCCTCAGAAGCCTGGAACACAGCGCCGCCGCCGACGACAACCAAAGCTGACCAAATATCGTTTAATCTTTAGCCTGAGCTGAAAACCTATGTTGCCGTTTCTTTGTTATATTTATTGATCTGCTAGCGGATTATTTATTTGTTAAATCTATTTTTATTTATATATTTATTTCTAGAGAGAGATTGTATTTATTTAGGATTTTTTTTAAACCTTTGCACTTGTCAGATGTATAACCAGCTGTTAACACTCTTATTAGTGAGTTGAGGGAACATCTTAAAGCAGCAGTATGTAACCTTTTTAAAAAAAAAAAAAAAAACATTTTTACATATTTGTTAAAATTATCATTATATGATGACAGTAACCTGTGAAAAATTAAACAGCTTTTCCCAGTACCAAATGCATAAATTCACCACTCAACCAATCAGAGCGAGGAGGCTCTTAGCGCTGTCAATCATCCTCGTGCTCAGCTCCTCCTGCTTGCACTTTGCTGTGCTACACCTGGTTCTCCACAACATAGAATGCCATAAATGCCAATGCAATTTAGCATAGACAGTGATGACGGCGGATTAACAGTTTTTCTGTAACAGTAAAGAGGTTGATTTACAGCGCTAAGCCCCGCCTCCTGGCACTGATTGGTTGATTTTGACCCGGAGAGATGCAATATTAGCACTAGAAAGAGGTGGAGGACCTCAACTTTTTCAGATTATGTGTCTCAAAAGATAATGTCACAACATTTTGACAGTTTTAATAAATATGAAAAAACATTTTTGTAAAAGTTACCCTCTGCAGCTTTAAAGACAATTATAGATGGTGTAACATTTAAAGAGAAACTATTTTTGTATCGCTATTTAAAATCTAATATGTTATTTTCTTATGTCCCAATATAAAAATAAAACTGTTGTTTTTTGCAAATACAATTGTTCCGTTTCATAATGATGGTGCGGTGACACTTGCTGACACGCACTGCCTTGCTGGTGAATTGGTTCCGAAATTCCAGCAAAGGACACAGACATGCAACTCAAAGTGAAACGGCGGCTCTGGCGTCACGTCAGAGTTCGTACAGGTGTGTCATCAGAGGCAGATGAGCAGCTGTCACCAGGAAGATGACTCCCTCAGCATGTCATGTGAAAAACCTCAGTGTCATCATTCTGAGTAAGACACCAAGTGATCACGAGAACAGGCAAAACTGTTTAAACAAATGTGATCTGGTCAAAAATAAAAACATCACAGAAGTAAAAGCAAAAGCAAACAATTTTTATTTAAAAACCTATTTATAAAGTCAAAGCTGTATGAAAAAAGACCAAAAAGATACTGTGTGTAAAGAGACAAAAAAAGGGAAGTCAAATACTCCGGTCGGTCCGTTCAGTCTTAAGTTTTGTTTTTACCCTTTGCCTATCTTCGCTTCTCAGAACACGTTAGATTGGTCGGGCGGGTGAGTCTGAGGCTGGAGGAACTTGAAACCAGAATAGTTTAGAGAGCGGAGATTGCTTTGGCAGCCACTCTCCTTCCCAGCGGCAGATTCAGGTCAGTGATGGCCAGCACCACTTTGGGCTTGGCCAGCGCCGGCAGCTTCACCAGTTCTGACACCTGAACACACACAGGAACACACACTGCTGGGTGAAACTGTTTGTGCTCTATCAACAGATACGTTTTTTTTGTTGTTGTTGTTTTTTCATTTTACACAAAGGTCAACAGGCACCAACTCATGACCTACTATATTACAATTGGTATTAAACTAAAGAAAATATTTGCTCGGTGTAATGGCAAACTCTCTACAGAAGGGAGTGAAATATTTTCTCGAATGTCATTTATTCTTGTAATAAATTGATCTAGAACAAAAATATAAATATTATTTCTTTAAGCTGAATTTAACATATTTTACAATTAATTTCTTAGAAACTTTTAACATTTATTTCAAGAGGCAAATTATTATGACTTGCTTTATTTAAAAAAAAAAGAAAAAAAAGTATAACATTAATTCCATTAGAAACACAAAGAGCTACTTATTTTTTTATGTTCTAAAGATACATTAACAACACTGTTAAAAACATTCTGGACTGACTTTGTATGTAAAAAAACAAAACTCAAGGATCAACATCTTATAGACCAACAGAAATGGATAAACAAAGAAAAAAAAATTCAGGGCTTTAAGTCTTAGAGTGTTTTTACACTCTTTTACACTTTTCCCAATCAATATGTTGCGATTGGGAACCAAAACTGCAACATTTGCTCCATTTTCATGTGCTGTGGTTCTCTCTCACTGCGTTGTGCCTAATGAACCAAAACGCTTGCAAAAACTGTTCCCCTCCTCACCTGTGGAGGCGCTGCAGCAAAAACAACTGAAGGAAACAACCCAAAAACCTCTGAAGATGGCAGGAGCGCAACTTCCTTTTTTCACAAAATGTAAACAAATGAAGTGGCAACAGATTTTGGCGGTTGGAGGATTTTTCTTTAGCAAAAGACCTCGAGCCGTCTCTCTGATGCTAGATGTATTTACCCAGATTGCCCTGCACGACTGTCCACGTCCTGCTTTTCAAATCCCCCCCAAAAAATAAATAAATAAATAAATGAATGAATAAAAATCAATGAGGCTTTTCAGTGATTGGCCAGAAAACTGCAATCGATGCATCCATAGCAACAAGGTTCAAAAGGTTTGAGTGTTTCTAAAACTCTGGATGCGTTTGCAACACTCCAGATGTCATCTGTGCTGCTCGAAACATTTTTCTGATTGTTCACCTTTACCCTGATTCTGCTAAACTACTGGCTTGAAAAGAAATGCCAGAAAAAGATGAGTCAGCAAAATTTCATTACAGCAGCAATGAGTCAGCGTTTGCGTAAATTCATCCTAAACTGACCTGAGGGCAAATGTCTTAAGGGCGTCCATTTTGGCGTTCTTAAACCAGCTTACTGGTTTTCATTCAACTCGTGCAAACTTCTCACAACAGCCTTGACTGGTAATTTTTTGATTCTGTCTGATGAGGTGCTCACTTTTTACCGCAAGCGCTAAATTTAAGGGGAGGGATTCCAAACCTTTTCTCAGTAAAGCCTGATTCAACACTGACTCCTGTTCCTTCCAGCCCCTCTTTTTTTTTCCCGTTGTTTTCGCCTCCCAGCTCATAACTCACCATGGTGAAAGGCATGAACTGCAGAATGCTCCCACGGCTTCCCTGCTCCGAGCACTCGACGCACTCCTCAAGAAAACTCTGCACAAACTGGGTGTGAGGCCCCGCCATCTTGGAGCCCAAGATGGAGGAGAACAGGAGGAAGAGGTTGGCTGAGGAGCAGAGAACAGAACCTTTGTTTTCAGTCAGCAGAGCTGGCACACAGGTCCAACAGAACCATCTCAATTTCAACCAATACTCATTTTCATCTAACAGTTGGTTAATGCTTCAAATGAAAGGGAAAATGCAATCTCACTTTCTAGCAGTCATTTATAATGCAATGCAAGTTGCACAAACTAAAGTTGTAATGTAAGAGTTGAACAGCTTCCCGTCTCAATCACTCAGCTTCTTTTTTATTTTACAGTCAAACACCCCTGCTTTATCTACAATAATCATAAAAAGTTAATTAAACTTTTTATTTTCACAATAAAGTTAATTGAATTCCGTAGTAAAAAAAATGCAAACATTGAATTGTGTTTCTACAGTGAACTAAACCTTTTCAAAAAAGCCCTGATGACAGGATATTCACATTTCCAACCACATATCTTAAGTTTGGAAATGATTACTATGTGGGTTTTTTTTTTTTATCTTTTTACCACTACTGAGATGTTTGATAAGAGGAAAATGTTTTCGTGGAGGCATATCAAAGGTTCAGCCGGGTGGCCAGGTTGCGGTGCACAGAGGCTAATGTGTCATAGAACATCCTGCATTAGAAACCCTTTATAGGAAACTTAAACATGAGATCTTAATTAAATGTCTTAAACATGTCCATGAGTCTAATCATTTCTATAAAACAGAATTGTTGGTAGACTTTTGCTAAAACCTAAAGTATCAGACATTCCAGTAAAGAAAACAGGTTTTTTGAAACTAAAGTTACAAAAAATGACTAAATAGGCTATTTGACTATAAATAAATCATAAATCAGAACTTCTCTTCACACATATGTTGTATAAAGTGGTAACTTATATCAGCAGGAAAGATAATCCTGTAATATGAAGCAAATTTGTATCTTGAACAGTAAAATAAACTGAACAAAGATCCAATTAGAAAGCAGTAATGTGGAGTTTAACTGTGATACAGTACAAGATAAATTGCAGTTCAACTTTAGTTTGACTTTATTCACATAAATACTTTTATTCAATACTAAATCTCTAGAAAATTCTATGGGGGAAAAAAAATGCTAAGATATAAAATTGTCAGGAGTAAAAAGTGTGATAACTGACTGAAACTACCACAGATTCAGAGTTACACAGAAAAAAAAAATGAAAATAACAGTTTTAATTCCAATCAGATGAGCAGTGACTCCTCTTAAGACTATTATTGACTAATTATCTTAAATACTCATCAGTGCAGTTATGCATTAATAGTTGTGGGTGATGAGACAACCTTAGATTGTGAAGGATTACGAGGTGTTGATGAGCAAAGCACAAAAAATAGTTTCCATTTTAACAAACATCACATTGTGTCATCCCCGCACTGTGGACAGGAAGAAACATGTCTGCCAGGCAACGAGACAATAATTTTATTTTCTATTCAGTAATATTTAAATTACTTAAAATATCACACTTATGTATATATCTGTTTTATATATGTATGTATGTATATATATATATATATATATATACATATATATATATATATATATATATATATATATATATATATATATATATATATATACATATATATATATATGTGTTTTTTTTTTAACAAATAATACTTTCTTATATTAAATACAAATATAACCATAAGCAATATAGTTATATTTGCATTTAATAAAATTTGACACCTTGGATAGAGTAGCTTGTCCACAAATAAGCAATTTCCCATTGGGGCTCAATAAAGTATATTGAGTATGTTACTCAATAAAGTAATATACTTTACTCAAAGTAATATACTTGGCTGAGGAAGTATATTACTAAAGTATATTGGTAATATACTAATATACTTGATCAAAGTATATGACTATGAGAAAAGTATTTACTTGTTTCCCAATGGAAAATTGATCCCCAATTTCCCATTGGGGCTAAATAAACTATATTTTATTTTATTCTAGAGATCAATACAAGGAGAATTAAAAAAACATAAAAAAATTAAAAAAAATCACATATTAGCTGATTCATTGGTCAACCAACATTTCTGCTTCCTTTCTGAAAGTGAAGGATGAATGCAGCAGCGTTCCTCTTTCAGCCAACTGACAAGGCAAGAGGAAAAATATCTGAAGTTTTGGAACTTTGGTTTTCCCCTAGTATTAATATTAGTAAACATCATACGTATATGTTCATACTTGGCAACCAACTTGATGACATCAGAATGCTTGGTAATAGTGCTGATTCATTATCCTCAAAGAAATCGGAATCAAAATGGGAACTGATTTTTTTTTTACTATAATTGGAAGTCAGTGTGAACAAAACAGCAACAGAAGTGTGTGGTGTGTTTTCGTCGCTTCAGTCAGCTCAGCCTGTTTATTTTACACACATTTTCTTCCATTTCAGAATATTTGGATTTTAGTTCTTATTTCTTTATGTGTGATCGGAGAACAGGCTCACCCAGGACTCTATTGAGAGGGTCCCTCATGTTGACGGTGTGCAGCTGAGACGGAGACAGGGAGCTGCTTATGGACCGGTCTCCTGGGAGGAGAGATGACAAAACAACTGATAAAGTCACAAGCTTTTTAAAAAAAATTATTTATTGTGCCTGCAGAAAAAAGCACAAACTCCAGAAACATTGAAAAACAGAAGAGGGAAGCCACTATGGTCAGGGTTATTTTGGACCGAAGATTTCAAGAGTTCCACTTTCACTTCTACTGCTGCAAAAGTGGAAGCAAAAAAAGTGGAACAGAAGTTTTTTTTTGTTTTTTTTAAGTTGGCATGTTTCAATTCAGTAAATTAATTTTCATAATGTCAATATGCATCATTTTATAGTGAAAGGAAACGCAGCTAGAGACATTTAACGTTCCAAAGCTACATCAGCCAACATTAAAAACAAAAACACTTCCAACCCGAATCAAAAACACCAGTTCAGGTCAACCAACACGCTGCCTTCACTGTCAACCAGCAACATGCAGCAGAACAAGCCTCATCACAGAGGACAGATCCAACCTGTCCGCCAGGAAGAGACATGTCCGCCAGGAAGAGACATGTCCTCCAGGAAGAGACATGTCCGCCAGTCACCTTGACGATAAGAATGAGAACATTTAACCAGCACCTACCAAAGTACAGAGTAAGTGCTGGATGTTAATGATTCCCTAATGTGATATTGGCTCCTACTGTGCTGGAGCCTCCAGTGATGGGGCTCAATCTGGCACAGCTTGTTGATTAAGGAACATTTGAGTTTGTTGGGTCAAACTTTTATGCACTTTTCTGTGCTTATTGGGTGAATTCTGAGCAACACTTTACATCTAATGGGTTCAAAAGCCTCCTGTTGGATGGGCGTTTGGGGGGAGCTGCTGATGTTTGGGATCTTTTACTGACTTGAAAAAAAAAGAAAGGACTGAATACAAACAAGGCATTAAACCAACCTCATTTAGAATCCTCACGTGATGCTCGTTTCTAAATGAACTCTTACATGACATCGGTTGGGAAATGAAACCCCACTTTTAGTTTTGAAAACACTGCAAGATAAGTTGTGAATCTTGTCAGTGCATCAAACGGAAAAAAAAAGGGAAACTCTGCAGCTGCAACTCAAAAAGAAAAAGGAAAAAAAAAAAAAAAAGTAAATTCCCTAAGGCTCAAAGTCTAAAAGCTCATTACAACAGTCATGAGGCTGGAAATAAGTGGGTACAACACAGTCCAGCTTTAGCCCTCTGTTTAAATCTCACTGCTGTTGCTTAACGCAGGTTTTTTTTTTTTAACTTCCCAAGAGACGGCCTAGTACGAGTCGGAGTTTGCCGACGGGCGAATCATTGTTTGGATGTTTACTAGAGAGACGAGTTGTTTCCCAAAGCCAAGCTCATCTGTTTTTGGTTTTGAGCAGAGCTCACAGGATGAAAGCTGTTGCTAGCCTGATCTTACAAAGTCAAATTCAAACGTTCGGGTTGGTAACCGGACCTGGACTGGAGAGAGCGACGGGCTCGTCCTCGTTGGAGCTGAGGAGGCGCATGAGTTTAGACGGCTGAGTGTCGTCCAATGGGAAGAGACTGTTGTAGTCCTGTGATCCCACAAACAAACAAAACCAGATCTGTGTTAGACAAAAAAAAAAAAAAAAAACTGCTTGTGTGAGACCTGACTGGACGTTTTACCTCGATATCTTCTCTCTGCCTTTTCCGCTGACGAGCCGAGAAGGGACCCTTGTGGTGGGAGGAGTAAGAGCTGAGAGCGCACCACACTGACAGCCTGGGATTAAAGTTCAAGAACAGTTGCAAGAAATGGCGTAACCTCCGTCACAAAGAGCATGAATCAGAAATCCCGTCTTACTTGGCCAAGGCCTTTCCAGGAGGGTCAGCCAGGCTGTGCCAGTGAGCAGAGTCGGTCAGGAGGTTGGGCAGGATGGTTCCCAGCAGAGTCAGCGTGATCTGCTGCATGTCCAGGCAGAAGATGCTGTACAGCAGCTCTACGACCCGCCTGGCCCACTCCTGCCGGGTTTCCTTCAGCAGTTCCTGAAACAAGAGAGGAACAGGGAGCAGTTTTGATTCACAATCAGTGAGTAAAGAGATCCAGCATGTAAACGATCAGAACTAACAATGGAGACGCCACCGGCTCCAAAGCTGTTTTACTGCGACTTCATGTCGCAGATCAACAATAACAAGCAGAAACGCCAAATGTGAAATCTGTGTGTAGTTCAATTTCAGCATAAAGCAACTTTCCTGTAAAATTTAAGACTTTTTAAGAACTTTTAAATGTCATTTTGAATGCAATTTAAATCTGAAAAAACTACAAATACAAAGGATGTTTGGGGGATCCTGTTGCATTAAAAATCAAGCGTAAGAAAAACTGTGAAACGTCTGGAGTCTCTTTGCGTCTCTTGGCAGCGGCTCTGTGCTTCTCACACTGCATATGAATCAGTACAGCCTAAAGATCCGCAGTGTCTAGTTGGTACCTATTCTCATATGGGTAGGCAACAGAAGTAGTAAAAATGAAGGCCGTCCAGCCAAAATAACAGTAAAAAAGCTAGCTAGTTAGCTCAAACATTTTGTCTGACAGTAAAGTCCCAAGACAAAAACAAAGAAAAACTACACATATGAGAATATGCAAGACTAAATAGTGTTGCAGTGACAAAATTAAAGACCTGTGATGAATGTATTTAAGGCCAACTTACATTTTTAAAATGAATTTAAAACATTTTAAGGCCTCAAATTTAGACACATTAAAGTAAGACTTTTGAAGGAGCCTTGATGTCCTGCTGAATCAGAAGGTTGATAGGGACAATCCTGGACACAAGCCTGTTACCTTGATGAGATTGTTAGTAAACCAGAAGACCCCTCCCATGTTGAGGAGACTCTCAAACAGGTGCAGAGCCCGACTGTCCACCCAGCCTTTGCGCAGCACCACCTGGAACTGCTCACTGAGGGAATGGTGGATGGGTTCCTTGGGAGGCAGCAGGTTGCGGTACGCAATCGGCTCCTGGCCTTCTATGGGCGAACGCAGCACGGCGCCCGTTTGTTGGAAGACGTCGGCGCACATGTGCTCCATGATGGAGCTCATTATGACCACGCTAGACGCAGTTTGAGAGAGGGTGAAGAAGGCAAGACTTAGCCGTCTACACTCAAACAACAGCGGGTAGCAGTAGTGAGAAGAGATGCGCTGCGTGTTTTTGTACCGTTCGTTGTAGAACTGCATCGTGTTCTCTGCGTACAGGGGAGTCACAAGCTGTCGGATCATAGTCTGAGGCTTCTCTCTCTCGTCCCGTCCCAACATCCGGACGTGCGCCACCAGCCACGCCACCGCACAAATGGCCATGCTGCACACTTTCCCCTTGATGTTGTCGGTGATCTTCTGCACTCAATGCAAAAAAATAAAAAATAATAAAAAAATTTAAAAAAGGAAGGAAGACAACTGGTCAGAATTGAGCTCATCAAAAAAAGATGACCAAAGTGACATTTGTCCACACTAAATGAATCAGGAAAGAAAGGAGAAGTGGGTTAAAATGTCACGTCATGAAGTGTGACAAGAGTGGAAGTGCCGTTTAAAGCAAAATATCGTGATGAGCCAAAAAGGATAAAGCAGTGAGGCGTCTAATGTGAGTTGCAATCATTTTGGAAATTTCAAAACGATGCATTCTAGTGACGCAAAAGATAAAAATAGAAAGAAGACGACAGTGAGGAGAGGACTGACCTGCACCGCCTCCACGGAAAGAACTCCGTTCTCCCACGCGTTGAGAACTTCCAAAATGGCCGCCGGAGTGCTGAGGCAGATTTCATGCCACTTCACCTGACTTTTACAACAGGTCAATTTAAAAGTAAAAAAATTGGAAAACAAAACCCAAAAAACAACAACATATGTCACAAAAACACTCATTCGGTGCAACATACACTAGTTTCATTTCTGAGGAGTTGTTCAGCAGGGTCACCAGGCTCTCCACTTTACCCGGCTCGGGTCTGAAGCATGGGTGGTCTGGATTCAGAGTCTTGCCCTCCTCAGGCATGCACGTCTGCAGCCATGTTTCAAAAAAGGGCGTTTCCACCGAAGGACTGGGGTCGGACAAGATCACCTACAGTGGGAAATATGGACATCAGCAAGTTATCAAGTCTCTGTTCAAATCAAGTAACTCTGCGTGGAAACCAGTAAAGAATAACGGTGGTTCTTCTTTTTTTGAGGACATTGTGTGGTCTTCATTGTAAAACACACAACTAACTCTAGCAGTTCTTTTAAAGTCTGAGATGAGCATAGCAGGGGTTCGCACCGGCAACCCACAGGTAACCTTCACTGGTGATCCAGGATTTGTGATTAGGGAATCATCTGACTGCTCTTGTGGGACTGATTGTTGTCCACACAAAAGTTTATAAAGTTAGTCACCATGTCAGTCATTGATGTCTTTGGCAAGTGGCTGCCACAGAGCAGCCCAGTTAATAGCCTCAAAACAAGCCTGCAGGGCTTCTTCAGCTTCCTCAGACCACTTCCTCACAGAGCAGAGACAGATGAGAATGCAATCGGATTTGTCCAAAGCAGGCCTTGCTTTGGAGATGTATGAACCTTCGACATTTGTATTAAACAAACCCATCGTTTTTGTTTTCTCTGGTAACGCGGCTAACAAATTGTTGAAATGTTGGAAATGTAGTGTGATTAAAATCCCAAATATTGCCACAAACACGTCTGTAGATTAGCATCAATGGAAATGAGGACATCACAAGAAGCGCAAAAGATTGTGCAACAGCCAATGGTGGGATGTAAATAGTTGTGAAAATAACACCAGTGAACTCTTTGTAATACAGACCGAGACTTAATGATAACAGTTCACAGAAACATGTCCTGCATTACAACACATGTTGTTCACATAAACTGCCACTGCTTCTGCCCTCTCCTCTTTCATCGTCAGAAAGCCCAGCAGAGACGAGGCTTCATGTTTTCATTTGGCCCTTTCAGAAGGAGCTTTGCTGTTTTGGCAAACAAATGGCTAAAATTTGCTACCTAACATCACTAGTGAAGCCCACAGTAGAAAGTCATGCTCTCAACAAAACGTTGACATTTTTGTTGAATGCTTTCTGAGTGAAAGCAGTGGCATCTGGTGGAAGAACTTAAAAACAAAAACAATATGTACATAGCAAGTATTCCACAAATGAAACATTTTTACTCCTTGCCAAGATAAATGTCTGAACACAAACGTCATTTTAAATAATCCTCAAAGGGACTTTTCTTGTTCCATTTGAAACAATTTAAGTAAATTCTTTGATTTTAATAGCATCTTAAAATTGCTATATTGTGACAAACTTGAGCTTCAGTCATTCATCACAGAAAAAAAATGGCTTTGAGATACATCAAAAGCAAAAGGCCATAACGTCTCCTGGATCTCTGGAACTTACCTCTGAACCGTACGTCTGCACAACATGGCAGAGCATGAGGAAGGAAATGTCAAAGAGCTGGGCGCGTACAGACGCAGACTTAGCTGAGGGAAAGAACAGAAGACGTCCTGAGTGTTAGCAGCAGTTTTTATTTTACTCCCAGACTGGAACATGTCTCTCATAAATCAACTCACATCCTTCGCCGCTGATGTGCTTCGGAAACTCATTGAGCCTTGAAGAAGACGGGAAACATTCAAAGTTTTGTTTCAAACATCATTAAAAATGTTCAGCCGAGGGAGGAAAAAAAAACTAAACAAAACACTGGTGAAATAAAAGTTCTGGATTTCACGGACAAGGCAGTGTGGATACACTCACTTAATAAATTTCCGGGCGAAGGATTTGAGCTTGCCAGTGGCGGCGGCCGCTGCCAGAAGAAGATCCAGACTCTTCCCAGACAGCATGTGACCCAGAACCCCCAGGAGGCCCTCGGGGGATTTTGAGTGGTCCGCATCTACTGTCTAATGAGCACAGAGTGAAGAAAATGTTCAATTGGCCTTTAACATGATAAGTATAAGAATCCACATTACTGACACGACGTCATGTCAGTGAAACAAGGCTGCTGCAATTTTCTTCACTACATAGCAATCCACGCCGTGTCCTGGTGGTTTACCTTGAGAATATTTGTAACAGTAGGTTCAGCTCTCAGGATGAGGCCCGGGTTTGGCTGGATGTTTGCGTTTTCTGCCGTTTTTAGCCGTGGGGCAAACTCCCTGTCTTCATTCCTGAATAAAATAAACAAGATGAGGAGAGGAGGAACAGGAGAGATGTGGGTTTTTATATTTCTTCCACCATCTTACACTGAGTTCAGCAGAAATTAATTCAACATGCCTCAAAGTCCAAGCAGAAGGTTCACGTATGAATATCATTTGAAATTGGGGCTTTTGTGTGTTTGACCAGGAGATAGCAGTGCATAGCTGAGGTGGAAGGAAAATCTTTTTTTTTCCCCCCTCAAAAGAAGAATCTCAAAGGTATAGTGTTCATTTTCACATACAACCCCCTTAACAGCAATATCCCTAAATAAAAATACTGTGAAACCTTCAGAACGGAGGCTGAATAGCTTTAATCTCAGTATAAATGCAGGTGTCCAACGGAAAATATTTTATGGCTCAATACACATCATAAACACATCAGATGGTTGTGAAAACCAATGACAGACATTACATTTTGTCGAGTGCCACTGTTAAAATGATCCTGCATCAAATATGTTCCATTTATTATGGGACTTTAGTCTTGGTTTAAAGGAAGCCGATGTTCCAGAAGTTTTGCAGTTTTCTGGAAGCTTATTCCGGATTTGATGTGAATAGAAGACGAGTGCAATCAAGTTTAATAACATTTAATCATTGTGCATCATTTTCCTTCTCTGAACACTAAGTTTTGTTGTTATATCACATAAAATCAACTGAGGGTTGTAGTTGCAAGGTGACAAAACGAGTAGCGCTTTCAGTGTTGTGAGGATTTCCAGAACCGTACCGTTTGGACGTGAGGGCTTCGGTGTTGGAATCCGACAGCAGGCCCAGCTTGTTGCACTCCTGCAGCAGCATGCCGAGGCAGTCGCAACTTCAAGCAGAGCAGTGAGGTTAAAACGGATTCTAGGATCTGAGGCGGGCTTTCCGGGTTTAGACGAAAAGAAAACAACGGTGACAATTTCGAGGACTTACTTGCATCTCTGGTCTGCCTTGTCCAGCAGCGGCGTCAGTTTCAGGAGGTACTGAAACGCAATGTTTACATCCTCTGTAAAATCCTGAAAATACAAGAGACTTCAGAACCAGAATCAGCATTTTCTGTCATCATACAGAAGCTCAACAAAATTAGTTTTAGTACAGTCCATCCAAAGAACAAAAAAAAAAAAAACTAACATAAGTTGTGTAGATTCATCTGGACAAAACCAAAAGAATAAATATCCATGAATTAATTTAATCAATTTGTTTTGAAGATAAAAGTGAGTCTTTGACCTGTCCTTTGTCTCCTTGAGGATATTTCTTCAGTCTGATCAAAACTTGAGGAATCTAAGAAAGACAAAGAAATAAGATTGCTGTGGCTGTTTTGTTTGACGTGAAATCGTAATTTTGGATTCATTAACCTGAAAAAAACTGAAGTAGTGAACATAAATTTTCAGAAAGTGTTAAATACTCCTAAAAAATATGTTATAGCTAAACATGGTTAAGACTATGACGACATATTAGGACCATTGCAGACAGAAAAGAAAGGAGTAAATTTACGCCACAAAACTCAGAAATCTTGACATTAATCTCAGAAATTTTCTAAAAAATAAAAAGTAAAAAAAAAAAATAGTAAGACTTTTTTTTCCATACAAATTTAGAACTTTTTTTAGGAAATATCTGGAGAATATGGAGATGAATCTACAATTTTTTTGCTGTAAATTAGCTTTTTTTTTCTATCTGCAATGCCCCAAGTACGCCGTCGTAAATGACTGAAGAAGAGCATGTGGTCAAAGAAACAACTTTCATAAAGGAGTTTTACTTTGAGGAAAGTGAAGGCGGTCCATTTCAGCTCTTCGGTGCCCTCTGGTGACTCGATGAGGCCAGTGAAACAAGCCTTCCAGATCTCCAGGACAAACAGAGGACCAGGAATTCTCTGAAGAAAACAATTCAAATCAATAAAAAAGATAAAAAATAATGATAACAAATATTACTCTGTGATTTGACATTTCTCCATTCAATTGTAACAAACATATGAGAAATAAATACTATTCTTCCAAACAGTACAAACATAACTTCTCACCTCTTGAAATTTGAAATTTATTGTTGAGCCTGAATATAACCAGATCAGGGAAATCCCACTAATAATTACTTAACCCTGGGTGTTTAACGTGTCATTATTAAAATCAGCAACTTGCACCATTTCCAGCTTAAATATCACAGAAAGATGGAAATGGGTATCGGCCTGGACGAAACAGATTTCTAGTTTTAAAAGATAATTAGAATAATACAAACCAAAACTTAGAAGTCTGGACTTAAAGCACATGAATGGAAGTCAGGTTTTGAGGTAAGATATTTCAAACTATTGAGAGCTTCATGTGTACAGTCTTGGTTGCAGGATTTCTTCCACACATCATGTTCACCTGCATCCTTTTAATCATCATCAGCTGCTCCACCAGAGGCTGCGTCTCCCCCGTCAGGTTCATGGTGCCTTCCAGCATGATGAAGGCATGGACAGATGGGAAGGAGGCGTGAGCTGGAGGCTTACTCTGCGCAGAGAGCATCAAGGGAATACTGAGGAATGAGAGAGAGAGACAGAGAGAGAGAGAGAAAAAGAGAGAGAGAGATTGATTTTAATGTTGGACTGAAATTCCTGTTTTAGCCATACCGAATTTGTCCAGGAACCCTCACCTTTTCACCAAAGACAGCGTTTCCTCTATGGAAGTCCTCAGTGTCTCGCTAGGAACATTACAGAGACCGTCTGTCACCGCAATCACTGTTTCCTCAACATTAACCCAGGAACCTGCAGGGGACAGCAGAAACGCACAAGGAGATCTCCCATGGCGATCAGAGTGCCTCAAAGGAAAGCTGGGACGATCAATCAGAAGGAATCGATTATTCAGATTATCGTCAACTAACTTAGTATCGATTAGTCAATAATTAGAGTACACAGACTCAAAAAAAGCCAATGTTGCTCTTTCAGCCAATTTCTGAAAGAGCAACATTCTCATAGAAATTACTAAGCCAAAACTGAATGAAAAATATACACATTTTTCATACAATAATAATAACAATAATTTCCTATTCAGCACCCTTTGCTATTAAACTATTAACTCCAAAACATATCTGCCATACACTGTAAAAAAGATATGATCTTTTGACATGTTGGAAGGATTTTGTAACTGCAGATGCATCCTTTGCTACAAATGGTCAAGCCTCCTCTGAAGGAATGCTGTTATTACTTTTTAAGTCATAAAATGTTTTTGTTCATATTTTATTCATATGTAGTTTAATGCATTTCTAATATTGTGTAAAATGAGCTTGAGTGAAATAACAAATCTGTAAAAATGCTCCGATTTTGTGTTTTATCCAGTTAATCAAACATTCATCAGAGTTATCGATTACTGAAATATTCGCCAGTTGTTCCCCTACTCGGAAGAACCAAGTGGTGTAGATGTAGTCATGCCAGTAGTTAGCGGTACCTGGATCTTCCAGGCGGGCGATGTGGACCAGAGCTTTGTTCTTGGTGCTGCTCATCAGGCCGTGCAGTCGTTCCTGGCAGGCTCTCAGGATGGCCTCGGTGCTGGCCGACGGCCCCAGCTCTCTCAGCTGGTCACAGTAAAATGCACAGCCCTGCAGCAGCCACACCACCACTCCCAGCAGGGCCCGACACAGTCCGATGCACTCCTCGGCTTTCCCATGGCAGCTGAACGAACGGCATGCAGAAAACCAGCGGGTTCATCAGTAAAGCTACTCAAGAAGGGTGTGTTCACTGCATTAAGAGGAAGCATTATGTGTTTTCCAGGCACATAGTGCATATTTCACTCTCATCTTCTTTTTATCCGTTCTCATAACTGCCCCCTCTCCATCTCTGATATTCACAAATCTGTGCTGCTACACCTGCTTACAATTCAATTCAGATAAAAAAATATTGCTTTGATCCCAAAGGAAAATTGAATCACTTTTAAATTCAAATTATGTTTTAGCATTAAGTGGGAGCATTTACAACCGCAGTAAATACACTTCATATTCTACCAAATATCAAACCCAAGCATTCTGCAGTGCTGACTGGAGACATTAAACTGTGCAGTTCTGTTTTATATGTGGTGGCATTAACGTGACATTAGTTGTGCACATACTTGAGACGATGGCAGAACATGTCCATTATCTCCAACAGCGATTTGACGCACAGCTCCCGGGAAAAGCCGTCGAACTGGAAGACATGATGGTTGAGAAAACTGTGACGATCCTCCAGTAAACATGATGCTGCAGAAACATTTATCAGCCAGCCGTTTACCTTGCTGATGGCAGTGAGAACGCTGGAATAAGACACCATCTAACACAAACAAGGAGATATTTAGAATTAGCAAAACCCTGATTAATACTCTGTTTTTATGTCTGTTCTTCCCGCACCTGAGAACTTATGGCATATTTGAGGTAAGACAGAATGAGGGGGTTGGGAGATGGACCAATCATCGCCTGTTCCATCAGAGCCTCTGAAACACACACGGAGAGAAAATCATTCAGAGGAAACGCCTCAATGTAAGCTCTAAGTAAGCATAACGAACCTGCGAAGTTCAGGTAGTCCCATGTTGCCCCCTTTGGAAAGTTTTTCTTGATGTTGACCGCCCACTGGTAGTCACTCCAGCGCTCTTTCCAAGCCTGCAGAATGGCTTGCTTTAAATTCACCACCTTCATCCTTGTCGGAATGCGCACTCCTGGAATAACAACACCACAAATTAAAACTCCACTTCTTATAAAGTATTCACTGTAAAAATCACTGCAGGCTTTCGCAAACCATTTACAAATTAGGCTATGTGTTAGCATGTTAGCCATTAGCTGGAGATGGCACTCACCAGTTTGTGAATGAAGTTAAAAATACATATATATGTTACATAGTTTAAAACACACAGCTGCTTCAAGTACGGGGAAGATATATCTCCCCTAACGTGAGAATTACCTTGCCTTATGACTTTTTTAAAGCATGAACGGGTTTTGTTTATACATCCAGAGCATCATCGCATTCAATCGAGTGACGTCACCAGGGTTTTTAAAGACGTACGCCCTTATTCGTTGGTTTTCTGTCATCTTCCGCATTGTTTTTCTTCTTCTTGGCTTAGTATTAGAACAAAGGCCCGCGTGACCGCCACCTGCTGGTCTCACCTGAAGCTTGGGATGTTTTACAAACTACAATACTAAATATTTTTCCATGGCACTAGACTTTATTAGACTATTACCGGGTATGTGAACCGTTCTGCAGGTATTCGTGTTGTAAATTAGAGCATTGTGGCTTCATAAACAACATCCTGCTTTTGAAGTCAATCTGAAGACTGAATCCTTTGTAAAGTAGAAAGAAAACATGGAGTCCAACATCTGTTGTCAATTAATAGAGTAAAATCACTGCTAAATTTCTTCAATAAGAAGTGATAAGAAGAGCATTACTACAAATGAGCCAATTGTGTGAAAATTTTCTGACCTCAAGCTGCTTTTCCAAATCTAAATTCAAGATGAATTCAGTAATCAATAAAATACTTGGAACCTCTGTTCCAGAGTCTATATCTCTCTTTTCTAAGCTGTAGAAATAAATACAAAAGCATAAAACAATATAACTTTTAATCTATTGAAAGACCTTCTCATTCTTTATATTGATACTGTCGTTGCATTTAATCTACATGATTCTGCCAGGTGAGCACCTTCACTTGACGACTGGTTGAGAATGAATGAGGGGGGCAGGGGATGACAATGCACACTCCTGGAATAAGCTCATTTGAACACAAGGTGTCATTCTTGACCAAGCTACTGAACGCATCCGCCGCCTCTAAAAGGTATTCTCACAGCTTGAAACCTTTGTGAGGTTCACTTGACCTGGACTGAACATACTCTACAGTAAAATGTTTAGAACTTAGGTTCTTTTCTTTTTAGTTCACCTTGTTTGTTTTTTGTTGTTTTGTTTTGGGCTGTTGCCTGAGTGATACCCATTGTTTTTAAAGGACAAAGGGGGACTTGAGTGACCAGCAAAAACTACAACGGACTGTTGCAGCTTTTGCAAGAAAAACAAAGATGTACAACAGCAGACTTGTGCAAAATCATTTTATATGAGCACCTTTTCGCTGTTGTTGATTTATATTTATATATATATAATAATAAAAAATGAAACCAGTGTAACGAACCACACATATTTTTCATTGTCAGATTTATCCTTTGTGAGTTTATGTAAGCTCAAACAGCCCAGAGTGTTGCAACACTATTTGGCAATCATAAGGTGACATTATGGCAGGCTTACTTTGACCTTTCCTTCTCCTGTTGGAATTATAATGATACAATGGTGATGAAACAGGAGCTCAGTTTGTCCATTAGAAAAGATTCACACAGTCATGATAATGGTAACAGTGGCCTGCAGGTGAGTCAAAGATTCTCTCCTCCATTGTGACTCATGAAAAAACAGAGTGAGTATCTGGAGGCAGAGCACTCACTCACTCTGCTTTGTTGGTACAGGTTGTTTTGACATGTAACATGCAATCCTAATATTTAAAATAAATTATGGCAACAAAGTGATAATTAACATCATTTAATAGATTCTAAGAACTTCAACTTTAAGTAAAAATGGTGCCAGTTGTGTGGCTCCAGGTCCTGGAGTGGAAGTGTATGGCAATTAAAACCAATCAGATCCCACTGGGTACGACTTATTGATTTGACCCATATAATAGAAATAAATTCTACTGTTTTGTGAATCAACTGCAAGAATTTATTTAATCAAGGTAATTTAATTGAGCTGTAGTAATATTTGCATTAAAAATGTACAAAACTTTCAGAGAAACTAGTATAAATATCCAACATTTTTATACTGTAGGTTTGAATTCCCTATTGAATAGTAATTTCTTTTGCAAAATAAATAAATAAATAAAAACCTGTGGGATTTTCATGTTCTCGCCGTAAAAGGTAAACCAGAAGTGCGTGACATTTGGTAATCTCACACATTCACTATTCACTATTCTTCTGCGTTCATCCATTACAAAGCTGTGTAATAACTGAGCTCTGGCATCCCCAAACTCAGAATTTACTGTAGATTTGATGAAATCCTTGGAATGAGTCACCTTGGCAGACAGTCCCCCCTCCTGCGCTCTGGAGCTTTTTAGGGACGTTTTCCTTTGTCCTCACCCTGCATGCAGCCACATGATGGAGCCATTCGAACAGCAGGTCCAGAGACGCTGCAGGATGACGACGGTAGGTACCACCTCAGGCATCTGGGCTGTGAAGTCTTCAGGAGTGAACAGAGTCGTGGTCAAATTAAATGGCCCTGGTTTAAATGTGGAACCGTCCTACATTGACAGAAATGTCCTCATGCAGCGCAGGGGGTGGGGAGATGAAGAATAAGGCTGGATAAATGTTTCATGGCAGCTACAGAACCTTGTGAGTGTGGCCAAGAGAAAATCAGGTTTGTAACGGAATCCTCAAGGGAGACGGATTGTAAAGTAATCTTCTAAATGACAAGAGGTCAGGCAAGGAAAGAGTGGGAAGCTGAGCCTGCAACTACATCTGACTTAGCTGAATCAAAGTGAGGACGGACGCATCTCTGATACCGCACAGGGAGGAATGTTTCCGTCGCTATGTCAAAGCTGATAAGACGCAGAGAAGATCTAACAGTACAAAGAAAATGCTGACATTAATGTTTTATCCCCCAGGGGTCACAAAGCATTCAGTGCTGCAGCGCTTAATAGTTTAAAGTAGAAAATAATTTTTAATCCTTGATCAAAATGTTGGAGTTCCCTGACGTCCCACATCATGAAGGTCTTGTAGAGACTCATGTTGGTCCACCTGACTAAGCAGACAAGCTCATATCAGGCCCCCCTCCAGTTTGCTTATCACCATGGAGTTGGAGTTAAAGACATCGTCATACACCTGTTTCAATAAACCTACTGTCATCTGGACAAAGCAGGCAGCAGTGTGAGGATCATGTTCTTTGATTTCTTCATTGAACACAATTCAGCCTGATCTGCTCTGTGAGAAACTGCAGAAGACACAGGTGGAGGCTTCAACAATCACCTGGATCGATGTCCACCTCACCATTTATCCACCAATAAGGTTGGATAAATGTTTCATGTCCTTCAGTTTGTGAGACTGAAGGACTGTGTGTCCAACCAGGTGGTCAGTGACACAGGAGCACCACAGCGCTCTGTACACAAATCGTTCCTTTTCCCTCTCCACACTTTAGACTTCCAGCACAAGTCTGACTTCTGCCATCTACAGAAATACTAAGATGACTGCAGTTGTTGGGTGAATCAGAGATGGACAAGACGCTGAGTTACAGTATGTGAGGAACATTGAAGATAAAGATACAGGTGTGCTAAGCAGGGCTAATCTAACTGAGGCGTTAACCGGAGGATCCCAGTGTTCCTCAAAACAACTAAATGGCAAGAAGAAATGATAATCTGCATGATAAGCAGCACACCAGCTAACCTTATGAATCTATGATCATGCTACTGTGATCAGACCATTCACAATAATTTCAAAGACCCATGACGAAAAACTGCAACCTGATTCTTCAAATGGTGCCGAACGTTTGTGGTAGGTTAATCATCATTAGTGCAGCATGAATTTTCATCTGTGAGTTGAAATGTAGATGATCAAAAGTCAGCCAGTCCTCATTGCCAAGCTCAAAAAAAGTGATATCTGTTGTTTTCACTGGTTTGCACTGCAAGAGCTTTTTGTGTCACCAAAACTTTGGTAGCACAGAGGTCATCCAAAGTTCACGGCTCTTTGCCCACATTTCCCATGATCACAAACAAAATGAGTTTGAAACTCAAATCAGATCTTAGAGATGCAAAGTTCTTTCCAAACTCTTGTAATATATGTAAAACCTAAGTTACAGTAAATTTGCAAACAGTTTGTGAAGTCTCACCCAGTAAGCAAACTGCCTCAGAGCTTCTGAATGACCCATTTCTCCTGCGATGTCACAAACTAAAAACTGGATCATTGAGGGGCGGGGCTAAATATAGCTGTTGAGAAATCCACCTGAGTGCCATGTCATTATGAAAATGATGAATAGACTTCAGTCTGAAAAGAATGCTGCGAATGAAAGCCAGGGATCCATCTTGCAGCCCCTTTTAGCCCTTCACTCCGTGTGCATTATTTAGGGGTTTCAGAGACCCCCGAGGGAAATATGGTGGAGGGAACATTGAGGCAGCAGCATGTAGGGGAAAAAAGGAAAGGGAAGGGAAGGGGCAAAGAATAATGCAAGAGCTTCTTATGTAGTAATTAAGGAGTTGCAATGAGGTAATTAGATGCTTGTAATTGGGGATCTCCTCGTCTTACCAGGTCAACCTTGTGCTCTAACACAAGGTCAGGTGTCCCGATGACCATCATTTAAATAAAATATAAAGGTTGATGACGCCATAAAAGACACAAGGAAAAGCAAAATCATATTATTGTGCCAAACAATTCAAATGCATTTGGTACAACATTTAGCGACAAGCATGTTTACACGTTTTGTCACATTTAGATCCACAAACTTTTATTTTTCTTAATGGGTTTGTTGTAATAAATCAAGACAAATGAGAGCATGATCACAGTGTGAAAATAAAATGGTACATGGACTGCAAAATTTTCATCATTTTTGGTTTCAACATTTCCTGAAAGTATCCATCTAAGATGGTGGTTTGAGTCATACTCCTGGGCTGCTTAGTGTTCCTCTGTGTTTGTACTTTTGTATATACTCAAGTGAAGTCTTTCATGTGATTAAGTCTTTACTTGGTTATTGTTTATTTTCTCCTCAGCTCCTTTCGTGTTCTTTGGTCTGTTTCCCTCAGCCTGCCTGCCTGGTCTCCCCTCACAGCTGCACCCTGTTCCCAATCAAACACCTCTTCTCTGACAAGGAGAAAATTATAATTAATCGGAAGAAAGACGTGAAAACATCAGTCTGTGTGGCATTCATCCGTACAATGTGTTTCACTCCATGCTGGAGTTAGTGAAATAGAGGAACTTTTTAATAACACTCTAACATATTGAGTGGAATCAGACATTCCTGGAAATACTTGCAGAAATAATTGCGGGGAAAAAAACTTTCGATTTATTATTAGGAAACAATGAATCTGCTCAATGCTGGTCTGTCACATAAAATTCTACAAGAATACCCTGAAGAGAAAAAAGTGTGAAAATAGTTCAGTCTGGAGCTTTTTTTCAAGTCAGTGTAGCAGCACGCAGGCTTCCATCTTAAAGCGCTATCATTAACGAGAAATGATCACTTCACAAAAGCCGTCTGACAGTTTCTTAATATTCCAGCTTAAAGCGTTATCTTTAGAGCAGCACAATAACAACAGGGACGAGACGTTTTATCATGACTAAGCGTCTAATTGCTCTTTTCTTGTGTCGAAAGACTTTTTGTCTCATCTCCAGCTCTCTACCTCACTCCCGTCCCACTCACTTTCTTGTCTTCTCTCTGGGCCTTTTGTTTGGACTATACGTTTCACATTGTCTGAGCTCTCAGAGACGCTGCTGCGCGATCAGAGGAGGAGGACCGAGATGAGCGTGGGCTGAGCCGAACAGCGTGGCAGCAAGTCTCGCCGAACGTGTTGCAGACGGATCGGAGTCACGTGGCTAAGCTTCGTCTCCTGGGACGCTGCTTGGGATTACTGCGTGAAGGGTCAATGCAAGAAACCATGCTGCGCCGTCACCCTCCAACTACTTCCTGTTTTCTTTGAGGTTTACACCAGTGGCAACGTCCGGCTGATGATGGTGTGACATCATTTCCATTGCAGTTTTGCGAAATGAACCGATTTCAATTTGGCTATCACCAAAATCTTTCATCAAAAACCCTAAAAATTTTTTTTCTTCTTTCCAATCTGGTGAAGCATTTCCATGAAGCTCATTTATTTTAAAAATGTGAAATTGAAAATAATTGAGGATATGCTGCAAACAGAAGCGCAAACAGAAAGCGTCCAGAGTCTTGTCCTGCAGAGGTGTTTAATAATGACCCTCAATGCTGAGGTCCAACTCAAGGTTCCTGAGTAACTTGAAGAAGTCATCAAAAATTTATCTGCCCTCCTTTTCACAATCATGGTATGTAAACAAGCATATTACCTGTTTGACTGACACTCAATCTCCCAGCCTGGCACATCAGTGAAAGCCAAGACAGCACTACAGCGTCGTAGAAGGAAACACGAAGGTCACAGACCAGGATTATTTGTCAAATTAATTTCAGTAAGATTCGATCAGACTGAAGGGAACATCACTCATGCTGGCTTACATTCTGCACAGCGAGCAAACAATCTGATATAGTCAGCTCTGTGTTGCAAATGTGGCTGTGAACGATAAATAGGTTTCAGTGTAGCATCCAGAAAACGCTGCTTTTAGGCCCACATACTCCACTCTCATCTATAGTTATGCTTCTCTTAATATCATAGTATTTTCTGAAATTTTTACCCATTCTTCTTTGCATGATGACACAGTCAGATTGAAAGGGGAGTAGATGGAGACTTTGCTGTGATAGAAGCCTTTCCATTGTAGCTGTAGTTGTATGTTTAATGCCACTGTAGTGCTGGAAGGAAAACTTTTGCCCTAGTTTCAATATTTTGAATGAGTTGTAACTAAGCTGCTGTATATAATTTTTGTAAACAATATTTTTTTTTGCATATTTGTTGATACTTGTGACCACATAGTATGCAACAGATAATCTGTGAAAAAATAAAAATAAAATAAAAATCGAGCTCATGCTTCCAATGCTCACAGCGCTAACTAGAAACAACCAATCAGAGTCAGGAGGCGGGTCTTAGTGGTGCCAATCATCCCCCTTGCTCTCTGCTACACTGGAGCTAGCATAACCTGTTGTGAATGCTCAAGCTAGTTAACATGGTCACTAATGCTGTTGTCTCTCTGCCATTAACACAGTCAGCAGCAGGTACATGAGCATGATGGACATCGCTAAAACTTTCCTCCTGGCTCTTCACATAGTAATAGGAGTTCAGGGAGGAAGTGGAGGATTATCTATCTCATGTTATTCTGTCATGACAGATTTAACAAATTTGTAAAAAGCATTTTATTTATATTTTATATAACAGAAACCAATGAGCTGATCTACAACTCTTTAAAATCGGTCTTGTATGGACACGCCAAATCCTGGCGTGTTTGTTGCAAGAACAATGATCCTTGAGATATATATCTATATCTATATATCTATTTTTATATATATCTATATATATATCTATATATCTATTCTATATATATATATATATATATATATATAATATATATATATATATATATTTGTCAAGAAAGAGTCTCAGGCATGAAAAACTGGACAGCACCAGGGCCTGACATGATCCATGCCTACTGGCTAAAGAAACTCACTGCTCTCCATGAGCGACTGGCAGCCCAAATGAACCAGCTGCTACAAAGTGGGACTCACCCTGAATGGTTAACTGAAGGGCGGACAATCCTAATCCAGAAGGATTCATCAAAGGGTCCAGTCCCACCCAACTACCGACCAATAACCTGCCTCTCCACAACCTGGAAGCTCATGTCAGGCATCATAGCGGCCAAGATAAGCAAACACATGGATAAACACATGAGCACGGCACAGAAGGGTATCGGTGTAAATACCAGAGGAGCCAAACACCAACTCCTCGTAGACCGCACAGTTGCCTGAGACTGCAAAACCTGACACACCAACCTGTGCATGGCTTGGATCGATTACAAGAAAGCCTATGACTCATGCCGCATACTTGGATCATTGAATGCCTAGAGATGTATAACATCAACAGGATTCTGAGAGCCTTCATTGCAAACTCGATGAAGCTGTGGAAAACCACCCTTGAAGCCAACTGCAAACCACTTGCACAAGTGTCCATCAAATGTGGCATATACCAAGGAGATGCTCTGTCCCCTCTACTGTTCTGCATAGGCCTGAACCCCCTCAGCCAAATTATCAACAAGACTGGCTACGGATACCGACTCAAAAATGGGGCCAACATCAGTCACCTCCTCTACATGGATGACATCAAGCTGTATGCCAAGAGTGAGCGAGACATCGACTCACTGATCCACATCACCAGGATCTACAGCACGGACATTGGGATGTCATTCGGACTAGAGAAGTGTGGTCGGCTGATCACAAAGAGGGGGAAGGTGATCCGCACAGAAGGAGTCTCACTCCCACAAGGAACAATAGCAGACATAGAGGACAGTTACAAGTACCTAGGTATACCACAAGCAAATGGCAACCTCGATGAGGCCACAAGGAAAGGAGCCACAGTTAAATACCTCCAACGAATAAGACAAGTCCTGAGAAGCCAGCTCAATGGCAAGAACAAAATCCGTGCGATAAACAGCTATGCCATGCCAGTAATCAGATACCCTGCTGGAATAATTAGCTGGCCAAAGGAGGAGATAAAAGCCACAGATATTAAGACTAGAAAGCTACTAACCATGCATGGAGGGTTCCATCCCAAATCCAGCACCCTGAGACTGTACACGAGCCGCAAGGACGGAGGCAGAGGACTAGTGAGTGTGAGAACCACTGTCCAGGACGAAACAACTAAGATCCATAAATACATCAGGGACAAAGCCTCAACAGACAATGTGCTCAGTGAATGTCTCAGACAACAGGGAACGGAGGTTGAGGTGCCAGAGATACCATCATGGGAGGACAAGCCCCTACATGGGATGTACCACCAGCAAATAACCCAAGTGGCTGATATCAGTAAATCCTACCAATGGCTGGAAAAAGCTGGACTCAAGGACAGCACAGAGGCCCTCATCCTGGCAGCCCAGGAACAGGCCCTAAACACCAGAGCAATAGAGGCCCAGATCTACCACACCAGACAAAACCCAAGGTGTAGGTTGTGCAAGGAGGCCCCTGAGACAGTCCAGCACATCACAGCAGGGTGCAAGATACTGGCAGGGAAAGCGACATGGAGCGACATAACCAAGTGGCAGGCATAGTGTACAGAAACATCTGTGCAGAATATGGACTGGAAACCCAGAGATCAAAGGGAAACACCCCCAAAGGTGGTGGAGAACGCCAGAGCTAAGATCCTGTGGGACTTCCAGATCCAGACAGACAAAATGGTAATGGCGAACCAACCAGACATTGTAGTGGATAAACATCAGAGGAAAGCCGTTGTGGTAGATGTAGCAATACCAAGTGATTGCAACATCAGGAAAAAGGAGCAGGAGAAACTGGAGAAATACCAGGGCCTCAGGGAGGAACTGGAGAGGGCCTGGAAGGTGAAGACCACAGTGGTGCCTGTGGTCATCGGGGCCCTCGGGGCAGTAACCCCCAAACTGGAGCAGTGGCTACAACAGATCCCAGGAACAACATCAGACATCTCAGTCCAGAAATGTGCAGTCCTTGGCACAGCCAAGATACTGCAGGACCCTCAAGCTCCCAGGCCTCTGGTAGAGGACCCGAGCTCAGAGGATAAGAACCACCCGCGGTGGGTGAGAAGGGAATTTATATATATATATATATATATATATATATATATATATATATATATATATATATATATATAATATATATTATATATATATATATATATATATATATATATATATATATATATATATATATATATATATATATATATATATATATATATATATATATATATATATATATATATATATATATAGATATATATATATATATATATATATATATATATATATATATATATAGCATAGTGTTTCTTTAAGGTGAAAAACTTCAGTTTTAGTTTTCTTGTCGTTGTTTTTTAAACAGAGTACCCTGACCAGTTGATTAATCTGTGAATAATCCACAACAATGAAACTTAAACAAAAAAGAAAAATATTAAAAGGCTTTGAATAATTAAAAATCTTAAATTGTGTTGTTCAGAAAAGATGCTAAGAACACAATAAGAATAAGTGAACAGACATTTTCCAGGAGTGGTTGTGGTCCCCCTCTGGCCACCCTTTGGGGGCGCCACTGCAGGATAGAACATGTTTTCAGTCATCTTTAGCCAGATTTTTCTTAATGGATAAGTAATGTCTTGTCTTTAACACATGTGTAAATAGATCTTATTGTGGCTTCCTTACTTTCTACCATCTTTTTTCACTCTTTCATGAAGGCCAGATTCGTGGAGCAATACTTCAATTCCTTGGCTTTTATCTGTGGATCTTCACATCTCCTACAGTTACAGCAAGGAATTTAATTATAATTCAAGGTATACACATTTAATTAGATTAATTTAAAGTGATCAAACACAATATTTTTTTTTTTTTAATTGAGACAGACACCTGAAGGTGGATGGAAAACTCATTAAAGGAGCAAATGAATAATGAAAGAGGGTGTTGTTGGTGTTGGACTAGCTTGGTTTACATCTTCACTTGATGGAGCACTGTTGTAGCTCCCCTGAGTGGGGCGGGGGGATGGAGACGGGGTGGGAGGCTGAGGAGGCAGGACACACAACAGGTGAGATGGAAACACAATGCACGAGGGCAGGAGGAGAAAAAGCAGGCGGACAGGGCAGAGTGCCAGGTTGTCTCAGCGCTGTGCAGTGAAAGTGAGGAGACAGCCCCGCTGAAAGGAGCCGCCGACACCGGCCTCATCAGGCAAAAATGGAAAAGAAGTGAGGCGGCCAAACCACACCCTGCAGGGAACGCAGTCATGTCAGCAAATACAACCTTCCTCATTGTACAGGCCGGAAAAAAAGTTGCCTGGATGGGAATTGTTCCGTTGTGCCGTGATAAGGACCCTAATCGTTCATTAGTAGAGCAGATTTTGAATTAGTAACTTGAAGCAGAACTGTAGGTATGTGAGTCAAACTGCAGGAATCAATTCAATTCATGATAAATATATGGTCACCTTGGCTTTTTTTTGTCAAAAGATTTTATTTTTCTTTTGACACTTTTGGCAAAGAAAAACAAAAAATTACTTAGGCCAATATTTTAGGAAGTTGATGATATGTTTGCTAGACAATGAATTAATAAATAAAGTATGAATGAACAAAGTGTTTTAAATTTCTAAGTGAGAATGTGTGGAAAAAGCTTCTTCACATCCTCATATAGAGAGCGGATCTGTTGTGCGCGCTGCGTGGTGAAAGTGACAAACGATGCTGACTGCATGCGGGTGTCTCCACCTGACTGTGTTCAAGTGCACCGGTGTGCCATTGTAGGCATGGTAACCGGTGTCCATGCTAAAGTTCAGAATGAACAGGAGGAATCCTGGCGTGTTTGTTGCAGGCAAGTGAACACGGGTAGCTGGACAAACAGAGCTCAGATCAGCATACACCTTTTTAAATGGCCGCTATGTTCAGAAGAGCTGGACTTAACGAGCAGCACCTCCTGCTGTAAAGTGTCAGCCGGAGTATGGAAGTGAAAATGAATAATCACAGGTCTTAAGGTGTGATTGTCTGCACCTTTTTAAATATGCCTTGCTACGAGAGACGCATCACCATGTGCTCCTGTAATTTTAGCCTATATCTCAACTGTTGGTGCTCAATTGTTAAAGACAGATTCAAGGCAGAGGGATGATTATTAGTATGTTAATCAGGTCAAAACAAAATGACACAGCAGAATAGACAGAACAGGATTTATTATTATTAAATCAACCACTCTGAATAGTACATACTTGTAGGGACCAAGGGTTTAGGATTTAGTGATCTGTTTTCTAGTGTTATTACTTTATTTTTGAAGAGGTAACTCGTACTTCATCAGTGCTAGGGGTGGGCGATTATTGCATTGTTTATCATTTATTATAAAAACTTTTCCAGGAGCATTTTGATTTAATCTTATGATAAATATCAGTTATTAATAGTAAGTTCAGAAAAACAATTCTGACAGTATTATTGGAAATGTTGTATGTGCTATGTTCTCTATTGTTCCATGTTTGCAAACATAAACATGTTCATATAAAATTATTATTATATACCGCTACTGTGTGTAGTTTAGGTCCATACAAGACCGATTTTAAAGTAAGTACCATCCTATTTCAAATGGGAATTTTTTTATTAAGTATGTTGTGCCCACCTAAAAAAATAAGTAGTAGGCTAAATAGTTTTTTTGATCATAATCACAACAATACATCAAAATAACGTGATAAAATTCCATATTGTCCACCTCTAGTCAGTGCAGACAGCATAGCATGACATTAGGTGATGTTATCTTTGGGTATTTGGGTAATTTTTCAACATGTCCAAAAACTCTGTCACAGCCTGGTTCAGCATACTATATTGTTAAATCCACATTCAACTGAGGGTGATTTTCTCCATGGCAATATGTTTTCCTCTGGCACCAAAATGCGACAGTGTTATGGTGGTGATTTTTTGACCGAGAAACTTTGATAACAGTGGCTATAAGCTTTGTGAACACAACATGGAAAACTATAATAGAAAAAAAAATGCCTATTATACTTAATGTGATGGACCGAGTTCAAAACAGGAGGAGTCACAGGATATATTAGAATTTGTTTTTTTGTTATTATTTATTTTAATCCAAAGATTGTAAATGGCAAAATAAACTGAGCTCATAAAATAGGTCAAAGAAACAAAAATGAACTCAGGCAAAAATGTAGACAAACTGGCTGCCCAGACAAACATAATATTTACTAATATTTACTTATCTAAACGAAGAAACTACAAATTCCCCCTGTCAGCAGGAACTAGTGGTTCAGTCCAATCAGCATTTAAGCCTGCTGAGGCCTGGCCCCCATCTTTAGTCTGGGAACTCCAAGGCAGGAAAGAACCAGCAGGAAAACAAACCAAGAGCTCATCTCAAGCACATAAACTTAACTTTAAGTTGATGAAAATACATATGTTAACCAAATGTGTGTGTTAACAAATGGAACAAATGTATCCAAATCAACTAATAAATGTTTTTATTGATTGTGCATGAAAAGATGGATTTGGCCATCACACCAGACACGTGAGCAAAATCTCTAAATATGCCGTAAAAAAATCTTTCAATATTAAATCTTTCAATATTAAATATTAGTACACAGGTTTTAAATTCACTTATGCATCTAACGATAGCTGTGCTGCAATGCTAATGTTAGCTTGTACGCAAACAGGAACAATGAGCAGAGATTCCCTTCCAGCTGTGGTGTTTTTCACCTTCTTATTATCTACACATCTGCTTCGCCGCTTCGTTCCGCCACTGTTCTCTGTTTGTGTCTGTTCGAAGAAAAGCAGACGGTCATGTTGTTCGTCATCCAGAAGGGCAATGAGTGCAAACTCAAAGAATGCCGCAGAGTTGAGTCCGGCTGGTGTTTGTTGTGATGTTGCACATGTTCCACCAGAGCATCTAACCTGGTCAGAAACGATGTGCTCAGAGTGGAGCATGATTCACTTTGAGAGTGATTACAGGAGAGCAGACAAAGAGAGCGTGGTCGACACGAGTAGGAAGGCTGACAATTCACAGCAAAGCGTTTAAACTGAAATCTGATTCATCTTTACTGCACATGTGATGCTATGTGTAGGTCAATGTTCTCAATAGTTGACTTCATGTGTTTTTAAATGTCAGTAGACAATGCAGCAGGTTTACAAATTATCCTGAAGCAATAAAAAAATACTTTTGTGCATAAGAGAAGATTGTAATTTCCTGGCAGTGCAAAGAAATGAATTTAAGGAGAACATCAATCTTGTCCAAGATGCTAGTATAAACTAGTGTTCAATGTCTTATTGTGAACAGATAATGATGAAAGAAAAGTTATTTTTTTTCCTGTAAGTATTTGTTGAAAGTTTTTTTTTTTTTTTTTTTTTTTTTTTTACCTTGAATTATCTTTTAAATGTCACCTATGAATGACTCAGAAATCCAAAGTGTGTCACCATCAGCCTTTTTTACTAGGAAAAGCTAAGTATCACGTTAGAGGCTCCAAATAAAAGAGAATTACATTTGCGTGAAAGTTATTTCAGTTGTTTGGTGATATTGAATATTTTAGCTACTTGAGCACAGTAGTACTCAGAAGCAATGTGTGATCTCATGCTACTGTAGGAAGATGATTCACTCATGAGGTAGGCAGATGCTTCAGACTGAAAGTGGAAGTGAAGGCATTCTGTTGTACTGATGATTAAGATTTATAACTTCAACTGCTCATTTGATCCATTATTTAAAAAACACAAAAAAACATGGAAAAGTAATGTACCTTGTCATGACCAGCAGGACATTGTGAATTCCACCCCGTTGTTCTCCATATGCAGACATTATAGCGCACCAGAGCGCATCAAAAACAGTAAGATGTTCCACAAAGTTGCCTCCATTTCCTCACCTTTAGGTGGTTTTCAAAATGCCAGTTTACTCACCAAGAGTTAATGCTTTTGATGCTTCGACCAAACAGGAAAACTGGGGTTTTGGGCCTGAATACTGAGACATTTTTTAAAGAAATGGCAAGAATAAGCCGTCTTATGATTCAGTTCACAAGCCGCCGTGAACATGCTAATACTTATATGGAGATGATGCCAAAACAAGATATCTAATTTGTGCCGGAAACGTAGCGTGTCAAAGTTAAACACAGTAAGATGACAATTTGTTACATAGTAATTCAAAAGTGAAACTTTGATAATAAGTGGAGTGATCTATACTGATCAGAACAGGACATTTCCCAGAGAATCGCATTGTGACTTCACCATGCCGAGTGAATTTTTGCTAAAACGTTCTCAGCTGGATGTCTGCCTGTATGGGCAGGTCAGTGCTGATCGTTCCTGTCACTTCTCATCAGGCTTCAGTCTGCCTCGCAGCTCCTTCAAAACACATGACCTCTTCAAGGTCACTGCCACGGCCGGATGGCAGAAAGATTTTATTCGCGACCAAAAAGTCTTTTTCACTCATTACAGCAGCAGATACCAATTTCTACATCACTACATATACGATAATCACAGAAAGTTATTGGGTGAAAATTTTGAATGTAAAATGTTCATACCAACAACAGTGGTTGGTATGCCACAACAAGAAATGTCATTAGCTGAGTTTCCATTGGCTGTATAATTGCATAATTTGGCATTTTGAGAATATATTTGCTCAATTGAACCATGCCAATTTAAAAAGAAAACAACTTTATACATTGGCATTAGGATAAAGTGTGTTGAAATTGGTTAATTTCTCAAAGATTTTTTTTTTTTGAACACTCCATCAACGTTCAAAATGCAACGACTCGCTATAAACTTGGATGAAACGTCCACTGTTTCATGTTTTCACATGGCATTTAGATTTTGAAAAATGTGTACAAAATTGTGAAGCGTGACCTGATTCTAATTTGATTAGCTGCTAAAATAATATAGCATATTTATTACAGCAATATTCTTCTATTTATTGTTATTTTGATTTATCCTGAGGCCAAGATGCTGAAAAATACTTACACTTTAGTTTAAATCAACCATATATGTCTTTCTTCTAAAAAAATAAAATAAAAAAGTAAAAATAAAAAAAGTGAAGTAGTGCCACTGATACTTTAAAGTTGCTGAAACTTTAAACTACAGGCGTACTATGATGGAAAATTGTAGAAGTTTTGGAACCATAACTGTATAAAGTGTCAGTAAATTTATTCTGGCAATAATTTGATAAAAACGTTGAATTTCACATAAGATACACGTTCTTCTCTTCCTGCACAGACATTTTCTACCCTCTTCTATCTCCTGCTGTCCTGATTCTGCTTCCATCAAACCTCACATGTTCGCTCAAGAAGTGAAAAGAGGATTAAAAAACTGTCAAAGAAGACAGGGAAAGTTTTCTTGAGCACCATATTCCCAGTGTTTAAGTAGCATTTCTTTAGCCATGCTCAGTTTTCTATTTTGAACTTTTGCTTGTCATTAGTTGTGATATTAGAACTTGTGCAGCAGCAGCGTAGGTGTTAAACACTTTTGACAAGAATCCCAAACAAAATAGACTGTTAAAAAAAAAAATGTTGGTTTTCAAATAATCATTTAGCGCAGTTCGATAGTAGCTGAACAAAAAAATAAAACAACAACGACACAATGACCCTGCAAAACACTGAAAGCCCTGCTGTGCTTGGGGAATCTCACTTCTGTGACAGTGCTGCGGTTTACTTTGCTGGACAGACAGACAGACGCCTGCTCAGCAGTGCTGAGGTCTAAAAGAGCACAGAGCACTTTATCATTCCTCAGGGAGAGACGAGAACAAACACAAAGTGACACCATCTTTTTTATTTTAAAATTGCGGCAAAGTGGGAGGAAAAATGACATCTGATTTGTGGGTGGAATTGGTCAAGTGCTTTTCCTCCAAACGTTTTTGGTCTCCTTATCGAGAACCAAATAATCTAGAAAAACTGTTTCCAAATCATTTGTCCAACGGGGAGAACAGAAAAAACTTAAACGATGTCATGGTGAAAACTGCAAGTCAGTAGCAACATTTTTTAAAACAAATCCCTAAAAATGTTCAAAGCAAGTATTTCAAGCATTCCACACAGCAGTATGCTTTCACCCGGGGTTTAGGTGCTCTTTGAGAGTCCCCCTGACATAATGTTGGTGTTTCACCAGGCCGTCCAACACAACACATGTGGCGATAGGGAAAAACACCACTGTTTGTTTCAGTCGGTATCTCGGCTCAGGTGACCCCAATGCAAATGCAAACTTCCATAAGCGTTAGCAAATGGGCCAAACATAAAACACATCCTCCAGAATGAGAGCATTGAACATCGGTACCGGGGAACTTCCTGTCCTCCACTGCTGTTGGCCTGTGAAGCTCCAGCGCAGCACACCGAGTCACTGAGCCACTGGGACGATTCTGACATGCAGATTATCTTTCGGGCCCAAAATTAAAACTCGGCGAAGAAGACAAACTCGTCTGCGGAGGCTGCCGGTTTGGACTAAGAGCTGCCTGTGGGTGGAGGTTATTTTCAGAGATGTTGCAGCTGCATCCAAAATTTTGGACACTGACCAGGTCGGAAAAAAAAAACCCACAGGATCTGAGTAGATCTGACTTAGTCTGAAGTTGCAGTAAAGTCCACCACTAAACCTGTTCGCTCTTCATCCCATTCCACCCGAATCGCAGTATTTTATTTATTTATTTATTTATTTTTTCAAAGAGCTTAATTCTTTAATAGACACGAGATGAAGTTGCAGGAGAGACGACACCTCAGGAGGTGTTCTCTGTCTCTGATCTCCCCGCTGTGTGTATTATCAGGGTTAATAGGAGTGTAACAGAGACGAGTGCTGAGTGCCAAATTTGCACCTCTTCTTTCACGATGCTGCGGGTTCAGTGCCAGGGCCAATACGCAGGGGACCAACAGCTGAAACAGGAGCGCAGCGGGAGGAAGCTCCGTCTGTTAACCACTCAACATGAGATGCTCTGATGGAGCAAAGCATGAAAAAACATATTCTGTATTAACTATTCTTCATTCAAAGTAATTTAAGATTTCAAAACGTCATTAGTCCCGATGCAGAGGTGATGCATGGTGGTGGCAGCATCATGCCATTGAGAGGCTACGGTCAGGTATTTAGCTTTCAGAAATGTATTATTTTTTTTCTTCTCGTTATAAAGAAACTTTTTTAGAAATGTAATCAACTACATGCTACAGAACCCTTTAACTGGCAGTATTCCATCCATGGGACAAACCTAGTTTGTTTGGATCCTCTGCCTTTTTCGTCAACAGTAAAGGGTTTAAAAGAGGAACGAAAACGTTGCTCTTCATGCAGCCATGCAGTCATATTTAACACATTAGGTTATGCAGAAGTGTGTGTCAGATTTTCAAAATGACAACCCCTTTTTAGGTTTAGCATGCTTTTCATTAAGCTCACATTTCTGTATTAAAAAAGGTCGTTTTGTTTTGTCGTTTAACTCCATCTATCTTCAGTCCACCTGGTTCAGCATCCTCCACCCTGCGCTGGAGCTGTGCTCCATGGTGGCTGCATGGTGATGCTGCCACCACCACAGGTGCAGGTGTCACGTGTTTACAGCTAGTTTTTTCCGACAAACCTCTTCCACATGAAGCACCGCTTACACTTTTTACGTAAATACTGTGAATTGTACAAATTATTTTGAAAAGTTTAAAGCGCAGTGTCTCATTCAAAAGGCATCAAGAAATGAAAGCAAGAAAAAAACAAAAACATACGAAACACACCGTGAGAAGCGAAAAAGACAAAATGAAAAAATTATTAAAAAATTGTAATTTCACTATGTGTGATAGAAGAAAAAACAAATATATCTTTTCAGTGTTTTATATGTTTTTATATAGTTGTTAAATCAACTCCTCTGCCTTCTTCCAATGCTAAAAAGAAACAACCAATTAAGAGCAAGGAGGCGGGTCTTAGCGCTGTCAATCTCCTCTCTGTATGGTGCTGCTCATTCCCCTCTCTCCCTGTCTCCCACAGCCTGTCAGGTACAGCTAACTAGTTAGCATAACCATCGATGATGGAGGATAAATGGTTGTTTCTCCACCATTTGCACATTTAGCAGCGAGTACATGTGGTGATTGATAGAACTAAGACCCTCCTCCTGGCTCTGATTGGTTGTTTTTGATTGATGCTTTTCTTCAACCCGGAATCATAAAAAATTTTAGAAAGAAAATACATAAAAGTTACTGCACCTTCAAGATTTATTTATCAGGATCTAAAATGACAACAGCCACATTAGCTCACAGCTAAAAGATGTTGTTCTAAACCAAGAGTTTCACCGTTTACTAACTATTGGCACTGAAACCTGATCTGCAAACAAGAAGAACTGAATTAGCAGTCGATACTGATGCCCCTCAGTGTTTTCTTGACAGACTGGTTTAAACTTAGTCCAAACAGGACGCGATTCCCACAAATCATTTAAGGACTGATTTAATCCGTTTCACACAGCCTCAGTCTGTTTCTCACTTCTAACCCACACACCCACGGTGAGAGCTGTTAGAGGGACAGTGGCTCAAAAAAAGAACCATTCCACCCAGTTAGCTTTCACTGGGTCATCGACACTAAGTGACACATACGTAGACACGGTCAGAATGCCCCGGTGTCTCTGGGCACCAACACCAACGCTTTCGCATCATTGATAATGAAAAACTTAGCTTCCTTTAAGAAGCAAAAAAAGTCTATTTACAACCCAGAGAGTAAAAACAATGCTCAGACTAAGTTTGATTTTGCAGTTTGTTTAGTAGAATTAGCACTTCAGTTCAGCCAACAAACTGCACCGTTTATGATTGTCTAATTCTAAGTTAAATTAAAGCCTGAACAAAAACCTGAAAAAAAAATCTTACTATATTTTGACATACACAGTAAGATAACTGCTCAGTGAGGAATAACTCATCACTGTATCTAGTTACAGCTCAGGTTTGGTCAGCTCTTGGGTAAGACTGAAGCAAATGAAGTTCTGGCTTAATAAAACTGAAAGTTCACAAAAAAATTTTAATCTCCAGGGCAACCATTTAGCTGTGCAAAACACCTGGTTGCACCTAGCCTCAACTTCGGAGCAGCAGTTTCCTATCTTCCTCGTCACGGAACCACTGTTACCTGTGACTCCTCCTCTCAGCTCCTTCAGACTAGCCAGGAGCAAATAGCAAACACCTGGAACTGAGCTTCTACTAAGATCGTTATAGGAACTACGTCTCAATAAAAAACTGGTAAAAACCTTGCGAAAGGGTTGATAGAGGGGCCATGCTGTAATGATTTCCTGAAGGCGGCGTTTCAGAAAGAGGAAAAGTTCTTAAAGAGAAAGACATTCAAATTGAAGATGTGAAATTATAAAGTCAAAATTCTTCAAAGTCATATTTGACATATAGCATTTTCTAAAACGACTGACAGTAACCACCATTACTTAATTATGCTATAAAATAGCGACTGGAAAACACCTAATACTGCCCCTTTAAGTTCTATGGCCATCTTCAAAGAGAGTCATTTCTGAATTCAAAGCAAACACCTGGGGCCCGTTGTTACAGTTTCAGGCTTTAATATCTACATATAAGCAAACAATTGACACAGGATTACAGGCGTTGCTTAGTTATTGGCCGGCATAAAAGCCAACTGTGAATTTTACTCATTGAGGACAAAGTCAGCAATTACTAAAGTAATCTAATCGGCACTTTCTACAAAGAGAGACTGAGGTCAAATTTTGGAAATCAAAAGCACGAGCAGCACCTGGAGTCCACACAATGCATCTGCTTCTCTGTCAGATTTATACAAACAATTGACAGAGAGTACAGTCTAACCTCCCCCCTTTAACCCGGCTTGCATACAGCAACAATTGTCCCAAAAAGTTGCTGAACACCGTCCCTTGTCCTGCTCATCCCTTTAAACCCGATCTCTGCCGAGGGAACAAAGACAGAAATGTTTGGCCCCTGGGTCTGACGAGCGGAGCCATTGAGCACCTTTTGCTGGGACGGGATTAAAGCCTCAGCAGAGAATCCAGCTGACACGTAGAGAGTGCTGTGGCTCTGCTGCCAGCGGCTGCTGCGCATCATCTGTCTTAAAAAGAAAACTGAATCCGTTGTATTTTAATCAAGGGATGGTTGAAAGCAGATTGAGACAGATGCATTTAAAAGGCAGAGGAGTTAGAATCTGTTGGCAGATTATCTGTCTTAATTATTATAATTATAATTTGAAGGAATATCTACAAAACATACATTTTTGTAAAAGTTAAATACTGCAGCTTCAAAGGAATTGTGTTTTTCAAGTCGCAATCATTTGGAAAACACAAAAAAAACAACTTTTTTTTGTCATTATTAATGAAGCACAAGCTTCTTGCATGTCTTGTTTTTTATTTCTTTTCCATCTCTCATATAGACCAGCACCTCTCAGTTCAGTCTTATGAATGGCCAGTCTGCTTCCTCCAAAAGGCCCCAGGCTGAAGGGACACGCAACATTTCACCATACACTTTCCAAAAAACCCTCCCTCCACCATATGCAACACTGATTAATTAATTTCTCCATGGCTGAAGGCCTGATTTTTTGCTTCTTATATGCCAGAAACCAACACTCAGGGAAAACTCATCATGGCTTTTCCTTCATCTGGTGGTATTTCTGACTTCCAAAAGCTTTCTGCCATTTAGCATAAATGTACCGATTTCAGTCTATTCTCGTGTCAGAACAGAGTGTAGAGGTGTGAAAGTGTGCTTTAGTGTGTGAAAGAGCATATGGAGAGTAAAGATAGTTCTTGATGTGTGTGTGTGTGTGTGTGTGTGTGTGTGTGTGTGTGTGTGTGTGTGTGTGTGTGTGTGTGTGTGTGTGTGTGTGTGTGTGTGTTGGTCACAAAGAGGAGAAAGCAGAGAGAGAGTGAGTGAGAGAGAGCAAGGAGACGTATCAGTGATGCCACCACAAAATAAAAAAGGGGGTCAGCTGCTGGTAAATTTAGGGTAAAATTAGGGCTTGGCGGGACTGGGCTGTGTGAAACCGACAGATGGAGGATGAGTTCCCAGGGAACCAGACCTGCTACAAATATCTGTGCGCACACACACAAACACTCACGTTCACACACACACACTCTCCTGTGTGGATCATGCGATTGTAAAAGTTCAGAACAAGGAGACAAGTTGGAGCGCAGATGTGAGTCCGCCCACAGATCCTGCTGCACATGGAGCTCTTCACAGTTTAAACACACAGCAGCTTTCACCCTTTTTTTCTTTTTCTTAATTGAGGAAGAGTTCTGGGTGAGGACATCATGTTCATTTTACTTCGTGTCCTTGTGGAGTCTGACGCCACGTGCTCTTGTTTTCTGCCCTTTTCCTCACTTCCACTGAAGTCACATGTTCACACTTCAGTGATTGGCCACATTATTAGAAACTAAGTCAAAGACATAGAAACTGTTCCATAGCCGCTGCTCCGCCATCAAGGTTAGAACAAGAGGACAACACATGGAAGTCACAATGTATTCAGAAGCAACTTTACAACGGTTTGCAAAACTTTGCCAATATTCTGGTAATGTAAAATAAAAAAGACAATTTTGCAATTGATGTGTTTCCAATGAGAAACTCAATTCATTACATGGGAATAAGTTTGTCCACATGATAAGTCATTACAGACATGCAGCACCATGAGCCTCTAACTACTTCCTGTCTTCTTCTTTTTTGTGGTTTGTGCAGTGGTATGCTCCATATAGTGGAATGGTAGAATCTAAATTGTTTTTAGACTTATTTTAAAAATCCCTTACCAGAGGTCTCAGAAAACTCGTACCTCCCTCTGGTATTCAGTCTCACCTGAGCATGCAAACGCCTTGATTTTTGCCCCTTCAAGTGAAAATAATTATGGAATATTTTGATTTTTTTTTTTTACAAGTAACTTTTCAGAAAGATATAGCAGCTTGTGTTAAGTCAGTAATTTCTTAAATATTGATGAAAAGCTGTTATTTTCCATGGCGGATTATTTCAATTGTTACATGTCATAACATGTACCTTTTCATTAATATTCAACAAGCACTGATATCTTGCTGAAAAGTTACTTCTAAGTTAGTCTTGTCTTATTTCCTTTGTACTAAGATGTTTGCACAAGAAACTAGACTAAAAATATTTGGTAAGACTTTGTGTTTTTGTAATGTACCTTCATTAACTGCCTGGCGTTTAGCTCTCTCTCTCTCACACACACACACACACACACGCACACACACGCACACACAAACAAAAAGAAACAGCAAAAACAGCCTGGGTAAATTCAAAAAAAAAGTTCAAAGAAAGTTACATTTGTTGATAGATTGTTGAGGAACCCAAGGTGTAAATATGGATGCCATTTGTCGCTCAGTGCCTCGGTGTTTAGCCGCGTCTCTTCACTGGAAGGAGACAATGCCGGAGCTGTTCCTGTCACTCACATCATTAACTCTCAGTGCTTCTTTGTCAGCCAGAACACTTGGAGTCGGGTTCTTATGGAGGTTTCTACTACTATAAAGGACAGGTTAGCTTGTCGCTCAGCAGCATCAGCCTGACTCAAACTCAAGGTGACAAGGTGTCACAGTCGATTGTTTTTTTTTCACCCTAATTTTTTTCACTTAGCTGTTCAGCATCTTCCACACAGAGCCGGCTTGATGTTTCCACGCCGAACTCGCTCCTATTGACTGGTTTCATGTTACAAAATAGCTGTAATATAAATCCGGCTCACATGAACACGCCTTGAGATCAGAGTCCAGGTGAGAACAGAGAAATGAATCCCACTGACTAAACACATCCATGAAGACTGATGAGTTAATATTCTTGATTGGTTCACCAATGATTCAGTTAGTATTCTGACAGAAGGTCAATGTCGCCAGAAGAGAACACTGGATACCAAGCCGATTAATGTTTCACCCCCTGGATGTCGGTGCAGGAGCTGCAGAGGTGTGACCAAACCAAGCCGACAACCTCTGGATTCTGTTACCAAATGAAACTACTGTGGAAAAGTTGAGGTTCAAGACTGAGGGACGGCGAATTTATAGTACCCCAGAAAATGGCTTTTTCTTTCAGACGTTTCTTAAATTGACTGGGCGGACTGAGAACAGTGAGAACAGTGCTGCATGTCAGATCGTTTTCAGCATTCTGTACCACATTAGCCTAGTCCAAATCTAAGCTAAAAACCTGCACATGATCTGTAGCTAAACCTAAACCGGACGTTCAGAGGCGCTGCCCGGTCCAGTCTGACTTGGTCTTTAAGCCAAAGAATTCATCATGTGAAAATCTATAAGGAGATGGTAGTTATGACCAGCAGTAAAGATGGATGGATGGATGGATGGATGGATGGATGGATGGATGGATGGATGGATGGATGGATGGATGGATGGATGGATGGATGGATGGATGGATGGATGGATGGATGGATGGATGGATGGATGGATGGATGGATGGATGGATGGATGGATGGATGGATGGATGGATGGATGGATAGCTATGTGCTGAGATTCATCATGTTATATTTACCATCTAACTTTAAGTGGTATTTTAACATGCCATAAATGATTCAATTATGAATTATTTATGGTATGGTCATTTACTTACAGAGCATAATTTCAGCAACAAGGCAGCTCAAAGTGATGTATACAAATTAGAAGGAAATACAAACAAAACAACAAACCAAAAGAAAGACAATAAGGTAAAAGTATAAAATTTGGTTCCCCATGTTTCATAAGAACAAGTAGTCCATAATTTATAAACTAAAGTGGTTTTCCCTGGATTCTTGTTCTGTTCAAACTAAATGTTGGTTCTCCATGTCTGATTCTCGTTCTGGGTTGTTAAGTAGATGCTATTTACTAATTTTATGAATCAAATTCCAATTTGAACAATTATTAATCCACTTAGTATTCCTGAAAACAGTTTCATTTCAAGCATTCATTGTGAGACAGATTGTGACTCAGCAGCTAATTCCACATTCAGACGATATGCCAGTTAATTTCCACCTACATAAGAGCTCCAGAGTTATTCTTAAATCTGTACAGAGTGAGCTCTCGTAAAAACACAAGGCTGTGAAAACATATTTGCCCATTTTTGAAAAGTTTTTTTTTATTGTCACCGTAACTGACTAACAGGGTTTATGGCACTTAAAGGCCCTTCTTATCAAGGACTGATAAGAAGAGTGGAATATTTCCTCAAGAATAATTGACTTAAAATACATTCACAAACGGTTTAAAGTTGTCAAAAAACTTTACCAAACCAAGAAATCCCAAAGGAGTTGGCAGGATGTTGGTTCTTTAATCCTGGGAATGTTCTTCAGGTAACAGAAGGCTGATTTTGTAACTGTGTTTATGTGTCTCCGAGGGTTCAGTCCATCACTAAGCCCAGACTTCAGGTCAGATCACTGCTTTCCAGATGTAATAACTGAAGCTGTCTGCCGAGTCTAGATTGTTCAAGATTGGGTCCAAAAATAATTACTTCATTTTTAGTTTTATTCAGCTGAAGAACATTATGATGCATCCATATATTTATGCATCAGTGAAATTAAATTGGGTAAAAAGAACCAGAAGTCAAAATATACAATTTATCAAATATATCTCCACTAAGCATAAATAGTTGCTTTGTGATTATACTCTGGGTGAGTTATTTTTGTTTTGTTTTTTTTACTTTTGGTGCAAGATGCTATTACTACTTGCTGGTTTCTAGCCACAGTAAACAACAACCAGCTGGACCTGAACACACAAAGACCTTTTCACAACTGCTTCTGTCAGTGGGAGTACAAGAATATCACATTTCTAATCCGAACAGAAATGAAGTCGGATCAAATGGGCGTTTCACTGGGTTATGTAACCGAGGCCGTGGCTCTTCAGGTCCTCTGACCAATCTGAGGTACTGTTGTCGGACAAATAGTTGCAGAGATGTAAGTTCAAGGGTCAAAGGAGAAGTATTTATCAGAAATGTGAAGAAGCGCTGCTGGTTTCTTCTTTCTTTTTTTTGTCATCTCTTTTTTTTTCACCACCCCACGCAACATTCAAAACGCCCTCGTAAAACATTTCAGTCTACTGTACCAGATCATTTTAGGAAAAGTGCAGAGAATCACACTGGTGACAGAAATATTTTTTCTACTACACAATGTTTTCTTCCTGAGACATCTGACCGGTGAACAGACTGAACGTTCTCACTCGGTCAGGTTCTGATTTGATCAGAGTTTTCTGATTACAAGATTACAAACTCGTAGACTGACTGGGACCAAAGGAAATAAACTACAGGTGTGAAAATGCCTTTACACCACAATATCAATCAATCAATCGATCAATGATTACATCAGTCAGTCAAGTTTGTTTGTGTAGCACATCGCGAAAACATAAAAAAATATTATAAACACATTGTAGCTTTACTAACTAACCTACATTACATTTTTGCCAAGTACAATCGTCAAAATAATCAATATTTATCACATATTGGTCAATGTAAACAGGTGGAGTTTTTAGCCTTGTTTTAAAGGAACTCAGTGTTTCAGCCATTTTGCAGTTTTCTGGAAGTTTTTCTCCAGAGTTGATACTGAAACCTGATTTCGTGTGCAAAACCTCAAACATTGACAAAGTGGAACTAATACTTCCCCTCCAACACTAAGTCATTTTTTAGCACCGCAAGCTATGAACAGTGGATGTTCTCCTTTGTGTGGCAAAACCCTTTCCTTGATAGCTCTTGATTATGATGGAGAGAGATTGAGCTGTCAGCCGCAATAAGTCAACAGAGCTCCCATGCAGCGTCTCCCCGAGGCGAGTGCCATTGTAAAAAGATGAAACGCCACCGTCACCATCACCAGAGAGATTATGAAAAGTTTATTCTTAGGACCCTCCTGATTAATGCAAATTACACCTTGCTGCTGAAACAAGCGGCAGGAGCACAGTCCCCAGAACAAACGCAGGCCGCCGTTTCACCATGACGACTCTTGGCCCTCCCATCATCGCTCATATTCGGATTCTTTAACTGAGCTGCACCCGTCATCAGGCTTTTGCGGTCAGATTAACATAAATTGATGCAAAAATTGAAATTCAACAAGTGGCAAAGCTAAAAGTATCCTGACTGGTGAGAGAACAATCCTCGGCAGTGATAATCAGAGCGTACAAGCCCAGGATTTCATCTTCCCCCCCCCCCCCCCTCCCTCCCTTGTTCTGACATCTCCGCCAGCTCTTATTGGTTCTGAAAATAGTGAAAATGTGTTATAGCTGTAGCCATGGAAGCAGCAGCAAGTCCCACTTAGCAGCGTCCCTGGGAGGCAAAGCCCTCCTCATTTAGACGCAGACATGCAAAGGATATCTGAGCAGCCACCTGTGATTATGCTGCCGTTACATAACAAGGGTTTACAGTCTGAATGCAACGTGTGAACCTCGTGAGCCGCTGTTCTCCCAGAGCTGAGGTCTCCCTTTATGCGGGGCCCGGCGTGGTACCTGTTGCCGACGCAGACCAAGAGGCGCCTGAAAAAAAGAGGGGCTCCATTAGTCGACGTCCCTCGGCCGAACACAATGGCCCGGTGATGATCGCACACAAGCGACTGCAAATCACCTCTCACAACTCTGAAATCAGAGCCTGGATGACAGAAAAGGAGCAGAGAAAGAGGAGGGAGAAAAAAGACACAGGGTTTCTGCACTGATGAATCATTAGTGATAAAGCTGAGGCCGCTTCTGGATTTAGAAACTTCTCACTCTTTCAGCCCTCTTCTTTACTAATTGTCATCTCCATTTCTTTTTTTTCTTCTTTTTTTGGGATTTGACTGATGACTGGAACACTGGAACGATGTGAGAGGAGAGCAGCGGGCCTCTGAGGATAATGTCACACTTTGTCTCGGCGTCTTGGAGCCGTGGCCCGTCCGTTCCAGCAGCAGAACCAGCAGAGACTCTGGCAGATACTGCTGGATTGTTGTATTGGAGTATATCTCAATATTTTTAGTGTGGGCAAAGACTAGACCTCTTGCTTAGGATGAGTTGTCTGTTTTCCTTCAGGTAAAAGTGTGCATAAGTGTATGGTGGAATATTAGGGTCGTTGTAGACAGAAAAAAAAGCAGAAGGAGTCAATATTCACGTTTTTGGGATTGTTCTCAGAAATCTTCTAGAAAAACAAATCATGAAAATGTTTGAGCTCCAAAATTTTTAAATGTGGAAATGTTCTAGTTTCAGAGGTTAAAACTTCTCAAAATTTTGAAATTCTGAATTTTCCAACTTTTTTCCAAGAACATTTCTGGCATCCATCCACAAATTTTTGACTTTTGGAGCTTCAAATTTTTCTTGTTTCTTTTTTTTTCTTTCTTAGTTTTTTTTTTTTTTTTTTTACCAAAAAAAATTTAGAAATTCATCTCAAAATGTCTGAGTTTTTTGACAAGAATGTACTCCTTTTCTTCCATCTACAATGGCACTGAAACACCATGAAAAAAGCGAGCTAATGAACGATTGGCAGCACTTTAATAACTCTAATTCATCAAAACACGGGGGGTCCCAGCAGGGAGGGAACTGTCAGACACATATGAACACACAGACACATCACCGGGTCAAACCTGGTAGAGTAGATGCTGTTGACAAATCTGCAATAAGACGCAGCAGCAGCCACTAGCCATTAGTGTAACGAGCCAACAGGCCAAACAGACACATGAAGACTCGACCCGGTCCCGCTGCAGCTGTGCAGCTGGACATCTCACCTTCCACCACAAAGACGAGGCCATTTTTTTTCACACTGATGCGACAGACTAACCTTCATTAACTTTCCATCAGGGTTAATGGCGGGATAAGAGGCTGTAGGACAAACTGGATAACTCAGGTTCAGTCACACGACTCAACAGATGCAAATTTTTAGACTGAGTTTTTTTTTTTTTTTTCAATTGAGACTTTAATTGGACCATTCTAATATGAAAACCATTCCGCCATGCATGTGTATTTAGGCTAGTTTTCTCATTGTAGCTCAAACCAGCTTTTCCTTTAGGTTCGTCTTCTCTTTAGCTTCATTTATCTTCTGACAAGCTTTACCGTCCGTGCTGAAGGAAAGCATTTTCAAAACTGTGATGCGGCCGCAACCATAAACACCTCGCCGGCTGCAGAAGTTGCTGCATGTCTCCAGAGCTTTGGTTATCTAGAGTGTAAAATGGAAGTTGAACTGAATTGCAAAAAAATGTCATAACAGCCTGTCAGCACAAATATGTTCTTTGAACATTGCCTTGTCTTACAGATTATTTCAGTTTAGCTCTGTTCATTAAATCCATGGTAAACAATACATGTTTTAAGTGAAAACATAAAGAGCTATTAAAAAAGGTTAACAGTATACACAACTCTGAGGTGTTTCTATCCTGTGGAATTTTCCTGTTTTTTTTTTTTTTTACGATTAAAACTTAAACTTCTATTGGTAGTGAAATAACATTATTTTAATGTTTATATGCAGTCCATGTCAGTTTATTTCAAGACATATGAAGTGATAAAACAACATTTCAGACAAAAAGAAATTAATATCAGCCAAAATCAAAATCAGCAGGTCAGGGTTTTTAAAGATCGGTAACCAGGGATCGGCCAGAAAACTGCAATTGATGCACCTCTACACACATATTCATGATATTTTTTGATTAAATAAATTTCTCTTTAGCGTTACTCCAATAGCTAAAAATGTCATTTATACCAGGTGAGTCTTTCTCCCCTGACAATGTGGACCGGTACCGGTACTGGACTGATTCTGAGTTTTCAAATGTTTTTAACAGAAGTTTCACATAACTTAGAAGTTGATGTAAAACTAATGATTGTTTTAGCCACAAAATGATGATGCTTAGCATCAAACAACATATCCCCACCTACAGCATAGAGCAGCTCATCGATGTAGCAGCCATGTAGCCTGACAAAAAAGCATTTTGCTAGACAATATCGATTATTGAGAAGTTTCAATTATTGTTATCAAACGTTATCAAAAATGGCGTTTTGAAGCCAAAAATGCCTCAGAAATATACAGACCCAACCATGAGAATCAACTCATTTAAAGTTTAACTTAGTTTCACATAAACATAAAGACGCTAGCATAAATATCTGCCTGTTGAACTGAACCATTCAAGCTCATTTTCTATTAGCAGCTTTACATATCCTTTCAGTTACTTTACATTACCAAGACACATTAAAACAAACTTTATCTTGGCTTTTTTTCTATTCTTCCTCTTTTTTTTCTATTCTTTCCTCTTTTTCTATTCTCCCTTCCTGAAGGATAAGTTCTTTTTTGAGACATTGTTTTGCTTAATTAACTTCTGACTGGAGCTTTGGACATTTGGATTCTCTGCACAGCCGCTCGTTACCGGTGAAGCGTGTGATACCTACCGCGGCCACCAGGGGCCCCCGAGAGCAATTTATTTTTTCTTTTTATCAATAAAATAATAATTTCTACATACATTATCAAATATATTTTTTTGTAAAAACGAATCGCTCTGTCGTGAAATTGTGTGTTTTTGATATTATAATGACATAGAAATTATTACTAAAAGCCACTTAGTAGCCTGGGGGCCCCAAGCGGCTGCTTAGTTTGTTACTGCCTTGGGCCGGCCCTGCTCACCATGACTTTGTCTGGTGAAACAGGAGCAAATTAATACCTAATGTACAAGCAGGCAGTAAATCTAGATATTCTTAACGGCAGTGAGACTACCCTCAGTGGCTAGCGGCTAGCTGCTAACGATGCTAAAGATGATTTGTTTTGTAGCTTCCTATTAACACGAAGCAAAAAAAAATAGTAATTTGGTTTCTATATCAAAATTTAACAACCTTACACTTATTGTGGGTCATTATGCACTGAAAAAAAACACAAAGCTCATTGGTTCTGTGTGAAAATACAAAGTTAGCATAGCGAAGCCTTTTGTTGTTTTTTTTGTTTTTTTTTTGCATTAGACGATTCTAAAGTGAGGTGAACACAAATTCTTCAAGAAACATACATATTTTATTTGGGTCACAAATTCTCTGAGGCACAAGAATCATTTTATCATGCGTCACCTCAACTCAAATGGCCTGTAAAAACTATTGCTTTTGTAGACCATTTTGGACACCGTAGTGTCCAACAACAAGTCCACGAGAGAAATCCAGTCCAGGTGTTTGGTCCAGATGTTCTTTAATTAGTAAATGTTGTTCATTTTGAAAGCCCTGTACAGTTGTACTGATAATTATTCTAACAACTGAACAATCAAGTGACTTCCAGAGACAACTGTTGCACTTGACTGTTTGGAGGTACCAGAGCACAGACACACAGCCCACGTTTGCAGGGCTCTGTAGACATGCACTAGATGAGATGTGCAGTGACTCAGCCGTCCTTTCTTGTGTGCAGCATCAACATAAAGCTCCTATTCTTCACGAGGATGCTTCACCTACTTTTCACGAAACACGGATGGTGCTCTGATGGTCTGATGGTGTTTTCTGAATGATGAGTCTGTGCATCAAGTTGCTGTCAACTGGTAGTGCCATGATGTGGGAGGGAGGGAGGGAGAGACACCGAGAGAAAGATAGAGGGAGGGAGTGGGAGAGAAAGAGGAGGGCGGCTGTGATGCCACACGAAGCAGGGAGAGAGAGGAAGAGGAGAGAGGGAACAGCCGTCCAGCTAGATCAGATAGCTAAAGAGTAATAGAGAGAGCAGTTGGGGACTGATTTTTAGGATTTAAAAAAAAACGGACAGAGTAAAGGAGTAAAAGTAGGAAGGACCTGCTGAAACGATTGCCTCAAGGATGGAGATGCAAAAACCCGAATTGTCTTTTGGATAGCTCTGTTTAAAAAGCTTTGCACCCCACTTTGCAGGTCCAGGCAGAGAGCGAGTGGCGGCAGCGGGGGCCCTGAGGTTCAAGGGTGGCAACTACATTTCGTCTGCACTGGAAAAGGATGATGAGACCCAAAGGTGCAGAGGATGACGGAGCGGCCCTCTTCTGTTTTTGAGCAGAAGGAGGAGGAGAAGCTGCAGACGCGCAGAATGCCTCAGTTTGGTTAATGGGAGCACTGGGAGAGGACGCAGCGCCCCACAGTTCTGGAGCCCCCGTCTCAGACAGGTGGGGATAAGAGGTAAGACGAGGAAGTTGACCGCAAACTTTCAGCCCGTCTGTCACATCGACGTCTGTCACTGTTTGGAGCAGTGGAGCTGCATCCCAGTGGAACATGTCCTGAGTTGTTTCACAGTAAATACTCACTGGAGTCTCACTGGATATTTTTAAAAAGATCTGCTCCCAAACAGAAATGTCAGTTGAAATCAAGACAGCAAACTAAACTAGATCGATTTATTTCGGCCATCAGTTTGTCAAGGGGATAAAAACTTTAAAAAAAAAAAAAAAAAAAAAAAAAACACCTGATGGAAATGAAAATGGCAGAAATAAAAAAAAACAATGAAACAACTTCAGAAATCAGATTAGTTTGCAACCTAAACAATTGAATAGGGCTCATTTCTGCATTTTAATATAAGATTTTATTTATTTATTATCTTTATGCAAATACATACTCTGAGTTTCTTTCTATTTGAACACATTGTCAAAATGTCCAAATGGCATTTTTTTAACTATAAAAACACAGAGAAAACTATGATCTAGACAGAATTTGAAATATTCATAAAATTTTAATTAATCACAAAATCATCAATATTTTAAAACAGAAACCCTATAAAATCAATCCCATTTTCACATTTATGAAAATAAAATAACTTGCAGTTGAAGAATTAAAACAAAAAAAATGAGCTGCAACAGAAACAACCTAAAACAAGATGGCTACTCTAATAAACAAAATAGGCTACTTATATCATGATTATGACTGGTCTAATTAATAGTGGCAGCAGCTGTAGTATCAGGTGAACTTTCCATGCTCAGAATATTGACATCAAATTTGGTCAAATACGATGCAAATCTCCAATTAGGTTTTGAAGAAATGTAATAAAATGTTAAAATATATGTAAAAAATGGCTCAAATGTGAGAAACAGTCATGAATCCTGTCAGTGTGAACAAACTATAAAGTCTGAATCAGTAGTTTTACATTCAATGAGGAAGCAGTTCAGCACAAGAATCAGAGAACAGAAAGCAGACGCGTTACTGGATGAACGTGTTGCTTCAGGTGCTGCTCTGGCTTGAAACAATCAGGGATGTGCAGGTGCAAAAAAAAAAAGACAACAAAAAGGCAGGATGGAGGTTATGTAATGCAGAACTGCAGGTCATGTCTTCTTAAGACTATTTCGATTTCATTCACCTGCTCACCTGGACAAAACAGCATTGATATGTCATTTACCAAAAGGAGAAAAAGCTTCAAATCTTTTTTGTTTTGTTTTGTTTTTGTGTTTTTTAAGACTCATCGTGGCTGTGGTGTGTTAGGTAACAGGCTTTAGCGTGTGTGTGTGTGTGTGTGTGTGTGTGTGTGTGTGTGTGTGTGTGTGTGTGTGTGTGTGTGTGTGTGTGTGTGTGTGTGTGCGTGTGTGCGTGTGTGTGTGTGTGTGTGTGTGTGTGTGTGTGCGCGCGTGTGTGTGTGTGTGTGTGTGTGTGTGTGTGTGTGCTCTAACTAACCAGTGTTGTTTAAAATTAGAAAATTACAGAGCGAAGGTGTGATGTGGGTGAATCGGGCTTTGTGAAGTTGTACAAATAATAAAACGAGCTGCACCACTACAGCGCAGCACGGCCCAGGGAAGAAGCTGTGATGAGGGAACCGTCAGGTGTTTGTGCAGTGGAGCGGCTGCAGGTGGAAACGTCAGACCTGCGCCAAGTCGAGTCGTTTATTAAAACAGTGAAGCGGGGGGATCGGTTCTGTGGAGTTTCGGCACTTTGCTGTAAGTTAGCATGTCTTTTTTTTTTTTAAAGAGCAGCCTGAATAATGCACAGGAAGTGGCCTAGATACGGGAGCCTGCAGGGTCAGTCACCATCCAAAATCTGTTGGATTTCATTGTTTGTGAGCTGCAGTTATAGAATTGGAATAATGGATTCAATGATTATTTCATTGAATCTTAGCGCATTCAGACGGCATTTCTCCAGTCTTAAGATGCTACGTTACCTATTATGAGGAAGTGCTTTTAGGTCACTTGAGACCAGCTGAGTTCCACATGGTAAGCTATAGGAAAATAAAGTGACACCTGAGCCTCTGAGTTTTCTTCACAAAGGTCTCTGGGGGATAAAGGGGGATAAGGCGGATCCTCAGCAGCTCAGTTTTCTGTGCGTCTTACTTGAGATGGACTCCCTTCTCCCAGCAGACTTCGTTGTTCTCTCCACTCCCTCCCACTTGTTTCTATTGCATCAAGTTATTTATCAGCGTTCTGTTGGTCTCCTCTTTTAAATTCCATGAAGAGAAAATATCGGACAAAAGTTCTGGAAGAAATTTAAGATCACTCTCTCTGACACGACTATGGACTGCCGAGATTAGATTACACAGATGGACTCTACCCGCAGCCATCAGGCAACCTCTGGAGGCAACTTGTTGCACACCGCACTTTTCAGTTTTTTTGTCGGTTTAAAAAAGAAAAATGGACTGGTATTATTTTCTTTCTCTTTTACCGTTGTACACCACTTTGTGTTGGTCTCTCACATTAATGTCCTATGAAATATATTTACGTTTGCGGTGGTAACGTGACAAAATATAGATGAAAAAGTTCAAGGGGTGTGAATACTTTTGGAATTTGAGACATCCCTCTGATTGGTCCAGATGAGTGAAAAAAGTGTTTATTTTGTTTACAGTAAATTCATTAAAATCAAGAACTCCCTTTTTGTTTGAACCAGCATGCACTATTTTCATTTTTATTTTTTATTCAGGGTCGGTACATAAATGCTGTTAGATTCTGTGAGAATCAAAGCAGTGATCTCTATCAAAGAACCTAAAGGTTTTTTCGGGGGGGATCAAAATCTGAAGGTCAAAACTCAAAACCAAGCAGCAACAACTGCAAGTCTGATCAGTTCATCTCTGCACTTCATACACATAAAACATCAGTCTATTATTATTTGTTTAATTTTTTTTTATCGTTCATTTGATTGCAACATTGTGAACACAAACTGTGAAGCTGTAAGTTTATTTAATTTAAACTGAATCATCAAGTCATTGACCTCAAAAAGGCGTTTTTTATCTTTTGATTCACCAATGTGCCTTGTCAATAAGACGGCTGATGATTATGGTTTATTATTTCAGTTTTCAGTTCCTATTTTGGTGTTCATATTTCTTAGGTTGCATTTCTGATCTTCTTATGAGTTGAAAACTGCTATTGGTTCAAAAAGATACAAAAAGTGTCTTTTATTTCAGCGCCATATCATCTCATTAATTGAAGTCAGTGCAACTGAAGCATTTTTGTACATTTTCAGTCATCTGGGACCTCAATGGTCCGAAACGGTTTCATGTGGACGGGAATCAGTACTTTACCGTTCTAAGTAGATCTGAGTGGCTCGCAACTTTACATTAGCAATGTTATCTCTTAGCCACTATTCAAAATGGGAAAGACAACAGCTTATAACATTCATGCAAGCCAGATCCTCGTTGATCTTCAACAGTCAGGAAATGTTCACCTGAAAAAAAATCTATTTGTCTCCTTGTATTTACAGTCAGAGCAACAATTCAAACGTTCAGAACATCCAGAACTGTGACAAAGTTAAGGAAGCAGAAGAGATTATTTAGCCGCCATCTGTAGTGAGAAAGTTAATCTGAAGAAAGCAAGGACTTTTGTTTCAAAAAAACAGATCATCTTTGGGCTTTGTGGACGTTTTTACCCGGAGTGGCACTGAGTGTTGAGGCACAATGTGGTCTACACTGTACAGTTTAGGATTTTCAGGCTCTTATCCAATGACTCTGAGGGCTCAGGAGGAGTTTTGACTTTCATTTAACAAACCAGTTAGACACCTGACACTGCATGGCTGCGGGAGGCTGTGGAGGCTCTGCGCTGTACGGGCCGCTCAGGTCAGGCCTGCTTTGGTGCAACATGCCACGACAATGCTGGAGTTCTTGATTAGTTTCAGTTACATAACAGAGTCAGTGAAGTTGTCTGTAAAATACAAACCTCCCCAGTTCCACTTGTGTGAGGAGAAAAAAAAAAAAAAAGGTCCGACGTGTGTTTCAGAATGTAATGAATTGAGCATAACGAACCCTATTTTTAGCACCGACAGCTGTCGCTTTGATGAGCAATGTCGTCAAAAATATAAAAATAGCGGCGTTGGCTACAGTACGTTTTCCTGGGTTTGACCCTGAGGGACGGAACGTGGAGATCCGGCCGCAGATCAGCAGAGCTTCCATGTGAGGGAGTGCACACGTAAAGCAGCGGGGCTGCAGTGTGCATGGCAGACGGCAAGGCACTCGGGATTTGGAAGCGCACATGAGTGAACTGTTGGGTCTTTGGGGTCCAAATCAGACAGGCAGACACACAGAACGGATGATGCAAAACAATGAGGGCTGTCTGTGCCCAGGGGGACTTCAGACTACCTCCCAGGAGGTAAACATCTTGACCCCAGGGCTCAACACTCAGCGCTTTGGTAAGGTCATCTCGTGCCTGACAGGCAATGATATAAGAGACGTCCCAAAATCATCCCCGCTGCTCATTTTTTGTCCAGACTCTTTGGGACAACCAGTGCCTTTCAAAAGTATTCATTCCCTTAAAGGGACAGTATTATGTAAAGTAAACTTTTTTGAGCTTTACATCATGTTATGATGTGATTCTCTCATCAAAAACAGACCTGGAGTGTTGCTTTGATTCTTTCATGCATGTTTGAGAAATCCTATAATCTCCCATGGCAACCATTCAGCTGTGCAAAATGCCAGGGTGGACCTAGTGCCGCTTTGAAGGATGCAGTTTCCACGTTTCTACCCTCACCAGCGACCCCACCCCACCCACTCAGCTCCTTCAGACTAGCCACAAGCAATTAGCAGCCATAATATCTCATCATAGGAGCTGTTTTTCAGTTTTTTGCTGGTAATAACATTGTTAAAGGGTTTATAGCGGAGCCATGTTGTGATGACTTTCTAAAGGCAGAGTTTCAGAAAGAGCAGGAGTTTCTTAAAGAAATAAAGACCCAATTTCAAGGAGTTAACTTACAAAGTCAAACTTCTCTAAAGTAATGTTTGATATACACATTTCACACACAGTATATATTTCTGCAATTTGTTTAATTACAGATAGTAAAGGCCAGGATACTGGTGAGAAATCTGCTTCACTCTTGTAGGAAGCACCAAGGGAAGGGGACACTATTTCAGTGCATTCTCACTGCATGATTAATAACACTGCAAATTTTACAGAATGAGGTCAAATAAATAGAGTCCTTCGGTCTGCATCTCTGCAGCATCTGGAATTGCGTGACCAATGAATCAGTGGCAGACACACAACTCCCACAGGAGTTCCAGTACACACAACCTCCCCCCCTCCAGTTCTCCCATAGTATAAATATTGTAAACGGAGGACAATGGCGAACTTAGGCCACAGGAGAACAAACGAGAGCACACTTTGTCTGTTAGATGTGTGACGAATGCACAGCATGTTGCTGAAAGACCCTGAATACAGCCAAGATATCCATGCATAATATTGTTGATGAGCATACATTACGTATGACAATTACACAACCGTACAGTCCCACTGTCATCATGGCATTTTGTATTGACTTACATTGATCATTTCGACTTTCTGATATGAGGTTCTGTGAAGTTATTTTCACTTGTTGGAGCCAAATGTTCTATTACAGTGAGTTTATGAAACAGCGAAACTGTTAGCATTTTTGCCATGTGTGGCAACATGCTAACAGCTAGCTTGCCTAGCTAATCGTTTCAGCTGACGTTGGCAATTCAAAACCTCTCAAAGGGAAAACGTTTATGGATATTAAATATCTGCACTTCCACAAGAGACTATCGCTTAGCTTCCTACTGCCCATCTATTGGCTTTCCACCACTATTAAAATCTCTTTATTATATCTGCAGTGGACAGCTATTTTGTTGTTTGAACATAATGGCTTGGAGCTAATGGTTAGTCTGAGAAAGAACAAACTTCAATTGACCTTCTGCTCTCCTGCCTTGTAATCCAATCCAATCCTAAAATATCATAATGCTAACACTATTTTATGAACCTTTCAACTGCTGTCCCATTTTCCCTGGTTGGTAAATAGAACAGAAAATAGAGGTTGCAGGCTGTGGGCCACTGGTGATTTTCTAGTGTAAAGCAAAAATATTGCTTTATATAATATGTCAGTTCAGCAAATCCTCTACTTTCATTTTTTCACTGCCTTTCCTTTCCTTCAGGGAGAATTGACAGAAGTATTCACATTCTTTACTTCAGTAAAAGAACTGAAGTAAAATTCTTTCCTTACGTGAAAGTAAAATAAAGTACAAGTTTTAAATGATAGCAGAAAAGTTAAATATAAAAAGCATAACTTTCACCTTCACACAAAACAATTCCTCATAAATCTACAAAACAAAAAGTTGTCCTTGTTTGCTCACAACCTCTCTTAAAAATATGTTTACCTAAAAGTGTGTTTTTATTATTATTATGTTTGACTTGAGAAAAAAAACAAAACCAAACGACAACAAAAAAGACTTCTTTCTTGCGGACCAAAAAGTCAGTCCAATTACAAGGCAATGCCTTGTAATCTGAATCTGTTTGCCCAACTCGTTTTCCCTGTTTTCTCACAACTTTGTCGTCATCGATAAACGTCGAAGTAACAAGCCAGTTAGGAGAATGTAGTGAGTAGGGAGGACAGTTATTTGTGTTCAATTGAAGGCAGTAAAACATCATCAGAAGAATAAATACTTAAGTACAGCATGGATTCTTGAATAAGCTACTTAAGTACAGCAACAAAGTCTTAGGTCACTAGTGGATGGAAATATTTTGGGCAGATCAGTTGTGGTGCAACGTCACCTCTATTTCCAGTATCCATGATCTTTGGCTTCTGCGAAAATCACCACTTGATTAAGTTCTCAAGGTTTATGAAATAGTTTCCTCATAAACCGTTTTAAAGTTTGGAGCTTGAAGTTGTCTTTAAACGGTAGACGCTCGCTTTGTTCTTAGTTTGTCGTGGTTTCAGCCCCCACCTTCCAACTAATCTGGATCCAAGAGATACTAACCGATTTATAAGCCTCACGCAGAACATAATTTATAAAATCCTGAATTATCCCTTTGATTAGCTGTCACTTCTAACTTTCTTAATCATTCTAAAGAAAAACACAGGAAAGGTAATTTGACATAAGTGGCGACCGTGTGAGGCCAGCCCTGCTCTTGTTTAGCTCACATCAAAAGGCAGGAAGACTCTTCTGGGAGCATTAATTGGATTTAATGTCATGATGATTAAAGAGGGCAGGAGAAAAAGAGGATGGTAACCACAGTAACTGGATGAGCTCTAACACTGTAGACCCTGAACTGGGAATTATAGACAAACACTTCCTACTAGATGTGTAATTTTTCTCATTAGAGCTTCATTCCTGTTTCCTCCTGGATTAACCAGCCCAAAAAAAAATCTATAAATAGTTATGTTTCCATCCATACATACATGTAGTTAGTAAATAGAGCTAAAAAAATATTTCATGGATATTACATCTTTCAAAAAAAAAAATTAAGATATTGAAAACAAGCACAGTTGCCAATGCCCTGCAGAAAACTCTTATTTGCAAATAAGTGGTTCTGTAATTTAAAAAAAATAAAAACGTAGTGTTTTTATGTGCCAACAGGTGTGCTGTTTTACATGACCTGACCATCATGTAACTCACACTACTCTCTCCTGACGCTCTCTACAGGAACTGGATTCATGCACTGAGCTCCCGCTCTGCCCCCTAAATGACTCACTAAAATGCAGCTTGGCCAGTGATCGAGCTGCAAGGGGCCTTGATCACACATTTGGACTCCAGGCCTGCCCATCTGACAAAAGCCCTGCAGCTGGAGACGACGTCAAGGAGCATGAGTGTGGGAAGAATCAACCGCTACAGCATTGTTTCGTCAGAGGAAGAGGGCCTCCGCCTCACTACCATGCATGGCATGAACGGCTTTGGGAATGGCAAGATCCACACACGCCGCAAATGCCGCAACCGCTTTGTGAAAAAGAATGGCCAGTGCAACGTGCAGTTTGCCAACATGGACGACAAGTCACAGCGCTACATGGCCGACATCTTCACCACGTGCGTCGACATCCGCTGGCGATGGATGCTGATAGTCTTCACTCTTGTGTTTGTTTTATCCTGGCTGGCCTTTGGGTTGGCCTTTTGGGTCATTGCTTTGCTCCACGGGGATCTAGACAACCCAGCTGGAGACGACAACTTCACTCCCTGCGTGCTGCAGGTCAACGGATTTGTGGCCGCGTTTCTGTTCTCCATTGAAACACAGTCGACCATAGGGTATGGCTACCGCTGCGTGACCGAGGAGTGCCCAGTGGCCGTCTTCATGGTCGTCTTCCAGTCAATAGTAGGCTGCATCATTGACTGCTTCATGATAGGCGCCATCATGGCAAAAATGGCGAGGCCTAAGAAGCGAGCGCAAACGCTCCTGTTTAGCCACAACGCGGTCATTGCCATGCGGGATGGAAAGCTGTGTCTCATGTGGAGAGTGGGAAACCTTCGCAAGAGTCACATTGTAGAAGCCCATGTCAGAGCACAGCTCATCAAACCTCGGATAACCGATGAGGGGGAGTATATTCCGCTAGACCAGATAGACATTAATGTAGGGTTTGACAAAGGTTTGGACAGGATCTTCTTGGTTTCACCCATCACTATTCTCCATGAGATAGATGAGGAGAGCCCTCTGTTTGGAATCAGCAAGCAGGACCTGGAGACGGCAGACTTTGAGATTGTCGTCATCCTAGAGGGAATGGTCGAAGCGACCGCCATGACCACGCAGGCTCGCAGCTCCTACCTAGCCTCTGAGGTTCTTTGGGGCCACAGGTTTGAACCTGTCCTGTTTGAGGAAAAAAACCTGTACAAGGTGGATTATTCACACTTTCACAAAACGTACGAGGTGCCGTCCACCCCTCGCTGCAGTGCCAAGGACATGGTGGAGAACAAATTCCTCATGCCCAGCTCCAACACCTTCTGCTATGAAAACGAGCTGGCCTTCCTAAACCGCGACGAGGAGGAGGACGACTTGGGCGGCGGGAGCAGAGCACTGGCAAATCTGAGTCCGGACAGGAACAGCCGACATGAGTTTGAACGTTTACAGGCCACCAGGTCGTTGGATCAAAGATCATATCGTAGAGAGTCGGAAATTTGACGAAAGCTCATTGACCAAGCATCGGATTCCTTTAACTTTATCCATGGAATAATAATGCAGAACAATGCAAAGTGCCATAGGTAGAGCTAAGAATGGTAAGAGAATTGAAAACTAATACAAAACCCTTAAAAAGGGACTTTTTTTGGAAATGTGTGTAGATGGCGACGGTAAATAATGTCTGCAATTAAGGAAAAGATAGACCTCCTTCCTTCACCAAAACTTGAATGTTTTTTCATGCGGTCATTTTGAGTTAAGGATGCTATGTTTTTCGGCAGGACCTTATGATACATCTTAGGTGTAAATAAATTTCCTAAATAAGCCGTTTTGTGTGCAGTACCAGATTCAAAAGCACCTTTAAAAGTAGAACGTGTTCTTGGCCACCTGTCGTGATGTTCTCGATCTTCTCTTCAGCAGTAATTTGCTGGACAAAGCATAAAGGAAGACATTAAGAATTCAGACACAAAAGTACAACATCATTTCGTAGCTTTGTTTTATATTCTGGCACAAAAGTCTCATTTTTTACCGGAGAGCAGGAAACATTAAATGTGCTTTTAGTTTGACGAAGAATGTAACGATCAACTGAAATGAAGCAGCACAAACACTTTATGACTTACAACAGCACTTATGATGAATTCAGACGAGTCATTCATGTCATGGTTTTAACATAAAAACCACAAACGCAAAAGTGATGAAAAGTAACATTCACATGCTTTAAGGACATGCGGCAATAATCCAGGTTTATCCTGATGAAAGTCACCCATGAAAAGCTGTTCTTTGTAACCTGACGAAGAACAACAAACTAAAGGAACTGCCAACATACTTGTGTATAGCATGTAACCAACAAGGTCTAATTGTTTTGGCTGGAACCCATAAACTCAAATATATTCCATATGAAACTTAAGCAATAGTTTGCATTTTTGTTTAAATGCAAACAAGTTCCTCATGCCCAGCGTGTGGAGCAGTTGCAAGACATCAGTATCTTAGCAGGAATCTCAGTGTCTGAACTTCAGTCAGAGATCTCATGGCCAAATCAACCATCTAAAACAACTCAAATTCAATATCCAAATGCTATATAAAGTATTTTGAGAGTTTATAATTTTAGCATGAGATTTTTTTTATATATCCAGAGAAGACCATGTGCTGATAAAAACATTCTTCATCTGATCTCTATCATTTAGCTCAGGCAAATTTCCTTCAAACTCCTCAGTCTGAAGAACCAAATTTTTTTTACAACTAAAACTGAAGTAAAAGTTCAGACAAATTTGATCAGGAAAATGTTTGTGAGTAATAATTTTTCTATTCTAACACTCAATTAAAAAAACAAAAACATTTCCAGCTGTCTTCAAAATGTACAGGTTTTATCAAGTCATGACACAGAAGACGATCGATTGAGAAAACAGACAAAGTAGAATCAATTGTAATGCATCATGTGAATTTGTTTTGACATAAAAATACAAACTGTAGCATTCCCTCAAAACACAAAGAATATTTTAAGCTTATGTTGCGTCAGATCCCAGCTAACTACTCTGAAACTGGTCCTGCACTAAGAAGCTGTTAGCTTGTATCTTCTGTGCGAACATCTCCAGTTATTTTCAGGTAAAACATTTACTGCTCGCAAATAATCCACACGACCCCAGTTTGTAGAAACAATTGCAATCCACGTAATCCAAACTGATACAGATGGCTGACACTTCGTCTGGGTTGGGGGTTTTTCTGTTTAAAATGAATCTATGCATATTACCCAAATCAGGGGACAAACATCTAATCTAATCTGTATGTTGAACAATTGTGTGATGACATTGCTTTAATCAATATCCGCTGTAGGAAATGAAAAATGGTGTGAAATCGGTCTCCATGAGTAGACGTTTCTTTATGACGAAAAAGGGAAATTCAAAGGTGAAGATAAGCTGGAAGTGGAAAATATCTGTCCACAAAAATGATTCGGTTTGCATCAGTTGTGATGAGCAGAGCATATTAACGTGCAGTTAATGTGTTTTGATTCGTTAAGAGGAGGAAACGCCATGGCTGTTAATAGAATGAGAGACGTTAGAAAACAGGATTGTGAACAAGAAGGCAGCAAATGACTAACATCATCTGATTGGTTAAAGTCACGCTGTAGACAGATATTTAGCTAAGACAAAAAGAGCCGAGTCAGCATAGAGAGGCATAAATAGAAGCAATAAACACTGAAGCACATCATTTTTCATCCAATTTAATCAAATGTGTTACGATTTCCTCTTAGTGGAGCTTATAAATCCAAAGAAGTTTTTGAAGGATATCATGGAAATGGTCTTTTTTTGTTGTTTCTTTTTTTCATTTCAACTGTACCTGTATCACTATTAGTTTTTGTATATATTTGATACCAAAGTAACAAAGTGTTGCTTATAATTAAGTTAAAAACTGATTGTTCCCACAGCAACCATCAAAAAAAAAAAAAAGATTTAGGCTGACAGTTGTTTACAGAAAAACAAGAAAAAGTCTAGTTTAAAGCAACATTGTCTCTCCCCACCACAGACAATAGGAAGTGTAATAGATCCCACACTGGATGCTTCATCAGAATTTATCACTAATAATAATAATGATAAGAACAAGAATAAAATCTCGCTTGAACTGATTTTTGTTCATGTTCACACACATCTACAGAAGAGAGATAACGGAATGTGGTGAAATATGAAAGCAGAAGAAGAACCATATAATGTTTGGTCACAATCACTAATATTTTCTTAACAGTCATTTAAATGGTATGTCTGTTGATCATATTTCTTAGTAATTTGTTAAAGAACAGAAAAATGTACAGTTGGGCGCAAATAAGTATTGAATTCATTTTGCAGGACAAGAATCGACATGTTAACTTGAGATTCAGAGCAGATGTTGGTAACAACCTGTACAGTCTATAATTAGGAAATCATGACAACAAATACGTCCATATATGAAGTAATAATGTTGCATAAAGCGAAGCTATGAATGAATGAAAGCAGCAAATAAAGGGACAGGAAGTTGAGACTTATAGATGGCCAACAAGAAGGTTTCTCGTCACGTCCTGATGAGTAAGGAAACGGTTGCGTTTCTAAACTTGCGATATGTCCAGTATCGCACACATCATTGGTGTCAACATCTAGAATTGAACACATTTTCATCAGAGTGGTTATGACCAGGCACTTTCCACGATTTTTGGCAGAGGAAGGAAAAGAATTATGAAAACAGGCTCCACTGCTGAAGAAGAAACGTCCAATGTGGAGAAATGTGCCGAGATGTTCTTGATAAAAACCCGAAGATGAATTCAGCAAGGCGATGGTACCAAACACACAGCCGAGGGGGATCTCTGTGCCTGACAATAATGCTGCTAGAACGTCCCAGTCAATCAACCGATCAATGGAAATCTATGGAAAAATGTGAAAATCTAACGGCGGTATATGATAAGAAAGGGTCAAAACTCAAAGCTGAGCAAAGCACATAACTCAGACCATAGTTATTATTAACAGCGTTTCTGTCGAGTTTTCAATTAATTTCCTGTACCGTGTTAAATGGTACAGGAAACCATACTGTTTCCTGTGTCATTTCACTTTGTAACATATCATTTATTGACTCTGAAATTTAGATTTTTCTGGATATTCTGGTTGTTGCCAACATCTGTCAGAACCTGAAATTGTTCACCACTTATTTTCCCTGCTGTACAAATATTTTTTGTTGTTGTTTGATTAGCAACCCTCCACCCCCACTTTTACTATTTATTATGCTCATTACCTTCTGGGAAGGTCGTGTAAACTAAAGTATCATATTTCTGCACCTGATTATTAAATTGTAGAGGTAATAAAAGTGAAGAGTCAACAACTTCTTCACGAGATCAATTTCCTTTTGTTTTGTTCTTGAAAAGTTGTTTCAGCTTTAATATTGTTCCCACGAGCCCTTAAAGAGGAAGCAGACATAAAGGTTTAAATGAGACATAAAGATTTAACAAAATAATGTTAATGTCAGGCAGATTAAGCCTGCTTATTTTTATATAAGGTTCTTTTTTGATAGAAGAAGCAGCAATAAATATTTATCTGTTTTTACCAGAGTATTAAAATGAAATCACACCTGTAAGTTAAAAATCGATATTCTTGTCAGAAGCGTTTTTATTTTCAGCTCTCTATTTTCTGCACAGAAGCTCATAATTAAACCGTTTAATTTTATTTCTTTTTCTTTTAAATGGAGGAATGAGAGGAAAAAAAAAAGGAGAAAAAAAAACTTTGACCTCTGTAGAAGTCTTCCTTTGTCCAGCGAAATGTCTACTGGACGTTTGATTTTCATTGAAAGAAATTCTAATTATTCAATAAAAACAAAACAAACAAACAAAAAAAACTTTCTGTGAAACAAAAAGACTACTGTTGTTGTTTTTTTTATCTTGCGGTGAGAAAGTCAGCGGCTCCTTGGTCGTTCATTCAAGACGCCTCATCAATTAATCACAGCAACACATGAACAACTATCGGGCTGAGGGCCCTTTTGGTCCCTCTGGGGAAAAAATGAAAAATGTAAGAAGGGTCACAGCTGATTTATTGAAGAACACATGAGTGATCATGAACGCAACAGGAAGTCTTAATGTTTCGGAAAACCTTCAAGTCGAAGTCCTCACCGAGGGATTGATGTGTTTTCAGTTCACTCCATTGCATCAGTCAATTTTAAAACATGGTTTCTTTCTCAAAATCAAATCTCATCTCTAATCATTTCACTGTGTTCAATGATTAGTCATTGTCAATGCAGCAGCTCACTGTGGAGGAATATTCTGTTATTTACTACGGAGGAAGTTTTGAAAAGTGGAAATGGAAAGAGACAGAGCAATATTAACATTTATGATTTTACTGTAATTTGTCATCATTTTCATTTAAAAAGGAAAAGACAAAAAACAACACAAAACTAGAGTAGAAATGGGAACATGAGGCGCTTTAGGATTTACGTCACTTTATTATTTCCATCTCAATGTGGAGTGAAAGTCCTCAATGGACGTCAAGTGTTTTATGACTTCATGGCTTCCAACAGTTGATGACGCTTCAGGATTTCACTCTTTCATTTCCATCGGCCAGGAGGTGAAAACTAACCAAACACACACACAAACTCTAAACACACATTTTTAAATGAAATAATCTATCTTAATTGTCAATTCCATCAGTAACTTTAGACATGCATGTCTTTCACAATTTTAACCAAATAGATTTTTTCTTTTAATTCAAGGATTGGATCCTCGAGTTGCATGTTTGGCTGAATCAAATCCTACGTGAAGTCAAGCATTTTTCCAGATTTAAACTCTTTTTTTTTCTCTCAGGACATAATATTTCAGATATGCATTTAAAAGTTTGCTTTATGTAATGTCACCTGTACTCGATCTTTTTATGACAGTCTGAACAGCACAGGTCGGTTTCTTTTCGAATGGACTTGCATCCGATACGTATTGGATACGTATTCGATACGGATCGAATACGTATCCGATTCTCAAAATCGGAACGTATCTCTTCTGCGACCTGAAGGTTCAGGTCGCAGAACACTGGGAGCGCTGACGCTATAGCGCCCTCTACTGCACATGCTGGACACTTTCAGGTCCTTTACCCATTCAGACTGCAGAACACACAGATGTCGTGTGGCAGTGTGAACGGTGGGACTAGGGTTAACAGAGGAGCAATGTAGGGATGACTTCCTGTAGGCTGAGTTTCAGAAAGGGAGCGTTTCTTAAAGAGACAAAGGCCAATTTCAAGGCATTAAATTACAAAGTAATTTTTTTTAAAACTTAAAAAATAAAATATGCAATTTTTTAAACTACTGAGGTCAACAGAGTTACGTGACTGGGCTATAAAATTATTTATAAAATTATGCAATGATGCATTATGCATATTACACATCTTTTTCCATCACAATTCTATATCATTCATGTGGTAGCGTAGAGCATCCAATCTCAGCAAAATACACTTCACTGCTTTCTCCAAAAACAAAAAAAGGACAGAAATGATGGGAATCTTGCAGGTCAGAATATAAAAATAAGAGCATTGAGAAATTAGAGATGAACAGAGATCAACGCGTAAAAACATAGTAGACCTTCTAAACCCAGAAGGAGAAGGCAGATTCAGACCCGGCTCTCTAAATGCAGAAAGCTGTGACATCAACCCGGATAGAGAGCCGCACTGTGTGATTAGACGTCGGAGCGCCGCGGCTGATTCAGGACATGTCGATGCAAACTGAGGCCCTCGCTGTGATCCCGGTCACATGCCGTTTGGACGGGACGGGTGCAGCTCACCACAGCGGAAAGACTGTGACTTTAATTAAACTAATTCCTTCCAGCGAGTTCAATCCCTGCGCCTCCTCGCTGAGTTATGTAATGAAGGGTGCTGTTCATAACTTGATAGAGCGAGTTACAGAATCTGAAGCGTAGAACTGGTGTCTGTTGAAGCCCAAACACGAGCTTCTCTCAGTCGGTCCCACTGGGCCGAGTAAACAGTGAAGGTTGTTACTGATGCACCAGACCCACGTCACACTCAAGGGTTCTGCAAGTAGAACCTATTAATTACCATATGGAGGCTGTTGCCATGTAACCCGCTGGCCGAAGGGATGGATGGATGGATGGATGGATGGATGGATGGATGGATGGATGGATGGATGGATGGATGGATGGATGGATGGATGGATGGATGGATGGATAGATAGATAGATAGATAGATAGATAGATAGATAGATAGATAGATAGATAGATAGATAGATAGATAGATAGATAGATAGATAGATAGATAGATAGATAGATAGATAGATAGATAGATAGATAGATAGATAGATAGATAGATAGATAGATAGATAGATAGATAGATAGAGACAGAGAGAGATAAGAAAGAAAGAAAAGAGAGAAAGAAAGAAAGAAAGAGAACAGAAAGAAAGAAAGAAAGAAAGAAGAAAGAAAGAAAGAAAGAAAGAAAGAAAAAAAGAAAGAAAGAAAGAAAGAAGAAAGAAAAGAAAGAAGAAAGAAAGAAAGAAAGAAAGAAGAAAGAAAGAAAAAAAAAAGAAAGAAAGAAAGAAGAAAGAAAGAAAAAAAAGAAAGAAAGAAAGAAAGAAAGAAAGAAAGAAAGAAAGAAAGAAAGAAAGAAAGAAAGAAAGAAAGAAAGAAAGAAAGAAAGAAAGAAAGAAAGAAAGAAAGAAAGGAAAGCAACACAACACCAGGACTAAAACTCAGATCTCTTGGGAACGTCGCTTCTGTGGTTCCCAGGGAATACTTGGTCATGCCAGCTGGGATCTGCACTCATGCAATAGCTCACATGATTTTAAAAAAAAAAACGCTGCACCTTTTAAATTCAAACAAAAGCGATAGCATGGCAAACCCTGGCCAGGCAATTTGTTGTCTAGAGTTAAAAGTGAAACAAGCTCCCTGTGGATTGAATTGCTGCTGACGGTAACACGAGGGGAAGCTGTATAGCATCTAAATGAGTGTTTCTCAATGGGGTGTTCAGAGGACGGCAGGGGACGCTGGCAGAAATTTGTACAAAAGGAGGCCTCTGCGATTCCTTTGGGGGCGTTTGCTCGAAGGCAAACTTTACACCTTAAATGCACAACAATACCAGGTTAGACTTTGTGCAACTGACTAAAACAGTGTTGTTCAACATCAAAACATGCTTGGCTGCAGCTGCATTGATGGCAGCTCTTCTTCTCTCCAGTGTTGTTGTTAGCTTCTCCTGCTACTGGTAGCTTTACCGCGTCAGTTCAGTGTCACACCGGCTGATGACGTTGCTTGTCTGGTGTCTGATTTTCAAATGTTTTATGTTCATTGAGACTTTTTAGTGCATATGTTTGGCAGTGATCACGTCAAAGAAGCAACTTATATTAAAACATGTTTTATTGTCCATCTGGATGCAACGAAATATCGCTAATATGTAACTAAAATCCCAATACACTCACAGTATCATGATACAGAAAAATTAACCAGTTTAAATAAAGATGGGTGATACCAAGATAGAGTGCATTTATTTTAAAGAGTTAACATCGGTGCTGAAAGTGATCCGGTATGAAACGCCATTACCACAGCACTTTTGAATTTTAATCATCAGAATACCAGGATTTTTTTTCCCATCATTTTAAAAAGCTTACGGCACCTCTTTCCACTCTAACTGGCTGCTTTTCTCCATCGATACTTCTTCCCGATACGCTCCGCACCGTCGGGGGTAAAAACAAACAAACAAAAAAGAAAGGAAGAAACGACGTGCAAAACTCTGAAACATCAGAACCAGGATGCAGAATGGAGCAACGAACGAGATGTGAATCAGGGCATAAAAACAAAGAATCCGGCACTGAAGAGTGAAGAATCAACATGAATGGAAAATCAACACATGAGCTGAAAAACATGATTGATGACGTGACACAACAGGTGAATAGCATAACGAGTGAAGTTTGCTGGTGGTGAACCATAAAAACTAGTAACAGGAAAGAAACTAAAGAGGGCAAACCAATAAACCAACAGGATGAAATTAATCAAAGAAAACTAAATGGAAATGAACAAAATGAAAGAACTAAGAAACTAAAGTAAATACAGAGGAATAAACTGGTATGGCAAGACCTTTCAAGTAATAATTAATACAGAGAGGACGGTATGGCAAGTTTGTTAGGAACTACCTAGTACTAAGAAGAAGAAATAGATTTTACAGCTGGTAACAGTAAAATATATTTTACTTATTTATGTTTATTTTACATATTTATTTCTTCAGTGTAATTTCTCATAACAGTGTTATGAGGCTGTTCAGTGACTCCATGACACTTTCAATTTGACTCATTAGGATTGAATTAAGAACCCTTTCCATAAGAACTTTGTCAATTATTAATCTATAAACCAATAGTCGGGTCTATATAAAGATATAATCCATATTTCTAGCCCATATTTGTGTGACATTAGAAAGATCTGGAACCTTTTGTTTTTCCACTGAAAGCTCTGGTTTGCATAATAAATGTCATGTGGGTGAAATTTTATGGACGATACTCCGATGTCCCGTTCGCCATGTTTTAATGTTGCAGAGCTCAGTCTTTTGCGATTAGTTTAAAGTTTAACTAATCGTTGCACATCTTTTATCTGGTCATTTTGCAAAAGATTTTACAGCTAAACTAAACTAACTGAACTAGAATATCTCTTTCCACTCTGACTGGCTGCTTTTAGGGCTACTGATTTTAAGTTGAATGTTCATTCATTGCCTTTTTCACAGATGCCTGTAAAAATGATTTCTGTTCACGTTGCTTTTTTGTTCTCCGCGAGATTATTTTTGATGCTAAATACAAAAATACAACCATAATAATCAAAACAACAGCAATAGTGATAGTGATATTTATAATAGAATAATAGTCAGTGCAAAGAAGCCTGCAAATGTTTTGACGGGGGACCTGGATAATGGACTAAAACAACGTTGAGAGACACTGGCCTAAATAAAGACCTTTAGCTTTAGCACTAAACCCCAGGGGGCTCCTGTTCACACTAATGCAGTTCCTGTGATAGTATCGCTCAATCAGAGATACTCAGCGGGGCTCTGAGATGTGTGTTCATATATGCCTGACACAGGAAGTATTACTGTAATTAATATCAGCCTGTTTAGCAGGGATGTAGCGATGAACTTAGTGAGCAAATGCGACCCAACAAGAATCAGATGCAGATGCAAGAATCACACACCTATTTTAAAATTTAAAAAGATGACAAATTCATTAGGTTATTTTAGCATTTGTATACTGATTAAGCTGGACTTTTGGAACGAGTCATAAACGTAAAGTTTAAATGACATCAAAACGTCAATATTTGTCTCATTCCAAAGTGGGACGGTGCGTTCAATGTGTCAGAAACGTTTTCTGGTCAGTTCCCCTAATGGAAGAAACAAAAACACAACAGCCTTGTCCTGCAGCCTACGCTTGTTGTCTTGTGCTAAGAGCCCACTTGTTAGCTGTGAACAGAGCCCAAGTGCACATGACTGGAGATTTTAAAAAATATGTATCTATAAAAAGAAATCACACCGACTTTTCTTTCAGAGAGCACAGATGGATGCTAAAGGTTCACAACTTCATTTCGTCATTCGCAGACTCTTCACCTCTCCAACTTCGGCGTATTTTTAGATTTTTATTTTTTTGGATGTTTCCCAAAACAAAGATATGTTCATGTTCACAGTGAAGAACATTCACATGATTCAGTGTAGAATAAAAGGCGATGTGTGCAGCTTATTTATTTGTTTTTTTTTCTTTCCTTTTCTGTTTTTTTAACTCCACCTCTTGGGGTCGGCCATTTAAAATCTTCGACATGTAAAACAGAATTTGCGTACAGAATTTTTTTTTCTGCATGTCTGTGTACGTTATTCGATTAAAAACGGTTTGTCGGATGAGCTTGAAAAATAAGAAACAGAGAAATATCCAACATAATTCGCTGCAACATCAATCCCATAATCAATGCTGCCGGTTGGAGGTTTAAAAAAACCTGCTCTAAGTTAAACATGCTGACATATTGCACGCCTCTTCTGCTACGAGCTGCAGCGGGATCCTTCTGGTGTCTTCTGATTCACGGCAACATAAATAGGCTTCCTGAGAGGACTTGATGGCGCCACTCTCATTTCCTGCCTCTCCACTCTGGGTAATCATCTCTGTGTGCCTGGAGGCCCTTCAGTGTGTCTTTGAGAAAGAAGCAAAGAAGAAGAAAAAGACAGAATTGCTCAACTGCAACAGATTGGCTATAAATAAATTGAAATATGAAACAGTAATTATGTCTGCTTCTGTTATTTTATGCTATTCTGCCTCTTTTGACATTTGATCGTGTATCAACCAATGATGCCCTCTGACAAACCTCTGAGGCCTTCACAGAACGGCTGCGTTAAAACGACATTATCATTTTAACGATTGTCGAGAAATCTCAGACAATACTTTCACAAACACTGCATCTGGACTATCACACTGAGTTTACTACAATTTCCAGTAAATGTGCAGACATTGTGGGTAATGTAACATGAGACATGGGACTAGCAGAGGCGAATCCTGTTCCTGCCAAACAACTACATTATATACTAACATTTCCATCATCTACTTACATTTCCATTATTCGTGTGGAACAGTCCAAGTCTTTTGGTAAATCCCGTGTGGTTTTCTGGCAGTTGTCAGAGGACACCTGACCTTCCTAGACTAGACTGATTTGCAAGCAAAAACTTTCTCTGGCAACATCGCAGGGACATTACCATTAAGAATAAAATGATGCCACGCAGATGCTCTATTCTGCAGCACATAGCGAAACATTTTCATTTTCCAGGAGCCATTGTGCAGCGGGAAATGGGTGGAGCTTCACTTGGGTGACTAGGTGAGGGGTTGGGCACGTCTCGGGGTGGTAGATCACAAAATTGTGACACAGCAATTTAGAGGTTTTTGAAACGGGACCTTTTGTGGACACCAAAACATCTACTTATTGTGAAAAAACAGCTTTTGTTGTTGCTGCTGTTCTTGGACTGTCTCTAGCAGCTGGGGATACCCATATGGTCGTACAGAAGCATGCAAAAAGTGAATTTTGCATGTTTTGCATGCAAAATGACTTGTACAACGAGGTCCTCTAGTGGACAGTAACGGAACAGGATGAACAACTCTGTGAAACAGATCTGTTTGCCCCATTAAGTCTTGAGATTATGTTTGTTGTGAAGCGACGCTATAGGGATAAAACTACAGAATATTTGCTGGAGTGGAAATGTCGCTCAAACACACTTCCAAACTCCTCGATGTATGCAGCTGTAAGCTTTATTTAACGTTTAAACAAGAAACGACAAACATCACAGTGATCTGACAAAAGAAAAATAAATTTAAAAAAATAAAAGTGCTCCAAAAACACAATCAAACTTGTTTCTCTCCACAGTACAGACATCCAACAGATAAAGAGTGCTACTGTGATACTAGATCACTCTAAAAGTGAGGAATCCAGGAAGGATGAGAGATGAGACAACAGCTCCCTCTACAGGCTTCGCCTGGGTTACTGCATGATGAAACTGAATTATAGCACATTCTCAACTAAACAACTCGTGAAGAACTTGGCGAGAGCCTGCATGGTATCTCGGACATCATTCAGTTATTAAAAGTTAGACAAATATAGTAGAAATTAGAAAATTGTGTTGAGGTTTTTTTCTCTCTTTTTTTTCAAGATAACATGACGGCAGGAAGGAGACTTTAGTAGGGAAGGATCATCAGAGTGAGATGTGCAGCGTTTAAACAGCTTAAAGTTACACAAATACATAGAAATACAGTGTTTAATTGCTAAACCTATTTTTTTGTTCATAGATACAAATGAAAATAAATAAGTACATAAATAAATTACTTTTTTCTTACATCTGGAAGCTTTACCTGTGTTTTTATTGTCTGTTTCACAGTATTTATGTAACATAAGAAACTTCCCGAAAAAAAAAAACAAACAAACAAAAAAAAAAAATCTGGTGTTCATTATTTTAAGGTAAAAATTAAAAATGTGTCTATTTTTTATCGTAACAATTAGAAAATGTAAGATGTATGTAACGCTGTAACGATATCAGGAAATCAAGATATATATATTTTTTATTAAAACCAGAACAGCTGTTTTCTTTCAGCAACAATGTGTCAGAACTAGCTCAGCAATTTGTGAAATATGCTTATTTGCTGACTTGGCAAGAACTAAAAAAAAAAAAAGCTGCTTTTACGTTTAATATACGCTATATAAAGCAGCTTATTAGCTTAGCAACACTACGCTGTTTGCTTTGTCAATTAAATATCAATCACTGCTCAGTTTGAGATTTCAAATGATATCTAAAGACACAATATTTATGTGTGATAGATGTCTGTTTCTTCAAAATCTCAAACTATTTCTTTTGAGTTCACTTTCAGGTTGTGAACAATGGTTTGCAATGTACTGACTTGAATCTTTATATTCCTTCCTTACGTTCCCTAAATATCACTGCTCAGTCCTTCCCTTCATCTCGTGCCCTTACCCAGGACCTGTTACCGTTGCCATGTTCCTCCCTCACACCTAAACCCTCTGGCCTTGTTTTCCAGTGGCAGGCTAACAATGTTATACCATCTCTACCACAGAAAATGTACGGCCGTCATAGGAGCTGGCTACAATAAAACTGGACTTCCGCCCTTATCTACTAACAGAAAGTGTTACGATACTGAAAGGATTTTTCCTAAACAGTCGCTGAGGCCAAAACGTCTTTAGAACAAACAGGACGTCTGTGAAACCAAACTGCTTGTGTGAGTACACTCAATTGGTGGTTTACCGGCATAAAGAACGACCTTAATAAGGTTTTGACTAAAGAATATGTACTTGTAAGCATTCGTGAAAACAACTAGGTTTTTCTCCCTAAAACATGCAGTCTGTAAACAGAAATAACAGAAGGGTAAATATACTGTGTGCATTTAATTTTTTTTTTTTTAAGAAAAAGTGTGTGCCACTTTCTAGCATGAAAGTAAAGAAAATAGCTCTAGCAAGCTGGTCCCTTGAATTTGTAAGTCACATGGTTCCCACTGGCAGTCAATGAGCCAAAACCGTTTCCTGTTTGATCTGAGCTCATTTTGGCCTCTTCCACACATCCCAAATAAACCCGAGACATCACATCCTCAAAGCCTACTAACACACATCCTATCAAGATGAAATGAGCAATGATTGCGGTGTTACTTTCCGAACTCGAGGCTTCGACGTAAAACATTTAAATCCTAAAGACAACCCCATAAACCTTCACTAGAAAGACATTCAGATACATTCAGTGCTTCATTTCAAGCCTAACGACACGCTTCGCCCTCCGTACCAAAACATCCGTGGCCCACCTTGTACCTCTCAGAAGCTCAGATTGCCCCGTGCCTGATCTTACCTGCCACACCTCAAAAACATAAAACCTAAAATTAAAAAAATCCTAATCTTCCGTTGCGTTGTCGCCGTGACCTCCGAAGCGCCGGTCTAGGAGCTGATGATCTGACCCGACCAGGTCTCGTGCTTGGTGCCTGGGTTCAGGTGGGTGATGACCACTTCCACAGCCTGGACTTTCTGGTTCTTGGGCGGGATCGGACACACCTTGTAGGTGACCTCGTCTCCTTCCATAGGCACGTACTCCCCGTCAATGCTGTCCAGAGAGGAGAAATTACGATGAAATAAAAACCGCATAAAAGTCAAACGCACAGCTTGAATAGACCTTTTCCCCTCAGAATGGATCTGAAGTTGTGATATTACAAATCAGAGTGCATTCCCAAGCTCCCTTTGAGGAAATAAGGAAAAATAGATTTTTTTAGAATAAAAAAAGGAAGCTTTGCCGTCAGGATGTGGTGGTTTTTGAAATTGGTTTATTTTCCAAAACTGCAGTAGAAACACTTTTTTTTTTACATCCCATAAGTCACGTGATCAACAACCAGATGTTAGAGGATGATGGTGTGGCATGTTCAATCACTCACTGCGTGAATAAACTTATTGACAGGTGATTTCAATTTCTTTTCTTATTCAATGGAAATACCACATCTGCGAGAGAGAAATTCGATTAATTGTAAAAATATTCTACAGAGTTCTCAAATACTAAGATATTCTTCTACAATAGCCCTAGTTTTGAGAACAATGGTAATGGAAACGCAGCTACTGGAATCGCAGAAAAAGGACAGAGCACAATATTTTCCCAAAGTCCATTGAAAAGTAAATAGGTGACAAAGATAGATTTGCTCTCTAAGTTTTACATTTTCTTGCTCCAGGATTGTGAAGCAACTGGAATGTTACCTCAAGGAAAATGACAGGTGAGAAACGAGGACACGACATAGTTTGCCCCAAAACGACGGCCACAAGCTCCAGAGGAGTCAGCAGAGATTGCTTAAAATGAAGGATGGTGAGCTTGGTGAGGAAAACTCACTCAGAAATGTGAACGAAGATGTCCTCTCCTCCATGAGAAGGGCGGATGAATCCATGACCCTGAGATCTGGAAAAGTTTTTACACACGCCCTTAAATACAGGACCTGATCTGGCTCGTACTGTCCTGCAGAGAGAGAAAGACGTAGACATGGACAGGCTGATTTGATGGTCGTCAGAAGCTCTTTCTTAAAAGAATCAAGAGAAAAACACAAAAGACAAACTCGTGTACTGTGTTTGTACTCACGCTGAGTATGTGCGTGTGCGTTTTGTTGGCAGCGGGCTGGGCAGCTCTCCAGGCTGAGGTGGTTTCCTCTCCCTCTCCCAAACACGGCTGCCTTCCCTCAGGAAAGGAAAAGAAAGCTGCAGGGGCGTGCGGGGGGACGTCAAAGGCAGTTGGGGGTCTGTCGGCAATGACGGGTCGGTGCCCGACATCTTGGCTTGGCTTAAGGTTTCCGTGGCACACAAAAAAGAAAAGGGTGGAGGGTTACACCTCCTGCATGGCACGAGAGTTTCTAAGGGGGAGAGGAAGCCCAGAGAGGAGCTCTTCAAGGTGGACGGATGAAGCTACGACACCCTGGAGCGGAGAAGGCAAAAATAAAGGGTGGAACACTTGTTGAAAAGTCAGGCAGTGTGACTGCATGCCAAAGGGTTCAATGAGACCGAGGTCAGGAATGCAGGACATTCCTTCCTCATTGCTCCAAATTCTGGAGATAGTCTGACAAACTCTGCTCTGTGGAACAGAGAGCTCGGTCACTTTACTTTGAGATGCCACCCCACAGCATCATGCTGCCTCCACCCAAGGTTTGGCATTGACAAAACCAGCGGCATCACAAACCAATATTAGCAAGAAACCCTGTTGCGCCCCCTTGTGTACAAGTATTAAAAGGGTTTTGAAGGATGATGTTGATTTTTCTGAGCTGTTTTAGAATTGTAGTCTGCCTGTAGTTTTATAAATGGCACCGAAGGAAGTGAATGAAGGCGTTCTGTCCGTGTTGGACAAATATTGAATCAAGCTAAAGTAATCTTTGATGTATAGTTGAGAGAAACAAAAAGTATTGATCTTACCAAGCTAGCATCACTCCAGTACCGACTTGGTATCGATATTATTGATGTTTTTTCTGGGGTCTTTTTTAGCTTTTGACAGCTAAAAAAGACCCTGATAACATGAAAACAATCCCCTTCATTATCCTCTGATCAGACATTATTAGATAAAAAGTATTACTTCCACAACACTAACATTAATTACGGTTTATTCAAAGGTGAGCTGCTCATTGGATCATTTCATAACAGCCGTTCCTGCACAAATGAGCTCAGTCACCCACTTGACACAAACCAAATTATCCCGTCACAACAGGGAGAATTGATCTGCATCGTTAGCCGGCTCATTATTATGACAATCTGTGTACACACTGATAACTGCAGGGCGAATAAAGGTTCAGCGCTCACACCGAAACCTTGTTTGTGATGAAAACACAGCTGCGGGTGGAAGAGTCACCAGCTTCATCAGCAGCCGTATACAGGCAGGCTGAAAGCCTGAGAAAGACTGATGAGGAAAGTGTGTGTGTGTGTGTGTGTGTGTGTGTGTGTGTGTGTGTGTGTGTGTGTGTGTGTGTGTGTGTGTGTGTGTGTGTGTGTGTGTGTGTGTGTGTGTGTGTGTGTGTGAGAGTGATTCCCGAAGGCTCCGAGCAGCACACTTTGTGCCTTTTCCCATCAGTCTATATATAGTTCAGAGTGGTTGGATTGGGGCCATTACTGAGGTGGACTACAATGTCCAGGCAGGAGACCTGAAGTCTTACTCACACATTCCTTAGATTAGAAATGAAGTGTTTCAGCTTCAAGTCTGAGGCAGGTTATGAGATCTCTCAGCAAAAATAACTGATGTGTTTCACCAAAGATGTGTTTAAGCAGAGGTCTTGCAGATTTCTTCTGACTCGTTTTCCCTTTTTACGCTTATTTAATTTTGGCTCGTCAAACACAATTTGGTGTCTATAATGGCTTATTAAGAGGGTCATTGTAGGAGTAAAAACTCTGATGTTTGGATATTAATCTCATACATTTTCTCAAAAAAAAAATAACTCGGAAATTACTGATTTCCAAAAGTCTAAATTGTTTTCAGTGTTTGAAAGTAAAACAAAAAATAAGTGGACTTTTGAAACTCAGAAATGTAACTTTTTCAAGGAAAATATTGAGGTTTATCTAATATTTCCAAAATTTTTCAAGCATATTTTTGAGATTGTAAACTTTTTAGATTGAATGTTTTAAGCAGAAACGTACTCCTCCTTTTCTTTCTTCCATCTGCAATGGTACTGATATATCAGAGGAATAAAAACTGTTTTAAAGTGATTATTTTTATTTCATTTTTAAGAAAAAAAAACAGTCATCCAATGTATAAAACTAAGCATTTGCATTACCACTACCTGCCTTTCTTCTTTTTTAAACAGATAAAAACTAATTAGCCATACATCCTTTATTTTGTTTCCCTTAAACTTGATATTAATGCTTATTATCTATAATAACGTGTTCTTTTGTTGCCACAAAATTTTGTTCAATAAAGCGCAAAAAATAGTTATTCCAAAACAAATCAACAACAATATAAACAGCAATAGACACATGATCAATAACAATATATTATTGACCCATATTTATTTTATTATAATAATAGTAAGCAGAGACTTTGTCTGGTTGGCTGCAGGGATGGATCAGATTTCTTTCTGCTCCTCTTGCTCCCATGTTCAGCCACTTATCTGTCCGTCTGTGCATTAAAATCAAAATGCCAAGAAATAAATGTCCTCAACAATCCTACAGCCATAAAAAAATGTATAAACTGTTTTAGCTGCAGCAAGGTAATGGCTTTGTAAACTTTAACTTGAAATGAAAAAAAAGGTTTTAGTGTCGATTTCAGCAATCCCGGTTGTTTTCTACAGAAAACTGTCATTTAAAGCTCAAACTGCTCTGACTGATTTAGAATATGAGAACATGATCTTATCTTGTTTCATTGTGCACAAACACTTTTGTGCACAATAAAACACTTTCCAAACTAATAGCAAAAGCCCTTGTGAAGTTTCAATATCCAGAAATGTTTTAGGTCTGCCCTGTCATAATTTAGTTCCCCAGTTTTTCAGGAAAGAAAGTGAGATTTCTATGACTGGAAGTTTTGTACTGACCATCTACCCATTTGTACCCACCAAAAATTATTTTAGAAACTCAAAACGGGGGTCTCTAGAGTAATTTTGAGTTATGTTTCATGTCTGAAACAACTCTTCAGCATTTAACTTTAAGAGCCCTTTAATTGACAGACTGCTGCGTCCTCAAGGGACAAAGACGCGTCAACACAGGTCCTTCCTCCAAGCTGCTGCCCGACTTTATAACCATCACTGCTCCAAACAAAATCAAACACAATGATTGTTTACATTCTTGCTGCGAGTTGCATTTTTTCCATTTCTTGTAAATAGTCTGTTGTTTTTATTATGCACAAATATACAAGCACATTTTGTAAATTTAAGATTACGCTCCTCAGCTGAACATTTATTTTAGTCTCTAGCATTCTGGGTTTTTTAAATAACTTGGTGATATTTTCTTGTGCTGTAAATTTCCCCTTACTGTTCACTTTTGCTGTTATTGTTCTGTTTTTTAATATAAATGTTTAACCTTTGTGTGAATTTGTATGCTTCTATTCGTCTTTCACTTTGCTCCCCATGCACTTAGATTTTCCCCAGACAGTAAAGAATATTTCTACGTTTTGTTTTTTGGGGTTGTTTTTTTGTTTTGTTTTTTTCTGCTCCAGTCTATGTAAATTAAAGATGGCTGACGTTTTTTCAGGTGGTGCAGATGCAGTGATGGAGAGCACGTATTGGAGGAAAGGACGGATCTGAGGACTGCTGGAGGAAATCGGACAATAAATAATTCACAAACTTGACTGGCTGAGTTGGCCCACTTGTGAGACTGCCAGCAGGCCGGGAGTTGGACTTTAACGAGCCTGCAGTGAATGTTTCACACTGAAACAAGGCATTGAAATGGGTTTCATTTGTAGACTTTAGTACTGACGGTGGGGGAAAAAAAAGAGGGCCAAAAGCACCACCCGAAAGAAACCAGGACACAGTGGCCATTTGCATCAGCATGAGGGACGCGTCAACTCCTCTAAACACACACACACACACACACACACACACACACACACACACACACCGTCTTTAAACTTCAAATTGGCCGTTTTAAGGGACAAGTGGCCCGTTTTGTGGTCTAATCTGACGGAGGCTGAGATTAGCAGGAACTAAATGATTTAATAGTCAGCACGAGCCATTCAGGCGGCTGTTTCCAGAACATTCTCACACTGTGGGAGCGCGAGACAAGAAGGGAAGAGGATGCCTGCGGACAAAACCTCATTTCTGCCGTAAAACGACGGACTCTCACGCGCCGCCAGGGGACAAATATCACCATCTGTATTGCCGTGTCGGAATTTGAACCAGGCGCCGTGACGTTCAGACAAAGTGACCGGTTGAAAGGATGAAAGAACAAACAAACAAAACAAGGGAGTGGGGGAGAAAAGAGAGAGGAGCGGTTACTCACCGATAAAAACGTCGCGCGGACGTCAAAAAGGTTTCTTCTTCTTAATTAAGGCAGTTATGTAACGAGAACCGGCGAAAAGGTGCGGGAACATGAGCTGAATGAATGAAGGGATTTGGGTATGGATGCGTCTGACACACACACACACACACAGAGAGAGAGAGAGAGAGAGAGAGAGAGAGAGAGAGAGAGAGAGAGAGAGAGAGAGAGAGAGAGAGAGAGAGAGAGAGACGGGCAGCGAATGAAAGAGGAGGCGGCAGAGACGGGGTGTGTGGACGGGGAGGGGGGCTCCAAACAACAGCCGGCTTCACTAAACCACAGTCAATTCTTTGTTGTCAGAATGGATGGAAACAGTCAGTGGAGCTTTCAGGACAAAACCTTTCACAACATGACTGCTTCATGTGATGATATGCGTCTTAATGTTTTAGTTAAAATAAAAATTAAAAATTAATCACAGCTGTTTGGTACGACGAGTTGGTATTATGGCCACTGGAGACAGAGGAAGAAAGGAGGGGTACGCTTCGGCCAAAGAACTCAATTTATTTTGAGGTTAGTCTCAGAAATGTTCTAAACAAAACAAAACAAGGACATTTATAAGCTTAAACATTTCCTAGAAAAAACCTCGGAAATTTTGTCGAAAATAAATTCGGGGGGAAAATCACCCTCCAAAAACAAAACACTTGCATATTTGCGTTTGAAAAGAAAAAGGTTTCAAACGTGCACTGGTCTGCAACAGACTGGCGACCTGTCCAAGGTGTATCCCGCCTCTCGCCCGGAACGCAGCCGGAGGCACCAGCACCTCCCGACCCGAACCCGTTAGGGAGAAGGGTGCTCAGAAAATGGATGGATGGATGGATGGACGTGCACTGGTTACGTGTCTGCACGTTTTTCTCATTTCTTACTGATTGCTTCTTTTCTTGTTTTTAATAACCTGCTTGAAACAATTCAATACATGACAATGACAATTCAACAAAGTTTTGACATTTTTTTGAGTTAGAAAAGTCGAAAATGTTCCAAGTTTTGAATCATCCATGGCGATATTTATTTCGATTTTTTTTTTTAAACAGAGGAGTCAATCTGATTTTCATCTCGGGCCATCAAGATCATAAACATCATGGAAGAGCCGGTTGTGGTAAAATGTATTGGTAAGACAACAGACTGTTAAAATGATGTTAAACTGCTGCAGGTGCGTTGAGTACTTTTGCTTGCATTTCCTTTTAATTACTGTAAAGCACTTTATATTGCCTTGTTTCTGAAAATATGCTATATAAATAAAATGATCTTCCCCTGATACACTTCTTCAATTTCAATATAGAGAAGCTCTTGAGACAGTGCGACTGCATGCTGTGTTGTACACTTTTGAATTTGCTGTGTAAGAAAAAAAAAGTCAGCTGGAGCAATGTACTTGTGTACTTTGCTTTTGCTGGAGAAAAAAAAAACTTCTTACATTTTTCCAGATTATATTGATTTTTAATACTGTTCAACAAACAGCCACAATACCAGCTGAAGAAATTATATCAGTGGATTTTTATTTTACAATCTGCTTTAATTTCTGTTGTACAGAAAAGATCATCTGGGAGCAAAACAAACACAGAGTCAGACACTTTACATGGAGTGGTTACAAGGAAGAGCCTTTGTCTGATTGGCAGAATAAATCCAAAAATTAAATTTTTTTTTTCTGATTTGACTGACTGACCCCCCCAACATTCCCCAAATCTACAAGTTTTGCTGGGAATTATCTTTGTATATAAACAAAAGCTCAGAACAAGAACAGTTTTATGACTTTCTTAAAATTCTCATTGCTCAAGAAAATCTGTTAAATTATTTCAGCGGGGCTAAAAAAAAAATATGAAAGATGCACATAAAGAAAAACACAAGCTGCAAGGTTACCCTGTGAGTGAAATGACGAGGGCCTGGAGCTGCTGCAGAAAAATTATTATAAATACATAACAGCAGAAAAGAAAACATCATGCGCTTGTCCTCATTGGAAGTGATCATGAGAGCAGTGGAAGCATAGGGGAAGAGTTACAACAGTTTCACAGCGTATTAAAGCGAATGAAGCGCTGCTGTGCTGTGTTGCAAACCAACTAACACATAAATATAAAAACGACCCATACTGGTCTAACTCTGTTAGATATACAGCAATCTGACGTTCAGTACGTCTCACGAGTCATCTTTACGTTCCTTTCATATACATATAACAGGTCTGCCTGCTGCAGCTCCGATGCTCTGCAGTACCGCCTTTGTGCCACCAGAGGGCAGAAAAAACGAGCGTTAAGTGTGACAGTTTATTTTAGGTCCGTGTGACGTAACACAAGTTTGTACAGAACCCGTAGCGGGACATTGAAGGACTAAAGAAAAACTAAACATTCTCGAGCGCACCGAATACACACCACTTAATCAATGTGTCATTATCGCCAGGTAATATGTCGCGAACCACATACCATCTCGCGAGAAGCAGATATTTGGTGCGCACGAGATGGTATCAAGTATGCGGAGAATACTTCGTAGCGTCTCGAGCGCAGGAGATGCCATCTGTTGCGCACGAGAAAGTATCTGGTCTCGGACGGAGAAAGTTCCGTTTATCCTTTAATGTTCTGCTACGGTTCCGTAGGTTTGTTAACGAGTCCAGAAATAGAAGAAACCATTGTAAAGATGAGCCTAAAAGCAACAGAGTGACTGTTCAGCTGACCGGGCGGCTGCTCAACATTGTGCAAACTTGTTTACACAACTGCAATAGCGACCAGGGGTCAGCGTTCACTCTGTCCCGGGTCAGGTCACAGCTTATTGTGTCAAGAGTGTGTGTGGATCTATAACTGGTACTCTCTGCTCGAGGAACATACAGCAGCCTCACATCATTTAAAAAATATGCTTAATGTTGCTGAATGAGGATTAAAAGATAACAATTACAGGACGAAGTTCAACTGTTCCATCAAAATCATTAGCTTGACATTTAAAGGTACTCCTGGTAATTGTACTTAAGTGAAAGCTGCAAGCTAATTCTGATGATGAAATGGTTATTTGACATTCTGTTTCCTCCCAAACTGTGCCACCCTGTTTCCCTCCCTCCACGGCTCAGTGTTGCAGCTGCTTCATCCTGTTCAGGGCCGAGCCCGCCTGGAACCATTCGATCTGGGTCTCGTTGAAGCTGTGGTTGAGCTCCAGCGTCTCCTGGCTGCCGTCGCTGTGCGTCACGACCGCTGTCAGGGGCTGAGAACGATGAGACGAGAGAAAAGACCCTCAGAGGAAATGTTTTTTTTTTATCTATGTCTGAACAGCTAAAGTATACCAGATGTTAGATTGTACCTTTCCTGGTGCAAAGGATTGCAGTCCCTTGATGGAGATCTTGTCGTCGGGGCGGATTTTGTCGTAGTCGGATGGGTTGCTAAAGGTGAGGGGAAGCAGGCCCTGCTTCTTCAGGTTTGTTTCTGAGACATGGAGGACAAACTGTTCAGTTCAGATGAAACTCAACCAAACTGAATGACACAATTTTAATGTTCTTCATTTTACTCACTGCTGAGTAATTACAAATTTATGTGATTTGTAATTACTGCTGCCATCAACTTCCTATCATCTTCTATAGAATCTACACTTCACCATTTGTTTTTGTTCCTGGCTCTCTCTTTCTTAGAAGGAATCACTGATGGAGATATTGCCCCTATTTTTTTTTACTTGTCCATAGTAAGTAGCCCTGGTTCAGTGGTTCTTTGGGGAGCCGTTTTTTGCAGGTTTCACCAACTCAAATTTCAGACCACTGTGAATAGAATTTAAGACCTTCGTCTCCACAGAAATGTATGAACTTTGTTCAGCCAACTGGGGAGAAATTTGAACTTTCCTGCCGTGATAGTTGCAAAAAAGTTAGCTAGCTATTTAGCGAGAGTATGTTAGCAGGGAGTTCATGGTAGCCTTAACGGTCTATTCACAAAATGAAGATATCTGAGTGTAACTTCAAATGTGCCTAACAAAAAGGTCCCGCGAAAATAAATAAATAAAAATATGGGATATACATGAATAAATAGACAAAATTTAAGGCCTGTGATTTACATATTACAGGCAAACCTACTTTTTATAATAAATATATTTTAAGCCAGTTCTTCTGACGGTTTCTTCCTGTTAGGATTGGGTGGTTCCGTTCAACTGTCGCTACATGCTTGCTAACAAGAACAGATTGCTGAGACTTGATGAAGTTGACTGATTTTTATTAAGGCAACATTTTACCAAATGGCAAATACATCATCCAACTGTATTTGTGTTATATTATATGTCATGTATTGTATGATTATATTTTATGTAGGGTTCTATATTTGATAGAAACTGAACTCTTTTGTCTTTTAAAGGACACTTGTTAAAAAATTGGGCTATTTAAATAAACCTGACCCAGCTGGCTTCATGTTTATATAGCTATTTGCGGCATGAACTGTGTGGCTCACCGTGGATTCTGGCAAAGCTCTTGACAATAATGGCTCTTCCACCCAGATGCCTGGGCTCCAGAGCTGCATGTTCTCTGCTGGAGCCCTCGCCGTAGTTATCATCTCCAACCACGACCCACGACACGCCGTTGGCCTGCAGAGGAGAAGCAATAAAAACAGTTTCACTGACTTTCAATTTGAGATTTTACAGCTTATTATGAAAGACAAACACCTTTTGAAACCAGAATAGAAATTATATAGGAATGGATTGTAATTTTTCACATACAATTTTAAAGATTATTACATAAAGGGGTGAATCGTTTTGCAATTCCTGGCCGATCACCAGACTTTAAAGAGCCTGACCTGCTGATTCCCATTTTGGGCAATGCAATTTTTTTTGTTTCAAATGTTGCTAAATGCAGCTACAAATTTGCTAATGGGCTTGACGTGGTGTGACGAACGACTCAAGGTGAACCCAACACATGGGACGCGATAGCGATGAAACTGCAATAGCAATCGCGGTGTTAGAAATAGTAGTGCTAGCAATGGCAACAGAAACAAAAGTTTAACTTTTTTCAACTTTTCTTGTGTCGCTACGTGTTCTGGCTTGAAAGGAGGTTCTATACGATATGATTGGGGAGGGAGTGATGTTTTTTCAGACCTTTGCAGAGGTAGATAACATCAGGTTCACATGTACGTAATTATCGGTTGATCACAAATCATCAAAAATTAAGGAAATGGATGTGTATTAATCGGCTGGCTGATCAATCGGTGCAAACCTATTTAACAGTCACATCTTGAACTCTCACCTTGTAGTGTCGTGCCACATCAGGGACTCCTCCGTACTCTCCCGTCAAGTGGTTCTTGATCTTGTTTACGGCGTCGTTCTCGCTGTTGACGGCACCGATCAGCATGTTGTTGGAGATGTTATCTAGATGGCCACGAAACTTCAGCCAGGGTCCTGCTGCGCTGATGTGGTCTGTGGTGCATTTCCCCTTCACCTACAGAGAGACGGGTGAGAGTTACCCTCCGACGCCAGCAGCCGTCAGAGCGTTCCCATCTAAACTGGCGTGTGCCCACCTTGATGAGGACCAGCATGTTTTCCAGATCATTTCCGCTCCACTTGTCAAAAGGCTCCAGCAGCTGCAGCCGGTTACTCTGAGGACTGACGTCCACCGAGAGGCTGGTGCCGTCGCCTGGAGGGTGCTGGTAGGTGTCCTGCCCTGGGTCAAAGTCCCTGGCCGGTAATTCATCTCCGGTGGGGGGCACCAGCTTGAACTTCTCTCCCGTAGGGGTTGTGAGGTAATCTGTCTCTGGGTTGAAGTCCAGCGTCCCAGCGATGGCGAGAGCAGTGACGATCTGAGGGAAGTAGGCAGGAGGCAGGACGGTAGGTACAGAATGTGAACCTGTGTGTGCTGGGAGGTCTGGACCGGTCTGGGTTTACCTCAGGAGAGGTGACAAACGCATGAGTGGCAGGGTTGGCGTCGTTCCTGGCGGTGAAGTTCCTGTTGAAGGACGTAATGATGGTGTTCTTCTCTCCCTTCTTCACATCCCGCCTGCACATAAACAAATATACGGAATATCAATACAAACTTTGATCAAGCTGATTTATTACAACAGGAAGTGACAACACAACCAGACCCTTACTAGGATTTCATGAAATCGACCAGGGGTCAGCGGCCTCAACAATTTTAATAGCCAAGTTTGCCTTCAGTCCAGTTGAACAGCATTTGTTTAGCAACATGAGTCACTAAGACAAATAGCTCATTTTTTAATAATACCTACTATAGAAAATTTGTTCAGATTTTTTTTTTATTTTTCCTTCCAGGTCCCATTAATTTCGTTTTGGGATTTAATACATCAATGAGATGTTTGATTTGTGTAACCTCTAGGACCTTTGAACAAAAACACACTTACTAATAAAAACTTCACTTAACAGGGCAGTGTTATGTATTTTCAGCCACATATTATCACTTTATATGTGGCTGAAGGTAATGAGATTACCTTCAGTTGCATTACATTATGGTAAGAAGCTAATAAAAAGTCAGTTTGACATAAATATGCCCTTTAGTAAAACATAATATTTCTAACACTATTAACATTATTCTTTGGGAAGATGTTCTGCATATATTGTATAAAAACACCTATGAACAACTTCTAAATTACCTTTACATTTTAAAATATTGATAAATTCTTCAGCAGATTGGGCCAAAGTTGTGAACGGCCACAGCAGAGGGCCTAAAGAGCTGCTCTGGAGCCACAGGCTGCAGACCCCTGTGATAGACCACCCCAAAGTAGCACAGAACTGGAAGGTACATGACCCAACAGCTTTTTTTTTTTCCAATATTTAGTGTTAAAAATATTTTTTTCTCATAAGCATATTATTTATTTTCCACACCTGATGTCATTTTAAAATTAATTACCTGTCCCACTGTCCAATGCAGGGCCCACATGCATTGGCAAGAACCACACCTCCAACATCACTGAGGATCTTTGACTAAAAGGTAAAAAAAAAACACACAAAAAAACACAAAGAATAGTGATAATTTTATCACTTCAGAACGAGAAGTTATGTGCAGTCTGTTTGAGCCAGCATTTACATATCCGTCTCTTTCGATGGTGGCACGGATCTGCTCAGAGCCAGGGGTGACGGTGAACTGAGCTTTGCACTTCAGGCCTTTGTCCAGGGCCTGTTTGGCCAGGGAGGCGGCCCGGCCCATGTCCTCGTAGCTGGAGTTGGTGCAGCTGCCGATCAGACCTTCAAAGTGAAACAGGGAAGAAATCCTCAACAAAAGTCAAGCTTGGATACATGAAGAGCAGCACATCGCCGTCTGTCCTCACCAACTTTGACCTCCAGTGGCCAGCCGTTCTTCTTTGCCACGGCACCGACCTCAGACACGGGGTGCGCCAGGTCAGGGGTGAACGGCCCGTTGATGTGAGGCCTGAGCTGGAAAGAAACAACGAGAAAACAGTTAGGAAGAAAAACATCCAATAAATGATGAATTGTTGGGACATTCTATTCAATATAACAGCAAAAGGAAAGGACTGCAGGTGAGAAAGCATCATTTTATTATTAAACTGAACACATGAGATGCCAGGCCTTCAGGCTATAACTGTTTCATTATGCAGCAGAACTGTTTGATTTCAAAGTGGAAAATGGATGAAGTTTATAACCAGAAGTTTGTGTTTAATGTGGATTTCTACTCCTGCCATTATATAGCTAAATATCTGACATATTCTTGTTGCAATAAGAAATAAATGAATTAATTAAAATAAAAATTAAAAATTAACTCAATAGTTTCCATTTGCATAATTTATTGTTTTCCTCTTTCTTACTTTTACCAGAAACTGGATGATAAAAACCTTTTTTTTTGAGGGTCAGTTTTGTTCACAGAGACTTTGTAACTCTTTTTATTTGTTGTTTTTTTGTTTTTGTTTATTGATTTATTTATTTTGAAAACTTAAAATGTCTTCCAGATGCAGTGTTAAATGTTTATTAGAGTTTAATTTATAAATCTCAGCTCAACTTAACAATCAGCTTGGCAGAAAAACTTATTTATTTGTCCCACATAAATAAATAAATTCAGGCAGTAAGGAGTTAAGACCTACCTCGTCCAAGTTGAGTTCGATGATCTGGTCGTACTCACAGCCTTCATCTGGTACCAACAAGTCCTTGAATTGATCAGCCACAGCAGCGATCTCTGAGCGAAAACACACATATTTATGTGATCGCCGCTCTGCAGATTCAGTGACGGATCACTCTCTCTCTCTCTCTCTTTTATTACAGATGTATCATAAAGACACAAACTGTAAGCCCACCTCCTCGGCCGGTTTTCTCCAGGTAGGTCTTCATGCGGTGATTGTATGGAAACACAGAGGTTGTTGCTCCAATTTCTGCTCCCATGTTGCAAATGGTGGCCATTCCTAAACAGCAGGAGATGATTCAGCAGTCGTGCTTTCTGAATCATAATGTTCATATGTTGAACTGATTTCTTCATGGTGCTGACCAGTGCAGGAAATGGAGTCCACTCCCGGTCCGTGGTACTCCACGATGGCGCCGGTCCCTCCCTTCACCGTCAGGATGCCCGCCACTTTCAGGATGACGTCTTTGGGAGACGTCCAGCCGGACAGGGTGCCGGTCAGCCGCACGCCGATCACCTGGAAGAGTGCAAACAGGGGAATGCATTAAAATAAGAAGAAACGATTCATCCATCCATTTTTCTTTACAAGGGTCGGGAGGGCTGCTGGTGTCTATCTGCAGCTCTCAACGAGCGAGAGGACACCCTGGACAGGTCGGCAGTCCATCGCAGGGGAACACAGAGACAGGCAGGACAAACAACCATGCACACACACACTCACACCGAGAGAGAATTTAGAGAGACCAATTAACCTAACAGTCATGTTTTTGGACTGAGGGAGGAAGTCGGAGTACCCAGAGAGAACCCACCATCCACAGGGAGAACATGCAGAAAGACACTGAGCTGGGAATCAAACCCAGGACCTTCTTGCTGCAAGACAACCTGTAAGGAATGTGAGCGAGAAAGAGAGAGAGAGAAAGAAAAAAAGGAAGGGGCCCAACCTTGGGACATTTGAGCTCCCAGGGGATTCCAGCCATGACGTCTACAGCGTCGGCTCCGCCCACTCCGATGCAGATGGCGCCAAGCCCGCCGCCGTTTGGTGTGTGGGAATCTGTGCCGATAAGCATCACTCCTGGGTAGGCGTAGTTCTCCAGGATGATCTATGGAGATGCAGATTGTCTTGTTGGGGAAAATTAACACTGCAACTAATGCTCATTTTAGCAATCGATTATTCTATAAATTATTCTGATAATTAATTAGTTAAATGAAAAAAATTAGAAATACATTGAGAGATGCAAATAAATAGATTTTTTTAAGCAAGAAAATAAGCGTTCTATTACATTAAATGCAATAACCCAGCATTCCATAAGTGAACGCTGGATCATTTGTAGCAAAGGATGCATCTGCAGCTAAAACAATCTTTCTAACATCAACATGTCAGAGACTCAGCTCTGGCTGCTTCACCCAACATCAATAGCATAAGGCTGATCTGGTGATTATTTTAGAGATTAATAACTGAAGAATAAGAGGTGTTTAATATTAATATTTTTAAACAGAATTTCAACCAGGTGAAGCGAAAACTAAGCTACAAATTTACATAATTTTTTTTTTTATCTGAAATGCAAATTGAAAAGAACGGTGTTGTTTCTTCACTAAATGTTTTTTTTAGACTGTATCACCAAGTTAATGATTAATAGATGACTAAATTAATTGACAAATATTTCAATAACCGATTCATCACAATTAAATGTTTCAGTCTCTACAAAAATATAGAGCTACATCTGTAGTAGACTAAACCACAGCCATACTGAGAGCAGCTTGGTCTCAAAGTTCCTGTTTCACTGTACCTGATGGATGATTCCAGAGCCAGGTTTCCAAAAGCCCACTCCATATTTTGCTCCAGCGCTGGACAGGAAGTTGTAGACTTCCTGGTTCACTTCCTATGGGAACAAACAGACCTGTGGCTCAATTGTGGGTTTCAAATTACAAGCCAGGCTGGATTTACAAAGGTGGACCCCTTGGCTGGAAGTCATAAACACAGTACAAACTAATGATGGTAGGTTTAATGCATCCCTTGGCCAGCAGGATATGGACTTAAAGTTTTATCACAATAATTTTGTGAGAACAAAAATTATTTGCTACTTCTTTTTTTTACATAACTTTCTCACCTTTGCCCTGGCCAAATCCTTGACTCCGCCGATCTGGGCCTCGATCAGGTGATCGCAGTGGATGGTGGAGGGCACGGCAACCCTTGGTAGGCCACTGCTGATGAACTGCAGCATGGCCATCTGGGCCGTGGCGTCCTGCATGGCCACGCGGTCGGGTCGCAGCCGCAGGTAGGTGCGACCGCGGTCGATCTCCTGGTGGTGGGGGTCGTCCAGGTGGCCGTACACGATCTTCTCTGACAGAGTGAGAGGACGATTGAGCCTGCAGACAGAATAAACTTTGAGGATATTCCGCCTGGACTGAGGAGAGAAAATTCTGCTAGAATACACATCAACACAGACAAGGCAGAGTTGTAGGAAACCCACAGCATTATGCACTGACCTTTTTCGGACAATTTCAACATTGCTATGGAGCTTCTCATAGTTGATGAAGGAAGTGGGCTCAAAGCGGCTCATGGCCACGTTGGCCTTGGCTCTGTAAGCGGCCGATACATGCAGGCGCCGGGCACCATGACCCAGGACCAGCTGGAGACACACACACACACACACACACACACACACACATCAAGTTTTGGTCAAACATGTAAAAAAAAATAAACTGCAGCGAACCTTCTTTCAAATGGTTCTGAAAGTGCAATTAGGAATTCTAAATATGATGTAAATAATAAGTCAGTGCAAAAAGCATAGAGTTGGATTGAATAAATCTGTCCTTAGAATTGTTTTCAATGTTGGACCGATGCAGATATCGCTTCTTTAATAAAAACCTCAGGTGTTGATATGACACCAGACCAATAATAAAGATATTTCAATCCAGAAATATCAGATGACTGAAAAGTGTGTCCAGTATTATACTCTGTATTTGGTTGGGCTCCTTTTGCACGATTACTGTCAATGTGGCGTAACATGGAGGCCATCAGCCTGATTTTCAGGACTTTGGTGAAAATCCGACAGTCCAGTTTTCTTCCTACTTGGGTTCGGACTGGCTTCAGCACAATAAATGTGACAGTCGATGTCTACATCCTGGATGTGTGGCGTTGCCAGTCAACAGGAATTCTTAAATTGCCTTAACCTAACAATCTTCTGACATCCTTTTATTTGTTTGCGTTATTGATGACTAAATTAATTGACAAATATTTCAATAACCGATTCATCACAATTAGTTAATTGTGATTCATCACAATTAGTTAATTGTGATGAATTGATTTTTTTCTTCAATAAGCTTGAACTCAGTCAGCTTCTTTGGAAATGACCTTTCATGTCAACAACTGTCTTCTGAATAGACTTCAATTCAGCAGTATTTCAAACGATTGTGTAGCCCAGGACATGTTTATAACATAACATTTATGTCTAACAATAGCAATTATTTTTATTAGTCTTAAGTTATTTTGAGTTTTCATTTGACATCGGATGGGAACGTAACAATATACTCGTTTGCAGAGGCTCAACTGTTTGTTGTTTTGTATGTTAAATTTAGGGAGGTATTACCTGATTGCTTGTGTTTTTTTGATTTATGGGTTTTTGGTCACCTGAGGACAATATTCAGTAGAAAATCAACCGCTTGCAGCACAGAAATCTGGGACCTTTTCAAAGGCAAAAATAAACAGAAGACATTCCGCTAACTTCAAATAAAGCAAAGAGATTTGAGCAACCATTTTTGAAAACCACAGCTTGTGTGTTTAAAGGGCCCACTGAGAGGTCTAACCTTGCTGTTAACCTTGCTAGTCGCGACCAAACCCGAGCGTTAGAACCAAAGCAACCGTAGCCGTTTGAAGGCTTTGGGTGTTCACGATAACATCTCATTATAATAGTGAACGTCTGTGATTTGCGGAGTCGGTTAGTTTTGAAGCAGCTGTCTTCAGCGAAACAAACGTTCAGAGAGGCTCGGGACACGATGACCTGAGCCGCTTCTTCGCTCCCAGCCACGCTTCTCTGACCTCCAGCGGGCTTGCTAACGCCTCCTACCAGGTTTATCCGCTCGGAGAGAGCAGCTGACCCCCCTCTCCTGTCGGCTGAGGGGATTTAAGCTGAGTTTTGAGAGTCTTACCTGGAGCCGGGCCACAGTCAGACAGTAGGTTGCCATTTTGTTCACTGACAAAGATGTGAGGGTCGAGTGTGACGTCACGCGATTGTAAAGTCCTTTCTCTTCTTTTGTGGTTGGGAGGAGTCGGCGCTTTCGATGTGCCGCCTCCTACTGGAGAAAATCAATTACTACAAATTAGTAGTGGTGCCACAAGTACGACTAGCACTTCTGCAACATATTTTTACTCGAGTAAAAATAAAAAAGAAGTAGCTTTCTAACAAATCACTCGAGTATTTGGAAAAATAACATAATATGACATGATTTAATATTTTAAAAATGATTTCATCACACATAAAACATAAAGTTATGTGCAAATGCTGACATTTTAAAGACAAATAAAAAGCACAATTATTAAATTCAAATTCAGGCAGAATAAAAAAATTTTTACATAAATTTTCAACGTCTAAATTTACATTTTTGTATAGTGTGTATTATTACTGGGGAACATACTTCCAATGACAATATGTAGTGTTTAATGCATTTCATTAATGGTAAAAGAATGGTTAAACAGGTTCTGCAGATAGAAAATAACATCAGAACTACAAAGCTGGTGAGTTTTCTCTCTTTTCATTGAAGTTATTTGCATTGGACAGAGTATCCAAACATTTTTCTCAACTAAGACTTATAATATTGCTTGAGTAGTATTGTTAAGGTAAAAAGCAAAAAACACAGCGCAGTAAATCTACTCCTAAAAGTATTTTTTGCCCAAAAAGTTATTCAAGTAAATGTGAGTGAGTAAATGTACCTAGATCCTACCCTCATTTAATTGTAACTGACTACCGTAGGTCAAACGTTGTTTTTCATTAATAATAATATTATTCATACTCTGTTTCAACTAAATATTATTTCTGTCCCTTCAGCTGTTTTCTATTGGGAAAACTTTTATTTGGTCAAATGCCATGTTCACAGCTCTAAGGTTTCATCATCTTCACTTTTTTTCTGTTTTTTCTTTTTTTTTTCTTTTTTAAAATCAAATTATATTTATATACTATTTCTAAAAGTACAAACAAAAAAATCTGTAAATACATATGAATGCTGCAGAGTCCACTTTTTATTTCATGTATTTATTGTAGAAGCCTGGTATTTTTATGGATATATCTCCTACTTAACATCCATTTACGTGACTATTTAACTTCTTGTGTCATTTTATTATTTCGACGAATAACGATGTACTGATTTAATTTCGAGAAATGAATTCCAAAGGTGTAGTTCCTTATTGGAGCCTCTAAGTGGCGGTAATGTGGTAACAGGAACACAGGACTGGGGTGAAAGGTTGCAGTTGAAACGTACTAGCACCGCTCGGTGTAAGTTAGCCTAAAATGGCCAAGCATCATCCAGATTTGATTTTTTGTCGAAAACAAGCCGGTGTCGGTAGGTCTGACTTAGTCCATCTACAAATAACATACCAAGCAGCTCTACATCACCAGATACCTATCTCTATTACACTCTTACGCTAGATAGCATTAGCCGCTAAGCTAATTGTTGGAGCATGGATTTCAATGGAAACATTAGCTGTGATGTTAGACTTTACTTTTCTTCGTGCATGTTTTCTCCCCTGAGATACTCTCAATTACTTTTATTATGGTTTGTTTAACGAGCAAAAAAATATACAGTTTTGAAGTGTGAGTTTTAATAAATGTTCCAGTTTGACTGACTAACCTCTTTGTTTCAACTCCGCAGCTATCGGGAGACTTTGCGAGAAATGTAAGTGTTGTCATCTGCATTTGGATAACACCAACAACCCTGTTTCAGGAACTGGAACGAATATCTGCTGCATCTGGTTTTATTGCAGTGCTACTTTGATTTCTTGGTTAAATGTACAAATTAAATATGGAGTCACCTGTAAGCTCGTCATTTTGTTGGAGGGGAAACATAAGAACAGATTCAGGCGGAGTGTGCTGAGTTGGTTATATTTACCTAATAAAACAGAGGCCAGAAAACTCGTCCACTGTTCAGCATTGTAGCTTTGTAAACCATATATTTTAAAAAAAGAAAATAATGTAGTCATAGAATGACATTTGTATTAAGAAAACTAATTGCGTGTGTTCCCCAACTCCAATTTGAAAACTGCCCAAAATTTGTCCTGCCAACACAGGTGCTTGAGACACATGGAGACATTTTGTTTATCAGAGCAGAATTACAAGACAATTAATATTTCATGTTGGAATATGTTCAATACAATAGAAAACATTCATATTTTAGTAGCCATACGTTTTGTGTTCTCCTTAATTTCATTGTATTTATTTGAAGACTTTTACTCTAAAGCAGTCTTGCCACTACCTCTCTGGAAATATCTTCCTTAAAATGACCATGAGTCTTAAATTTGCACCTTGTTTTACTTCTGGACATAACTGGAGTGAGAATTTTGAGGAAAAACTGGCATTCTGACATGAGAAGCATCTAGGAACAACATGAAGTGTATACTACAGTTAAGTTAAAAGTCCCTTCCCTGCCCCTCGGTTCTTCACCTGGCTCTCTGTTTTCCTGTGTTTTTCCAGGTGATGGGAAGTGTGTGATCTGTGATTCCTATGTGAGGCCGTGCACGCTGGTGCGTATTTGTGACGAGTGTAACTACGGCTCCTACCAGGGCCGCTGCGTGATCTGCGGAGGCCCTGGTGTATCTGATGCTTACTACTGCAAAGAGTGCACCATCCAGGAGAAAGACGTGAGTCTCTTCTGCTGCGATTTCTGTCTGCTGTGTGCTTCTCCTAACACTTCCTAAACTTTTTTTCTTTTGATTTTGTGTGCAGCGGGATGGCTGTCCTAAGATTGTGAACTTGGGCAGCTCTAAAACAGATCTGTTTTATGAAAGGAAGAAGTACGGCTTCAAGAAGAGGTGAAGAAACCGAAGTCTGGGCTTTTAGTTTTGCAGTTTTTCTAAAGCATCCACAAAAAGAACCATTGTTTTTTCATAAATAAAGCTTTTTTCTGTTTCTGTGCATTTTATTTATTTTTGCCTGAGTGTTTGTGCTTGTAGAAGTCCCTTCACAAAGATAGTCTAAAAATCAACAGACTGACTTTCGGACTGCTGAATATACCTTCTTCAATATGGTGTATGTTCCAAATTTTGTCAGAAACATGAGTTATTTCAAAACCACAGAATTAATAGATACAGAATATAGTAGAGACTAGGGATCCAGGATATATTGGCATTATATCAGTGGCAGCCGATGTTTATTTCCTTCTTGTGTTCGTGAAGGGGGAAGGTCTTGGTGATATGACTGTGGAGTGTTTAACTGAAGTAGAGAAGCAATGTGTTTTTTTTCAGTGTTGGGTGGTTGGGAAAGATGTACACCTCTTAACTATTGGCTATCAGCAAAAGTAAAATTGGATACTTATCGACTCAAATTGTCGATAGGTATTATTGTCAAACCTGCTAAACTTATGGCTTAAAAAAAGTAAAATCACTCTACTTCAGTAATATTTCATGCTGGAAAAGCAGCACTACTTCTCTAAAAGTAATCTTAGTTTTATCTTCCTTGTTACAATTTCAAACATTTCAGGTCAGATGAATTTAAATGAATAATATGAGTAAAACTAGAACACTGGCACACAAACCATGTTCTGCTGTGGAACCATTTGACATGGGATTTCCTCCCACCCCCATAAATAAAATGTGCCCAATTTTAAAGTTGGTTATTCATACATAAGCAAATTAAAAAACTGTAATAATGCCTAAAATGGGAGTTGAAAGTTGCATCTAAATATTTTTTATACCTCAAAAGATAAGATTTTAAAACAATTTCCATGACAGTTAAAAAAAAAAATTGCAAAAAATCTCCCCAAACTTTAGATTGTCACAAAAGGGTGCTCCAACCTGTTTAGGTTTTCTTTACTTCAGTGCAAAACCATTCTGAAGACTTTTTTTATTCATCCGATGTCTGTTAGTTAAAATGAAAGACAAGGGGAAAAAAAGTCCAGACCTGTGTCAACAAGGCTTTAATTTTTCATACAATATATACAAGACAGCATCACTCAAAATGCCATATGTTTAAAAAAAGAAGTAACCAGTAAGTTAAGAATTTGACCTGTTTTAAAGAAAAAGGCTGATTCGACCTCCATTACAGCACAAGGCAATAAAAATAAAAAAAAGTCAAACATTTATTTTTTTTACCCATAAAAAACCCGATTTGGAAAATAGAATCCATTACGTGACTGAAAATAATGAAGCTTTTAGTTGAATAAATCTAGAATATTCCCCTAGTAATGTCTTGTACATCCTAAACGTACAAATGCTGTTAATTTTTTTTTAAAGTGATTATATTCCTCACATTTCAAACTCCTCTTCAAATTAAAAGGACATTGTATTGAACTTATCTGATCAAAACGGAAGCACAAAGAGCTACATAAGAAAAGCTCCTTTCCCTTTTATTGTCAAAGCTGGAAAGTTAGATAACCTGAGGGTTGGTCAGAACTGGGACTGTAAACTGGGAGATTGCAAGCTGCATTGAAATGGCTTTAGACGAAGGAGATGCTTTAGATTTCAAGTCCTTATCTGTGGAAAAGAGGCCCCATCACAGTATGTATCAGAGAACACCAGTGATACAGAACAGACGCATTTAGCTTACGTGCTGCAGTAAAAATGCGTTTGGAAATAGCTAGCTTGATAGGTGAACTTATATTGCCATGTGTTAGAGATTATTTGCTCTAACTTGTATGAAACGACTGTAAATATGAACATTAAAATATCTGCAATATGATGCTTTTTTTTTCCTTTTCCCTAAAAGGGCTACATATTTTTTCTCAACCCTCCCGCAATCGTAAGAGGCATTGAATGGACCTCACATGAGCTTTTTACGGTCCCAGCGGAGTTGCGGTTGCACTGTCCCCACACGCACTTTTATCTGATTTTCTTTTGTTTGTTTGTTTTCCTCGTGGTGTTGTGAGCTGACCCTTCGTTCCCCGCTGTCTGACCGTGACATCTGCTGCACTCTTCCGAAGCCAAGTCGAGCGGAGACTGCGGGAGTGTTAAACCTGCCAGCTATGCTTACAAAGTCAACACATCTGAAGCTGAGTAAAATGGATGAGTTGAAACAGCAGACATCCTTTAGGGATGAAAGCAGGAGTCCAGTCTGGTGAGAAAGTGCTAGACGGACAGACGACAGACATCAAAGCAGGGTGTTAGAAAGCAGTTCGCCTCTGGAGTGGTAATGAAAACATAGAAATAAAAAAGTGAGCACGGCCTGGTTCTGGTTTTTCTTGTTTTTTTCTTTTCCTTTTGCCGTGTCACTGAAATCCCCTGAAGGAGCTTAAAGTTGCTGGAAGAGTCACAGTCAGACATTCCAGTGGGCAAAGACAGGCCCAGCTCTTCAAAGCAATCTGGTATTAGAGAAGTATGAAAAATAAAACTGCAAACGAAATTACCTCATATAATCTAAAACCATGGCATGGACTGCCTAAATATCACCGGACAGGACTTCAAAACTTGGGATTTCTTCTAAAAATGATCTCTTTCAGGCTACAGGTGTACAAATCAGAAAGTACACCAAACGAACAAGGCGTGCTGAAGAAGCACTTGAATATCCACCTACGTTCACCTCATTCAGAAAGGTGATAATACAAAGAATAAAAAAAAAAAAACACACAAACAACAAATGATATCTTAACATTTTACATCTCCATGGCAATGTCAGATCCTGCCTTCACAAGCTCTTCCTCTCCACCTTGACGTCATCAGATCGGTTCTTGCGTACCCCCGCCAACGGTTTGATTTATTTATTCATCAGAGAAAATAAATGAATAAATCAACTGATGTCTACTCGTCATCTGGCGGCGCACTTGAAAGAGAAGAGAACAGGGATGAATGAGCGGGCAAACAGCAGCAGGTGCTGAAGCAGAAAGAATACGTTTCTTTGTCCATCAATGGTGAATCTAACAGGAGAATCGGCTTTTAATTCACCGGCTCACTCAGAGAACGTCACTGCGTCTCATCAATAGCTCTCTTTTTGCCAGATTATGAGATCATCACAAGAAAGCTTATTTCACACATGCACCACTGAACTGTCACTTCATTTGACTCTCCAATTTCAAGACAGAAGACAGAGCCCAATTTTCACACACTGTACAATTATTACAAAAAAAGAAAAAAAAACTTTAGTTTTTTGGGGCGCACTGATCGATAGTTTCTGACCAATCACCAACTTTGGTTGAAACTAAATTTTTTTTCTTTCTATAACCAGCACAGTCAAGTGCTGGTTATAGCACTTGACTATAACCACATGACCAACATTCCAATCTTATTTTATTGAAAAATATGAAACAATACCAGTGAAACAATACAAGTTTGCTTTACTAGAAATTTAGTAGTGCTCTCAAATTAAAAAGTTGAGAGCACTCAAAATACTAAATTAACAGAAATTTTATTTTCCACATTTCTACGTTCTCTTTCACAGCAAAGCAAACGCAGACATCAACTGACTTTCAACTGACGTCTATAGATAAAATCGGTTTGGCATGCAGGAATCAGTCGCTCGATCGGTGCACCCCGACTTATTTTGACATTTCAACAAAAACTGAGCGTTTCAAGCACACCTAGGTGACATTCAGGCTATCTGCAAGGCTGGCCTGCAGTCGGCTACTTACTAAATGTAGCTCGAAAACAGGACAGTTCACCAGATGAGGCTGGATTTGTACCAATTAACTACTAATCAGAAATACATCCTGGTCACCCTCTCCACCCTATTCTACTGTCATTCTTCATGTTTAACCCAATAAACACGAAGAAAAAGTTGGGTTTTTATTTTAGCAGAATGGATTATTTGCCATCTGCTACTAACAAGCGGGACTCTGTGGGGCTGAGGTGGGACACTGCGCCATCAACTGTGAATGTGTCCCACTGACGCGTTCAAACGCGTCTCCTCCTCCTGGCCCCTTACATTGGTCCGTATTTGGATTCGTAGCGACCCACGACGTTCTTGTATCGGCCGCACTCCTTCCGCAACTCGGCCACCTCCTGCCGCAGCGCCGTGTTCTCGCGCTCCAAGAACGCCGCTCGGACCGTGATCTGGTTCTCCTTCAGTCTGCGGGCGTCTCGCGAGCGTTTGGCGGCCATGTTGTTCTTCTTCCTCCTCTGCCAGTACTTCTCGTCCTGGGAATAAGAGATGGCAAAGAGCAGATTAGACCAGAGTCCAGGGACGTTATCGGATCGCATCCGTTTGAATCTGATTCTGCCTTTTAGCAAGATGGCAGACAGCCAGTCTCCTTTGTGTTTACAAGCGAAGCTCTGTGTTCTGGGGCGAGCCTGGAGACTGAGACCGGAAATGTCGATTTCAGGAAACCGCTGAGTCACTCTGAGTTGTGAGAAGCACTGATGCTGCAGCCTATTCATTCAAAAGCACTTCAGCAATAACAACAACTTTCTCTTAATGAATCGTTTTAACACAGAGGCCAAAACCTAATTCAGTGAGCTGTTGAAATTTGTTGGATGAAATGATGTCCCTCCTTCACATCTCAGGAAATCAAAACCACACATCTTTTTTTTTCCTTTCACATCTTTTTCTAAGAGGCAGTTTAAGTACTAAAAACTATGTTTTTAGAGTAGTTTGTAATTATCCACCATAAAAGACATTAAGCTCAGAAATTTACACGAAAACCAATTTTTTAAATATGTTTCATCATAAAAGCTGTTCAAATCAGAGTTCAGTTTGTAGTTTTTATTATAAGGAAAGCATGACTACAGACAAGCTGTAATAACTGACAGCTATTTAATCCAATCCTCAGTGACACACCCAGTTGAATGGTTGAAAACATTGAAGATTCAAATTTTGACCAATATCAGTTTTTTTTGTCTGAAAAGTCGGAAAATATTCCAATAAAGTTGCTCGCTACAAATACTGAGTTTTGTTTTTACAAATATTCAAGAGAAATATGAATCCACTACAATCTGCTGCATTCCAGTCAAACCCACCAACACTTCTTGTCTTTTAAATATACAATACAGAAAACAATTTGTAAAAATCACAAGGACTTATATGCATATTGATCTCTTCCTCTCAGCCTCATCTTACCTTCTGTTCTTCAGGTACAAACACTTTCTTGGCCTTTTTTATCATGGGCTGCGGCTTGAGTTCCTCCTCACTGAACTTGTGTTTGCGCGGGTTGAACAGTTCACCTCCGGGAACGCTCGACAGGACCAGGTCTGTGGGGTCCGGCTCGTAGTTGACATCCACTTCGATTTCTTCTGGGTCGATGGGCTCCGGAGTCGCCCTTTCCTGCGAGGTGGTGACCTCTTAAGCAGACGAGCAAAATGAAAATACAGATATCAGACAGCTGCAGGGATAAAATAAAAATAACCTAAACTGACACAGATATATATTTTTTTATACTCATGTATGTATTTATTTTAATCCTTCCATGTTCCTGTTCCTATTGTGTGCTATACTGGTTTCCATGTATACAGTCTGTAGTGAACTCTACCCTCTCCACTATGCAGCCAAAACTATTTTCACTCCTGGTTTGTTTCAATGCAGTGTGACATGCTGTAACCAAGGTCACAGCATATCATGTTTCTAACCATCTATAACCACCAGACCACCTAAATATTAAAGCAGATTTTCATTTTAACATATCTGATGTGTACATAAACAAAATAGAAACCACAAAAAAAGCCAACTTATTACCAAGTTAAAATACAAAATGGGGGGAAACGCAAAATAAACTTGTAAATGGTGAAGGACTTGGCATAGACTGATGATGTGCATGAGATTTCTTTTCTATCATTTCTGAGTTCTACAATTATATTATTATGACAGCAATTCTTATTTAAATAAACAATATTAAAAATATGCATTCAGGGAAAAAAGTTGTTTAATATCAGGATATTAAATAGAAATGATTAGCTTCAGCAAGTAGAAAAGTACAAAAATACTTCAGCTGTATTTACATGGAAACATTGTGTTTTTACAGGTGAGACCACTTCTCTGTTTGATGATAAATACTGAGCTATGCTACTGATCAAAACTTGTCTGAAAATAATCGTGAATTTGCCCAATACATTGTATTTCTAGAATTTCTGAATCATAATTTGAACAACAAACATTTCCTCAATTTACAGAATAATGCGATATCTGCATAGGTTTCTCACTCACCTGTACTGACGTCACAGGTAATGTCCAAATCACTCTTTGTGATGATCACCACTTCCTCCTCGCACCTGTCCAGCTCCGTAATGGGCAGCAGGATCACGGGCTTGCTCTTTACTTTCTCAGTTCCGGCCTGGCTCACTTCTGGGACTCCCTTTAAAGTGGCGTTGTCGGGCGACGTCGGGATGCCGTTCTCCATGAGGAATTCCTCCAGGTCCATGTACTCCAGGTGGAAGCTCTCACCGTCATAGGGAATGGTTTTATCCCAGATAGCAGGGGTCAGCGCGGCCGAAGGCCCCATGTCGCTTCCCCCTCCGGCCAGGTCGGCGCTGCCTTCCAGACCCAACTTCTCCTTATCCGTGTCTGAAAGAGGCAGCAGCAGGTTACGGTTGCACTTCTTTATTAAAAAGGTGTCTTACAAAAAATAAAGAAAGAAAGAAAACAAAGGGAGTTTTTTTTCCAACATGAAAACAATTCCTGAGCGGAACAAAAATGTGTGAAAGACGGGGAAAGTGAGCAGCGAGCTTGTGGTTTTGACATGCAAGAGGAGGTGACGGAGTATGCAGAGGCACAGTCCACTTTAAATATACGTTTAGACCTGCAACAGGAGTTAACATGTCACTCCTTCAGTGAAACAAAAGGACTTCGCTTTTGCCTCCAAGGCAAAACGAGAAGTTTAATCACCTATAGGGTGTTCAGATAGAAAATAAATCAGGTTAACCATTTGACTGCCAACTAAAATTTGTAGTGCGAACGAAAAAAATTTGGTTTTAGTAAATGAAAAAAAAAAAAAAAAAGTTTTTTTCACTAAGTAGAGTGGGAGGAGCTAAGGGAAGAGCCCATGGCTGACACTTTGATGCCTGAGTCAATCAGTAGGGGAATGTTAGAACCAGACAGGTATGGCCACCTTTTCGGTATGAAGCCTTTAGAAACCACATTTCAAGTTAGGCCTGTCGCAATAAATCAATCCGTTGCATGATAAATTGGAACGAGCTCAATCATTTCTATTTGCCCGATTTATCATTTCCTTTCTTTGTCCCAAAAACTGAATAATAAAAGTCTTCAGCCTGGTGCTTTGGTCTCAATCAGCCATTTTTTTGAAGGACAATTTTGTTTACAGACACGTCATAATTTAGATATTTCTTGTTCCAGTGTCAAAAATTTGTTAAAAGTTTATCGCTCTTTGAGAATGTTTTCTTGCAATATTATGCCATTACCATTATATTAGTTGAAAATGGTCTCAAAATAACAATACTTTTATCTTCTGGGATAATCTATCGTTCAACAAAATTTGTTATTGGCCTATAATAAATAGCCAATAAAAAATGTGTTCACTTGAGGACATCGAAAGTGCTAGTGGCGCCCCCTGGGTCATGGCACCCTGGGTCGTGACCTACTCTAAAAATAGGTCACCATTTGTGACCTATTTGTGCAGTGAGTGGCAAATTACTTGAAAATAGGACAGAGAAAACCGTCCAAAGCTTCACTGGGACTTTGACATTTTAGCTTGCAGTACCATCCGGCATCCGGACCGCATCGTCACCCTGCCCACGCAAGCCCCTCCCGCCTGGACTCAAATACCCGCGACCAGCCAGTACAGGACGTCCTAGTTCTTCATCCACCGTCCATAAAACCAGTAGCAGTGGTTTATGCGCAGCTGTGTTTTTGTAGGAAACCTACAGTAACCCAATGTTGTTGCTACCCTACAATATTTTGCCTGAACAGTGAGTGCTTTCTGTCCAGGAGGCATTTATAACGAGACGAGAGCGACCAGATCTCGCGGGAAGCTACACTTGCACCAAACACAGAGGATACTAACCTAAAAGCCAGATTAAATGTTTAATGTCGACGCGGAATAAGACGTGAGCGTCAACGAAGCTACATTGAAAACACGGGGCGTGTCTAGAAACATCTAGACTGTGAGCTGTGTCAAAGGAGCAGAGGCCGCTGTGAACAGAGGCCATGTTTCTATAGACGATGCTAATGTAGTTATAGCTTTCTCAGTCGCTTGTATTGGAAACCCCGTTGTAGTAAACGGCGGTCTCGCGCTTCTCCCTCCGTTTTTAAAGGTCTGAGAAGTCAGTTTTTACAGGTCCACTCTATCTCTCTCTCTCTCTGCCAATGTTTTTCTCTTACCGTCGTCCCCGTCCAGTATGTTCGGTGGAGGCATTTCCATTATTTTCTTCAGAACCACCGGGAACGAGCTCGGAGGCTCTCCGGCTGTTTCCAGCTTTATGTGAATCGGCTCCACCGACATGTTTCCCTCTTCTCTTCTCTTGTTGTTGTGCACGGCGAAAGAAGCGGACTGCGCTGTTTGCCACTAAACCCTGAGTTGACCGTCTGCGATATTACTTATTCGTAAAGATATAAGGCAGTTTGTTGACACGAAAACGCTGAAAAGTTGCTCGAACGTCAAAGCATCGCAATAAGTTCGCTCCTTGAAACCCACTTCCTCTCAAAAAAAAACAACAAAAAAAATTTATTGAGGTTTTGGTGTACTGGAGGAAACCAAGCCTTCTTATTAACATGTCTGCTCTTTCGATTGGCGTGCTGGACCGCACCTCATCAATATTAATTGAGTTGCATGAGGAGGCGGAGCTGTGGGGTAGGAGCCGCGCTTCTATTGGTTAACAGAGTTATATATGTTTCACGGAGTTGTGCAAAAAAACAAAAAAGACCTGTCACGCGGACAAACGTATTAATTTTTAGTCAAAACACCGCACATTACACATATTGAACCAGCTGTTGCTACCTATTTCTGTCAAAAAAGCTATCAACGCACCAACTTATACGTTTTAGCGTAACTTCTGCTTAGGGGCGGCTTTGTATGACACGTCAGTCCCTCATTTCACGTCAAATTAACCAAATTCCCAAACTGGCAACAGAACTGTAAACTGGCTCATCGCGACGAGCCTCTGCCTTTGCGCTGCGGCGCCGCTCACGTGGGGACACACGTGAACCGCTTACATATCTACTGGCTCCTTCCAGCCCCGCGGCTCTGTATCTGTGTCTCACATGCAAAGGGTGCGCAAAAAGGGCGGCCGCGGTGGAGAACGTAGTAATTATGCATGCCTGTCTGACACCTTCAGGTGTCAATTTCTCCTGCAGCCCGGCTGAGCAGAGACACCAAGGGCAAAGAACCTGGACGTCTTGTCCAGAAGACATGGCAAGGCAGAATTAGCATGACCAGGTTAGTTATGGGTAAATAAAAAAGGGGGGGTTGTGATCATAATGTACATTCAAACACTTGTACCCCATGTGTCTTGCCAAGGAAACCACTGCAAGCTGGAGACGACCCAAGACAAGCAATCTGCATATCCTGTTACGTTTTTGTTCCCCCTTTTTGCCACCAAAACATTTCATATGAATCGTTTTTCGAACAATGATCTCGTTTATCAGGTGAGGGCCACTCTCTCCCCGATGTCAAATGCTTAATGGCAGTTGTTGCTGTCAGAGGTGAAACAACCAGTTTATTTTGGCATAGGGAGCATTTACTTTTTTCCACACCGCACCAAATTGTTCACTAGACTTTTCCCTTAAATGAAAATGATGGTTTGAAAAAAAAAAAAAAACATTTTGTGTCTTTGGACAAATTAAAAGTGTTTGATGGTCTAAAAACGCAGAAACAGGAGAAATCTGTAAAGCAGATACTTTTTCACAACAATGTAGTAGTTAGGAGGTATTTGGTATGCGTATGTACAGTATGTACGGTCTGTACATATTTGGCCAGCATTGCGAGTAACTACAACAAGCACGCAACCCTAGAGCTGTAAAAGACTTTTATGGCAGTAGAAGGGGCCCCAACGATTCTTTGTGTAAAAAGGAAACACGTGTGACTTCTTTTAGGTACTGCTTGTGCTGACAAACGGTTGAAGTCATGAGTTTGCTGAAGGTTAGGCGCTATATGTCATTTTTTAGCTGCTCTGAAAAAACAAAAAACAAGTGATTGAGACATGCTTCGTGTTCTGATGCTTATCTAAAAGCAATTCTTGATCACGAGACTTTGAGTTTTGAGGCGACTTCTTCATCGCAATTCAGAACACTACTTCTCACTTCCTGGTCATTTTTTGTCTTTCTCGCTAGAATTTCCAATTTAGTTTCACTATTGTGGTCAGCTTAAGGCCTCCTACGACACAACAGCAGCTTCAAAAGTGGAAACTGGCATTGATTTGTTACGGCTAATCTCCTGACAGAAAGGCATCATGGGATACAGTGAAAGAGAGAACAAGCTGGTGGCCAAGATGGGGCATAAAATTAAACCTAGAGAAGGTCTTTTGCCATTTTTATTTTTACATCTCCTACATTTTCTCTTGCTTATTTTTTTGTACTTGAATACCAAATGGAATCAAGGAACAGCTGCGAACAGAAAACACCCACTTCTATCTGAGAGAAGGTTCTTGTGTTTTGTCCTGTTCTAGAATGGCAGACAGTGGTCACCCTTGTTCAGGGAAGCTTACATTTAACCATGCCTGCTGCGACTGTGGTCATTATGGAAAATTTTTAGAGACACTATTAAACTGTTGACTATTGTTGGGTGTCCTGCCAGGGAGGAGAAGCTGCTTGAGCAACCGACGTGGAACGAGCTGACAGAGTCAGCGCGCACGGGATGCGGCGAACACATTTCTTTCTGGCTAGGAAAAACGTCCAACAGGAAACTGGAGGGGTTATTTACAGCTTTAAGGGACACAAAGTAGAGCTGGAAAAAAAAAAAAACAAGAAAACCTTGCGACTGTAACATTATCGAACACTGCTACGACAGCTCCAAGCCGTACTACTTGACCACAGCCGTACTCAGTTACAACATTGCCCACGGTAACTGTGTTTCCATCACGAATGTGTGCAAAGCTTTTTAGATATTTTAATGCTGAAAAAACTAATTTTCCTACTGCGGTGTATCCGACAAACAGGCGTGATTTTAATTTGTTTAAAAACAAAACTGAGTTTTCTCGTACAAGAAGATACTCTGCCATCTTTGGGTAAAATTTTTCATAATATACTAGATTTAAAAAATAATTTAAAAAAACAAATCCTGAAACTTATATTTCAAAACAGAGCCTCATAAAGTGTTTGGACCATTTCTCTTTCCCGTTCTAGTATGACCCTGCCATCTTTGTTTCTGTATCAACTGGCTCTGCTTAATGATGACCAGCGGTGCCCTCTTCTGGACGGCAGCCAAACTACAGCTGTAAAAGGTGTAAGCCCACATGGTCATTTCATTTTTAAATGCAACCATTTGAATCTAATAAACCACTAAACAACAATCAATTGAAAGCCCATTGATTGTTTGGATCCCTATTAGCAAGACTACCAACTTCAGTCAGCTAGTAAAAAAAATAAGTAAATAGTTGACTGCCATGAAAACCAAACCCTGACTGGTACAGCTTTGACCCACCACTACTTCAACGAAGCCAACCCTTCGTTGACCCCCAATGAAGAGTCGGTTTCACTGTTACTCTTCAGGCAAGATCCTGCAATTTGAAATCAACGTGGTTTACTAACACGCATAACATCATTGTGAGGTTTCAAGCGGAGACAAAGCAGAATGGTAATATAATTTAATCATTTAATTCCACTCCCTTTTCCAGACATTGACTCAACAGAAACGTATGGAGCCCGACACTTCAAAGGGACAGATATCACTGATCTCTGCTCACCCAAAGTAAACCTTCTACCAGTTTATCTCTCCTTTCTTTTTAGAAGGGGGCGTGGCCCTGTGCTTTCATGCAGATGTGAATGTACTTTGGAACATTAAGGAACTCTGATGAAAACATACATTTATCACAGCAAATCAATTTTGCCCACCAAACTGACAGCGTCAAGTGGAGGCAAAATAACTTCCTAATGACTAAATGAATCCCGTGCACTGAAACACACTCCTCTACTGAATTACGCAATCGCAAAGTAGTGACCATGTCCGATTCCCATGCAAAAGCCACTCGATCTCCGTCTTAAAAGGATGTGCCACACCTTGGATTGTGCATGTGAACCGATCCCCCCTCCTCTGTGCTGAAACTCCAAACCTTCGGACTCCTTTCTGGAGCCAGGAGTTCATTTTCCTGCAGCCCAGCTGACACCAGATTACACAACCAGCCCGCTGCGACTCAAACATGTCTGCAGTTTCTCACCGTCTCTCAAGATGTGATCCGAATTGCAGGCAGAAACAAGCCGGGCAACGATTCACCTGAGCCAAATGTGCAACTTGACTTACCATTGTCGTCAAAGTTCGGGAGAGTGAACGGGTGCTCAAGGAGAGACCTGAAAATCTCGGGGATTTCTGTAGTCATGTTTTGCTTTTTTGTTTTTCTCCTTTAACCTGGAATTAAGTAAAAATAATAATAATAATAAAAATAAATAAAACGTCTCAGGGCGACAACTTAAGCTTGTAGGGGATTAAAACGAAAGCGAGGAAGACAGCTCACGCACCGACCCGCAACCTGTTGGGCTTGTGACTTTAACGGGTCCCTCGCTGCGAACTCTGGACAAGTTACTTAACGAGGCCCCGCCTCCGTTCGCCGCCGTCAGCCAATCAGCAGCGCGCGTTACCTGGGAAATAAACGGAGCGAACGCCGACTGGCTCGCGGTGTTGTTCGGTGCGACTTTAACAGCCAATCACGAGACGCAGTTACATTACTTAAGAGTAAAAAAAAAAAAAAAAAGTGTGATAAAAATCTTCTTTTGACCAATAAATTAGGCCAGAACGAGACGTAATACTACTCAGATATCCGCAGAATTTCTCAGTGAGTTTTCAAACAATCTTAAATTGTACTAGTGAATTCAGCTCGGTATTATGGAAGTGTGGGCCAACATCACCTGAGCTGTAACTTCAAACAAATACGTGGATTTGGTGCAAATTGAGGCAAATAAAATGAGCAGGTTAACATTTTGTTGACTAAAGTATCCACTAGGATTCTACTGATTAAGACAGTCCCAAAAGTTTTGGTGCAAGCCATGTTTTTTTTATACCGAAAACACAAAATGACACCTGCATTTTGCAGAGCAGGTTCAGTGGACTTAAGCCTGCACGTGCAGAAAGGTTTGGTAGAATGTTCTACAGACACGTGCTCAACTAATTCCATGCCAACATAACAGGGGATTTAAGCTCAGAAGTTATGCTCGCATGTTTGGAAAAAATAGCGGAATTATGATACACAAAATTCAGAATTAATGCTAAAGTCCTAGTTATGGTAGCAAGTTTATGGCGTTAAGGCTTTTACATTTTATTAGCCCTTTTGGGCCACCGTAGGTTTTCCAAAATTGAATAATTAGCAAGGAGTGTACATGTAAGTAAAGTAGTCGCATAAATCCAGATGTTCTGTGAAATGCCTCAGAGGTTTGTCAGATAACGTTAGTGAACAAACATCCTGAATTTGAGAACACAAAGATGAGTCAGGACACAAATGTGGGACAGTGGTTTTGGGCTAGAAAACAACGTCCAGGAAGCTACTGTAACTTAAACATGGCACAACGAGATGGACAAGAGAGCAGCCAAGAGCTGCCCCCGGTATCTCTGGATGAGCTGCAGAGAACCACTGCTCAGGAAGACTCTGAGCAACAACACCAGACTCCAAAGATTTACACGAAAGAAGTGAAAAACTATGTAATTCACTTTTCACCACCACAAAATCTGAATTAGACACAAACATTACAATTCCAAAGTGACTGAATGAAGTTCCGAAAGTGTGAATAATTTTGCAAAAAAAGAAAAAAATATATATAAAGCACAGTCACACTTTTTTTTTTTCTAAAACATTTTATTGAACGCTTCCAAAAGATTTTGGTCCACTTGTGTGATCATGAACTTCCAAAAAGGGAGGAGGAAAGGAAGATTAGAGGAAACAACCAAACACATAAAACTGTAACAAAAATAAAACGTGAAAAATAAAAAACAGGCTTTCTGCCCCTTCCTATGTCCCTGTCGTTTTCTGTGAAATTCCAGAAAACAACTTCAATATGCCGATGACCAGTTGATGGTGAACTTCTTCAGTAGCTGCATTCAACCAAAGGAGGGAAAACAGGCCAGGATGAGTCACATGAATGTTTCCAGAGAAGACAGTTTGTAGCTGAGGGCCATGTCATTTCACTGCAACATGAACTTCAGCAGCATCAGAATGAAAGCTCTTTTTGTTAAAACAAACCTTCAAATTATTTAGGGAAAATTTAGCCCAAAGAGTATATTTTAACTTAATGACGCTGTATATAACTTTTATAAAGAATTTGTTTTGTTTGTTTTTTTACATTTTTGTTAAAACTGTCACCATGTCATGACAGTATATGAGACAGAAAATCTGTGAAAATGTTGATCTCCTCCATCTCCTCTTTGAGCTTCTTTTGCAGCCTGAAGAAATGCACCAAAAACAACCAATCAGAGCCAGGGGGAGGGTCTTAGTGCTGTCAATCAACCCTCTGAACTTGCCGTGAAAAGTGCTAATGCAAACTCTGTTTCAGGAAAATTGTGCACCATCACCAGTGGCCATGCTAAATAGTCTTAGCATTCATGGGGAAAAGCTGTGCAGCGCACACAAAGGCGAGATTGACAGCGCAAAGACCCGCCTTCTAGCTCTGATTGGTTTTCGAGTTTGCACTGGTATGAGATTAACCATCTCATACCATACTGTCACAACATAGTAACAGTTTCAACAAATCTACTTCTTTATAAAAAACTTTTTTTTATGAAGTATCATGTTAGCAGTATTTGGAATTACATGGAAACCTAACAACACTCCTCAAAACATTTTCGTCATGATTCACATCCCTTCTTGACGACGCACAGTGAGCAGAACTGACGTCCGTCATGAGTTACATAATCATTTCTGGGCTTTTGCCAACACTAAAGAGAACGCTCACCTTTAATGCTTTTTTTTATTACCATTATTGTTTATATCTTAGCTTTTAAAAAGATGCCTGAAGACACACATACGTCATAAAAAAAAAAACCTCCTGTAACCTTCACGCTTCGCATTTTATTTGAACCGTTCGGATTTTCAAAACGACTGACATGTTCCTGTTCACCACTCTGGTGGGGACTCATGTTGAAACGGATGTGTGTCGAGCTGAAGTTAAAGATAAAGAGCGTTAGGAGTGCGGCTCTGAGCCTTTTATCTTCAAAAGATAAAACCGATTTTCTGATCACAGCACTTTTCACAGCCACAGGAAAAAATAAAGAAAAAAAAGGAGACAGGCCACCGTTTCTTATCTAAAACATCTTATAAAGGATGTCTAAGTATAATCATAGGTTATCAGGTATCATATACTGTATATAGTAAGTAGGGTTATACAATAGGGGTATGTATGTATCTTATAGGTGTAGTATAACGAATAAGGCGCTATATGGGAGTATACAAGCCTCTTTGCGCTCCTTTATGTCCAGATCCATCCTTGACTGATCAAACTGTAGAGACAGAGCTGTCTGCAGTGGAGCGCAGAGGCGTAATTACCGTCAATTATTATATTCGTACATAGATACATATATAAAGAGAAAGGTATACATTGCAATTAACATACATATATCAATAGCATATAGAAGAGAAATAGGAATAGCAATAATTATAGTCATCATATTCATCATAATACTAGGAGTGATAGTAATACGATCCCCTCAAGGAAGCTAATACCTGGACTGTTCCAGACGGAGGCGGGATTACGGAAAGCAGTCGAGTCACGTTCTCTGCAACTGAGTCCGTCGTCTTTTTTTTTTGGTTGTTTTACATAATCACATTCCACTCTACGGTTTGGATGCGTCATCTTCCTTAAACCCGTGAAATAAAGCTCCACCGAGTTTCAGTCGCTAATTAGATGCAAACGTCTTCAATTATCAACGCTGCTTTCACCGTAATTATATATCAATAAGGTCGCCTTGTCTCTATTCTCAGTGTAGACCATCTTCACCTTTATTTTCAATTAACTAGCCCCGTCTGGAACAACCCACAGTTAAGGGAAAAAATTTTTCTCAAAATAAAAGAACAAAAAAACAAAAACACTGTAGTCATCTATTTCGGCGATACAAGTTATATAGCAAAACCTCAATAACAAGAAGTTTATCTATGTAATCAATACAAGTTTTCCAGGTTACATATTTATTAAGCTTAACTGCTAAGTTATTTATTATTAGTAGTATGTATATCATATGTATGTATAATATGCGTGTAGCTGAATAAAGACATACCCTCATCATGTCTACATTAAAAGGCTAGAATAAGATGGCAACACATTTCCTGCCTGTTTTCATGTGCGTTGTCTGTGTGTGTGTGTGTGTGTGTGTGTGTGTGTGTGTGTGTGTCGCGTGTTTTTAGGCACGGTATGCGGCGTGAATCCTCTCCATGTCTCGGGCCCTCTCCGACCAAATGGGGAGAAAATATTTGGGGCTTATGGGGGTCAGACGACAAACATTAGGTTTCCAAACTGAAGGCTGCAGGAGTTCCCAACTGAAGACTTGAACCAGGAAGTCACAGAAAACATTTGTTATCTTTATTTGGAAAAAGCAGGTCAGCGATTGGATGCCTAATGTGCTTAAACTGGATCATGTTTTCTGTGTTCCTCCTACACCAACTTCAGTCAGTTTATAGGAACAAGGACCGAAACGTCTTCTTCTTCTTTACCTTTCGTTGCCAAAAACTCATTTTAATCTCTCTTGCATATATGAGAGGGGAACTTGAATCTCTGCGTGATCCGACGCAAGGAGCATCTGATGTGAAACTGAAAATGTTCTGGGCATGTGCGCACATACATTCTACAACATTAACATCCTAAATGACTTACTTCCTTGTTTTTGAAGGCCTGTGCAGGCGTTACATTCAGACTTTTCCACCAATATGGCGGATATTAACAAGGAAGCGCAACTCCCCTTGGGAAAGAAAACTGCTAAAATAAAAAATAAAACATCTTAATTTAGTTTAATTTCTCCGTTTAGATTCCTGGAGAGGAAAGAGAGCAGGATTTGGTCATTTAAGTTTAGAGAGGCGTGTCAACATGATATCTCTTTTTGCCAGTGGTTTACAGTTTCAACTCGTATTAGGAAGCACTGGGAGTTTCAGCGTTAAAAACAAAGCAGATCGACGGACTGCGACCAGCGCAGCCAAATGTGAATCGTTTCAGTGCTAAGAAGAAGAAGAAGAAAAGAGTTGCCAGGGGGACACAAACTCTAAATATTAGGGAAGTAGACTGTTAGAGGAAAACTAGGCTGTTGAATTCCTGCAGAAAGACAAAAAACCCCCGAAGAAAAACGTTAAAGCCTGACTTTCAGGTCTCGCTTCGTAAGCCTTCTCTTCATGATAACTGGTGCCTGTGGGTTTGTGTGTTGCGTGTAAATGTCTGAGTGCGTGAATATGTGGTCATGGGGTTCGAACGTCCTGTGGGCCCGCCGGGCCGCCGTCTCACAGGTGGTCCGACTGGCTGGGTGACGGGCGGTTCGGCCGCGCCTGGTCATGATTGGCTCACCGCGGTCTCCATCTGCGGCTCAGCGATGATCAGATGCGTTTCCAAAACGAGCGACCATCAGAGGTCATCGCCGTCTGACAGATGCTGGCCTCCCTACAATGATGCAAAAAGAAAAATAAATAAATAAATAAAATAAATCACCTCTCTGATAAATCAAAAATTGAACCAAGAGAAGCTAGCAGGTTTAGCAGCTGCAGGTATTAATACTAAAGCTCAGTGTATTTATTACTATCCACTACTACGCAATAAAATCCATTTATTCGCTTATATAAAAGAAACAATTTTGTTTATTTCTCTCAATAACAGAATTAGAGTGAAAAAGTAGGGCGATAAAACAAAAAATTCAAAGCAATATAAATTAATGCAATAAAGTACATCATGTGAACAGCAGTACGGTATGAGGGTTTTGCTTGATAAAGTTTTATTTTATTTTTTTACTTTATTCTAAAACCTTAAAAGAGAAATATAATGTTGATTCTGTAATTAAAAGAAAATGATTAAATAAGCTAGAACATTTCTGAAGAAATTTAAAAGGGACCTGCTAAAGTGTCAGGCATTCTTATGCTAAAAATAAGCATCAATGCTAAGGTTAGCTTAAATGCTATCACTTGTATATGGACTTACATTAACTTACTCCATAGAGTATGGTAAACACAGCTAATGCCTTAAAAATAATTTTAAAAATCTTATTTTAGCTGTAAGGCTAACATTAGCATGAGGGCTATTCACTAGCATGTAAAGTGTCTAGCATGTTGACATTACCAGTAGGGTGCATAGGAGAGCAACGCACTGCGCTCTAATGAATTGTCATGACTGGCACCAATTAGCATCATCTGTTATTTTTAAAATCAGAAATATAATTTAAAAAAATAAACTGTTACCAGCATTTCCAGCTCTGGGGATCTTTACCCACTTACCAGGTTTTCTGTGTAGTCTGCTGTTATGGTGACCTGCTTGTCGTCGGGGGGCGGAGTTACAGCGGAGTTCTCCGTCCGTCTGTTCTGATTGGTGAGCTGCAGCCACAGTTCATACATCTGTTGCATGTCTCTCACTGGAAAAAAAGGACGACAAAAACGAGCAATAACTTCAAAAAGAAAAGAAAGGTTTAAGCTCGTCTTTATTTTAAAGAACCTGAAGAGCAAACTTCAGTTAAAAAAAATGACAACTGATAGTAAAGAAACAGAGCTGAAGTAAAGATAGGATCACTTTTCGTTCATCCCAGATCAGAACCGATGTTAGGACTGAGATTGTGTATTCCAGACTCATAACAATTTGATTATTTTGGAAATCTTTGGCTTTAATAATAAAAAACAGTACATTTTGTCTTAAAAATGTACCATTACCCTTTGAAATGTTCAGTTTTTTTGGCAAAAATGTACTCCTCTATGACCATGGTATTTATTTATTTATTAAAATCTTATGGCTTTAATCCTCTGTCATTCTTCATAGCTTAACTTTCTTTATCACAGAGTGTGAAGAGGAAGTGGGAACTCACAGTTGTTGTTCTTCATGTACGTCCACACGTCCCTCTCCTCCAGGCTGTGTGCAAAGGAGCAGTTCCCAATATAGTGGCACTTCTTCTGCTTCATCACATGCACACACATCTGCTCCACAAAGACAGCACATCACTTTACATCAATAGGACTACAATTACTTACTAAACACTTTGTTTTTTTGTTCAGTTTTACAGATCATCGGGTTGCCTTCGTTCGAATGCTTTTTTCCCCCCCCAAGGACTGTGGAAAGACTCACGTCGTATTGCTGTGGGTACGAGCGTGAGAAGGGCAGAGGTCGCACAACAACCCACTTCTTCTTCTCGAAGGATTTCACCAGCAGGACTCTGCGTTCCTTTGTCCAGCTGCAGACGAGCGGAAGATGAGGTCAAAAGACAACCAGGTCAGGAAGCGGACAGGTCTGGACTCCAGATCCTACCTGTGCCGGGCTTTGGCTGTGCAGTACTTCAGGTTCTTGTCGGGCTCGTTGACCTGACCTTCTCGCCAGCACTGGCCACAGACAAACTTCATTTTCAGGTTGAGGGGGCGGCCCCTTCCTGCCCCTCCGACCAGGCCCCCTACCCCAACACCTCCTACTGGACCCACTCCGCCCGCTACCACGCCCTCCCCGCCCCCAAGGCCCGCCATGCCCCCTGCTGGTAGGCTGCTGCCCGGATGGGATATGTGCAGTGGCTGAAAGAGGCAGAGAGGTTTCTGTTACTACAGACAAGAGTCCTTGCAGACCTGATTCACTCAACACTTATTAGAATTTTCTCCAAATTTAACAAACCTAAATGTTTCGCCATCCTCAAATAATGTTTCCCCCCACATTTAACTAGAGTTGGAACGTGATTAAAACCACCCCTATCTGAAAGTAAACCACACCCCACACCTTGTGCTGCTTCTGTGAGTTCTGCTCCAACCTCTGCCAGTGTCGTTTGGACTCCTGCACCATCTCTTCATGGGTAATTCCTGGAGACAAACATCACACACAGTGAAAGGAATAATAATGCAACGTTATTTAACGGTATGGCATCTTAGAACAGAGAGTTAATACACATGACCAATAAAGAGAGAAAGAGGAAGAAAGAAAAAAGTTTTAAAAAAAAGACAAGAGAAAAGGGGAAAAAGAAAGGACAAGATGAAAGAGAAAGGAGAAGGAAAAAAGAACAGAGCTTAAGGAAAAAGTAGGAAGATAGAAAAACAGAAAAGAAGCCAAAAGAGACAAAGAAAAAAAAGACAATAGGATGAAACAAAGAAAAAAAGATGAGAAAGAAAAAGTGAAAGAAAAAATAGGAAGCAAAAAAAGAATAAAGAAAGAAAACAGAATCAAAGAAAAGAGACAAAAGGAAGCGAGGAAGAAAGAGCTGGACAGATGAGGAAGGTGTGGATAGAGCAAGAGAGAGTGAGACGGATGGATGATGGATGGTACTTCCTGTGTCCTGCGTACCAGTGTCCTGCTGTAGAACCCAGCATTTGAGCTCGATGACGGAGTGAGCGAAGGAGCAGCTGTCCTCGCGCTGGCAGCCGTAGCGAACCTCGTGGCGACAAATGTCGAACTGGCAGAGCGGGTGCAGAGGCCGAACCTTGCTGTAACGCACGTTGGCTGACCTCACCACATGGACCAGGCACCTGCAGGACCCATTCACAGTCGTTCAGAGCAATACGCTCCAAAAAACGATTTTACTTGCATATTTTTTCAGTTCATTTGAAGGAAAAAGGAGATTTATACGAAGCGCAGACGTTCGCTCACTTGTTGTCGTCGAATGGGTGCCGTGCTGTGAGGTTTGAGCAGACCGCCAAGTTCTCTTTGCTGCGTTTACTGATGATCCGAGGCTTACTGTCAAAACATTCCTGCACAAGAAAAAATAAAACTGATATAATAAGGCAATAATAATGACTGAAGTGGGACCTCGAGGGCCGGCATCTTGCACGTTTTCGTTCTCTCCCTGATGGTACCAACAACCTTTTCAGCATGTCAGTGTTCTTCTTAGGCCTCTAATGAGCCATCATTTGATCCAGGTGCGTTAAACCAGGGAGAGAACTAAAACAGGATGCCGGCCCTCGAGGACCCACTTTGGACACCCCTGGACTAGGTCATCAAATCCGTCTGTCAACTACGTTGCAGATGTTTCAAAATACTGACATCTGCTGGATTTTTAATGTCCAGCAGATGTCAGTATTCAGTGACACAGTATCAATACAGTTTTGCTATGGGTCGAAACGCTTCATGACGCCTCATCTACCCATCACTAAACAGGAGATAAACATATTACACTAAGCCCCGCCCCTCCTCACCTCACAGAGGAACATGAACATGCCCATGTGCAGCTGGAGCAGCCTGGTGACGCTGAGCGCGCGCCTCTCCGTGCTGCCCAGCGGGTCGAACAGCAGCTCTCGGCTCAGCGCTCCCTTCCTCTCTTGCGTCCACACGTCGATCTCTTCCTGGCAGTAGGCGAACGTGCAGTTCTCCCCGTACTGGCACTCCTGGCGCTCCTGCACCTCTGTCGGACACATCAGATGTTGAAGATTTCCCCCCCACGGGCCAAAGCCGATTCAACAGTCGATTTCAAACGCAGATTTAGATACCTTTGCAGAGAACGAACGCCCCCAGGAAGTTATTGCGAGCGGGTCTGGGGCGGATCCTCTTCCAGGTGGGGTCGTCTGTGTTTCTGAGGCGACACAGCAACACGTCCCTCTTGCAGCGGTGAGCTGCCTCCGGCTGGTACTTGTAGTCCATCACTCGAGGACCTTTAAACGGGCGCAGAGTTTTACCTCTAATCTACATATGATTGTTTCAGTTCAACTCAAACATCTTCCTTAGTTGTCATAACTAATAGAACTAAAACAATTTATCAGATTGATCATTTATGAATTTTTGAAATAATCATTGACTAATTTAGTGACTGATTAATCGTTAACCGGAGTTTTAGCTCCCCGAGTTCAAGTTTACAAAATGATTTTATTTCCCCATAGTATTTTGTTTTTATTGTCATATGACTTGATTTTTTTATCAATACAACTGTATTCTTTGTAAGGAAATAGAAGCTGTAAAACATGCTTGGCGTGCCGACATCACTCTCAACTACAGAAATACAAAGCACATTGGTGAAAAAAATAAAAATAAAATTTCTAAAAATGTATCTTTCAAACACCAACAATTTGATGAGGAGGCAGGATTGGTTTATCATCTCGCTCTGGTGTGTAGGCATTCCTTATAAAAAGAGGAATGCCTACTGAGTAACTGAAGACATTTACTCAGATATATTTACTTGAGGAACTTTTTGGGGGAAAAAATGTAGTTTTAGCAGTATTTTCACTCGAGTGATTTTATTATGAAGTATCGCTGCTCTCACTTGCAGTAAAATCTCTGGATCCTCTTCCTACTGTGAGTAAGCTCAGAGAATGAAGATCAGGTTTGTTTCAACCAAAATTCACCAGACAGACACAGACCTGCAGTTTCTCTTAAGGTTTCAAAAATTTTACTCTGAAAGAAACTGATTTGGAAAACTGTTTCTTTGGCCTGATTTTATCAATATGTAATTATGCTATTTAAATTAAACATTTTGGTTTTAACCGGTGACATTTAAGGATCCTACCTATTCGGCTGTAGCAGGCATGACAAGCCTGCCGAAACTCGTGAGTGGCAGCCAGAGGATTCCTGGAGAGAAGCGAGAGGTTGGTTCCTCCCGGTCCATTCTGAAAGAGAAAAGTGTGACCAAAGAGTTAGACTCCCTCATAATCACAATTAAAACCCTAAAATAAGATTTTTTAAAAAGTGGGACATAAGTGAGCATTTTACTCACCGTGTGCCCAGCGCTGTGGTTGCGCATTCCAGGGATGAAGCTGTGACACACTCGTCCCCCTGAAGACAGAAACAAAGACGCTGATATCAGACGGCATGTTGCAACGATGCCGACTCACCTCTGATGACAGCATCAAACACTGCGACCTATCAAATTCATCCGCAACTAGGGAGCATCAGTCGCTTCTCAGCGTCTTGTCGAAGTACGGCAATTGCCTGAACCTCTGCACGTTTTTGTCACGTTATTTAATTTGATTTATTTCAAACAAGTTTATTAAAAAAAAGGAAAGAAAAAAAAAAAACAGCAAGTAACCAGCAGGACAAGAGATGACCTGCACACAGAATCAAACAAAAATAATTTGCCTTCCACTTCTTTCTTGTTAAAGAGGAGTAGGAAGAACACTTTTTCAATCCTGCTCCTTATATTGGATTAATGAAATGGATCACCCACCAACTCAGTAATGATCAAATGTTGTAATTCGAAAACATGCTGTGGTTTTCAAATGCCTGTTCAATTTACTGTGCTGAAAATATGATGATAATATTATGTCTTTATTTGGGTAATGTAACAAGTTTATTTGAGTATTGGTGCATCTTTATTTTGATAATTATCAATCAACTTTAATTGTACAGCACTTTTCAGTAACAAGGAGGTTCAAAATGCTTTACCTCATAAAACATCATAATTAACACAAAAATAAAAAATTAAAAATATTCTGACGCAGCGTTGACCTGAATTCAAAGTCCAAACAAATAGAAGAAGTAGAACAAAATGGCCGCCTTTTTGAACTATGGAAGACCAAGGGGTCCACTGGTGTGAGAAAAAAACAAAAAACAAACACACAGAATTTCCCAAAAATAAAATCTTGAAAAACCAAGAATTTTATGAATCAATCAAATGGATTTATCACCCAGCCCCATAAAGACCTGCATGGCTCACCAGGTAGTGTGTACTCAGATAGCGAGTCCAGCCCACCAGCAGCGACCCCTTTCCCTTCGCCATCTGCAGCCCCTGTAGAAAAGCTTCCCAGTGCGTCCTGCGCTTGGGTGGAGCCCTGGTCCCGCACAGGTGGGTACGACTCCAGGGGGGGCATGTCGCTGATGGGGGAGCTGAAGAAGGCCGGGGGAAGCTGGGGCGACGGAGCTGGGAGGCTGGGCGAGTACGGAGGCCGAAGACCGACGGCCGTGTTGGGAAGGTTGGTGGGGATAGCACCTTGAACCGGATTCTGGGGGACGGAGACATATGCAAGCAAAAAAAAAAAAAAAACTGATTACCTCATGAGATAAAAAGAAGGGAGCTGATGATCTCAACATTCGCTTAGTGCGACATTAAAAGGGTTTCCTCCGGTGTATTATAAGCCTGGCTGGAGACCAGGCTTTACTTGCACCCCCACCAGGCCAGTGATGCATTCACATCAAAAGCAATAGGTGTGTCAAAAGGGTGACCGACGCGTGTTGCACTTTGAATGCAGACGCTTGACATTTTGTTTTAAACAAGTGCTTCTTAAGCACTTGTCGAGGCAGTGGGCCTCCACGCGCCTCCGCATAGACTTTGAATGTAAACTTGACGTGCCTGATGCTCATAATGTGTTTGGTGTGAACGCACTATAAGCATTGTTTTCTAATTATACTTTTTTTAATACAGCAGGACCAGTGATGGCAAAGGCGGATTAAATTGCTTCTTTGTGAAATCCATTGTGCTTCCACAATACCTGAATCAGATCATAACATGGTCAGTATGTCACCACATTGGGAGACAGAGGTTAGGTGTCTATTTTTTTTATTATTCATAATAATAAAAAAAATTACCGCTTTACATGCCAACAACTTCTGGAAATAAAGTGATAAGTCAAGAATAAAGGATTAAAAGATTTTGGACTCTTTAAATTGAATGAAACAACTGAAGTGTGAGAATTTAGGTTTATTTTAATTGTATTTTTTCCTTAACTCAAAAACATGAATAACTGACAGGGCGTAGCAGTTTTTCTGGGGGGAAACCCTGATAAATTGTCACCAGCACTCGATGAGGATTTGGTTTTCTTCGTGTCCTCACCTCACTAACTGTTTTTGGCATGCAGTCCAAGAGGCTCTCTAGCCCGTCCTTCATGACGCTGCTGCACTCGTCCATGTGCTCTGACACCGGGACGGAGTACTGCATGGGCAGCAGCGTCTGGCTGCTGGGGCTCTCCGGCAGCTCCGTGCATGAGGTCACCACCGTGGTCGTGGGGTCGTCGCTCACCGGAATGGGCGTGGCCAGAGGGGCGGGGATGCACTGAGCGTTGGACAGGTCCGCTAAGTCCGGAGACAAGGGAAAGCATTTAACGGGAACGTTGGGAGCAGGACTCGAATTGTGTGGGCGCGTCATACCTGGTCCCATGTCGCCCATGGACTCCAGCCCGTTGGAGGACATCTAAAGAACGGGAAAACGTCGGGTTTAAGTCGCTGCGCGACAGATGTAGGGTTTTGGGATTGAGTAGCACCTACTTCTCCAGTGGGCGGGGAAGTCTCCCCGAGACTCTCCCCTTCTGTGGCGGCTGACTCGGTCTGGGGGCTGACGTAGGCTTTACGGCCCTTCAGACCCAACTTGCCGGCCAGGTCCTGGGCCAGGTCGATGACCAGCATATCCTGCAGCAGGTAGAAAGACACGGTCAGGAACGGGTGTCGATGCTTTGTGCTATTAAAATAACATAAAGCTGATGTGTTCAAACTTTTTGGCATGGCGGCCAAAAATAATCAAATTCTTTGTAATTATAATGAAACCTACTTTATGATTTTATCTCCCTGTTAGACAAACTAAAGCACACGATATTCTAAAGTAATGAGAAAAGGAGTCAGATTTCTGTAGACAATATCCCAACATTTTCAGGTTTATCATATTTTCTAGATTTCTTTTGTGGCTTTTCAGCAACAGGAAAAGGATATTGTTCACTCGCTGCTTTTATTTTGCACACAAATCTGGAACAAACTTCCAGAAAACTGCAGAGCAGACAAAAGTTCCTTTAAATCAAGGCTAAACATGCACCTGTTTAGATTTGCTTTGGGACCGTAAGAAATGGAACACTGACCAACATATTGATATGTATTGATAATTTTGATAACAGCAGACGGCATTATCAAACTGGTGCCTGTATCTCGTTTTAATGATGGAAAATACTTTGAACTGGTTCATTGCTGAAACTTGCTATGAAAATGAACTTGATTGATTAAATGTTTGCATTTCAGCTAAAGCAGCTGGATGCTTTTGGGAAGCCTGCCGCAATAAGAAACTAATCAGTCAATTAATCGCATGATAAATTAAAATGAGCTTGATCATTTTTATTCTGACGACTGAGATTCTTTTTGAAAGGGCAAATTTGTTTACAGAGACCCATTTTATTTATGTTTTTTGTTGTGTGTGCTTTTTGTTTCCCACTTGTTCTTTTTGGTTCTTGTGTTTATTCTGGATGGCAAGAAGTTCCGGTGTTAAGTGATCCTTAAAAAAATAAAAATAAAAAAAAAGGTTTATTGATATTTCAGAGCACAAACTTGTATTGTCATGCTATTTTAAGTATATTACTGGGAAATTGTCTCAAAGCAAAAATTTAGTCATTTATCGCAGTGATTGCTGGGACAGTTTTATTTTTTTATTGTGACAGGCAGGCCTATTTTTTTGGCCTCGACTACTAATAAATCAAATTAAATTGAGAGGAACAACCTGGATGAATACTTTGTGCTGCACCTCACATTTTAAGATTTTAATTTTGTCTTTCTTCAGGGAAGATTTTGGGATCAAACTTATCACCTGGGCCCACCCTACTTTGGACACCCCTGCCAAAAAGTCTTGAAATAAATCAGCAATGCTTAGGCTGCAGAGAAAGAGGGGCCAATTCTCTATCGGTCGATCGCTGATCTCCCAAAATGAAGGAAATCCGGGCATTTATTGGTGCGCCCTTACCAAATACATTTGTCAGAAGCCGTAATAAAATATCAAATACATACATGTGGTGCTGTGAGCAGACATTTGGTTCCACTCTCGTACGCCTCTCTGAGCCGCCCCAGCTCCCTGAAGCAGAGCGCCTTTCGGTACAAAGCCCTGCGGCTGCCCTCCGACACGCACAGTGCGCTCTCACAGTCCTGAATGCCCCGCTCATACTCCCTCTGAAGAGGAAAAAAAATAAAGAACAGACTATCAGATTTTCACATTCAGAATACATTTTTGTAGATAATCCACTCTCCCTGTTCATATTCGGGTTCACCATCTGATAGAAGGCGGCGGCTCGATTGACGTAGAGGCTCTCCAGCAGCTCGTGGGGGATGATGACGGCTTCGGCCTGCGCGTAGCGGGCAACGCTGACCCCCTCCCCGTACTGCTGAGCCGCCTGACGCCAGTCGCCGTCTCGAAAGCAGCAGTTCCCCTCATCAAGCAAATTGCACACCAACTGCATTAGGAAGGCCTAAAGGCAAATTAGGTAAAGAACAAAAGTGCTATTAGTATTAAATAGGCCAAGGTGGTAGGGAAAGACGAGAAAAAAATCAAGTCTGACCTCGTAACTCTCTGGTTCAGGGAAGGGCAACGACGACCTGGTGGACGGGAAAGTGAAAGCATATTAGGATCTTGATGCATTTAACGTGTGGTTTGGCTATGGTGTGAAACTTTGGGCCGGTTTTATGCTTCCTACTGGATAAAGCTCATTGCCCTCTGGATCTCTTCTCGTCGCCTCTGTCGTTCCGGATCCATCATCTGAGGACAGAAACACGGCTGACTCCACAAAATGTGCACAATCTTTTCAGTTTTGACACAAACGTGGTTTGGAAACACTTGACTTTTATTCTGAGATGATGGAAGGCCTGTAAATACAGACCTCAGCCTTCAACTACTGATGATGTTAATTAGCTTAGCTCCACTAACCATAGGAATCACCATATGTTTACTACTAGTTCATTCAAAATACATACAGCAATTCAAGGCAGATGATTTTAAATGGCAGCAAAAGAGCAACATTTTAGAAACATCTGCTAATGTAAGCCAGCACATTACACACATGCATGTTATCTGCTAACTTACATTTCACGCTGACCATAAATACACAATATGAATTGAGAAAGTGGCTAATTCAGTTGCCATCAGCACCCCCACCTGAGTTTACCTGGCGGGGGTTGTTAGCCAGCTAATGCTAATTGCTAATTTTGGCTAAGTCAGATTTAGCTTTAATGAAAAAAAGCAGCAAAGGCTAATTATCGCGTTCAACGCCAGCCGCTCTGTTACTAGTGTGTTACCTAACACAGCTGAAGAGTTATGCCGCGGGACTTAACGTTCAAGTAAGTTAGCTGGCTAAATTAGCCAGAGCCCTTACAGCGCATAGCATGGCAACTCACCGAGAAGTTACTGCGCTTTTCAGATCAGGGTTAGCTCCCCGATGCGTCGGACACAAAGGTTGAGGAATCTGGGCAACCGAATATCAGTCAATAACCAGGCGCATTTTTGTACGGTGGGGATCCGAGTCATTGGAGAGTGGACCCAACACCAGTTTCTCTGCTTCAGCTGCACACCGGACTGGCTTCCTCACGTAGCTAGCAGCTAGCTGCTTCAGCCGCTGGTTAGATCGCAACAAGTTTCCAGATCCGGTTGCCACCAGAAGATGGCAGCAAAACCTCTTGAAGTTTTTTAAAAATCAGGCTTTTCCAGGTTGTTTAAAACTAATTTATATGGAGGGTCAAGCCAGAGTACAGCGGAACCGGGTTTAAAGGGTATATTATTTTAGTTAAACAAAGTTGAAGGAAAAGAAAAAAAATATTCGTTTTTTGGTTGATACTGGTCGTATTATGAGACTTTGGAAAATATGTAGCAGTGTGTAGATAATCCACTCTCCCCGTTCATATTCGGGTTCACCATCTGGTAGAAGGCCGAATATGGCCATAAGTGTGATGGATGTCTTATCCTGAAGATGGTGACAAGTTAAGAAATTCAAGACCTAAGTTCCCTTAAAACCCCAAAGAAGAAGTCGGAGAAAGCGCCAGCGACTGACAGAAAACCATGTCGCAGTTTTACAAAAGAGCCAGCAGATGGCGCAAACGCACTTGTTGTTTGAGCTACTTGACAACCACGCTGACGAAAAAGCCGAACTGGGGCATCGTGACGTCAGAAGGTTTAGCAACTGGCGCGCCGCGCGGAAGCAACGCTCGTGTTTCTAATTTCAACTTAATTGACAAGTCTTTAAAAGGCGAGTTTGTCCAATAGTGTTGTTCACAGGTCCTCTGACGGGAGTTTACATTATTGTTAACGCTGAGACAGAAAGCCCGACTTTGGCAAGTCTGTCCAAATGGCTTTTTTTCCCTATTTTATTATTGCTGCGCATTTACCGGTAGTTAGCACCGGTGAAGCTATCACAGCTAGCTTCTAGACATACTCTGGGTCTGGTGTTTCGCCATCGGCTAACCGATAAATGTTAGCATCACCTGACGCGGTTGTTCGGAGCTGGAACTCCTCTTCACTCCCCCTCCTTTATGTTTTAACTTTTCAGCAGGTATAGAACATGGCCTCTGATGACATCGCTCAGCTGGCTGATGCTCTCTCAAAAACTCATGTTGGTGATGGAGAGTTGAGTTTTGAAGGTCTGGGATTGAAGCTCGACGACTCAGAGTCAGGTCAGAAGACGTATTTTTTTATTTTATTTTTTGTTTTGTTTTTTGGAACCGTCCGATTTCTGTTGAACCTCCTCTGATCTGACGAGCTGCTGTCTGCGTTTTCAGCGGCAGAGCTGCTCGGTAAGATCGAGCAGTACCCGGGTCTGAGAGCCCTGCGCCTGGAGGGCAACACTGTGGGAGTGGAAGCTGCCAAAGCCATCGCCAAAGCTCTTGAAAGCAAAGACCAGCTTCAGGTACGCGTCACGTCCGATCCCACTGTCAATGCTGGATAGATTTCACTTGGATTTGCCTGTAGGTTTGCCAAACAGTAAGACTCTAAATTTAATTGTAAAAGATTGTAAAGAGATGCACTACTTTCACTGTGACAATTACCTGGAAAATGTTAATGCTGAGTATAAAAAGCTTTTACACCTCACTGTAGAATAGTCATATTTTTTTAAAAAAGAAAGCATTTTTCTCGTCTGACAAAATTTTAAACGCCTCATTTAATTTGGACAACTTTGAGTCATGTTTTTATAGCAACTTCTTTACAGAAGAGTGTTGGTGTCAGTGTTGTGTTCACTGATTGGGGGGAAAAAAATCAAAAAATAAACAGTAAATGTTTATTTTTTGTTTTGGCCTGTCAAACAAAACTCGTTGACAGGTGAATTTTGCATCTTTTTGTTGCCTTCCTGTTCACAACGTGTTTCACTCATTTTCCCAAAGAGGTGCTTTATTCCTGATTCCTGATTTTGTCAATCGTCTCTTTTCAGAGATGCTACTGGAGTGACATGTTCACAGGAAGGCTCCGCTCTGAAATCCCCACCGCTCTGGTGAGAATAGCTTCACCCTTTCTTTATTCCTCCCTTTCCCCATCATTTAAGGCTCCTGCGTTTGTTTCATAATCCGATTGCGCGTTTGTCAGATGTGTTTGAGCGGTGCACTGATGAGCGCTGGTGCCCGGTTGACTGAGTTGGACCTGAGCGACAACGCCTTCGGGCCTGACGGCGTCAAAGGCATCGAGCAGCTGCTGAAGAGTCCCTCCTGCCACACGCTGAGGGAACTGAGACTCAACAACTGTGGCATGGGAGTAGGAGGGGGGAAGGTCAGTCCGTGTAAACGACAGTGTACTTCAACAACTAAACAGAAACTAAAGGTTTTTCTTTTTATGTAAACAGATCCTGGCTGAAGCACTTATTGAGTGCCACAAGAAGTCAACAGCTGTCGGATCCGTTCTAAGGCTGAAAGTGTTTGTTGCAGGGAGAAACCGCCTGGAGAATGATGGGGCGAGCGCCCTGGCCAAGGCCTTCCAGGTAGACTAACTGAGCTTTCCATCTGTTTCCTTATAATAGTCACATTGATGCTTTATGTGTTTTTCACATTTACTGATGGATAACCTTTTAAATACATTATTTAGCAGCATGTCACAATAAGCAATCATTATGTTAATGGCATTATTAATTGAAATGAATGTGATCATTTCCACTTCAACAACAGCCAGTGAAGAGATGCTCCTCTTTAATATCGCAGAAAAGCCGCCATTTTGAGAAATGCTGCAAACATTTGACTTTCAGCACAAAGTAGTTAGGTTCACTTCCTGCCACTTCTTTCTCTGTCTAAGCAGAATCATTATTACTTTTTTGAATTGTAATTTTTAACAAGATTTCATAGTCCCATTTTAATTACTGTTTTGTTTCAGTTGTATTATTTAGTTATATTTTGGATATTTAAAATACTTTCCAGTTGAAATGCAATTTTACTATTGTGTTTTTTATTAGTTTTATTTTATATATTTAAATGTTGTCCAGTTCCAGTGTTGAATGTTGTTTTAGAAGTGAAAGTTGTTGGGGGTTTTTTTGTTGTTGTTGTTTTGTTTTGGGGTTTTTTACATTTGAACGGGTATACTTCAAAAGCAAATAATAAGCCATTATTATTGTATTTGTTGAAAATGGTCTCAAAATAACAAGATTATCATTTAGCACAATGTCTGGGACAATTTATCATTCAGCAAAAAATTTTATTATGACAGGCCTGTTTGTTTATGATAGGATGTCCTAAGTTAAAATCTTGCTACGCTAACCTGGCTACAGGTTTTATTTTGCCCATGCTAATAGCCTTTCTATGATTTATAATTATTTTTTAATCTAAGCTGATGGGCAGCCTAGAGGAGATCCACATGCCTCAGAATGGAATAAACTACCCTGGTGTGATAGCGTTGGCTTCAGCCATCCGTCACAACCCCGAGCTCCGAGTCCTCAACTTCAACGACAACACCTTCACCAAGAGGGGAACGCTGGCGATGGCCCAAGTGAGACATGCTCCTTTGTTAAAGCCAGAGGAGTCCATTTTGTACCCCGTGTGTCTAAGCCACACCCACCATGCTGACTCTGCAGGCTCTCAGGCACCTCAGGAACATCCAGGTGATCAACTTTGGCGACTGTCTGGTCCGGTCTGAAGGAGCCATCGCTCTCGCTGCAGTTTTGACAGAAGGACTGCCGGTCCTGAAGGTGAGCGAAACGTCTGGCTCCTCTGTGCCACAACCGTTCATGGCACTTCATGGCGCTCTTGTGTGTCTGCAGGAACTCAACTTGTCATTCGGCGAGATCACAGCGGGGGCGGCTCTGGTGGTCGCTCAGGCTGTCCTTGACAAACCTCATATGGAGAAAGTCAATCTGAATGGTACGAGAAACACCAATGGACTGGACCACCTGTGGCTTTTAGATTGAACTTATTTATGACTATAAAGCCTTTAAATTTGTATGGAACCGGACAGGTGAATATAAATATAGGTTAAAATTGCATTTTAACAGGTAACTGCCTGGGTGAGGATGGCTGTGATGTCCTGAGAGAAGTTCTGGACAATGTGGACAAAGGAGACATGCTGGCCTCACTCAGGTAAAGCATCTGTCCAACACTTGGTTGTCATTGGGAAAGATGCTATTCTTGCTTCTGTAGCTTTGAATCCATGCGCAAGTGAATAGCAGAATCAAATGTCATAAAGTAAATGTCATGATCAATCAGATTAATTGTGATGAATCAACTATTGAAATAATCTTTAATTTGATTATTGATGTATTGTTAACTGGAGGATAAAGACTCAAAAAGGTTCATTGGTGAAAGAACACCATCAGTGAAGTTTTAATTTCACTTGGTTCAAATTCTGTAAATACCATAGAAAAATAAAATACACTTCCTGTTGAGCACATTTTGCTTTAACAGGAAAGTAAAATGAGAAATCTGAAGAATGTGCCAGTCCTTTTAGTCATCAGAATAATTAATAGGATAATCCATCTATTATTTTTTTGTTTTGTTTTTTTTACTAAATGAGGAATTGCTGTCTTCTCTATTCCTCTGCAGTGAGGATGAGGGTGAGCCAGATGATGGTGAAGATGAAGACAGTGATGCCGGCGATAGCGATGGCAGTGATGAATGTTGTGAGACTGGCCAATGTGAGGAAATTGTGAAAGAAAACGGAATCAACGGAGGAGAAAGCCCAGAAAAACTTCAGAGTCAAGTACAGCAAGTCACATTCATAACCAATATGTCTAATATTAGGATGCAACAGTTTCTTTTTTTTTTTTTTTATTGAATCACTTTGGACGTCCTGAGTTAAAAGCTTAATTTCTCCAAACCCTCAGGCAGGAATCCTGTCATTCCTCAGTAACCCCTCAGCAGAAACGTTGTCTCATATGAAGATGAACCTTCAGCAAGAGGTGAGTTTGTTTTCCTTCTCCTCATTAAAGTTTTCACTCTTTATGCATAAGGTGTTGGTAAAATCAGTTCTGAAATATCCGTCTCTGTTGTCTCTTCTCTAGGTTAATGTGTCTGAACCACACAAAGCTGCAGAGCTCTTTCTGAAGATTGGCTCCTTGCACAGCCAGGACGCTGAGGCTAACACAGCTGTCTTTGAAGTCATTGGTAAAAGCACTCCTGCATCGATGCTTATGTTTATGACAGGGTCATGTCAGTCTTATGCACACCTTGTCAAATAAAGTGTTGCCATATTTTGTTAGTATTGCCTTTTTAAAATGTATAATTTGGGTCAAATATTTGTTCACAAAGCTACACCCAGCAGTATCATGCTAGTGATGGGATTCTTGTAATCATCATTACTATTTTTTTTAACAGATGGCGTTTTGAAGAAGGTTCTCTCTGCTTCGGCCCTCCAGTCACACTGCTTCCTCACTACCCTGCTGGTCCTGATGGGAGTCCTGAAGGTGCAGTTCAGCTCAACAGCCTCCAGGCTCCTACGTCTCTGAAGGATTGCAAAAAAAAACTCCACAAAAACCCTCATTACACAAAAGCACTGCTATCGGCAATCCAAAGGAAAATGCTAATTATTAAGCCATCAAAAATTGCATTTTTTAGCTTTTAGCAAATGGCGATTTTCATACAACAGCGTATTAGGGCCAGAATATTTATTTATTTATTTCATTTTGGCTATAATTATAATATTACAAAAATAGTCGTAATAAAACAGAGAATGGAGTAAAACTATGATAAAGTAGCAAAGTCCTAATCAAGTGAGAAAGATGCAACAGTGACATTAAAGTTGTATAATACAGTGACAATGACGGGATAATCTTAACAGAATAAAGTAGTAATGAAGCTATAATTTTACAAGAGTAAAGTTGTAATAATGCATAGTATAAGGTAACATAAGGTTGTATTTTAGGATAATTGTTTTTTTTTTTCAGAATTTAGTTCTTGAAGAATAATTCAAAGTAAAATGAGGAATGTTGAGCATCTTGTGAATTTGAGCTTTGGTATTGGTTTTACAAATAATCAATACCAATCAGCACACATCAGCATCAGATTGTCAGTAGCAGGACTTTAAGAAAAATCATGCAAACGAGAACCACATCAGATTTTCATCTCATTAAAGACACTTTATTCTCATAATTTAAGAAATTCATATTTGTAATATTGCCTTGTTATTTTACTAATATTATGACTTTAATCTCCTAATTTAAAATAAAAATCTTGCTCTGTCTCCTTTACCACATCATTTTTGTTTTAGGGAGAGGGCAAAGTGAAGAAGGTGCCACTGGTCCCCGGTCAGCTGCTGTGTTTGGAACATGCTGTCCAGCAGGAGTATTTCACTCAGGACCAGGCCTCTGTGTTCCACACGCTGCTGTCCAGGTAACCCTCGACCATCTCAGCCTGTCTTTGCTAAACTAAGAAGGCATTTCAATCTGCTTGCTTTCTGCTCTCTGAGAAATCATGCAGGAATCGATGGAGTTCTATTTACAGTCCAGTTCTAATCTCGCTCATTTCTCTTAACCAATGCGTTCGGTGAAGAAGTGGGACTTCAGTCTCGTGTTGTTGTTTTTTTTTTTCTCTGTGCAGAAACAGTGATGCTCTGAAGTCCTGCAGTAGCGCCAGAGACAGGCTGAGCTCTGCTCTGGAGAAGAAAAGCCACTGACTGATTAAAGCCAGTACCAACACTGGGACATAAACACACTGTTCTTTATTTCTCTGGATGTGTAACCAGCAGGGATACTTCCCACTTGAACAAAGGGACAAGTAAAGCCACTATTTATGCCTCCTGATTTGTATATTTTATAAGATGCAATGTCTTAATCTCTATTTTTCTACTTTTTGATTGTGACATATTTATATATATTTTTTATAAATAAAACATCCAAATTTTAAAAATACAAACCACACATAGGCAGTTGAAGTAGATGACATGATGTCAAGTAGGAAAGCAAATGCTAGAAAGACGATAAATGAACTGCAAGGTGGTAGACAAAACAACTTAGTGCCATAAAGTGTGAATCAGGGATGTCAACAAAAATGTAGTTTTGTCAAAATCGGGTTACATTGTTTTGTTTAAACATGCAGTGGTCTGCAAAAGTATTCACATCTCTTCGCAATCAAACCACAGTGTACTTTATGGACCAATATAATGTGGCACATAATCATGATACCGAAGGAAGTCAGCACTTTGTCAAAATATTCTTGGCACCCTCAGAATAAATACTTTTGCCAAGAATTTTTGTTAAGTTCAGAGGAAGCCTAATTTGTTGGCCAATATTTGTCATTTAGTTTTGGAGCTGCAATTGGCAAATAATCAATGGGGAAAAATATAACACTTTTCTGACTGAATTTAAAATAAAAAATGCAAACTTTATTTCATATCCGTCATATAAAACAGCATATCGGTTGACATCCTGCTGCGTCAAACCTCCAGCTGAATCAGAAGGATCTATTCATCAAACATACATGTCACATGACCAGCCTGAATGTGAAATGTTGTCCTTCCAACAAACACCACATCACATATCTTTATCACTTAGTGCTTGCTGTGCATGTTTGATTATTCTGTCTTACCTCAGATGTATCTGCTTATTGACTAGATGGATCTCTGCTGTGAAAAGGGAAGAAAATATATACAATTTTGTATGAGGAGAAGCTGTAGAAATGGGGGCGGAAACCATTTCTGTTAAGATACTTTTGTTTACCTGGTGTTCATTTATATTGAATATAATAAATATATGGAACATTTAAACAAACTGGAATGGTGTGTTTTCTGTTATTCTTCTTCTGCTACCTAAGTATCCTGGAAGCTTAAATCATGAATGCGGCGTTGTTCATGGAAGCGACAGTTGGGTGGAAATGACGCCGACCTTGGAGTGGGAGGTGGCCGGGGGGGTCGGATAAGCAGGCTTTGTTTTGGATGAGGTACAGCCGGGTAAAGAGAAGTGGAGTCTGTGAGCTGCAGTGAAGTAGAGGTTAGTGTACCAAAAATATGCTTAACTAAAATCTGTGGATTAAAAACTTTCTATCATTTTTTCATTTATTTTTTTTTTGGGTAACAACTGATGATGCTTCATTAGCCAGTGATTTATGCTTTATTTTCTTCAGTTTGTTTTCGTCCTAGTTTTGCTGCCATGCGTTAAGATCAACCAGAGATGGATCCATTTACCTCCTGGCTTTTTAATGCATGGGAATGTCTAAAATCCGTGTAAAATAGTTTTCACACCTTGCTAGCTGGAAGGACTCCTTTTTTTGTATTATTTATTTTGCAGAGGGACAGATGGACACTATGTCTTTGTACGCAGCTTCCACTCTGCAGTCTGCACCCCAGTAAGGGTCAGAGCAAACATTCCTCCGTCTCCAGTTTCAGTGTTTTCCCTTTAAGGGATAAAGCTATAACATTTTTAACAGTACTTCATTTATACATATAACCTAATCTTAAAAAGGATTTGTTTTTTTTTCTAACCAAGTTTTTAGATATTATATACAATCCTACGTTTATGTCTTTGCTGTGTGGTTTTTCTTTACGGTCCTGATGGTGTAAGATTGTTTTAGTTCTCCAAATCTCTGAACATGAAACTGTTAAGCTTTTGGTTTCTGCTCCTGGGGATCAAGGCTGTTTATCCAACATGGGAATGTGGCTTCAGGGCATTTCAATGGAGACTCGAACCAGGGCCAGTGGCATAAAGGTAGGAATTATGTAGCATTTTCGTATTTAAAAGCTCAGACTTCTTAAGGTTTTCATTACTTTTCATGACTCTTCGCTACAGAGGAGGGTCTGGGCCTCTTTTGTAAAAATCTCACGTTTTTTCCTCAGAATTTTTCTCAAAGTTCTGACTTGATCTCTGCAGATTAAAATCAAACTTTTGAGGAAAAAGTCTTTCCTTTTTGTATCAGTGGCTCTAATCCTCTTCTGTACCTCTCAAATTAGAGACTTGCAAAAGTGTTTGTACACAGACCAAAAACAATCCATCAGTGTCATTGATGGGGATCTTATGTCAGGCCCACATGAACAAATGCAGAATCATAAAATGGAAGGAACATGCTTTTCAAAACCAGAGGAGATGACAGTCTCCTCCACAGACTTACAGAAGCGCTGCACCATTTTGTGGCCCCAACTATAAATGAGCCAAGCTTCTTTAAGAAGCACTGGACAGATGTCTGAGGTGTACAGAGTGAAAAGGACTGATTTCAGTTTTGATGTGCTGACAGTTTTCACGCCTTTGTGCGCTTAAAAGTGAGCTGGCGCCGCATATTGAAGTAAACCTCTTTTAAATCCTCTTTCATTGCAGATGCCGAACCCTTTCTGGGCTCTGTTGCTCAGCTTGTTGCTCCGTTGCATCCCTCCAAGTCACACAGCAAAATGTCCGCAGCAGTGCATTTGTGACCAGATCCAGCTCAGAGTGGCCTGTGTGAACAAAAACCTGACTCAAGTTCCTTCCACTGTTGATGAGGTTTCTCCTCACACACACACACACACACACACACACCCACACACACACACACACACACACACACACACACACACACACACACACACACACACACACCCACACCCCCACACACACACACACCCACACACACACACACCGATTCATCAGGATTTCTACACATACAGTTTGTCTCTGAACTCTCAGGCTACAGCTGCTGTGTGTTTTGTTGTAGATAACCGTGAAGCTGGATCTCCGAGGCAATGACATCCAAGAACTTCCCTCAGGAGCTTTCAGACACACTCCCTATCTGACTCACCTTTCGCTGCCGAGGTGTAACATCCGCAGAGTTAAGGAGGGGGCTTTCCGTGGCCTTGGCCGCCTGGTCTTTCTTAACCTGGCCAACAACAACATAGAGATCCTCTACCAGGTGATCAGAAAGTCACAGATACAGCTATGACCTTTGCCGTCCCAATTTCTTCATTCTTCATGCCATAAATTCACCACCATTCTTCAATCAATGCCATTGATTAGACAAGTCCAATTTAGATCCACTTAAAAAAAAACAATTCACTTCAAATGAATCCAGTTGATCAATAGTCAGATCAGATTCAAAATAATGCTTATGTTTTCAGGGCAAAGTGGGTAAAACTGTGGTTTATGTCTTTTGAGTCCAGGAGTCTTTTGATGGTCTTTCCTCACTGAAGCAGCTGTTCATTGACCATAACCGTGTGGAGGAGATCCAGCCTGGAGCATTCTCTCAACTGGGCTTCCTCAACCTCCTCTCCATCACCCACAACCAGCTGGTCTTCATGCCCAACCTGGCCTTCCAGGTATACAATCACCAAAATTTCCCAAAAGGGAAAACTGCGCACACACCAATCAGAAAATGGCACCAGCGCCTCTTGTAGTCATCATCGTTGATAACAGGCCAATGCTCATCCTTCAAGGGCTTGCAGAACATCAAGTGGCTTCGTCTCAGTCACAATTCTCTGAATTACCTGGACACTGAGGCATTTGCTGGCTTGTTCACGCTCAACCGGCTCAGCCTCGACCACAACGAGCTGCAGTTTTTTCCAACTGAAACCATGACAAGGTAAGGATGCTCGGAGAGATGACCTCTGGTTTCAGTGGGGAGTGAGCTTAAACCAGACACCAGATCTACCGCAGTAACATACATGTCCTGATGCTTCCCTCTTCTTTCTCCACATCTTTTCCTTACTGTGTCCAGACTGCCAGAGGTGACTCGTCTGGACCTTGGCTATAACCCCATGACGTATCTGGGAGAGAACGCAGTGTCCATGGCAAAGCTGACACACCTCTTCCTGGACCACATGTCCCTGCAGGACCTGGTCAACACGGCTGTATCAAAATCTCCCAACCTTGTACACCTGGACATCAGCTATAACCAGCTGCGTGTCCTTCAGCCCTTTTCTGAAGGCTCACCGAAGCTGGCACGTCTCAGCCTGGGTGGGAACCCCATCAACTGCAACTGCTACTTGCGTCCACTCAGGTGCAGCAAAACTCACTGACTGGTTTTTATCGACAACAGGAATGTTTGTTTTTTGATTTCTTTTTTTTTTTCACCACCTTGCAGAGAGTGGGCAATCTATCGCAAAGTGAAGCTGCTGGGGTCTTGTGGAGGACCGGCCCATCTTTCAGGGGAGAGCCTGGAGGCTGTGTACCCTAAAGAGCTGCGCTGCCAGAGCCAGGAAGCCATGCTGAAGGCCGAGTTTGAGGAAGCAACCAGGATAACTCCACCACCCACCCAAGAGCCAGAAAACAAGATCAAATGTCCTGCCAACTGTGTCTGTGAGGTGACTGGGTTACTTCAGGGGATTGGATTCAGGGGATTGGATAGATTAATGAAGGGTTTCAAGTTTTGCTTTGTTTTTGTCTTTTTCACATTTGCCTTGCCCTCTCTTGTGATTCAGTATACTAGAGAGCAAGTACAGGTTATGGAGAAAAAGAATGCACATTTTTATATTTCTAAGGTTTTATGAAAACTAGATCATCTGGACCATTGAACCAAGATCAGCAGGAATACCTTAAAGCCATTATTCTTTGTCTTACTTGGTTGTGAACTTCTTTGAGGCGTCGATTATAAAGGCCTTGATAAACACTTTCAGCTGTTTATGTTTCTGTCACTTCAGTTGCACTTCAGCTACATTGATGTGGTTTAGGTGTAGAACTCAGGGTGTCTCTCGAACTATTGTTGTGGAGTCACAATTGACTCCACAACAGTTTGATTTACGTACAGAGTTCATGGCCAACTCCATGCTTGTTTGTTCCCCAGATCAGGAGGACTTCAAAATGAGTCAAAAGCATCGTCCCTCCACCACATTGTTGGACAGGTTTGAGACATTTACGCTTAGTTTTGCGTAAAAACTGGTAACCTACCCTTCCTGTCATGATACCAACAGAAAATCGGCTTATGGATAGATTAAACTGGTAGTTGTGTGTGTCTGTGTGGGTCCTTGAGTTTTTACCAATAATGCTTCTATAATTCTTTGCCAGCAGGCAGAGACGCACCACTCTTCATGCGAGAACCGTGGCCACACCAAAGTGCCTCGAGGTTTCTCTCCCGAGACACGTCTTCTTGACATGCGAGGCAATAACTTCCACTACATTCCCAGCAACAGTTTCCCCGGTGTAGCCCAAGTGGTATCGCTGCACTTGCAGCGCTGCAAGATTGTGGATGTGGAGGACGGGGCTTTCAGCGGTATGAAGGGACTGATATACCTGTACCTGTCCGAGAACAACCTCACGTCCCTCAGTCCTGAAGCCTTTAAAGGTGCTTTTTGTGAGGAAAAAAATCTATAAGGTTTATTCTCTCAATAATTGCAAGCTTGGTTAATCTTCTGAATCCACAGGTCTACCACAGCTGACTTACCTGCACCTGGAGAAGAACCGCTTTGCTGATTTCCCCAAAGGAGCCTTTAAATTGGTGCCTAGTCTGCTAGCACTTCACTTGGAGAACAATAGCATCACCAGGTTGGAGGCTGGTATTCTGACTGGAGCTTTGGGTCTCAGAGCTCTTTACCTCACTGGAAACAAGATCGGGAACATTTCACCCAGGGCTTTGGATCAGGCCAGTGGTCTAGAAAACCTCCACCTGGGGGGAAACAAGCTGAAGGAGGTGCCCACCGAGGCACTGAGCAAGGCAAGGAACGTCAAGGACCTCAGGTTGTCCGGTAATTTGATCCGTTGGGTGGGCCCGAACGCTTTTAAACCGCTGCAGGGATCTCTGAAGGAACTGTATCTGGATAAGATGGGGCTGGAGAAGGTGAGCTTCTCCCCTAAAGAGCTTAACCAAGTGCATAGCAATTCTTTCTGATGATGTTTTCCTAACCGTAGATGTCTGAGAACTCCCTAGTTGGTGTGGGTCCAGGGCTAAGGAGTCTGTTTCTGGAAGGCAATAAGTTGGAATTGGTGCCCGACTTCCACCAACTCGCGTCCCTGGAAGTCATCAACCTGGCCAACAACCCTCTGATGTGCGACTGCCCCCTACTGTCGCTACGCCTGTAAGCAGCTTCTTTGACTTAAAGATATCCCATTGGCAGACATTTTGGCTTTACTTATGGACAACTTGGACATTTTCTGGTCATCTCTTTCATATAGGTGGATTGAGAAGGTTAATCTCAAGGTGAGAGCCACTTGCGCTAATCCCCCTGAGGTGAAGGGTCGAAAGGTCAAAGACGTCTACGTGTTCAAGGCATGTCCGGGAGGAGAAAGTCTTCCGCACAAGACCACTGGCACGGAAAAGCAGAACAAGAGGTTACCCAGGACCCCCGTCAGTGTTACTTCCCACTTTGATAAAAAAAGGTCCAGCGCTCATGCAAACCGAAGGTGGCACTAAATTATTTTGTTGTCGGACATTTTAACTGATGCCGTCAAAAATATTCCGTTGTATTCTATTTAAATTACATCGACGTGGGTTATTCTGTTGCATTTAATTAATATTGAACAAGTTGAACAGATAATCCAGATCCCATCATACATTAAAAGAAAAAAAAAAACAACCATGGTGGACATCCGATGAGGATTAAGTTGATCATAAAATCGCAAGGTATTCTCCACCACTGCCTTCCATACACGTCTGTGTCTTCGTTCTCTACTCCACATGCAGGGACACCTTTAGGACGTTTGCAACAAGCACATTTAATTGAAAATATCTTTGAAACTTAGGTGTTGATGCTGCATTTTTGCCTGTCTGTATATTATAAAATATTGTTCTACTTGCTGTGTGGTTGATCGTTGTTTTTTTCCTCTAACTGTAGCACTTTGCCAAAAACATATTTCCCTTCGGAGACAATAAAGTATATTCTCTTCAATTGTACAGTCCCGTATTTTCTGTTTTAAATATAAGCAATATTGTCAGTCTAGATGGTTTTGGGGGAAATTTGATGCCAAAATCAAACCGCATGCATTTTTAATCTAGTTTCTCACAAGTTGAAAATTCCCAACTCATGTCAGACAGTTCTATGTTTCAAAATAAAATTCCGTATTAATATCCTGACAAGGGTTTGCAACTTTTAACTAATTGTCATTAAGCTCTAATTTGTTAAATACCGGGACTTGTTTCTGTCTGGATAAGTAAATGATTCCTTCTTGGCTTTGCAGCTTTTGCTCCAGACCCATAAACACAAACATCTATAACTTTCACAAAGGACGAGAGCGAATCAGCTGGTTTATTTACAGACTTTAGACAAAAGTGATCTGCAGAAGACAACGGAAACCAGAAGAAAATAAAAAACTTTGTCATTACAGCCAAAGTTATCCATCATGCTTTTAACATGGTCTGTAAAGTGAGGTAGTTCCTAAACTCTACATGCTATGATTGACATTTACATATTTGTCAAAACTATATTTTGTTCTAAACTTGCGAGGGTTTCATTGTCCGTTAAAATCTCTCCCTCTCATACATCTATGTCTTCTGTTTCTCCAGCCCGGTCCTGCTCAGTGTTGCTCTCCCACGTCTCATCCTGGCTGCTGTCGTTTTCTCGACTCCCGGCCTCCAAGCCTTCTTGATCTTTGCTTTTGTTTTCACTCTGAACAGTAATTCCTCTGAAGTTTTCCTTTGGAGATCCGACCTCCTCTCGCCTGGGTTGCGTCGACTCCGTCTGCTGCTCCGTCTTCTCCTGCTTTATGGGTCTCAGAGACGCCTCCTGAGTCTTGTGAGGACTCTCAATAGGAGTCTCCATCTCCTCCGCTTTCACCTGGACCGGGACGACTGCAGAGACAAACCTCATTCAGCCGGTTGTTTGAAACGTAGAAGTGACGGATCTGAGTCGCTCACTCACTCTCTTGTTCCTCTGCCTCCGTTTTGATGGCTGGGATCTCCGGCTGGCTACTCTGGGAACTTTCTGGCAGCTCGCTAGAGGCGCCGCTCGTTTGTTCCTGGATCGTCCGCTTCCTCCCGTACCTCCTTCCTGAAGCAGGGAATAGAATAAAATAAAGGAACATAAATCGGACGAATCTGTCATTTGCGAGGCAATTTAAATATTTTTGGGTCTGGGTCTCCATTTACAGCCAACAATGAATTCAATTCAAAAACACTTCATTGATCCCAAACAGAAATCCTATATTTTTGGAACTCACACGATCACAATAACATACTTAGACCTTTTTGAATTCTGCACAAAAAAATGTTAATAAAGTATAGAAAAAAAAACTATAACTAATTCTAATAAAAACTAAATATTTAACTAACAAATACTAGAAAACACACTATTAGATTTATAGCTGAGGTTATCTAATGAATCTAATGAAAAAGTTCAAGTTTTGTAGATCTTTAGAACAAATCTACAAAATATAAAATTGCATCTTCCTGTGACTTCCTGGCAGCAGCCAGTCACTGCATGTTGGCATTTTGGATCATTTCGCTCGGCTTGTTTCGCTACATTTAGTGCAAGACCTTCGATCTCCCCAAATCCAAACCACTGTCAGAAACTGTACAGAGCAGATTAACAAAGATAAATAAATAGAAACATAAATACACCATGCGGTGGTCACCTAACGAGCCGTCAGAGCCGTTTCATGATGAACCCGATGTTTTCCCTCAGGGCGATGAGTCGCTTGAAGCATGTACATGTGTGCTGTTCAGAGTCTGATATGTCTAATCGTTCACTTGTCATCATGTAATCAAAATATTTCCATTTTGCAGGCCTTATTTCTATAATCTCAGCTCGAAAAGAAACAATCACATTGCTTGTAAAACTTGGTAGTGTTTCATTTCGTGTGTAAACTCTTGGTGACGTGCAAAGGAAGCGGCTTTGCACGTGGGGAAACGTTTCACATACTCTTTCTGCCGTGTACGATGGGTTTGGGCTTCTTGTACTGCGCCAAATGGTTTTCAGTCAAATGTGCTGGAAAACAAAAAAGAAACCTTTGTCATTCCATTATCCAACACACTGCTGAGATGGGGTTAAGAATGAAAGCTAAAGAAAAAAAAAAAAGCTCTCCAGATGTTTTCACCCAGTCCTGGAGGCGGCTGCAGCTGGAAGCCCACCAGCTCGCACCATCCGACCGGGTAGATGTCCGGGGACTGGTGGTCCACCCACTGGTCGAACTCGTCCTCCCAGCCGTCGAAGTGGATCAGCAGAAGGCGGCCCACGCAGCGCTTCACCGTGGCGACGCACACCAGCCGCGGCTCCATCAGGTCCGCGGCCTCCAGCTTCATGTTGGGGGAGAAACCGTGACCCGGGTTGTCCTGAGAAACAAACAAACAAAACTTGTGATGGTTTATAGTATTTACACTGAGAAAAACATTTCCTCAAACATATTGGAATTTTAAGTGACGAATTGTCAAATGGAAAGAAAAATTAAGAGTTGTATACATTTTTATTCTGCCCCCAATTACTCTGACGCACCAAAATAAAGTCTGGCACGACAAATTAGATTCAGAAGTGGCCTAACAAGAAAACAAAGCTACCAGGACCTGCAGCCTACATGGGAAAAAAAAATTTCAACAACCTAATAATCCTGCTCATTATTGACAACAACTATTCAACTGTTATTCAATCTAAGCTGCACCTCTGCTGAAACACAGTGGTGGCAGCATAAGGCTGTGGGGATGTTTTCCTTCAGTGGAGACCAGGAAACCAGGCAGAGGATTTTTATTCACCTCCTCTTAGCATTTTACTGCAGTATCAGCTCTGAATTGTTATGAGGTATGTCTCTAGTAAGTGAATGTTTTAGCCGTTCTGATTCAATAAGCCTCATTACAATTGCTGGCTGATTAACAGGCTTTCACTAAACTGTGATCATCTGAATCGGGTGTGTTAAAAAGGCAGTATTATGTATTTTCTAGGCCTATTTTATAGCACAATCATGTAACTATGTTATTAGTTGTTATAATGCCAAACATAACCCAGAAGAAATCTGACTTTTGTACTTTAGCATTTTGAAATTGGGTATCAGTCTCTTTAAGAAGCTCCGCCTTCAGGAAGTCATCACAACATGGCTCCTCTATTGACCCTTTGACAACGTTTTTAACCAACATTGCTCTGAGAAGCAGCTCCTATCATGAGCTCAGCAGATGAACAGTTCCACCAGGTGTTTGCTAATTGCAGCTGGCTAGTCTGAAGGAGCTAACAGGGGAGGGCCGCTCTGTGAGGCAGAAACTTGGAAACTGTAGCTCAGAAAAGGCGGGGCTAGGTCCAACCAGGACTTTTGCGCAGATGAATGGCTGCCATGGAGATGAAAGGATTTCTCAAATGTGCATGAAAGAATCAAGGCAAAACTCCAGGTATGTTTTTGATGAGGGAAAAACATAACATGATATAACGTTTAAAAAAAAAAGTCTATTTTCCATAATACGGCCCATTTAAAATGGTGAAACATGTATAACCTGAAGTTTCCAAGGTAGTTTGTAATCCTTGGTGGTTTAGTTATATGACTGTTCCAACTGTCATATAACAAGAACCAAATTCAGACTTCCTGCCTCCCAAAGCAGAACTCACAGTGTTAAACAGTCGCGCTGGTGCAGCCGTTGCTTTAGTCTCCTGCAGATATTTGTCCCAGGTGAAAGTCTGAGGATCAGAACCTGCCAGGACACAGAACGGATCACCTTTCTTGTTAAAACACAAGCCGACGAATCACAATCCGCAGGAGAACGACTCGTTTGGAGCGCAGACGAGGCAGCAGACGATCACCTCGGGGCACGGTGAGGGTGATGTCGTTCCTTTTACAGAAGTTGATGGGCAGTATGGCGTGGGAGGAGGCATGGTAGCAGAACCAGTCGGCGCCGTTGTTCTGCTCCGTCCCGTCGATGCCCACCATGAGGTAACCGTCCAGCAGCACCTGTAGATGACCAGGCACAAGGCAGAGGTATCGATTCTGATGAAGGCAGAGTCGGCCATTCAGATGCGAGCGCCTCCCCCAAACAGAAGAACTAATAAGGCTTTGTTACCTTGTGAACAGTGGCCACACAGATGTTTCCCAGATTTAGAGGATCAATCGCTTCCAGCTTCATTCCCTCCTCAAAGAATCCCTCCCCCATGTAGACGAACCTGGGCTGCAGGTCACACCGAAACATTTTTAATTCATACAGACAGGAATCCAAGATTCTTTTACATCTGACAATTTGAAACTAGAACAGCTGAAATCATCCAAGTAAGAATTCAGACCACGCTAGTTTATGAGGGGGGGAAAAAACCCACTATAAAAACCAACCAAAGGCAGGAAAACAACGCCAACTAGTGGTGAGTTAAAGCAGCACAAACATTTCAAAGTGGGGAATCTCCAAGTTTCCCCGGCCCAGGAGGTTGATTCAAATACTTTATTCATAATTAGGGCAAAATTGTTGCACATAAATTCTAACCGTGTCGGTCCTTTAATAAGAAGGTTTTCCGAGTTCTCTTTAATCTCAAAAGGATCATATTTATCTAATACATTTTACCCAAAAGCAGACTTTGTTGCACCCAAATCTGCTTTTGATTCATCATACTTAATAAAATTCAGATGCAACATTCTTTATTTATGCTAAATTAAGTTAACACACACTGGTAAAATTCTTTTCAAGTTAAACATCTGCTGTGCTTTAGACATCTGATAACCTTATTTGTTTTAATAAAGTATTTACCTGATCCATGATGAGTTTAAGATGGAAATGTTATTCACAAGATATGTTTTTTGTCATGCTAGGTCATAGCCTTTGTCTTATTTATATTTTCCAAAGTTGGGAAGCTGCTTCTTCACAGAATGTGAAACAGGAGTCGCATAAGAGATACAGCTTACCTTTTTACAGAGGCTTTGGAAGATATTGTCACCGTTTCCCTTTGGGTTGCTTGAAGCATCCATATTGCTTCCTATAAACAAGAAGACTGAGTAACTGACAGTAAAAAGAAAAAAAACCTCACTATTGTAAGCTATTATCCACAAGTCAACAGTTTTTTGTTTCATGTTCCCATGACTGATTTGTTTCTGACTTTACACCCAATACACAACAAAGTGGAAATAAATGGTGATCAGAGCAGAAACCAGCAGAGCAGTGGTTAAGCTCTCCATTATGACAAGAATTCATTAATATGCAGCAATACAAAAATAATAATAATCCAAATTTAGCTCCCCTGAACATGTAAAAAGAACAAACTATAATACAACATGTCCTCTAAAGCTCAACACTCCGTATAAAAAGTGTTTAAAAATCCAATGTTTTTCCCACTTTTGAACTCACCATATGCTTTAATGGTGTGACCCACGGACTTGGACCAGCCCAGCGGGTGGACAAGAGGACTCCACATGTGGCACCAGAAGTCGAAGACCACATTGTCGGGGACGTCGCTCTGGTCCGCGTACACCAGCCGGAGACGGCCGCCGACGACGGCGTCGACGACCGCCAGGCGGGTGCGGCTCACGTGTTTGGGGTCCACCACCTCCATGCGTGTGCCGGCCCTGAACGGGGGCTTCATGCTCTCCGCCAGCTGACGAAGCCAAAACAAACAGTTCGGCTTCAGTTTCGTCGTCCAGGAAGAGGAAACGCGTCAAAAGCAAAGAAACGTCTACCTTCATGTAGAAGTCGACGGGCAGAGTGGTGGAGCCCACCAGCTTCTTCATCAGGTACAATTTCCAGTCGGAGATGTTCTTCGCATCTGCAAAAAGGACGAGTTTTTTTTTTTTTTTTTTATGGTTATGTAAGATTCAATTCTAAAGAAAGCAGGAGCTCACCCCGTGGCGGCACCAGCAGCTTGCTGGTCATGGAGCACCATCCGATCGGGTTCAGCTCCCCCGACACGATGCTGCACCAGAAGTCGTGGCTGCTGTCGTGTTCGTAGCCTTCGTATCGAAGCAGAGCTTTGTATCCTGCAGACGGGCGAGCGGAGGACGGAGTTGAAAGCACAACGTCACGTAGCAGCTCAGGATGGGGCGAGAAGGTTTTCATATTCCATCTCGCTTCAACCACAAATTTCTATGGCTTTCCTAAGAGCAATATCACAATAACAAACTTTGCTAGGCGATGCATCGAGACCATTTTTCAATTAGCAGCCTGTACTGACATTGACACATAATAAAGCAGACTAATAACCTTTTAATTTTGAAAACAACACTTTGCACTAGATCTTTTAAATATTCAAACAACCAAAAACTAAAAAAAAAGGTAAATAAAAACCAAATAACCAAAAACAAATACATTGCACGGGGCAGTATGTTTTTCCAGGTACCCTGTGCCATTTCATAACACAATCAAATCACTATGTTTACTTCAGTTGTTAAAAAAATACAAGATATATCAAATATGAAAGGAAATTGTCTTTTTAATTTAACACCTCAAAATTGGGCATCTGTCTCTTTAAGAAAGTTCTGCTCTTTCTGAACCTACTCAATACTATGACTCCTCTATTAACCCTCTCACGACATTTTTACCAGCGTTTCACTGAGAAGCAGCTCCTATAATGAGCTCCACTGATGAGCAGGTATTTGCTAATTGCTGCTTGCTAGTCTGAAGGAGCTGAGTTGAGGAGGAGCAGCACTTTTCAGTTTGTTATAAACAATGTTTTGAATCACGTATACTTTTCTTACTACTCCACAATTGTGCACTATTTGGTGTTGGTCTTTCATATAAAGTTTCACTGAAATATATCCATGTTTGTGGTTGTAATGTGTCAAAATATGGAAAAGTTCAAAGGGTGTGAATACTTTTTGCAAACAAGTGCAAAAAAGTATAGAGATGATAAACATATGAAGTTGAATCATCATCTACACCAAATTTTATAATTGACAAAAGCACATTTGTTAGCAGGTATTAAAAAGCACAATGTGACGGCAAATTAACTGAAAATGAGCAGAAAAGCTTTACAAAACCTGCGACCTGAAGAACAGTAGCAATCCAGTAGACTTTATTGGACAAGACAGCGTTGGTGTTGAGGACCTCCACCTTCATCCCGACGACCACATCGTCCCAGTCAGAGCTGAGTGGAGCCTGCAGAGGGGAAGATCATGAGCCGCCTTCTTCATGCACAACACAAGCTCACAACTACCCATAATCCATTTCTGGTCATTTTCCCTTCTCTGCAGCAACACGAAGTCTGAGCGGTATTTTCAATGGGAAGACGTTCTCTACATTTAACCAGGCAGTTCTTAAAAGCAACAAAGGACATCATGTGTGTAACTTGCAGGACGTGGTACGGTGAACTCACATGAGCGAAGCTGGAGACGGGAGCAGCCAGCGCTGCTTCAGTCGTCAGGTAGGAGCCCCAGTCGAACACTGAATGTGCTGCAGAGCAAGCAGAGCAGAAAGCCACGTGTGTGCTTGAATAATTCTCATACTTGAGAGAAACATCAAGTATGAGAGATGCTGCTAACTGTGTGTGTGTACGAGTGTGCGCGCATGTATCATTACCTTCTACTCCTGCAGTAGCAGAGGTTTTGTTCATTCTGTTCAAAACTGTAGCTTTTTTTGAGGGTGGTCGCCCCTAAAGAGAAGAAAGTGCTTTATATATAAAGTTCGATCCGTTTCTCTGCTCTCACTACTGAAACTACAGAAGAAGAAATCAATTGTTTAGTGGTATTACATATTACATGTATGTCAGGGTGGGGGGCCCCATACGATCAGGATACAACACTTTGTTGTAATTCTTACATCTATCTCCAATAAAGGTATCAGTAAAACTTTGTTTTTCCTCTTTAATGTTTTGTTATGCTTAGATTGAAAATTAGAATCAGTCAAACTCAAACTCAGCAGGTCAGACCTGAAAGAGAAGCAGAAATCAGCACTGGCTCATAAACAAAACAAAACAAAACAGACGGCTGCATTTCTGCCAACATGAAGTTAATGTCCATCAAAACTAAATGTGAACTTAAATAAGTGTAGCTGAAAACTCAGTTCTCATTGATCTCCTTTTAGAAGATGAAATCTAATTTCCAAACAAATGTATTTTTGCATACTTCTCCAAACTCTCAGAATGACGTAGAAGTGTAATACTTTTCCAAACTATTTGGGACTGGATCGATATTTGAATGATTTTTCCGACATCAAATATAAACGTTTGAATTCTCCTCAGACATCTGCGTCCCCATCAAACGGTGACCCGACGCTGGGGTCAGTGTGAGGTTTTCCAGCTTCCCGTCCACCGTGCTGACCGCGGGAACTCACCGCCTTGCGCGTGCATCGAACGCCAAACAGGTCGTCCACCCATTGGGTCGGGACCGCGGTGATTTTGAGCATGGGGCCTCGGCGTCTCACACAGGAGTCCGTTTCTAGGTAATCGTCCGGCCGGAAGTGTTTCTGGCACACGAAAATCTTGCTGACGACGTGGACCGGGGTGTTCGGGTCCATGCCCAGCGTGAACAGCCATTGTCTCAACCGCTCCGGGTGGCCGACAGGAAACCGGTGGTACACAAAGTCAGACCGCCTGCTCAAGCAGGAGTCCACGCAACAGGTTCTGGGCATTTCTGCGGGGAACCGGGCGGCTGCGAGCTGAGCCCAACCAGCACGCGCTGCTCACATCAGCAACAGGAGCAATTTAAAGTCCAGCGCGCTCGTCTTCTTCTTTATTTATTGATTGAAGCCGTAAAGTAGTTGAGTGCTGCCACCTACTGGTCACTGTAACAACAAGACTCAAGAATTTACTCTGAAATTACTCTGGGAACCCTAAGATTGTCTCCCATAGAGAGGACTGTAGCGACAAAATCATCGGTTGTAGTTTTGCTGCCAGAAATTACGCTGTACGTTATGAGAAGATGGAAGATTAGGGCCATTGAGGATGCAAATAATCATGATAACATATGAACGAAGTAGTACATTTCTGCCAGAGAAATAGACATTTCTAGATTTTTTTCTTTTCATTTGAAAAAAAAAGATTATATGAAATATTGTAATTAAATTTTTACTTAAAATATGATCCATTTCATCTGTTTACATGCAACTTCAAGTGCCCGAATCGAATGTTTCAAGTTTACCACATTAATTTATTAAATGAGAGAAAACAGCCACTCCATGTTACTATTCAATTCTACACACATATTTCAATACAAAAATCATAAATGGAAAATGCAATTTTTCTTTTTTGCTAACTACACTTTACATAAAACAGTACTGACTGTACAAATGTTTCAAAAGAAGGAGTGCAGAAAATTTCTTTTTTCAATCTGCATTCCAATTATCAGTGCAGCATTGCATTTTCATATTCACACGTGCAGGTTTCATTTGCATTAGGGTTCACAACCACACGAGAACACGTGTTCACTAAGCTGCAGCACACATACACAATCTTGTCAAGACATGTCACCTGTTCACCCTCACATGTAAGCAGCAACTTAATTATACTTCTGTGTAACATTTTGTATTTGTTCCTCATACAACTGATCACTCTTTCCACATGAATTCTGAGGTGAGCTAAAGCTTGTGTGTCTTCAACATTTTTAGCATCCAGTTCACATCTCCCTTTAGTGAATGACAGCATTTTAACCTCAGCACACATCCTTCCTACACTGTCTTTAATATCAAAGCCTCTGTTCGCTAACACAACGTCCCCAGGTAATAAATTGGAGAGAAGGCCACAGTTTTCTGTAATGTGCTTGTCCGATGCATGTCCACCCCACAGAAATAAAAGAAATCGACCCATCAGGTGTTATACCAATAAGGCATTTCATAGCGCGTCTGCCTTTGTACCGGGAGAAGGATTGTGCTCGTGCTTTTAAATTTGAGGGTCTTTCTGTGCCCAATTCAAAACAGTCAACAATAATTGCTACATGTTTTCCAAATGTTTCCAAAAACTGAGGAGGCATTGTGGCTTGTAAGCAATGCCTGTCAGGCCAGCTTACCATGGGCTTTAGGCATGCATACAACACATCAAGAGTGTCAGCAAAGGCAGTAGACAGAGTTTTATGTGACACAAAAAGATGGCAAAGATGCTGAACAGGAAGATCAAGTCTTAGACGCATTAATGTGAGTAAAACCATTTGAAACTGAAAGTTTTTTTGATACTGGCAGATAGTGATGGGACTGATGACACTGAAAGCTCGGCGCATGCCCCGAGCAAACAAGGCGAAGCCCCGTGTCGGTGCGCGTATCTCTAAGGAAAACCACGTGACCGATACAGTTCCCATGCCGTTTGGTTGTGAACGCGACAAATTGTATTTATAAACAGAAAACGTATCGACACGTCACGGCTGTGGTCAAAGTTCAGGTTCATTTCTCCTTGGATTGTTAATAAGCCGGTGAATTTGTGAAGAAGGCTCAGTCTGGTGCATCTCCGTCACCGTAAGGAAAATGGATGTGGAGAAGGGAAAACGTCGGTCCAGGGCATTGAGCAACCTGGAGAAAATGTTGATGTTTCTTTTCATAACATTGTCGTGTGTTTGCATCGCCCTTATTACCCTCTACTTTACAGACAAGCCTGATCCCTCTGCTCAATCAAAAGGTGAGTATTTTATCATTTGAAAATAAGCGAATTTAGACGCAAGACAGTAGAGAAGGAACAAGAAGTTGTGGTGAAGCATTCAGAACTGAAAAAGCCAACATGAGGATTTGACTTTGGGAAAATTAGACAAATTCTGCTGATCGCAAGAAAAGGAAAATTATCACAATCAGAGAGCTCAATGTTACATTAGCAGCTGCAGTAAAACGGTTAATATACTTTACTGCTCGGGAGGCAAAAAGGGGCCTTGAAGCCAAGTAAAACATCCATTTCTATGCAGAAGTTTAAAGCTAATTTGTAGGTCATCTCCTGCAACAAAGCAATAAAAAATGAAAGCTTAAAACAAAAGCAGAATGCATTAATCTACACTTGAATCAAATGCAGAAAAAGGAACAAAGAGAAAACATGATATGAACACATTTGTCCAAATAAGTTCTGAAAGACTGATTAATTTCTGAATAAAAACATAACTCATTAACATGTAATGTGATGTAGAGGTTTAAATGCTAGCAAATTTTTCTGCAAGGAATTTGGAGTTCTTATACTTAACTGTAATGAAGGGAAAAGTTGGAGAAGACAAAACCAAAGTAAAGAATTGAAAGAATCAACCCACTTGAACACGTCTGCTTTTCATAGCAGAACAGGACGAGAAAGTGCAAAACCTTTGGGTCAGAACAATAGTGGTTCTGTTTGCCCATTTTCTCAATTCAGATTTATTCATTTATTTATTTTTTGTGAGATCAAAGTTTTCATTTATTTTTAGAAAATACAGTTAGGGCCAGAAATATTTGGACAGTAACACAATTTTTGTGAGTTGGGCTCTGCATGCCACCGCATTGGATTTGAAATGAAACCGCTACAACATAATTCAAGTGCAGATTGTAACGTTTAATTTAAAGGGTTGAACAAAAATATGTGATAGAAAATGTAGGAATTGTACACATTTGTTTACAAACACTCCACATTTTAGGAGCTCAAAAGTAATTGGACATATAAACATAACCCAAACAAAAAAGTTTTTTCTCAATATTTTGTTGCGAATCCTTTGGAGGCAATCACTGCCTTAAGTCTGGAACCCATGGACATCACCAAACGCTGGGTTTCCTCCTTCTTAATGCTTTGCCAGGCCTTTACAGCCGCAGCCTTCAGGTCTTGCTTGTTAGTGGGTCTTTCCGTCTGACGTCTGGATTTGAGCAAGTGAAATGCATGTTCAATTGGGTTAAGATCTGGTGATTGACTTGGCCATTACAGAATATTCCACCTTTTTGCTCTCATGAACTCCTGGGTAGCTTTGGCTGTATGCTTGGGGTCATTATCCATCTGTACTGTGAAGCGCCGTCCGATCAACTTTGCAGCATTTGGCTGAATCTGGGCTGACAGTATATCCCGGTACACTTCAGAATTCATCCGGCTACTCTTGTCTGCTGTTATGTCATCAATAAACACAAGTGACCCAGTGCCATTGAAAGCCATGCATGTCCATGCCATCACGTTGCCTCCACCATGTTTTACAGAGGATGTGGGTGCCTTGGATCATGTGCTGTTCCCTTTCTTCTCCAAACTTTTTTCTTCCCATCATTCTGGTACAGGTTGATCTTTGTCTCATCTGTCCATAGAATACTTTTCCAGAACTGGGCTGGCTTCTTGAGGTGTTTTTGGGCAAATGTAACTCTGGCCTGTCTATTTTTGGAATTGATGAATGGTTTGCATCTACATGTGAACCCTTTGTATTTGCTTTCATGGAGTCTTCTCTTTACTGTTGACTTAGAGACAGATACATCTACTTCCCTGAGAGTGTTCTGGACCTCAGTTGATGTTGTGAACGGGTTCTTCTTCACCAAAGAAAGTATGCGACGATCATCCACCACCGTTGTCTTCCGTGGACGCCCAGGCCTTTTTGAGTTCCCAAGCTCACCAGTCAATTCCTTTTTCCTCAGAATGTACCAGACTGTTGATTTTGCTACTCCAAGCATGTCTGCTATCTCTCTGATGGATTTTTTCCTTTTTTTCAGCCTCAGGATGTTCTGCTTCACCTCAATTGAGAGCTCCTTTGACCGCATGTTGTCTGGTCACAGCAACAGCTTCCAAATGCAAAACCACACACCTGGAAACAACCCCAGACCTTTTAACTACTTACTTGATTACAGGTTAACGAGGGAAAGGCCTTCTGAGTTACTTGCAGCCTTTAGAGTCCATTGTCCAATTACTTTTGGTCCCTTGAAAAAGAGGAGGCTCTGCATTACAGAGCTATGATTCCTAAACCCTTTCTCCGATTTGGATGTGGAAACTCTCATATTGCAGCTGGGAGTGTGCACTTTCAGCCCATACTATATATAAATTGTATTTCTGAACATATTTTTGTCAACAGCTAAAATAACAAAACCTGTGTCACTGTCCAAATATTTCTGGCCCTAACTGTATATGAAGGGGGTCATTCACACTTCCAAATATATACGACTTGTATGTGAACCGCAAACGAACTAAAAATGTACCGCATGCGCAGCAGATGGCGCAATAAACAACGTCACATATCATAGAGCTAGCTCAGTGTTTTGCCAACTGTCACAAAAATGAAGTAGTGCTCAGTGTTCGTAAACACTGAGCACTGAGTAAACGTGGATGGAAATGTCTGACCGGAGCCATCACATCAGCACCTTAATCCTGGTTATCGTCCACCATGGTTGTTTTTCTTGCGCATATCAGGGCGCAGAATAGTGACATTTTGTCGTGTATCAATGACGTTAAGTTCGGATGAACGCAACCAGGCCATACACACCGGATCTCATTTAAAAAGATCAGACTCGTATCGGATTCAGGGCCACATATCCAAGTAGCCTGGGTTGCATTAAAAAAATCTGTGTTGTTCAGACTATCATGAAAAGATCAGATAAAGGCCGTATTAAGGCAAATAAAATTTTTTTAAAAGTATTTGTGCCACTTCTGGCTGCAGTGTGAAAAGAGCCAAAGTGTCATTTGCTGACGAACACGATGAGACGAAAGGGATCTGTTGCATAGACATTCTTAATCTACTTCTTTTTCTTCTTTAGTTTTTTTATTGGCGGATGGCAAGCAATTTAACTTAATATACTTCAAAATAAGAGCATGAATATAAAGAGATAACCAATACTCCCACAATACTCCAATATAAATGTTGATATTTCCTCAACTGAAAGTTTAAGAAACAGCCAGGTAATTGAATGCTTTAGCATTTATTTGGACAATTTTATTCAGGGGAAGGTAAGTGTGCTAAATGAAAAATTAGCGCATTAGCATATTATCTTTTTGGATTTAGAGTAATGTTCAAATAAAACAGACTAATTAAGTAGTGGTCAGTCTTACAGCAACAAGCCACCTCACAATTTAGTCATTATTAGCACAGACGTCATCCAGACTCCATGACGGAAGTAGATCACAGCTTATTATCACCTCCGGAATCTCCCTTTTTCTTATGCTGACCTTAATACAATGGAGCACATTTTATCCATTTGTCACATAATTTTTACTCAGCTGCAAAGTTATTAGTGCAGAAAATCTGCATCCTATTTTTAACATGGCTTTTACTATTTCAACAACTAAAATCAATCAAAATAAATGTTTGTAGTTCAGAGTAAAAATAATCCTCTTAATGTGATCTAATTGCACCTTCCATTTTTCAAGATAGAAATACGTCAGAAGGAAGAAACTGCAGCATTCATCTCAGCTGATTTGTAAACAATTAAAAATAATACAAGTCAGTTTTTTGGGTTTTTTTTGTTTCCTTGGCAATTGGCCCATTGGCCAAGGCAATCGCCAATTCCATTGGCGATGTTAACGCAGCTGATGTTTCTAAATAAAAATGTGTGAATGAACCTTGTTCAGTCTGTCTCTAGACTTTATTGAAGTTGCCTGCAATTACTTTTTAAATCCAGCAGATGTCACCATTGAGTGATACAGCAACACAGTTTCAACACAGTGTCGAAACAGTTGGGAAATGTGCCATACACCCAATGGGGCCTCATCTGTCCATCACTACTGGCAGAAAAGGCCTAACAGTGTTAAACAATGATAACAAAATGACAAAGCAAGGAAGACCTGTATGATATTTTACTTTTTTGGTGTCATCCTTGAAAACATCTGTGTCCAGCAGTTTTTTATTCAGCTGTGACCTGAGCTCCCTGTTCTCCTGTAACAGGCGGATTATTTCTTCTCTTCTCTATTCACACAAGTGACATTCTATTTGTTGCCTTTTTGCTGCTGTTTCATGTTCATCTTCAGAGTTTGCTGCCTTGCTGAGCTCCTCTCCTGGGGTTTCCTCCTCACCCTCTTGAACTCGCTCCACTTCTACAGCCTCCTCCACTGTGTTTTCAGTATTTACCTTTTCTGGTGTTTTTGTAACTTGCTTCCTCACTTGTCGATCCATCATGGTCTTGCTGTATCGCCTCTTTAACTGACGCGCATGTCGGTTTGATGTTGTGGCCTTCACCTCGCACTGACCCAGATTCAGCGTTGGAACCCAGTCTGGATCTTGCTCATCCATTTCATAGGACGGTTTGCCTTGAAGAGGAGATATCAGAACACACATCAGTATTAATACTGTAAATTATAACACTAGAAAACTTAAACAGTTTACTTCGCAATAATTGAATAACCTCGATGTCCACTGACAAAACTCGGACAATGCTACATAAAAAATATATGCCCGACCTAAACAAGGTTGACCCAATCAAATGAAATCAACATAACTGAACATGAGTAACACGGACAAAATCATGATTACACAACACCAACAAAGCTAATTTAGACACTCACCTGAATGGAAATGTCTGGAGCAAACTTTTAGGTATTTTGAGATGTTGGAGAAGGTGATATTAGGACGTCTCACCGCTGATACCCAGGCCATTCGTCTCCTTTTTGTTAGCTCCGATAGCTTAGCTCCCTGGTGTTGTTTCCAGGCAGGAAAACTGTGAAACGAAAGTCCGTTTTCCAATTTTTTGCCCTTTCGATCGTGTGATCGAACATTGCACCTAATAACGCAGCAAGTTTGTACCATCGCTAAATTATAGTAAACTTAAGTAACTTAAAATATTCAAAAATTCAAAATATCTGTGAGACAATAGGTTTTGTTATTTTCTCGGTTATTGTTATGGCCAAACAAGATGTCTTTTCAATTCCTTCCGCCGAGAGCAGTGACGTTACGCTCGTGACGTCACTCCTCTAGGCGGAAGGATCTGCGCGCTATCTTTTATGGCCATAAACATAACCGAGAAAAGAACATAACCGAATAAACTTGCTCCGTTATTGGGTGTAATGTCCGACCACACGACCGAAATGGTAAAAAGATGGAAAACGGACTTTTATTTCACCGTTTTCCTGCCTGTAAACAACACGAGGGGGCTAAGCTAACGGAGCTAAGCTATCGGAGCTAACGAAAAGCAGACGAATGTCCTGGTATCAGCGGTCAGACGTCCTGATATCACGTTCTCCAACATCCCAAGTTATCAACTAGTTTGCTACAGACATGGTGAGTGTCTAAATTCGCTTTGTTGGTGTTGTGTCATAATGTTTTGCTGTGATTTTTTCCAGGTTACTCACTTATTGACATTTTGCAGTAAGTTACGTTGAGTTTATTTAAGTTTCAACGTTTACTTAACCCGACCTTGTTTTGGTCGGGTCTTGTATTTTTTATGTGGCATAGTCTAAGCTTTGTCTGTGGACATCGATGTTATTCCATTATTGTGAAGTAAACTATTTTACTAGCGTTATCAAATGTACAGTATTAATACTGATGTGTGTTCTGATATCTCCTCTTCAAGGCAAACCGACGTATGAAATGGATGAGCAAGATCCAGACTGGGTTCCAGCGCTTAATCTGGGTGACTGCGAGGTAAACGCCAAAACATGGGACCGACATGCGATCAATTAAAGAGGCAATACAGCAAGACCATGATGGATCATCAAGTGGGGGAGCAAGTCACAGGAACAGGGGCCATAGCAGAGGAGCAAGAGGCTGAGGAGGAAACCCCAGCAGAGAAGCTCAGCGTGGCTGCTCACTCTGAAGAGGAACATTTGAACCATTTATGTTGAAATATGTGAACAGTTGGAGGTGTCTGTTTTCTCTCATTTCGTAATTTAATGTGATAAACATTCATGAAACGTTTGATTCAAGCATTTCAAGTTGCATGTAAACAGGTGATGAAATGAATCACATTTTAAGTAAAACTTTGATATCTAAAATGTTTCAGGTAATAAACATGTGTAATGAAAGATTATATTTTCATTTACAAACATTTTGTGTGATTAAAGTAAACAATTACATAATCTGACATTTTGCAGTAAACAATTAATTTAACAAACAAACCAGATGAAAGAGCCCATCTTTAAATATTGAATGTGTAATTCTGTTACTGGCTATCTGTGACAGACTGGTAAATTTAATCTGTTTCTCATAAATGTATTACTCTTTGACATAAGAGAGCATTCAATTTCGTTTCCTGTAAAATTACTCAAGAAATACCCATTTTTTTATTTATTCTAACAAACGACTCAGATCAAAACCTCTGAGCTGATTAATGTGTAGATGGGACACTAGAGTTGACTGTATCAGAAACATGTCCAACAAAACAACTTTTTTAATTTGACAAAAAGATTTGAATGGATCAATACCAAGGAGTCAAGCTGAATCTCAAACTCTGGTGGAAGACACTCAGATTGAGTGTAACAATTAATGTGTACCAAAGTGTGCGTTAAGGACTTGTTTGGCAAATTCGCTAAAACAGAATTGAAAAGAAGACCCTACCTAAAATATGGCATATGCCAACAGGATGTGTTGCATTCTAACCTGCAGACGTGCCAGTATGGACGACTTCTTGGAGTTGGATGAATAAGAGCGGGAACAGGACAAGCTGCAAAAACGCTTTGACTTTGAAAAGAAGGTGCTGAAACTGCCGGTCGTTCCACACATCTCACAAATCACTGCGAAGTGGAGAATGCAATCAGAGATTAATTTTTTTTTGTTTTTATTTTGCAAAGCATTTACAATTATTATTTTCAAATATCTGTTCCTCACGTGGTCCATCACTCCTTGCTTTTTCCCTCCTGATCACCCGTACTTTTGGCAAACATTCTTCTTTGCGAATGCTCTTGTCGTCATCCTCCTTTCCTTTGTGCTCTCCCTGTAAAGAAACGGATGCTGAGGTTCATGTTGGACCACTGGAGAAAACCCCCACAAGTCGATCGGCTTACTTACATTACTCTTGCGCTCTGTTGTTTCTGCTGCGGAGGCGCGGCGCTGGATGGATGGCAGGCACCGTCTGCAGCCCACTCCCCCGCAGGAGGAGCAGTGTGGCCGGACGAACACCGTGGGAGCCGCTCCCGGCCTCAGCTTCAGCGTCCCGGAAGGCACCTTGTCCTCAAAGTACTCTTTGCCAAAGTGCTCGTTGCAGAGGTGAGAGAAGCTTGTGGCCGCCCACTTCACGCGGGTCCTCTGAACCTGCTTCTCCCACTTGCGGAACTCATCCGGATCCTTTGGGAACCGAAACAAAGTCACCCCGTCTTCGACAGTTTTGCCACATCCGTAGGCCACGCAGTGGTAGGGCATCGTCAAGATAACGCTGAGATTCACGCACGGGCCTGGGTTTAGTGGCGGGGTTTTGGGCTTTTCCACATGTGAGCTGTTTCCAATGAAAATCCATGCAACAAAAATCAATTCTCAAACGCAAGGGTCATGTTTTCTGTTATATCACAACGAAAACGATATTTTACAGACAGCCGGGTTTTCTAAACACGGTAAGCTAAGCTTTCATAAATAAATACTAAAACAATGAAGAGTCTCAGCTGTCTCAGCTTTCTACAGGCTCTTCACTCACATCAAACCAAAATGTGACAAACTATAAATCAAAGCCAGCTGCTAACCGTATGAATACTTCCCCATCTGTCCGTCAATAATGCAACACGTCATTCGATATTACCTTCAATTGCTACTTCCTGTGTCTAGTAATGTCCAAACATGGTTTAGAGATGTGTAACATGTAGCATGTTCACACATGAGCTGTTCGACATCTTTGGAAGCAAAATATATGTAGAGTAGTGACAGCTTCTTCTTCTTTTTCTTCTTCTTGTGACAGTTATTGGCGGTCGGTAAACAACCTAATGGCGCATTACTGCCACCAACTGGTAAGGAGCGTATAGCAGAATTCTGACATTGACACAAAATAAAATTAAAAATAAACTCAAATGAAAATAAGAATTAATTAAATAATTCTAAATATGTTAGTACACCGAAGAAACTGCAATGTAAGTAAATAGCACCCCCCCCCTTCTACACTTCTGATAATTTAACTAAACTTAACGAAACAGTTATTAGTGGTCGAGCAAAACGGCAGATGTCTCAATACTGCCACCTGTTGTTACCGAAAGCATTTTAGTGAATAAATGTGAAGTGGCAGAAAAGGATGCAACTCAAACTCTGAACAGTGTTACGTGAATCTGCATTTTAATTTGAAATTTTACCAGTTCTTTAATGGGTAGTTTTATTAATATATTCTGTCATATATATTAGTATGGCAGAATATTGATATATTCTGCAGATATTTATCTCTCACTAGAAGTCTGAGTCAGCCATGCTCTCCACTGCCACTAATATCAATGAGGGATGATTGTGGTGGCCAACTGTACCAATTAGAGTATATCCTCTAATCGGTAAGTTGCCGGTTTGAATCTGTTGATGTGTCTTTCACCAATTACCATCAGTTGGCAACAACCAGTCTAAATCATCTTTTCAGTCAAGACATATGGTTGTAATTACAATCATGTGAATATTGATCATTGACTAATAAATCAAGGTGTCTTGTGAACCAACAGTGAGGCGGTCTAGAAGAAAATATAGAGTAGACGGTACTTTTTGAGGACCCTTTGCTCCATCAGTGTTTGGAGCACAATGAGGCATATCTTCCATAAATCCATTGCTCATCATTCGTTGGGGTAGCAGCATCAGAGCCAGGGACTTAAAAAGGCTCAACAAGCTGACAAAGATGAATGGTTCTGTTCTGGGAACAATCGTTGACCTTTTTCAGAGATTGCTTCATCATCGCTGAGACACTGACTGCGTTAGGAGATCCTTCCACAGCCATCACCATCTCCAAGAACTCTTAGAGGAAACTTGGCTAATGCAAGTTACAAAATCACATAATTCCCATTTGGGGTTAAGAAAATATTTTAAATTTGAAGTTTGAAACAATGGGCCTGTCTGACATTGTGAACCAATAAGGATGTTCAATGCCAAAACATTCTGGTTCTTATTTAGCAGCTCTCTTGTCCATATCACATCAAGTTACAGAGCCATCACCTATGTGGTTGCTGATATTCCCATAGGAATATGTATGTACAAAATTCTAAAAAACATTCCCATGCATGAAAAAATACCTGTTTAGTGGATGACGTGTACTGGCTGATTCTCTAACACCGCTTATTTTGAGTGGATGGCATTGATCAATTTTGATTACAAGGGCAAAAATATAAAAAGTGTGGCAATTTGATTTAGTATATTTTTAATCAGTGCTCTTAAATATGCTTTTTTTTTTACATTATCTTGCAAGCACAGCAAAAGTTTAAAGTTATTATCATCACAGCAGATAACACACTCACATTCTGTTTTGGTGAATTGTGAGACAGTATTCTCATAACATCTTGTTATGGATCATTATACTGTAAACATATCCCCGCTGTAAAATACAGATGAGTGGGGCAATAAAGGCTGTGAGATCAAGAGTGAGAGAATAGTAAGTGCTGCTTGAATTTAAATTTTGAAATTTCAACTTTGAGAGTTGTTTTTTTTTAAATACATTGACAATTCTTGACATGACTTATGGGTTGGTTCAACTTTATTTTAGAAGTTATGGCACCTATAAAATAATTTAAAAAATACTATTGAGGATCAAGCATGAAAGATGCATCTTTAAAATAAATTATACATGAAATGCATTACAAAAATATTCATACTCGTAGAATTTCTTCACATTTTGTCATGTTATAATTTCAAACTTTTACTGGGATTTTATGTGACAGACCAAAGTAACTGTTAATTATAACTTAGTTAGAATCAATGAGAAGATACAGTATATGGAGTCAAATTCCATAATAACATTAATGTCTCAAAGAACTTACAATTTTTGCTGTATGTTTGCTTTTGTACGACAGATGAATAGTTTAAATCCAAGCATATACATTTTTAGAATGGCCCAGTCAAAGTTTATTCTTCGTGTGCATGCCAAACAACTTTCAACAGTAATTGCGGTAAAAGGTGGTTGTAGAATGAATTAACCAGAGGTAAATACAAATGCAAATTTGTATCGAAAAGCCTGAAATCATATGAGCAGATGATGGTTTTCAGAGGAGGTTTTTATTGTGGAAAAACAAAAGTGTCACTTTTCTTTCAAGTAAAGCCATGGGCTACTTTGTATTGATGTATTTGATCAAATTCCACCTAAAAATATTCAAATTGGTTGGAACAAAAGTTCAGTGGGTGTTAATAACTTGTAAGGACTATAGATTTGTAGAGTTGGAACATCATCTGTGGTGTTGTGGGCACAAAGTTTGCTTGATTCTAATAAAACACAAAAACAAACAAACAAACCGAAAAACCCATTAAACCAGTCAGCTTCTGTCAAAGATAACTGTTAACTGAAATAATTCAAATCTTTTTGCATATGGTGACTTAAAAAAACGAGGATATGCAAGTTTGTTTCTGCATTAATAGACTTTTTATTTATTTTATTTTATTTTTTTTAATTTACCTGTAAGAACTACAGTGAAAATATTAATGAAAACACTTCTGTCCATTATTGGCGCACATTTGTCAGTTTTCTACATTGGATTCGCATCCCATCATCCTCACCCGCTGCCACCAGCAGCACCACCGCCGTCACTTCGCAGCCTGAGCGAGCCTTTCTGCCCGACATTATCTTCATCCTGACTCCGCAGGAAAGGAGGCTGAAATGACGGATGCGACCATGGAGGCGACACCCGGGGACGGTTTATTTACGCCAGAGGAGCCGCTTTAAGTTTGCTGGAGGGAAGCAGATGCGTGTGTCCCCCCGTCTTTACTTCCACGGACCCCCTCCTCCTCCTCCGCTGGCAGAAATTTATAAAGAACAAAAAATCCGACGAGGGAGGGGAGGGGGGTTGATATGCGCCGAGGCTGAAATCGAGAGGCGAACCCAGGGAAAGCGGAGTAATTTGTACACGGGACTTTCCCCCTCTTAGTACCCCAAACGGAGGGGGAAAAGTCGCAATATTGGCAACGAGAAGGAATGGGCTTCTAAAGGCGTGAAAACGTCTGCAATTGTGGATACTTTATATATTTTTATTTCGAAAAAATATGGCCGAGAACGTTCTGGACTCTGGCCCGCCTTCAGCCAAGAGGCCTAAACTCTCCTCTCCGGCACTTTCCGCCTCCGCCAGCGATGGAAATGGTAAGTTTTGATTTAACCTATCCACCGCTGCCGTGATATTGGTTTATGTAAATGTTTTTCTGCGGCGTTTAGGACTGAAAGAGGACGGCGAGGCGGCATTATTTGGCTGTTTTTGTCGCGGCTCGCTAACGTTAGCTTGCTATGAGAGTGTGTGTGTCGGACGTGAGGAAGGGCTCCCCTGTTAGCTCCCGTGCTAACAGCCATTTTAGCCGGAGGAAGCTGCGTTAGCCACGGGGCTAACTCCAAGCGCTATACGGCTCCACAGCTGACGATGTCGTGCCTAATGGCTACTTCGTCTTGGTTGATTAAAAGCTCTGTCCCAGGGGAACTTATGCCAAAGTTTTGGGAGCTTTATCATTGTGTCACATAGACACATGTCTGGATAGGCTGATATATTATACAAGGCATTATTAAAGGCTCTGCTCTCTGTCTCACCTATGATGAGATGTCGCTGAAAATGTTAGAATGTGAAAGCAGCGTGTTTAAAACGGGACTTCTCGGTGTATGAGATGTAAATTCGGGCTTCAGTTGTCGTTAAGCTAAAATTGTCATTTTTATCCTGCTTTTTTTATTGTTACTAATTGGTTGATGGTTTGTGGGAACAACTGGAATAATGGCCTAGGAGAATTCTCCATCGCCATGTCTCTAACATTGCTCCAATTCAAGGAGCTGTTAACAATAAACAGCTCGTGATTAATTTTTTTTTTGTTTTACTACTTTTCTGACAAGATCAGGCACGATTGTCACCAACTTGTCATCAGGTTATCCATCCAGAATGCTTCACACATGTCACGTAGCTCTCTATGGTATTTTGTGATGGAACTGCTGTCTTCAAGGAAATCTTAAGGTTCCAAGGATGCAATGTATTGTCCCTGCTGTATGTGACAGTGGCTTGCAGAAGTCAACCTACAATTGCACACTTTTTATGGGAAGACCAACAACAAAGTAGCGCATAGTGTTGAAATGGAATGTGCTACCTATGTTTTATTTCATGTGTTAAGCTGGAGCGTGGCCATTTTTACCCAAAAACCCTTGTATAAAATCCAGTACACCTGGTTTTCTTTACACAAAACAGGGTTAGCTAAATTCAGGACAATTGTGAGCGAAAACTAAGGATGCACTGATGTACTTTTCTTCTTTTTTTTTTTTAATACCTGTACCAATACCAATATCTGAGGTTTAGTATTGACTGATACCGATTTGATTCAGAAAAACTGTACTGAATTGATTTAAAATGTAAATGTTTATTCTTTCTTAAAACACATACTCAAATGTACTTAATTACACATTTCTTTGATAATTCTGCTTCATTACATCACATTCAAACACACCAGCATCTTCACAAGCTTGGTCAAACATCCAAAAACATCTTTAATTTGTTCACTCAGTGTAGTTAGGACACAGCCAGTGTTATGACAAAATGATTCAGATCATAATGCAACTTTGCTTTAAAATGTCCCAGTCAAAGTTCAGATCTAAAATCAGTTGAGAATATACTTGGAAAAAATGCTGTTCAGACACTGATCTGAGAACTGTTCTGGGGTGGATTTTATTATTATTATTTTTTTACCTGTCTATTATCACACTGACTGTAATCTCACAGACGAAGCTGTGACGAAATGATTTGGATTAAAATGTATTATTGTATTAGAATGGCCCAGTCAAAGCACCACTGAGAATTTGTGGCAAGACTTGGAAGGAATGCTTGAAGAGACGGCCTCAGTCCATTCTCACTCAGCTTGAGTCTATTTTGCAAAGAAGAATGGTAAAAATCTTTTTATTTTTTTGACCAAAGTAATTTTTTTGTTAAAATAATAATAATAATGATGATAATAAAAACGTGACAAATGGCTTATTATAAATCACTACAATCTTTCTTTCCAAAAGATGCTTAGTCAAAAACAAAAAAGTTTGTCAAAATGACTTTGGACATTGACAAAGGTGATGACATGTGGTTTTAGTTTACCTTGTCAACAAAAATATTAATTGAGTTTTGTGTAGAAGTTGGTGTTGCATGTCTTCTAGAAACTTGATGGGTGTTAAGAAACAGCAAAGAGCTGAATTTGCAAAGACTCCCATCAGTTTCCATATGTTTTCACTCCCTGTGAGAACTCATTTAAAATCTGTACTGTCGTGAAAATAAAATGCATTGTTTTGTTTTGAGAAAAAGTGGGTTTGTACATAGTGTCCATTGGGAATCTGACAGTAACGAAGGGTTTCTGACTGAAGCACAGAAACGGTGTCAGCAGTGTTTCTATGTTTTTCCAGTGTTGAAAGGGTAGAGAAATGTATATAACATCTGTAAATATTGATAACAGTAATATTTATATCAGTAGCTGTCAAAATGTTTGTTTCGGTGCTAGGCCTGCTGTACGATAAATTATCTAGTAACGCGCTAAACTATAATATTGTTTGAGATCGTTTTTAAGTAATATAATAATGTTAATGAGATAATAATGCAAAAACATTCTAAAATAACAAATGTTAAATTCTATTGTACATTTAACACTAGAAACTGGAAAACATTTTAATATCCCAAATAAATAAACAAATCAGAAACAACAAATAAAATTAATTATATTCAAAAGCACCAGACTGAAGACTTTTATCATAAAGTTATTGGTAAAAAGAGAGAAAAATTATAAATCACGCAAATGGAATTTATTAAGGTCGTTCATTTATTGTGTGGTTAATTCAATTTTTACTTATTGCTACAGGCCTAATCGGTGCAATAGTTGTCGTTGCCTTTGTATTTATTCCTGAATGAATATGATTTATTAAATTTGTCTTAATGGATTCCTGCACTTTTTTTTATATCTTAGCGTGACAGTGGTGATTTTTTTGCGTTTTAATGTCACCCAAAGTTACCCCCAGAAATCTTGCTAAGCCCGGTGGTTGAGTGGTAGGATAGTCATTCATCCAGCGGCCTGTCGTGTTTTTGAGTTCAAAACATTTTTAAAGTTGACAGGAAATTTGAAAATATCACTTGACAATATTTTCAAGTGATATTATAAAACCTTAAAAAATGCAAAACTTTTGAAACGACTTAAATAAATAAGTAAGACTGAGCCTGGTGGGGACACAAGTAAAGCCTGGTGGCCCGCCAGGCTTATAATATACCTGGAGAAATCCTGTTACATTTTCTAATCTTTGATTTAAAAAAAAAAAAGTTTATTTTTTTGTTCTTCCTATTTTCAGATTTTGGGACACTGCTGGACTTGGAGCACGACCTCCCAGATGAGCTGATCATCCCCAGTGAACCGGTTCTGGTCAACGATGGGGACCTGAACCAGCTGAACAGCAGCTTGGGAAGAGGACCCCCAGGTGGAACAGCGGGGGGAATGGGGCTGGGCTTCGGCCCCGGTCCCGGGGGGGAATCCGGTGGGGGTGGCGGGGGCCAAGACGCTGTGGCCAAGCACAAGCAACTGTCAGAGCTTTTGCGTACAACCACCTCCAGTCAACAAGGGCATCCGGGAGCCATTGGTGGCCCCGGAGGCCCTGCAGTGATGGGGCAGCACCTAGCCAATATAAAGGTATCCTCAGGTCAGGGGCCTCAGCAGATGATGGGGGGACAGCAGCAGCATCTCTCCCAGCAGCAGGCCAACATGATGCAGCAGCCGGGGATGATGGGTAACAGGGGCATGATGGGCGTGCAGCAGAAAGCCAATAACGGCCAGCAGCCGCAGCCGGGCATGATGGGAAGCCAGGTGAACGGCTCCCCCAGGATGGGCTTCGGGAACCAGGGGATGGCCGGTAGCGGCAACATGTTGGCCGACACTCTGCAGCAGCAGGGAGCCGTGGGGCCAGGAGCCATGAGGGGCCAACAGCACGGAGCCATGAACAAGGTAGGGGCCCTGAGCCTGTTCACATGGAGAGCTGATGAAGTTCAGTCACATCCAGCTGAAGATGCTCTTGTTACATGTGTAAACCAACACAATACTGTTTGGTCGAATGGAAAAATAATGTTATTTTTTTGGTTCTAATTAATTATTAACTAATATTGTTGGCAATTTTATAGTTGATCAGCCTGAAACATTAACTTATTTAAAGAGTTAGTTTATATATTGTATGTTTTATCATACCTCAACAAAAATCACATTTCTTATCAACATTCATGTTGGGGGGGAAACCTGGACTTTGGTTGGAGAGGCAGCTAATTAGTCTACAGATAGAGAATATGTCTTAATATTAGGAAAACATTAGTCTTACAATATTTAATATGCTATCCAATCAGGTGATGTTATGAGGAATCCGTTTGGATCATTTAAGTACTTGAACGCCACATGGGTCTGAACGTGAATCCTCGGATGTACATTCACTGTTAGAGACGGATCTAAAACATCAAGTAAAATGACTGCATAGTGAGCCATGCTACAGGAAAATATGTAAGAAGACCCACAGTAAAAGTTCATGAAATACAATATTTCATATTGTATTTCATATTATATTACCATTGTTATTATTGGTAATGCAACAGTCAGTATTTGTCTATTGATCAGCTCTAATTGGTGATCAGTGGGCTTAAGTAAATGCATCAAAACAATGAATTGCCATCATTTTAAAAACATATTAACCAAGTTTTTAACATTATTTTAAAAAAAAGTTTTTTGGGAATAATTATGCAAAACCTTACAGACGAGACTGTTTTATTAAAAGAAATGGTTCTAAATGAATAAAATAAGCATTAAAATACGGTTGCTGTTGGACTTGGCATGTTTGGTACTTTCTTTTTTTCATCGTAAAATAGTTTGGAAAAAAAACATCTGCACAAACACTGGTGGGCCATATCTTAACATCTACCACGAACAAAAAAAATATAATCAAAATTGGTGTCCTGTGTTAGTACTAATAAGTTATAAATCTTTTCAAACCTCAGTAGTTGATTACTGGTTGACATTACTTTTAGAGTGTTTTACTCAGTGTTGGTTGAGGGCAGTAATACGTGCTAGCAACTGGATTGGCTGCAGCTGTGTTAATAGAGACGTGACTTCAAGTCACACATTGGATGACTTATTGATTTATCAGAATCAATTAGATTCATTAACAATTATCTGATTAAATAAACTTCATCATATAGTTCCTGTTCATATGGTTGCTATGCATAATTTGAGTGAATTTAATTGTCTGATGTTACTCATATTTGCTACTGCTAAACAAAATAACCCATTTTCAATTAATTACAAAAAACTCAATAATTATTTCTTTGATTAAATTACATAATTGGTCAAATAACTTGTTAAAAAAGACTTGGTCCCACCTCTGTTTCTGTAACTTTTGTTTCTAAGCGTCTAGTTCAGACTCAGAAAAGACTGTATTTGCAATACATCCACCAAACTATTATTATTACAACTTCAAATTCATACTTCCCATGCCTGACACAAATTGTATTTAGCATCTTAAGCGTGTTTGGAGATTTATCCCAAGGAATCATTTTTCTTTATCCCTCACTGGGCTCTTTACAGCTGGAAGACATTTAAGTCTAAATCTTCACTGCGTTCATATGCAGTTATTAGATTGTATACAGTTTACATGGTTGAGTAGAGATAACCAGGTTTACTTATTTATAAAGCAGTAATTACACACAACGTGCTTTACTAGACTTTAAAGGAAAGATTAGAAAGAAAGTAAAGCATGAAACGGAAGTTGTTTGGATTATTTGGATATTATAACAAGATTCTTCTGTAGCTAAAGCTATAAATTTTAGTTATGATGACAATCCTAAAAACTCCACATCTTACAAAGTACTTTTGGTCCATAATATCAGATATGTTGGTAGACTTGAAATAAGACTTACAAGTAACTTTTCAGCATGGCATAAGTTCTTTTGAAGTCAATAATTATTTATATTGATGAAAAGCTGTAGTTCACAGACAGATGCATTCTGTTGCAGCCGGGCATGATGGGAAACCCAGGCGGCTCATTTGGAGGTCCATATCAAGGAGGTCAAGGTCTGGGAGCTGCAGGGCTGGGCCCTCAGCTCCAGAACAAAGGGCCCATGGCCAACAACCTGGCCCAGTTCAATGTGGAGAAGAAGAGCCAGCCAATGCAAGGAATGGGTGCCATGGTGAGGCATGCACTCAGATTTAATTATGACGAGCTGAACACAATCATTGTTTTTACCGCTTCTTCAGAATACTTGTCATGACAAACAACTGACCCCCCAATGCTGCTCTCAATTTTTGGGCAGTCGCAGACAGGTATGGGCGGTCCAACAGGCTCACCGGTGGGAGGAGCACCAGGGATGGTCCCCAGCGCGCAGGCCGGCCTAGCAGGATACAACGCGCAAGCCTCAGCGGCGTCCGCTGCGGCCGGAGCGCCACCCACAGCGGACCCGGAGAAGCGCAAGCTGATCCAGCAGCAGCTGGTCCTCCTGCTTCACGCGCACAAGTGCCAGCGGCGGGAGCAGGCCAACGGAGAGGTCCGGCCGTGCAACCTGCCCCACTGTCGCACCATGAAGAACGTCCTGAACCACATGACCCACTGCCAGGCCGGCAAGTCCTGTCAAGGTGAGAGTCACGGCGCTGTAAACTTGTTACCTTATGTCAGACAGATTTAATATGATGACTGCGTTTCTCTGGAAGTATGTTTGACTCTGCTGAAGTTCAGCCCTCATAGATGCAATATATGACTTTGTAAAAAAATACATTTAAAATCAGTTTTTTACATATTTGCTTAAAGTGACTTTATATCCTGACAGTGTGGTATGAGACCCCCTGAACTACTATTGCTGTCAGAGCCAGGAGGAGGGGCTTAGAGCTGCCAATTAATCTTGTATAAGCACTACTAAATGTGTTAATGGCATAGACTTGCTGTTCCAGGAAATTTTAATGAACCTTAGCATTCATGGCAGACTTTGCTATTGAAATTCAGCTTTAGCGTAGCAGAGAGAAAGGTGGGATGGTGTGAGTATCATGTACATGAGCATGATTGACAGCGCTAAGACGATGGGTGCTAATAAATTGGTTCTGATTGTCGGCTGATATTTACATGAGTTTCTAATCTTATCTACATCTGCCAAGGTCTGAGAATCAGCCACTGCTCCCTTTTGTCTTCTGTGGGAGAGGACTGACAGACAGAGATGTCACATCTTCACATTCATGGTTTACCAAAATCAGGGTCTTGTTGTCAACTTAGAGAATTTTAGACAAAATATCAGTATTGGTCAAAATCAGACAGGGCAGCTCAGGTTTTTTTAAAGATCGATGATTAGTCAGAAAACTGAAATCGGCACATCGATTATTTTACCGTCCTTCATGTGCTCACATTTCATGTTCACATTTTGTGCTCTGTGTCACCCCTGTCCCCTCTTTCCCTTTGCAGTGGCTCACTGTGCCTCCTCCAGACAGATCATCTCCCATTGGAAGAACTGCACGCGGCACGACTGTCCTGTTTGTCTGCCACTGAAGAACGCCGGGGACAAGAGGAACCCGCAGTGTGAGTGTCTGTATCCGACCAAACCGACACATCTACACTATTTCTTATTTTGTTCCCAAATACTGTACATCTGCTTTTTTTCTATAATTTTACTAGCTTTGATTACTCCAGAAGCTTGTAGACATTTTAATTTTAAGATTGTCCAGCTTTGCTTGGTAATGGATTACAACCAACAACCTCATTTTCACCTCACTTGTAAACGTTGCTCTTTTAGAAGCTTTTGCATAGAAGTTTTAAAAGTATATTTTTTTAAAATCACTGTTGTTGATGCTTTCGAGCAGAGGAGGTAAATAATCACTGATCCAATATTATTCTTGCTGTCCTCACAGCTCTGCTGAGTGCAGCAAGTTCAGGCCTGGGAAGCTCGCTGGGTTCGGTCCCTGGTGGTCAGCCCAGTACTCCCAACATCAACCCACCCAGCCAGATTGACCCCAGTTCAATAGAGAGAGCATACGCCGCCCTGGGTCTCACCTACCAGGGAAACCAGATCCAGGGTCAGACTGGTCCACCTCATGCCAGCCAAGGTCAGGCTGGCATGAGGCCTCTGAACCCAATGAGTAAGTTAAACAAAACAAGCTAAGCTAACAGAAAACATCCATGTAATTCCAGAATAATCTGTTCTCCACCTGGTTTCAGGGCTAGGCAATTATCGCATCGTTCATAATTTATCATGGTAAATTTATCAGAAGAATTTATACGTATGATTATGATACATTCCAATTAATGATGTTTAACTGTCACTTTTGTCAGTTTTGCTATTTTCTCCACTGAAACGAAAACGTCAATAAAAATCAGTAAATTTGAAAATAATGTGTGATACAAATGACACTTCTTTATATCTCTAAAAACATGGCGCACCGTCACACTCAAACTACTTCCTGTCATCAACCAGATGTTGCACCAACATCTAGTTGTTGATCATGTGACTCGTCAAGAAAGTGTTTCCGTCAGTGTTTTAATACAGCCACAAACACCACCTCACGCTAACGCTAACATGTTTTATGAAAAACAAAATATTTTCAAAATTTCTATTAATCAGTTATTTTCCAAATGTCAAATTGTGCAGTTATATGTAATGAAAATACACTTAATGTCATACAGTTACCTAAAAATGAGGAAATAAATTCTTCATGTAGTTACTTTTATCGTTATCGCAATAGTACGGCAAAATATTGTGATAAAACTTTTAAGTCCATGTTGCCCAGCCCGACCTGGGAAATGCCTTATTGCCAAAACCCCCCAGAAAATTTAGGTGAAACTGAATTATTTAGAGTAAAACTGCAGACAAAAGTTTCCCAATAAGAGAGCGTTCTGTTTGGAAAGAAGAAACGTCATCAGAGTTGTATAAACCAGTCTATTATTTGTGTAGGTGTGAATCCGATTGGGGTCAATGGCGGCGTGGGCGGCCCTGTTCAGAGTCAACAAGCCAGTTTACTACAGGACACCATGATGCATCTTAATGTGAATAACCAAAGGTAAGAAATGGCACCATGATGTGTGATGAGCAGTTTGACTTAAAATATCAAGAAATCAGTTTAATAATGCTGCACTTTTTTTTTTTTTTTTTATATTTCCAGTTTGATGAATGATGCTGTAGGAGTCGGATCCATGCCCACAGCAGCCCCTCCCTCCGCCACAGGGATAAAGAAAGGCTGGCATGAAGACATCACACAGGACCTCCGGAACCACTTGGTGCACAAGCTGTAAGCGTCACCAGCAAAACACAACACACTTCAACTTGTGTCACCACTTCGAAAACCCTTTGAGATTTTCAATGTTTTGTCATATTAAAAGCACAAACATCAACTTATTTTATTAGGATTTCATGTAAATGCTCCAAATTAAAGTGGAACTTCACTGTGGAGTGCATTGGAAATTACATCAGATTTTTCTGAGCTGTTGATAAGAAAAGTCTGATAAGCGTGGCGTTTATTTGCATTCAATTCCCTGAGTCATCACTTTGTGAAAGCGCCTCTCAGTGTCTCTTGCAGCTCCACACGCTACAGTTTTATTTCATTTATTTGTTTGTTGCTCTTTTTAGTGTCTGAGTAGCTTTCTTTTAAAAGCCTTTCCACAGTGTCTTATCTGGATACAGGTTTGGACTTTGACTTTGACTAGGATATTTAATCACATGATTGTGCTGTAATCTAAACCATTACATTGTAGCTTAAATTACTTTTCCTAGTATTTAGCTCCATCCATTTCAGTACTGTAGCCAACTTGCTTGTTTCTACCACAGGGAAAGAAACAGCATCTTCATGATGCTGCCACCCCCTTCCATTTTGAGATGATTGATTGAACCATTCTAGCTTCAATTTAATCTTTATTTCTAATTTGTCTGTATTCCTTGGTCAGTTTAAGTTACTCACAGGTGGATTTTATTCACTAATTGGATAACTTCTGAAATCGGTTGATTGCACTACATTTTATTCAGGGATACTAGAATTTAGGGGTTGATGCCACACTTTAAATTCAGAATTTCAATTGTGAAATTTTGAAACCCATGCATCAATTTCCTTCCACATGACAACTTTCCACAGCTTTCCGGTAGTCAGTGACAGACTCTGCTGTTCCCTCCTCCACTAGTCTCTTCCCATCTGCTTGTTTGCTCACAGTGTCCAGGCTATCTTTCCGACTCCGGATCCTGCCGCGCTGAAAGACCGTCGGATGGAGAACCTGGTGGCCTACGCCCGGAAGGTAGAGGGAGACATGTACGAGTCGGCCAACAGCAGAGTAAGCTGCTCTCTTCTCATCCTCACTAATTACACAAAAATGGAATATGCAGACTTCAGTCTTCTTCATTGGTGGTTCTCCTGTTCTCATTTTTTCTTCATTTTTTTCCCCAGGCTGAGTACTATCACCTGCTGGCAGAGAAGATCTATAAGATCCAGAAAGAGCTGGAGGAGAAAAGACGGACTCGGCTGCAGAAACAGGGCACAGCCGGGCCCGGCATGGGTCAGTCACCAACTGGGCTGGCTCAGAGTAAGTGGACATCTAGATTCTCATATCAGTGCCTAATTTTTTATTTCTGTTTTTAATCTGATGCGTTGCATAGAAATCTTGTATTTGGAGTGTAAATAACTTCTGCAACCTGCATCTCAGTAAATCACTTTCTCCCATTGTGCACTTATGGGTGTTTTTATCTCATTCTGCAGACGGCCCTCTTTCTGATCCATCCATGGTGCGGCCGCCTGTACCCAATCAGATCAACAGGATGCAAAACCCAGGTAGAGAACTTCCTCGAAGGATTGTTTTATCTGCTCAGATATGATTTATTTGCACAAAAAATAAAAATTTTTCACTATCAATTTTTGTCAGGTATGAACCAGTTCAATCAGATGGGAATGCCAGCTTTGGGTCAGAGGTCAACACCGCCTCTTCCTATCGGAGCATCCGGCAACCAGGTCAGCGCTTTGCTCTGTTTTGTTTTATGCTACAGCTAATAGAGCCATTTATTGTTTCTTGGACAAATATGCTCCCATAGAGATGACTTTTTAATCAAAGATCATTTAAAAAGTTTATTTTTTTTACACATTTATTCATTTAGCTTGGAATGGTTGGGCCCAGAGTGGGACAGCCCAATGTCAACACAATGCCGACCCAGTATCTGTCCCATGGACAGTTTCCTGGGTCAGGGCCTGGAGTTGGAGCACCTCAGCCTGGACTGACCCAGCCTGGAGCCCAGGGCGGGATGGCACAAGTAGGAAGACTCACATTCCTTCAATTCTTCCCTGTCAGCCATCTTTATTTACTCTGAACTCATGTTTGGTCTTGACATTATTGATAGGTTTTGTGACATTCTCTGAAATCTGAATGGTAGTGAGTGAAATCAGTTTCACATGTGTTACTCCTGTCTTGTGGCTCAGCACCAAACACTGTACTAGCAAACCTGCAATAGCTAAGTTTTTTTAATGTATATATATATATATATGTACACTGCTCAAAAAAATAAAGGGAACACTCAAATAACACATCCTAGATCTATGAAAATAATTTCCACCTGTTGTCTATTCCATTTCCACAACAGCAGGTGATATTGATTGTCAGTCAGTGTTGCTTTCTAAGTGGACAGTTTGATTTCACAGAAGTTTGATTTACTTGGAGTTATATTGTGTTGTTTGAGTGTTCCCTTTATTTTTTTGAGCAGTATATATATGTCATGTTTGTGGTCTCTTACGTTTTTAAACTCAGACGCTTGAACCAGGCACAAGCTTTTCTTTAACTGAGTATAATCTGAGAATATGACAAACATTTTCAATATCAAAAAAAAAGAAAAGAAATTACCACCTCCCAAAAACTTGGCAAAAAAATTACTTATACCACATGTAGTTCATATTTTTTGCAAGACTTTTCTGTCAGGCAAAATTTTGAGTTGTATTCAATCATCGTCATCCTGTTCTGTAACTTGAGCTGACTGACGCTACTGCTAGTTAGCTTGTTTGCGTCCACTGTGGGTGCATATTATCGGCGAGTTTGTCTTTGCCATTGGTAAATTTCTGTTGCCAGTCGATATGATGCTTCATTGACTCTATAGTATAAAATATGTTATTTTATTTTGTACATCACAACTCTTAGATTTCATTCAGTATAATGTCAAAAAAATCTTAAAAAGTTTTACATATGAGTTGGTGAACCCTGTCCTCTTCCTTCTCCCTGCAGGCCCAGATGGGAACTCCTCCCTCTCTCTCCGTGGCCAGTCCTCTGGCACAGCCCGGTTCAGTGGGTGGTCCCAGTGGGGTCCCCACTGTGGGGCCCATGGGTCCCCAGAGCGTAGGAGGCGGCGGTCCCAACGCATCTCTTGGCACCCCCGCTCCATCCATAACCTCATCTAACTCCAACCAGCAAGCCAACTCCATCCCCCACCTGGGACCCATGCGTGGCAGCTCCCCCTCCCCGGCACACAGTCGCTCCCCAACGCCCCACCAGACCCCCCCCAGACTAGCGGGCTCACAGACGCCGCAGCCACACACCCCCAACGCTCCTCAGCTGGCGGGGCCCTCACTGGCCCATCAGCAGAATCAGCTCAGCCAGGGGCCTGGCTCCAACAAGCCCCTACAGCAGCAACACATGGGGCCCTCGGGTTCAACCACTCCGTCTCACCCCGGTCTAGCCCCCAGCTCCACGCCACATGCCGCTCAGCTGCCCCGCACTCCGGTTAGTTAGAGCTGCAGCTCCTCCTGTTCTAAAGAAAATAAGTTGATCTCATTAGTTTCAGTTTTATTTGCAAGACGTTTCTCTTTACATTTCAAGTGTCTTGTAAAGTAGGCCTGGATAATTAATTGATTTCATCGATTCATTGAGGTTTTGGCTTTTGTAGATCAAATTTTTGGAAAATCAGGATTTTTTTCACAAATATGGAAAGAAATCTAGTTTCTGTAGTACAGACCGAGTCTGTCACAACAAGCAATAAATCAATTTATCGCACGATAAATTAGCTCCATATTTTCCATTCTGATGAATATTTTTTAACAGGCAATTTTGTTTACAGAAATACAAAAATTTTTTTATGGTTTTGGTCCTGTGTGGTTTTTATTTCCACTTTATTGTTTTTTTGTTGTATTTTCTTTCGGATATTTAAAATATCTTCCAGTCCAGTATTAAGTGGTCTGTACAAAATTACAACAAAAGTTAGTTGATCTCTGAGAGGAAGCTGTTTTTCTTATTAAAACACCTTTTTTTCCTTATAATTTTAAAATATTCTGGTAAAAGCCCGTCTTTATTCTGCCAATATTTTGACTATAATCCCATAAAGTTGTTGTACAACCCACAGAAGAAAAAAATAGGCCACTTTTTGTAGTTATTTTCTGTTCATTTAATCCAATTAACTGGAGTTTTCCTGTAATGGCCCCTGCAGCTGTCCCAGAAGGGCTCCTTCCCAGCAGACAGCCAGGCCATGACGCCGGCCTCCGTCAGCAGTCTGGACGCCACGTCCCAGCAGCCGCCGCTGGACGCCTCCGCCACCAAGATGGAGCCCAAGGCGGAGGTGAAGCACGAGGATGAGGAGGAGGAGAGTGACACGGGCAGTTGCTCCAAAGGGGGGAAGTTGAGCAACCACAAAGCGGAGGAAAAACCCATCAAACTAGAACCTAAGAAAGAGGAGTGTTCCGGAGACGGTGGGAAAGGAGTTCCCATGGATACGTCCACGTCGTCAGCGCCCATGAAGACCGAAGAGAAGAAGCCAGAGGTGAAGAAGGAGGTGAAGGAAGAGGAGAGTTCAGAGGCAGCTGCTCCACAGGCTCTTGTGAAGAAGAAGAGTAAGACGTTGTTTTACAGAGCTGAAAATACTACGGCGCAGACCAGTTGAGTTAAATTTGAGTTTTTCCCTTCTCCATAATTTCATAGTCTTCAAGCCGGAGGAGCTTCGTCAGGCCCTCATGCCAACGCTGGAGTCTCTCTACCGACAAGACCCAGAATCCCTCCCATTCAGGATGCCTGTGGACCCAAAGCTGCTCTGCATACCCGTACGTATTCTGAGTCAAAACGATGTCCAATGTCCTCAACCCGTTCTCTCTCTTAACGACCATGACTACCAGTTCCATGTTCCTACTATAGCTGCGTTTCCTCTAGAAGTGGGCGGATCCATCCAAAATATCAATATCATCAATACCAAGTCGATATTAGCATTAGCGTGCTAAGATTCATACGTTAGTTTAAAATGCCATCTTGAGATTTTATTTGGGCTTTGTATTCGCAAATCTACCTCTGAAATAATTTTGTTTTTGTTTTTCTCTCAAATGATAATTTTTCCGCTTTGTTTAGAAAAAATGCACAAAAATCATGTTAAAATGTGATTAAATTATTTTGTAGGTACATATTTTCACTTTGTCCAAAGTCTGTCCCAGAATGTATTATTTGAACAAAAATAATTCAAAGAAAAAAGGAACAACAAAAACTCCAGTAGTTTGATTATATATCAAGATCAAATTTGAATAAAAAATATTGGTATCATCAATACAGGCCCTGTATTTACTTGATATTGGATGAATATCTAAATATGCAGAATTGCACATCTTTTTCCCCCCATTAACCACACAGCTGCACTAATTGGAATCACAAGAATTTATTTGTTTAATAGAAACACAGCAGTTTCGAAAAGAGTCAAAACAATTTTTTCAGTTAGCATGAGTTTTTCTTATTCTTTTCTGTTTTTGCCTTTTGTATCAAAGCTACAATAAAAAGACTTTTCTAGCAACACAAGTCAAAAACTCGATTTCACTGCAGGTGAAGAAGACAAAACAAGTAGCTGGAGGATCATTTTTCTTAATGACTGAGACATGAACAAATTTTATTTATTGATTTTAACTGTGTTTATTTAATGGAAGCACGACGGTTGCGAAATTGTGTAGTCTTTTTTTTAATTAGTGGAATATCGACAGAGTTTTGCAAACGTTTGTAATGAAAACAAAGCTTCTTTCTGTCTGGACTGTGTCAGCATGTGTCTAATGACATTTCCTCTGAAACATTTGGACAGGACTACTTTGACATAGTGAAGAACCCGATGGACCTGTCGACTATCAAGAGAAAGTTGGATACAGGTGAGTGTATACCTCATCGGAGTATTTCTACACCTTAAACAAACTCCACTACATTTATTTTCCAAATTCCACTTTTTCCACTTGAATTTTTCAGAATTTCATTTTTTTTCCAATTTAACCATATTTACTAACTAACCCAATGACTTGATTAAAGTGTGAGTAAAAAAGAAAATGGAACATATCGATGGGTAGAGGTCAACATTTCCTGCTATTCTGTCACAAATGAAACAACCTGCTGTGGTTTTACAAGCTGTTAAAGAGTTTCCCCTTAATTTTTTTTTCTATTTTGATCATTATGAGCAATATTAAGAATTCTGTTCTTAAAGTGAAAGAGAATATCCCTTATTAAAACACTTTAGTTGATCAGAAAAAAAAGCCCCAAAACCAAAACAGTAAATAGTAAAAGCTCATGCACACTTACCTAAAGAACAGGACCTTTTGTTCAGTTTTATTTCTTCCATCTCCAGTGAAGTGATGACTGCCATCATTTTGGCGCTTAGCTTCCATGTTTGCCACCACTGAACATGAATATTGTGGATTCCAATTTGTTTATTAAATTCTGTCTGCGTTTTCCACACCGCAAAAATGATACGTATCTCTATATTGGATTTGAAACCGGTGCAAATTGCCTCGGAGAACTGTGACGTAAGATGAAAAATCTGATTCTGCTTTCAAAATATTTGACAACTTTCACCCCCTCTGCTCTAGCACCCCAAAATAAAGTTTTGTGTTGTCAGATGTTGGTCAGTAAATGGAGCTCCTGACTGGTGGCTGGTCAGTGGATGGTGACCAGAACATACAGTTAATGCCCATAGGAATGGTTTGGAACAAAGCATTGTCAAGTGTTAGAATGGCCTAATTAAAGTCCAGAGCTAAATCAGGTGGACTGAAAACTAATTCATGCCACGTTTATTCATTGATATTTTAGAGAAAAAAAATAATAAAACCGCTGTTTGTTTTTTTTATGAGATATTTTGTTGGTCTGTCACATAAAATGCACTAAAGTTTGAGGCTGTAATGTGACAGAATGTGGAAAAAAATTCATGACTACTGCACAGCTCGGTATGTCCTATGAAGTGACTGCAAAATGTCAAAGTCACTTAACTAATAAGTGGTCCCCTCCCTTTATATTGTAATGTGAAGTTCTTCTACTTACCACAGAATCATTTAAAACTCTGGGTCCATCAGTGATCACACACTAACTGACCAGCTGGGGTTTCACTCCGTCTTCGTGGCGTTTGTGTCGCTGCAGGTCAGTACCAGGACCCGTGGCAGTACGTGGACGACATCTGGCTGATGTTCAACAACGCCTGGCTGTACAATCGTAAAACGTCCCGCGTCTACAAGTACTGCTCCAAGCTGGCCGAGGTGTTCGAGCAGGAGATCGACCCCGTCATGCAGGGCCTGGGCTACTGCTGCGGCAGGAAGGTGTGTAGGCGCACAGTTCTTCTTTCAGCATCGCAAAGTATTTATCTTTTACCAAACACGCTTTTGGCTTTCTCTTTGATCCCATAATTAATAAAGCCAGACCTGTCAACTCACTCCTACTTAGAAAAAGGTTTTAGAGAACGAAAATCCTTCTTTTTTGATTATACCTGGATTGATATTGCAAATTTTAAAAAAAGGACCTAAATTCTGCTTTTATTGCTGAGGATAAGCTGAATTTATTCTTTTATGATTTGACCAAGTCAAACAACAAAAAAACAGACTTCTTCACTTGTTTCTTTAAAATTGTTGTATGCTCAGTTTGTTTGTTTTGTGGTTTTATCTCTTAAAAAACAAAGGTGTTTTTTTTGGCTCAGAAATTTCTGACTTGATGACTTTGTCCCATGTGACAAAAGATTTAGATGTTTTGGTCACACAAAAGTGAAAGGAGACAAAGTTTGGACAAACAAATGATAAAAAGACAGAAAATAAGCCAAATAAAATGAAATGCCCAGTCAAACCTCGGTGACACCAACCAGTTCTTGTATATACAAAACGTTGTTTAATTTAACTATTCATCCATTTCCTTATATACTTTGAGTTTACTAACTGCTGTAGAAGCTTTTGTTTTCTGGCAAGTTGTTTCCTCCGCTACTGAAACCTGATCCGGCTCTCAAATGCAAAAATGAAGTCTGCTTCGCCTGTGACGTTGGTTCATAACTAATTTTAGTCAGGGCCACACTACTGCAATATCATGTTTCACTTTTTATTGGGGGGGTCTATTTTTGTTTTTACAGACAAATACCTAAACCTACTGTGTATATGAGGAAAGCCTGAATGACTGATCTACGTTTAACAACTTAGTATGACGTTTTAGCTCTAATGGCAGATGGTGAAGTTTGAATTAGTCTTCTTCCTTATTACTTATTATTGAGTGCACTCACTAAATGCTTTTAAAATGACAGCATTTTTAGTTGAAGGTGTCTTCTTGATCCCTGACAATGTTATTCTTCAAACTTCAAGTTCTAGAGAGCCATCAGATTGACATGTCCCCTGTCCTCTTGTGTCCATCAGCTGGAGTTTTCTCCGCAAACACTGTGCTGCTACGGGAAGCAGCTGTGCACCATTCCCAGAGATGCCGTTTACTTCAGCTACCAAAACAGGTATGTAGAGGAGATGATTACTGAATAACACAGGGGTCAGTTAGGTATTTTGACTGGTAAAATTACTACAAGTAATCAACTATCTGTATTTACATAAGTCTTATATGTACATGTTGGTCTGATTTATGGTTTCCCTAAACATTTCACTTCATGTTCTCCATTTCTATTAACCTCCCTGTGATTCCTGACGCACTGGCATTTTACCAGTCAGTCCTACGATCACATTCTTTGATTTTTTGGAAACTCAAAGAGTAATCGTAAATTAATAATTATATATGTCATTATAGCAATTTTTTATGGACAATAAATTGTCCTAGGAGTTGTGGGATAAACAATGATATTGTTGTTTTGGGGCCATTTTCAAGTGATGTGATGTTAATGGCACAATAATGCAAGAATACACTGTCAAAGATCAATAAACTTTAAATTTTAATGAACATTTAACACTGGAACCGTAGGGCATTTTAAATATACAAAATAAATAAACAAAACAACACAGAGAATAAATAAAATTAATTATCAATTGCTTCATTTTTAACTTTCACCTCTGACCTTTGCTAACCAAAGTAAACCAGTTCACTGTAAAAGGACCGACTTTAAAATGAGCTGCTTAATTGAAGAGCTGAGTCTTCTCCTGTGCTTCCCCTGTTGTTCTGTGTAATCTACATGACCACCCCCCTCCACCATCACTCACACACACACACACACACACACACACACACACACACACACACACACACACACACACACATACACCCTCCCCCCGTACAGCGGCTGTTAACTCTGCTCCTGCTTCGTTAGCTGCGATGCTACCTGTTGCTCATCCTCTCATGTCCAAATTGCTAATCTGTGCTTTGCCTCGCCTCTCTACTGTCCTTGGTGTTCGTCTCGTCCTGTTCCGTCTCGTTCTCCTGTCCTCTCTCCCATTCACTGTGACATCAACGCTGGCTTGTCCTCCCCCAATCCCTCCCCTCACCCGTCTCTCCTCCCCGTTGAAATCTTGCCTGGCTATGTTGACGACGACTCCCCCGCCGTCCTGCTGTCCTCCTCCCTGCCTTGTTTGGTGGCCGCCCCCCCGCCCCTTCCATGCGCTGTCTGTGGTTGACTGTGCTGTGGGGGAATGGTGTAGTTCACCAAAATTTGGGCTTGTTGCTGACAGGTACCACTACTGCGAGAAGTGCTTCAACGAGATCCAGGGAGAGACCGTTTCCCTGGGCGACGACCCCACCCAGCCGCAAACGTGAGTATTTCTGTTTCTCTTGCTGACATTCTGCAGCATCGCTGCTGCGTCTTAATCAGTTCCGACTCTATAGCTGAGGTTTCAACCTGTCGCACTGCTCTCGTTTCAGGTCCATAAACAAGGATCAGTTTGAAAAAAAGAAAAACGACACACTGGACCCTGAGCTGTAAGTCTAGAGCCATTAGACGCCATGGCGCTATGGCGACCTGAACCTAACATGTCTCTCTGTCCAGGCTAGTTGAATGTATGGATTGCGGACGCAGGATGCATCAGATCTGCGTTTTGCACAATGAAACAATCTGGCCAGCAGGGTAAGCAACATAGTTTTCATATGGAATAGCTAATTAGTTTACAAACTGCTTCTTTTATTCATCTTTACCTGACCTGTTTTTCTGGGGGGATTTTTTCCCTTTTTGCTTGCTCTGTGCTTCATAGTTTTGTTTGCGACGGCTGTTTAAAGAAGACAAACAAGACGAGGAAAGAGAACAAGTATTCTGCCAAAAGTGAGTAGTGCATGATGTTGTGATACATTCATGGTGAACCAACTCTACAAATTGATGGTGAGGCAGAAGTGAACTCAGTTCAGTTCATTTACACCACGAATTCACAAAAAATGACATCCTGTGGGACTTTACAAAAATTAATTTCAGTTCCATCATACATGTATTCCAATTAGTCGTAGTTATCAAACAGTGCATTAAGCTGATTTAATTATGAATTAATTAGACTTTATAATTAAATACAGAGTTCCTTTACATTTTGCAGAAGTCTGGAATTTAAGTATTGTCAAATTCTGAATAGCTGAAAAATATAAATAATATTTCTATTATGTACATAACGTAAATATTATATTGTAATATAATATTTATTATATTGTAATATAATATTTATATAATATAAATATACTGTAATATAATATACTATTTATATATTAACAATTAGATATTGATATGATCTAATTGATCATTCCTCCATCATTTAGTCCATCTATCTGTCCATCATCCATTCCTTCATTCTTGCAACATTTTGTCTTGTTGCTCATCAATTCATTCTTCCTTTTGCAAGTTGGTCCTTCTGTCTGTCCATCAGCTATGAAGTCATCTTTTTCAATCATCTTTCAATCTGTTTTCATTCACCATGGCTTCATTCATCCCTCTTTTTGTCCGTGTGCTCTTCCATTTTCCGCTCCAGATTTCCAAATTCCATGTTTAAACCTGGATCATTCTAAAAATATCTCCATAAATTTTAGCAAGCTTTTTTATTCATTTAAATTATGACTAAAAGGGACCAAGGCAATAAATCTTGAGTGGGAAAACTTGAAGTTTTGACATAAAAAATGTGTTGGGACCTTGAGTGTTGCCTATAGGCAGTAACAATAACAGTAATAGATTGACTCCAGATTGCAGTTTTTTTTCCTGTATTCTGATCTTCCAGCCAACTGGTGATGCATATTGGATAACAATCTACATACACGTGATGAATGAGACGAGAATTGTCCTTTAGTGTCATTGTAGTTAGAAGTGATGGCGCTTCTCTTTACCGTTCTCTGCTGTTCGTCCTACAGGGTTGCCCCAGACGAAGCTCGGAACCTTCCTGGAGTCGAGAGTGAACGACTTCCTGAAGCGCCAGGCCCATCCTGAATCCGGCGAGGTCTTCATCCGGGTCGTCCACGTCTCTGACAAAGTGGTAGAAGTCAAACCAGGAATGAAGTCCAGGTAAAAAAAAAAGACAACAACAAAAAGACTTGTGAATATGGTTTGTCATCTAAAAGTAGGTCGTTTTACAACGATTGCTAAAACGAAGGAGTTAACCTTCAGATTCCTTGAGTGTTTCTGAGCTAAAAGATGTCGCCTTAAATGCAAAAAGTGGATGTTTCTCAATTTTTCTTAACCTTTTGGTGCTTTTCTACCTCAGAATGTGTTGGTTTATGTGTCACAGTCATGATTTCCCGATGTTTCTGCTCTCAGGTTTGTGGACAGTGGAGAGATGTCCGAGTCGTTCCCTTACAGGACCAAAGCTCTTTTTGCCTTTGAGGACATCGACGGTGTGGATGTCTGCTTCTTTGGTATGCATGTTCAGGAGTACGGCTCCGACTGCCCTCAGCCCAACCAGAGGTACAGAAACCCACCTCTCCACACCTTGTCCACCTTCTCTTGTGATTTTAACTCGACTTAAAATCAGGTGAATTCGTTTGAATCAAGTCTTCCTCATGGTTTCCTTCCAGGCGAGTCTACATCTCCTACCTGGACAGTGTTCACTTCTTTCGTCCTCGCTGCCTAAGAACAGCAGTTTACCATGAAATTCTCATCAGCTACTTGGAGTACGTCAAGAAGTTAGGGTGAGTGCTGCAAAGTAGAACTTATTTATGAGTTTATGAGTTCTTGGATGTCCTTTTCTTTCAACACAAACTTTAAACAAGTTTAAAGAATGCAATGTAAGTTGATCTTTTTTTTCCAGTCTGGAAGATAAAAAACTCTAAATTTCAGTTTCATTGATTGTTTAGGTCAATGAAGCTGACCTAAAAAATCACCTTAGATAAACACCAAGTCATTAAAAAATAAACAGCCTTGACTTTTTAAACTCTTTTTGCCTCTAAACCCCAAAAGACCAGTTGCACCTAATCTTATTATCCAGTTCAGATTTTCTAAATCAGTGTCAATAGATTTTGATTCAATCAGAATCTTTTTCATCTTTTTTTCCCCCTCCAATATCTAAAATATTCTCAAATCTAAAGCTTTAAGTGTGTCACGGCGTGGAATCTTGAAGTGAGTGAGGAGCCGCTGGTTTTGACCTGTGTTGGGTTTCTGTTTTGCCCAGTTACACCACTGGTCACATCTGGGCTTGCCCGCCAAGCGAGGGCGACGACTACATCTTCCACTGCCATCCTCTGGATCAGAAGATCCCAAAGCCCAAGCGACTGCAGGAGTGGTACAAGAAGATGCTCGACAAAGCCGTAGCAGAGCGCATAGTGCACGACTACAAGGTACACACCACTGAAACCTGTTTTAGTTTCTATGTTTCCTTCTACCGGAAAATGTTTAGGATGTCAGATTAAAATCAGTTTTGCAGAACTGTAACTTTGCTTTGTTTCTTGCGTCAAAGGATATTTTCAAGCAGGCGACGGAGGATCGTTTAACCAGTGCAAAGGAACTGCCTTATTTTGAGGGCGACTTTTGGCCCAACGTGTTGGAGGAGAGTATCAAGGAGCTGGAGCAGGAGGAGGAGGAGAGGAAGAAAGAGGAGAGCAGTACTTCCAATGAGAGCATTGATGTAAGGCTGAGTCACTTCTCTCTGCTCTTTGATTCAGATTGTGTTTCTGGGAAGAGGAGTCATGAACCGGTTCCAAAACGCATCTATGAAACAATCACAGGTTTTCTCCTTTGTGCAGGATGCAAAAAGCGACAGCAAAAACGCAAAGAAGAAGAACAACAAAAAGACGAGCAAGAACAAAAGCAGCTTGAGTCGCTCGAATAAGAAGAAACCAGGGATGCCTAACGTTTCCAATGATCTGTCGCAGAAACTTTACGCCACGATGGAGAAACACAAAGAGGTATGATGGCACACGCAGCGCGGCCCATCTTAACCTGTTGAATATTAGACCAATCTGGCGTTTGTGGTCCAATTCTGACATCTATGTCAGCCAGTGGCATACAAGAAGAAAACCTAAAGCAAATTAGTCATCACTTGTTTATATAAGGGACAGAGATGATATCAGGCCTCTGTGTCAAGTAAATGTAAATTAAATGTGCATCTTTTTTTTTTCCCGTTTGCTTGGGTAGCATAATAGAAAAAAAAAAGTCTTCATGTGTGTTCTGTACAGGAAACTGATCCCTAACCCTAACTCTGATCTCTAAAACAAACATTTTTAATCCATCATGTTCCATAACAAATATGGGCCAAAAGATACGTTTGTTATTCATTTTTATTTAACCAGCTGAGTTATTAAGAATAGATTCTCATTTAGAAACAACGACCTGGCAACACAAACAGAATAAAACCAAAATGTGTATAGGCTACATAGAATAAAAAATAGTATTTTAGCTGAACCGTGTGCAGGTTTCAAACAGCATATTCATTAAAATATCTTTAAAGTTTTCTGGTTATTCAAAGGTAAAACAAAATACAACATTTGAATCACTCTGGATTGGGCTGGTGTTTGTCCAATCACGAACACCAGCCCATATCTCTCGGCACCTTTACTGAATAATCTTAACATGGCAGTATACACCCATAAAAAATGTGTTTCAAAATTAGCATCACGTTGTGACAGTAAAAGTATATAAATAAGCTGTGAAAAACTTGAGCTCTGCACACTTGTGGTGTAAACTGCAGAAATACGTCAGAAAAACAACCAATCAAAGCCCGGGGGAGGGTCTTACGGCACTGTCATTCATGCTTGTGCTAATGCTAACCCCCTCACCCTGGCTCTCTGCTACGCTACACCTGGTTCACCACAATATAGCCTGCCAGGAATGCCAAGACTGGTTAGCATAGCCTTTGCATAAATGGTTTTCCTGGAATGGTAAGTTTTTTTTCTCTGCTGTTAGCACATTGATCAGCATTGATTGACAATGCTGATCAATGTCAATCAAATTGACAACCAATCTGGCTATGATTAATTGGTGGAGCTCAATCTTTTCAGATTACCTGTCTCATATTATAATGTTACAACATGGTGACAAATCAGAAAAAAAATATTACTGCAGCTTTAAGTGAACTCCTTTGTTTAGTGTTTTTTTAAAGACTGCTAATCACCCATTCCTCATTTCTTCCTGCTGCCAGGTGTTCTTTGTGATCCGGCTGATCGCTGGTCCCATGGCGAACGCCTTGCCTCCCATCGTGGACCCGGACCCCCTGATGGCATGCGACCTGATGGACGGTCGAGATGCGTTTCTGACACTGGCCCGGGACAAACACCTTGAATTCAGCTCATTGAGGAGGGCCAAGTGGAGCTCCATGTGCATGCTGGTGGAGTTGCACAACCAAAGCCAGGACCGCTTTGTTTACACATGCAATGAGTGCAAGCACCACGTGGAGACACGCTTCCACTGCACCGTCTGTGAGGTGAGTGTCAGGATGGAGGGTCGGACCTGTTGAAGTTGGAAGGTATACTGGACAAGTGTGGACATAGATTTCTGTTTCTAGACTTTATTTAAACTAGACCCTATAAAAGGGTCTAGTTTAAATGTCATCTATTCTTTACTTTTTATATCCGAGTCTGGGAACACGTTAAATGTCTCCATGAAAAAATGTTGATACATTCTAACTTTCTCCTTCTGCAACTTTCATCCTAATTGTTCTGTCTGTGGCGTTTGCTACAGGATTACGACCTGTGCATCACCTGCTACAACACTAAGGGCCACGAGCACAAGATGGAGAAGCTAGGCTTGGGCTTGGACGATGAGAGCAGCAACCAGGCCGCTGCCACCACCCAGAGCCCAGGAGACTCGCGCCGCCTCAGCATCCAGCGTTGCATCCAGTCCCTGGTCCACGCCTGCCAGTGTCGCAACGCCAACTGCTCCCTGCCATCCTGCCAGAAGATGAAACGGGTCGTCCAACACACAAAAGGCTGCAAGAGGAAAACCAACGGCGGCTGTCCCATCTGCAAGCAGCTTATTGCATTGTGCTGTTACCACGCCAAGCATTGTCAGGAGAACAAGTGTCCAGTGCCATTCTGCCTGAACATCAAGCACAAGCTGCGGCAGCAGCAGCTACAGCACCGGCTGCAGCAAGCCCAGATGCTGAGGAGGAGAATGGCCAGCATGCAGAGGGTCGGCCAGGCCCCTCCGGGCGGCCCACCTGGGGGGAACGGGCTGCCGTCTCCGAGTGGCAACAACGGAGCAACTGGTCCGGCCACCCCAACATCAGTTGGTACGCAGCCTCCGACCCCACAGACCCCCACCCCGGGCAGCATGCCCCCGCTTCCTCAGCCACCAGGAGTTCAGATGGGCGGGATGGTCACTCCAGGTCAGCAGCCAGGCGGTGCGATGACCCCTCAGCATCACCACCAGCAGTTCCAGGCAGAAGGGATGATGATGTCTCCTCAGCAGCACATGGTGAATCAGCAGCAGCAGGCGCCCAACGTGCAGCAGCTGCAGCACCCTGGAGGTTTACCTCCGTACAACCCCAGGCCACAGGGGCCGGCTTCTCTCCATCATTCGCTAGGAAAACCTGGGTTGGGTCCAGCCACCCCACCCCAACAGCAGCAGCCCAACCAGGGGCAGGGGTCCATGCCTGTACAGAGCCAGCCGCAAGGGCCTCCTCTAGCCGCAGTAGAAACGGCCCTAAAGATCCAACGACTAGCAGAGACCCAGAGTCGGATGGCTCAGGCCCAGGCGCAGATTCGTGGCTTGGGGCAGGGCGGCATGATCCCCCAACACCCCCACCACCAGAGCAGCCCAGGACAGATGGTAATGCCCCACATTGGGGCCCAGGGCATGGCCCCCCAGACTCAGGGAGTGGTTGGCAGGACTATGTTGGAGTCGCAGCAACATGGGATGGTAGCTGGCACACAATCCCAGCTGACCTCTCAAATTCAGCAACCACTTCAGCCAACAAACCAGCAGTGGGGGGCACCGAGGGGGCCGACCATGAACCCACAAACAAGGACAGCTATGATAGGGTCTATTCCGCCTCAGCAGCAGGCTGCCATCACTCAGCAGCAGCAGCCACCAATGAATCCGCAGCAGACCCAAGCAGGAAACCGAGGTTTGATGCAGGTGTTGGGTGTGTCAGAAGGGGCAGCAGGGGCCCCTGGGCTGATGCAAGGAGGGGGAGTGAGTAACTTGCCCCAGGGAGCAGTTCAGGAGCTTCTGCGTACCCTCCGCTCCCCAACCTCACCTCAGCAGCAACAACAAGTCCTCAACATCCTGCGCTCCAACCCAACTCTGATGGCTGCCTTTATACGCCAGAGAACAGCCCGGTACCAGGGTTCTCAGGGAGGCCCTGGGGGGCCACCAGCAGGGGGCCCTGGAGGTGTAAGGTTCCCAGGCTCTGCTGGAGGCTTGCCCAATGTAGGGGGACCTGGAGCCAACCCGCTTGGCAACTTGGATGGGCAACAACAGGTTAATGTTAACCAGATGGGGATGAATATCGCTCAGGGGGGAGCCGGAGGAGGCAACATGCCCACCATGGCTCAGCTGCAGCAGCTGCAGCAACAACAGCAGCAGCAGCAGCGTCCCATGTTGCAACAGCAGATGGCTGCTCTACAACAGCAGCAACAGGGAGCAATGCAAGCTGGACAACAAGGCAACCTGGCAAATATGAATCCTCAGTTCAGAGAGTTGCTAATGAGGAGACAGCTGCAACAACAACAACAGCAGCAACAACAACAGCTGCAGCAGCAACAGCAGCTGCAACAGCAGCAGCAACAGCAGCTGCAGCAGCAGCAACTACAGCAACTGCAGCAGCAGCAAATGGCAAACCATGGGCCGTTCCAGCAACAGCAGCAAACACAGCAGAACTTCATGCAACCTGGACAAGGACAGGCAGGGATGCCTCCATCCTCTCAGCCGCAGCCTGCAGGGGGCACTGTGGTGGTCCAGCAGCAGCAACAAGGTCCACAGGGGGCACAGCAAGGGTACCCCATGTCACAAGTAGCTGCTGCGCTGCAGCAGAGGCTGCATCAGGTGCAGATGCAGCAGAACCCTATGAGTGGTCACCAAGGACCTGATCTGAGTGTCGGGGGTTCTGGGACCCCCCTGCAGCCCGGACAGGGTTCCTCAGGGCCAGGGCAGCAGCAGGGTGGAGTCGGAGTGCCACAGCTGTCCCAAGGCATGGTTCACCAGAACTTCCAGCAGAGGCTGCTGCAGCCATCACACCTGGGGGGCGGCTCGCCCGCCCAGCACAGCAGCCCCATGAGCCCCCAGATGGCCCAGTCTCCCCACATCCCGGGCCAAGGCGGTCTTGGCCCGGCAGGCTCACTGGGCAGCCAGGTCCGCTCCCCTCAGCCCTCCCCCCGGCCGCAGTCGCAGCCGCCACACTCCAGCCCGTCCCCACGCATGCAGCCCTCCTCCCAGCCGCAGCCCTCGCCTCACCGCATCTCCCCGCAGACACAGAGCGGGTCGCCGCACCCGGGCCACCTTGCCCAGCACCACCCCAGCATGGCTCCGCCCCAACCGCTGCAGGTCCAGCAGCAGCAGCCACCAGGGGGCTCCGTGGATCCCGGTCAGTTCAGTGACCAGAACTCCATCATGTCCCAGCTGAGCGGGATGGCAGGGATTCACGGAGGGCAAGGCACGCAGCCAGACATGCTGGGGGGAAACAATAACAATGGCAGCAGCAACAGCCAGGAGCTCAACCACAATCTCATGTAGCCTCGCCTCCACTTTTTGCTCTGACTTGTTGCCCCAGACGACAAACTGCCATTCAGTGAGCCGGGGCTTTTTGAAGTTTTTATTTTTTATTTAAACATTTTTGTGATGTATAAATACGAACTAAAGCTTCCTTCCTATGGGAGATGTGACTTTAAACTTAGAAATCAATAAATGAGTAAATTAAAAACAATGGTAAGTTATTGCTGTTAATATATATATATATATATATATATATATATATATATATATATATATATATATATATATATATATATATATATATATATATATATTTGCCAACTGTGTACAAAAAGGCAGAAGGGTAGAGTTTCTGGTGGAGATATTTCTTCCTTAAATCTGACAATATTTTCGGGGACTGAGTATTTTGCCTTTTTAAGAAAATTTTTAAGATTTCAAATGTGGTTATAACAAAGTTAAAGTGAGTGATGTACCTTTTTTTAAAATAAGTATATATATGTATATACATATATATTCATATATTTGTATACACATATATATGTATATTGTTTTCCTCTGAATCACCCTGTCATGATTGTATTTTCCAGTCTGATTATTTTGTATTTTTGTTCCGTCGATGAATCGTAAAAGGAACACGAACATATCTTCCGTTACAGCAGTCTTCTTCAGAACGGTGAACACAGCTTTGTACGTGACTGCAGCAAATTCCAGATATTTATTTACTTCGAGCAGGTGGGAGGAAATGTATGCGTGCGTGAGTTTTATTTTGTAGGTGTGTGTGTGAGAGAGAATCAGGGGTTTCTATTACAGGTTTTTGTTAAACATTTTGGCAGATTTTGGCCACAAATCTGCCACTTCTCAGCCTTTTTGTGAATATGCATCCCTCCAGTCCCTTTTACTGATCCCCTACAATATGTGGAGGAATAAAAAAGGCATATTGCCGTTTTTCTTTATTATTCTTTTTTTTTTCCTCAATAAGGTTGTAAATATTTTCCAGCGCTGTTTTTATGTGACATATGAAACATTGAGAAAGTTCCGCCTTTGCCCTCTACCTTAACGGTTTTCCTTTCAATTATTTTGCCTCTTTTGTTTCCCATTTGCAGCAGCAAGGTTTGATTTGTTAGTACTGTAAAAATAGGAAATTGTGGACTTTGATACATTTTTTTGTTTTTCTTTGTAAAGAAATGTCTAAAAAAAAAGTGTACATATTTTTTAAAAAATCTGTGCAAACCACATGTTTTTGCTCCTTTTCTTCCCCCCCTTCTTCATGGTATATGTGCTGTGTCTGAAACAAAAAGACAGAAGTGCTCCTAAGCTACTGTACAGTATTAACCTTTTTTTCTTTTTTATTAAGTGTACAGTATGGGTTGTTGTAGGTCACAAGCACCAATGCGCCTTTTTTTTTTAGTGTATTTTTCGACAAAGTTTCGGAGAGGGAGGGTCTATCGCACCCGTGTTATTGTAGACAAAGAAATAAATAAATAATAAAAACAAACAAAAAAAATTTCTGCGGTAAACCTGCACAAAACGGAGCCAAAACAAGGGATCGATCTGAAAGACCGAACATTTGGTTATTTAGCTTTTTACAGAGAGGACTGAAGACACAATATTCACACGCTTACTATTTGTTTTTCTCTGAAAGTCGGGGTTGTTGGGTTTGGGGAAGGAACACATCAAAACCAGGTTGCAATATATCTCGAGACTTATTTTATACATAAAAAAAAAACAAAACAAAAAAAAACATGGATGAACTGTCTTTTATATATAGATATATTATTTAATTTAATTTTTTTGGAAATAAAACTTGAAGCTACAGGAATTATTAGATAAAAAATGGTTTTGTTTTCTATTAAAGGTGTTATGGTGATGAAAAAGACACTGCAGACAGTTATTGGATTTGCCCTGGAGAGGCTGTGGACTTCATTCTACCATCCTTTTGATGAGATGTTTATGTACATAAATAAAGTTGTATACATATTGAATCACTGTACAAACAAATGGCAACTGAACAAATTTTCTTTTCCTAAAAAGAGACTGGAAATAAGATATTTAAATTTGTTTAGTATTCAAATGGAATCGCTGACCACTTTTTCTTTTCTCCTTTTCTTCCTCTTAACAATTGTGGTGCTTGCTGAGAGAAAGCAAAAATAACTGTTGCTCAATTTCTTTTTAAGTTATTTTGGTGGTCTGATTGTTTTTTTTTTTTGCCAATAAATTAATTGTACAATAAAGTATGTTTGTACTATTGGAAAAAAAAATTGCTTTCTTCTTTGCCACTACTATCAAATCGGTTTGTCAGCTAGATAAGTACTTCACTTAGAAATCCATAAATACAATGTAAAATGCAAATATAGAAAAAAAACATGGTCTAGAATAGTTTCCCGTTTCCTTTACGGTCTGACCATTTTGTTCTAAAAAAGAAAAACTGAAGCAGTTCTGAATTAAGTGGAAAGTACAGAAATTGACATGTTTCAAGTTCACATAAAATGTGTGAAAGGAGAGTTTTAAGGGACTTTTCAACCTCAGAGTTTTAGTTTGGAGCTCCTGATTGTTGAAATGAGGATGAAACAAAAAAAAAAAACAAGGAATTTTAAGATTAATCTCAGAAATGTTCTAGAAAAAAAGTAGGGAATTTCTGAGCTTGAAATTGCATCTGAAACGGAAATTTCCAAAACAATTTCTTTCTTTTATTTTTAAGGAGAAACACAAGGATCATTTTTGGTGCTTACTGATAAGTAAATAACTTACAACTTGCCAATAAATTCATAAGTTACCTCTGATAAGTAAACAGGTTATCGGCGGGTCTGATGAGCTCCTAGCTGGTTAATGTACTCCAAGGTGCGTCACAGAACATGCAGTGGATTTTTTCCATTTTGCTCACTCGCTCTACCTCGATGAAACATGGCCGCCAAAAATGATAGTGAACATGTGCAACATTTATTTTTTCATGTTACCCAACAAGCAGTCGAAACAGCACAACACTTGACAGACCGGAGCAGGCAATGTGCGGGTTCACATCGCGGTGCAGGGCGACGGATGCGGCGCGAGCGACAACAGGAGGCAACATGAAGCCCCCCTGTAGGGGGCGCTCGTTCTAGCACATTAGTACAGTTACTCTGTACATGAACTGGTTAAAACAAACTGTATAAAACAATCGCGCGGTTATATGCAGGACCCATACACAATAAATATACATTCAGGTCGATGTAGAAAAATGACTAGAAAAATGTGTTTCTGCTTTGCGGTCCAACCAGGCGGTCTCCAGGCAACAGTTTCTGTCTTACATCAGTGGAGAGGAGAAAAATAAAACACTTCTAGTAATTAGTCATGTGGAGAGACAATATTCTTAAAAGCTCCACGGTTACATGGAAACAAACAGTGCAGCAGTAGGCACTTTCATTTTCATTGATAAACAGTCCATCATCATCATCATCAGGACATCACCTCAGATCCTGTATTCACAGAGTCTGGCTAAAGCTACTGGGTCATTAAATGTGCAGAACTCCAACACTTTGTCACATTAGGTCATAAACATCAGTGGATTGTAATAATTTTCTTTATACAATAGACCAACGCTAAGTAGATGGATCAGCTCTGGAACAAATCTTGAGAAGCTGAGTTCATGCAGAGATTTCCACATATGCATGAAACTCAAAGTGCCTTCTGAGTTTATTTATAGGCAGCAAAGTAAGTGGGGCTGATCTCAAATGCACACAGTTCTGTAGAACTGAAGCGATTAATCGGTAATAACTGTCAACTAATTTATCAATCAATTAATTGTTAACTGGAGCATACAGACTCAAGCAGAGGCCAGTTGCTGGATGAATAACATATTCAGAGCAGTGATTAAGCTAAAAAAATATATACATTTTAGATTTAAGATAATAAAAAAAAAGTTTGCTTTTTCATCTTAAAAACAGAACTCGTCCAGGATTGTTTCTGTTTATTTTTTGTATTTTTTAATCTAAATCTGCAAACTGCAGATAAAATCAAACATCAGCCTGGTAACGTTACACAATCACTGTAATGTTGAGATTCTGAAACTGTAATGAAACTTCCGGTCAGGCTCTGATGGACACACACCAGTGTGGCCAGTGTGTGTCCATCACTGGTGTGTAACACACCAACATAATACATTCTGTCATGTGGTTTCAGAGTTTGGTTCAGGTTTGTGCCTTCTGCTTCATGCTTTCATGACGTAGAGCTGGGTGGTTGAGAGAAACTATGCTGTGCGTCTTTGCACGAGAGGAGAGAGGAGAGAGGCATGCGGGCAGCTCAAATTGTCTCCCAGTAGACTTTGAAACGCTACAAACCCAGACTAGGTAGTTTGGAGTATGTACAACATGTCTGAATCCAGGATAACGCCTGGTAAGATTAGGGTGGAAGAGAGGAGCTGGTGGCTGTGTTTACATGCACAGAGACTCCTCTTCTTCACATGGACTCACCTAGTTCCCTTCTAGTTCGTCATCAGAGCTCCAATTCATTCTGATATGTTACAAAGTGCATTTCCTCGTCTTCTATCTAAAATGGCTGCATTTTATGCTAACATTTTGCTATGAATCACACAATTTCATGTGAGAAAATATTCTTTCAAAATAAGGTTGATTGGGTATTAAATATGTTGATCATTATGGAAAGAAATACAAATATAACACCTGGCTAGCTGTTAAAAAGTTAGCTATGAGCTAGCTGATGAGTTTTCCTCCTCATCAACTCCACGTTAGCATCAGGTAGCTAACGGGTCCTTGAGGTTGTTGTGGTGTTAAATTTGACACACTTTACACACAAGCTAAATGAAGCAACCCGTTTGGAAACCAATGTTTGCTTGATTGAACAAAAACTATTTCATCTGATCAAGAAGTCTGTATGGTTTCATAAGTAAAGAGGTTTTATTTCTGGAAATAACTGCCCACCAGCCTAAACAGAAATGTGTTATTTAAAATGTGTTACGATTCACTGGAATGAAGAAGACCTTTAAGCCAGCTGTCAGTGCTCGTGTCATTTCCTTCCTGTCAGCTACAAGTACGTGATGGGTTTCAATTTGGATGTATTCCACTTAAAAGTGACCAGATCAACCACACATAGCAAAAATATTCATACATTTTGGAGATTTCCAGCTTTTGGTTATGTTTAAAGCGTAACTTTATTGCCATTTCACAAGAGAGACCAACGAAGAGTGGAGCAAAATTGTGAAGGGAAAAGTAAATCATGGTTTCAACTTGTCAAAATCTGAAGTGTTTTCTTCTAGAACCTATATCACATATTAAGATGTGATGTTACATTTCATAATAAATAAATAAAATGTTAATAAACAGACCTCTTTCTCTTGATGTTCTATGTCTACCCTGTGTTGGTCTGTCTCATTAAATACACATATTACACAGTGACCTCTACGGTTGTGACATGACGAAAAGTGGACAAGTGCAATGGATGTGAATACTTTTGTAAGGCACTGCTGACTCTGTGCATATAAACCAAACGGCTCCAGCAGCGTATCACAGTCAGTGCCTCCAGCAGCTCTGAGGGGCCCCGTCACCCACCTGCTCCCACACCTCCAGGCCCCAGTCCCGGAAGAATCCTCTGGCCGCTCTGGACTCCCTGAAGGTCACTGTGAGGGCGTTGAGGGTGACGTCTGTGACCGTCACCTCTCCTGGGCCCACCATGGGTCGCCACAGTTTGTCTGGAGCGGCCGTGCCGCCGGACCCCACGGCTGTGCTCCAGTTATCTGGGCCCCTGTGTCCTAAAGGAAAGGTGAAGGGTCAATGAAGAGGAATGAAACTTGTTTCATTCCTCTTCATTTGTGGTTAACATGTAGCATATGATAGGAGTGAAGGCTACGCAATCTGAGAAAAACTCATAAATTAAGATTTTTATTTAAATGTGAATAGAAAAATGTGCCTTTAAGGCAGCAGTATGTCATTTTTATGAAATAAATTTTTTAGATACTTGTTGAAACTGTTAGTGTGTCTTAACTGAAAATTTGTGGAAAAAATGGAGCTCCCCTGCTAACCAGTGCTAACTAGAAACAACCAATCAGAGTCAGGAGGCGGGATTTAGCGCTGTCAATCTAGTGTATAATATTAGGAATGCTAAGGCTAGTCAGCATGACGGTGGATAAACTGTTTTGCTGGAATGATGAGATGCTTCTCCACCATTAGCACATTTAGCAGCGAGGTTGATTGACAGCACTAAGCCCCTCCTCCTGGCTGTGATTGGTTGTTTTTGTTTAGGAGCTGTGAATTTCTGCAGACAGCAATAATAGCTGTTTGAGGAGGAGGGGATCGTTCTTTTCACAGATTATCTGCCTCTGCCAAAACATGCTGACAGTTTTCACTTTTTTTTATTTTTATTTTAATTTTTTTTTTATAAAAGTTACATCTTGCAGTTTTAATGAGCCTCTGGAGGATTGGTTCTATAATCAGCTCAGGATGATGCAAGGCGTTGGCCGTATGCCCAGAAAACAAACCAAACTGGGACAAGACTGGCTGGATTAAACTCTCTGACCAAGTGACACACATACCGTTAAAAACACCTTCTCGCATCTCAGCCTCCTCTTCCTCTCTGTGTTCACTATCCTCTGCACTGATCTCCTCTTCTTTCTCATCCTCCTCCTCCTCCCAGGCATCTTGTGAGGGTCTCTGCAGGTTTAAGCTAAGTCGTCTGCTCTGCTTGGTGTTTCGATGCGTTCGAGAAGGAACGCAGGCGTCGTCCTCATCCTCATCCTCCTCATCGTCAGGAACCAGGGAGCGCGTCAGAGAGAGACGCAGGCGAGGAGCAGGCTTGGCGGGAATCTTGTGAGCGCTGCGGAGATCCATGGTGTAAACGGTGTTCTGAAATGATAAAATGAGCTAGAAAGGTTTGGCAGCATCATAATGTGGGGAGGATTTTCTGCAAAAGCAGCAGGGAAGCTGTAAAGCCGATGGAAACTTATTGAAAGGACAGGATGGGTTCAAAGTTCGGGGGTCATGTGGACTGGAGCTCTCTAGATGTGTTGATCACATTACCTGCATCAGGAGTCGTTTTGACTTGGATCCTTTCCTCCGGTGGCCAATCACTCTGTCTCTTTCTTCTCTGGGAAAGTGAAAAAAAAAAAGGAATAGGTTATCTGAATTTAGATTCTCTAGATGTGGATTTGCTGTGTCATCCCTCGGCTTGTAAATAAATGTCAGCGAAGCTCAGTGCTGGCATCCTGAGTGCACTAAGGAGCGTTAACATAGATCCTTCCTCCAGAACCATCACTGCTCCCAACAAAATCAAGAAGTGATTACACCCCTGATGTGTTTTTGAACATTTTTGCCCATTTCAAGCCACATTCCTGCTGTATTCACACAGATTATTTTCTGTTTTCATAAATCGCAAATAGTCTGTTTAATGTCCATTATGTACATTTTTTAAAACTGATCCTTGTCCGCTGCACACTGACTGGATCAAAGTGTGCTATTTCTGATAACTACACTGGATGTTTAATGTATAATCTTATCCTTTTTTTATTTTATCTTTTTTATTTTTACATTTCAAAACATGAAAAGAAACCAAAACACATAAAAAAACAGACAGGAACAGATAGCTATAAATGAATAGTTTATACAAGACGCTTCAGTCTAGGTAATTCACATCGTTACAACGTTGCGGACATACAGACAACCTCATGCTGTATATATTCGTGTCATATTCGTAAATTTGTTGGGGGATTTTGTTGTTGTTGTTTTTTGACATTTTTGACACTTCTTATCTTGGTGTGAGCCTACATCTGAATTTGCCCACTGTGAAAATTTCAGTGTGCGATGAGAAATGCTAAAAACCTGACAACACCAGCGCAATGTCAGACTGGCTCATGTTGTTTGTGTTCTGTTTGAAGGAGGGTCTCACTTGTCCTCGAACACCTGCACCAGGCGCCGGTCCAGGATGTGCTCCTCAGGTTCCCAGGTGCTGTACCTGTGAGCCAATGTGAGAAAGAGATATTCGTTTTTCCATAAACTCCATCTCTCTTTGTCTTTTTGTCGTTTAGTCGGCAAATGAAACAAGTCCAACTTTTCACAGCACATCTCATTAAAACAAAGACTGAAAAGAAAAAAAACTAAGCTAATCTGAGCTCCATCTTCTTGAGCAAAAGGAGAAGTTTTGATTGAAAGGCAACTTTGTCAAAAGATGAAAAGGAGTTTGTTTCTTTAAAATATTTTAAAATTCATAGAATTTATTTTCATTTTTTATACTGCATGAAGAAAAAAAAACACGTTAAATGTTAAAACCGAGCAGAATATGTCTGAATTTGATGTGAGCTGCGTCGCCGGTTGGGAGAATAGCTCATGTAAAGTATTGTTTTGGAAATCCTTCACAGAAACCTCTGAATGCATGCATAATTGATTGGAGAGAACTTCCTTATCGGCTTAATGTTTGGTCAGGCTGAGCTTCCAACCGCAAATGAACTTAACAGGAGACAACAGAACATCTGGTGAGTTAGAGCAGCAACAAACTGGAAATATCAATTTATGCCATATTTTTAAATCAGTGAGGATGTTGCTTTTAATCTCTGATGCATCTCACATTCTCACTGTATTAAAATTTAACAAGCCGATACAAATTTTTTTTGTAGAGAAAAAAAATAAACATACTCTTCAGTATCATTGTAAAACTATTGGAACCACAGGAACATTTTCATAATTTGACAATTTTGAGGGGGGGAGAAATTTATGAAATGGCTTTCAAACTCCAACTTCAATTCAAGTCTGAGTAAAGCTGTTGTGTTGCAGAACAATGACTCACAGGATACATTAAATTGAGCTAGATCATTTCCGTTCTGATGATTAATATTTTTTTAAAGGCCAAATTTGTTAACAGAGCCATCATGAGCCATTTTATTTATGGTTTCTGTTGTGTTTTATGTATTGATCTTGGTCTTCAAGTTCCAGTGTTAGTTTTTTTTTTTTTTTTTACTAAATTAGAGTTCGTTGGTCTTTGAAAAGGGGGGAGTATGCATTATTATGCCATTATTGATTGATATTGATTGATTGAACTCAGTGTTTGCACCCTGCTGTTATTTGCAATGTTCTTCTAAATCTTCTGTAAATCATTTGTTGCTGCTTCTTATGCACATCTTACTCGTTTTTTTTCAAACCTACCCTCCTCAGTTGCAATTTTTTTTAATCATTTTACTATTTTTAGTAGTTTTTTAGTATTATTTTCCTTATTTTGTGAAGTGTACACTTTAGTATTTTTCAGTTCTTTCATATATTTTTCCATCTGTGTCTCTTTTAACCTTCACATGCTGCCCACTGTGGAACTAGGTAGGATATTTTTGTTCTACCCTATACAGTTGTGTTACTTTTATAGCACATGTTGTACACATGATTAGATTTTTTATATAAAGCGGAGGCTCTCTTTAGATAAAATATTCCATGTCTACATACTCACTTTGGAGGCCATCCTTTCCACTTCAGCAGGTACTCCACGTTACCCTGTGGAGAAAAGGTTCCAGACCAGCATCAAAGGAGCAGAAAATACCACAGCTTTTAGAGCTGCATCGTTTTTATGATGATCCTTTTGGTAGCTCTGCATCAGTGCTTTGCAGTTCGTGAAACATATTAATGACCGAGTGAAAGGTGCCAGCAAGCTTTGTGAAATACAGCCGGTTTACTTCTGATCAAAACATTCCACCCAACCTTCACTTTTAAGATTCTTCCAGTGGCAACTTGAAATGTCTTATTATTCGTCTTCTATTGGATCCACCATTGAGTTATGGAGACGACGCTCTTTCGTCACATGACGTGTAATGCAATAATATTAATGTACTAACCGAAGCACTCAGAGTCTGTCATTTCTTGGTGAAGTCATCCTGTTATGGCCTCTTAAAGGTATTCTCAGTGGATGAACTCACCACTTCCACAAACTTTGTCTAGATCTCATGAGAATATGAAGTTGCATTATAATCAGGAGGAGCTATATTTGGTCTGATAAATCTCAATATTTAACTTTGACCTAAGTTGAAAATTCAGTACATTAAAAAAAAGCCCATGTTTGTATTGTAAACTTATATAATATCACATGATTTTGAGTACATCAGTAAATAAGTTCAACATAGCTCTGACTCGTCAGGCTACCATCTGAAACTCTGTTGTGTTTGTTGTTTGGTTACTGTATGAAATCATCATGAACGTCAGCGGTTCTATATTTAAACAACAAAGTGTGAATGATGTCTGTGAATCGAAACAGACCGTTGGCTCTTGTGAACTCCTAAAATTTACAACCATCTAAATGTCTTTATGCAAAAACATACACCAATTAACTGCTAATAAAATGTCTTATTATTATCTTAATTAAAATATTTCTCACTTTTTTCAGATTTCCCTTGAACCAGCTAGACTTGCTAAAATGACCGTTCAATTACAGTCACGATTTCAGCTCTTTAAATGTGACATTCGAAGTGTCTGACATTTCTTACTAAAACTTCCCAAAACATGAATTATAATTCATAAAATAAGTAGTAGAGGAACCAGGTTTTGGTGGATAAGCGACAACACGGATTTTATTGCAATAATACTTCAATGTGTCGCCAGCAACTCCCTCTTAACCTTGATATAGGTAGAAATGCCCGAAAACTCACAATGAAACTCCATTGTTTCGATCTCAGTCATTACAAGTGAAGCCAGAGAAAACTCTGCGCATTTAAGATCCCTTTATACAGACTCTAAACTGCTGTCATTGTATGACAGACCCCTTTTTATTTCCAGCTTTAAAACCTGTAACTTTTTCATAGGGTGGAGTCAAATTTTGTTGAAAGTCCAGTGTCGATCATAATAAACAGATTTTTAAAAAATGGATTCATTTTGCTCAGTTTAAATCTGTACTCACATTTTAGCTTGCCTCTCTCCACCCAGTACAATGCTCAGAAATAAAGCAGAAATCTCTCGGGTTCCTCTTTTGTGCTCCAGAACCTTTAAGTTCTAGGTACGCACCTGCTAATGTCAACAACACAGCACGAGACCTACTCAGCAGGCAGACAGGCCCATGATAACAGTTTGCCTGAATGTTTCCTCGTAGGGCTTAATGAGTCAAACAGCTTACGCCAGAAGATGCTGCGCAGTTACAACTGTTAGATTCAGGGGACACCTGACCCCCTTACAAAGCCTCTTAATTAGCTAACCAGGTTAAAAGACAACTGTGCTACTAATATCCAGGCATTAATTAGCATCCTTCCTCCCAAAATAAACACGACACCGCAACGCACGCTGACATTACCCCGCTGCTAAACACGTCATTAATAATTCACGTCCCACTTTTGAACCCTTACCTTTCGGAGTCTTTTCTTCAGAATTGATTCCACGGCAAACACTTGCTCTCCAATCGCAGAGAGCTCCATCTCTCGTGCGCACCGAACCTCCGCGGGGATTTAACTGTCAAACTAACGTCCTTCTCCCTCACAAACTAAGCTAACGGTAACTGCTATTGAGGGCGCGTGCCTCAGCTCCGTCCTCCCCTCTTTTTTTCCGTCGCCGCTTCGCTTTGCTCCCACTTTCAGAGGCCGGTTTATCTGGAGCGACTTCCTTCAGCACTCGTCCAGTGACTTTACAAAATCTGCGACACATCTGCACACCGCTTCACGCGCGCTCGTGCCAGGAAAGCGCGTTCCCCGTGAAGGATGAGTCGGCGCGCGCCACTGGCTGCCTCATCATCCCCGTTATTTACTGGATACCAAACGGTCGTAGTTTCTCTCCATCTCTCTCTCTCTCACACACACATAGACCTGCCCCCCCCCCCCACACACACACACACACACCCACCCCTTAAGGCAGCAGAGCGTCAAAATGCTAACATTTATCAATGGGAATATAGTCACTTGCAAAAGTATTCACACCCATTCAATATTTTTCACGCCATTCAACAACCACAAACTCAATCCATACATCTCTGCAATTCTCTGTTCCTTTAAAAGCACCACAGATCCTAATAGGTGAAGTAAATGTACAAATTTGCCCTTCATTACCATTTTAAACACAATGACACGTGAAATGCCAAATATGAGGATTTTATTGTTATTTATTTATTTTTTTTAATAAAAAAATAAAGTACACTGATAATCAGGATTCCTCCAGGGGGAAGGACTTAATGGATTGTCGTGGCAATAAAGCAAAGGCATACGAATGCGAATGTGCAACAGAGGTCGCAGTGTCCGTGTTCAGTTAATAAAAATATGTGACAGTTCAACGCAGTCTCTCATGGATACAATGTGACATCACAGGATTACAGACAGGTCTTGAACATGAGGATGTTGCTTCCAATTTGAAATAAAACATGCACAACTTATATATTTGGATTGCTTATTTTTAAAAAAAAAAGTGTAACAAACTCCTTGGCAGAAAAAAAAGTGAAAACTCATCATGGGAGTAGTTGCTCTGTAAAAATGGAAGGGCGTCTGCCATTTCTCCTCCCAAATATAATGAACTGCTCCTTTGGATTTTCTGATATGGTGCCAAACTCCAAAATCTCCATACTTTTCATGTAAACAAGTTAAGGCCGATTTAATCACTAACATGCATAATACGAAGAGTTTAACAATTGGAGACGTGAACTTTTAATCGCCTCACAAACTACCGAAAATCTTTCTTCCTTTAGACACGACACCAGATCAACAACAACTTTCGTTTTTCATCCAACTTTCTAGACTAACACCTGCAAAAATATTTTTGTTTTGCCCTCCAGGTCCTTTTAGGGTATACAAGCAAATAACTTTCTTTACTCAACTACACTTTAAAAACAACTTTCTTTGACCCAGATTCCTCCGATTACAGTCAATAACTTGCTGGGACAGTCAGGGATTTCCTTTCAAAGTTGCTTTTCATATACAGTGGGGTGTAGGGGGGACAATAAACTACAGGAAGATGAGGAAAAGCCCTTTATCTGCTGAGTTCCTGTGCTAGAGGGTTGCTGTGACTGGGACCCTTTGGAAAAGAAACTGGCAACAACGAATCAGGACAAAGGGATACATTTAATTGGTAAAGAACTAGCTAGTCTAAACCTTTAGTGTAAAGTCGTGATTTTTACTCTTGATCATTCCCTCAGCAGGAGTAAAGAAATTCACTCAGTAAAAGGTTCTGCACTTTAAATCTGAAGTCAGCATGACTCACAGCATGAAAATTACCTTCCTGAATTAGTGAATGCATTTTGCTGCATTTGATCAGAAGAGGAAGAGAGTTTAGCATCAAACCCAAAACATATATTTCTTTACTGACGGGTGATGTTTGTGAGTAGTGCAAATATGCTTAAACAAATAGCATATTTCTTTCCTTTACAGAAGCGTCTATACAGTGAAAAGAAATTTAAAAACACATGACTAGATGATCGTTGATATAAGCAAGCTGGAGCAAATATCCACTAGAGGGAGTACTTGACCAGAGTGTTGCATTGCTTTGTTGCCATAATATAAAAAGTGTTGCATTGGCAAAGTTTCTACAGTAAAGGGTGAGCCGGTGCCAGAAGTGTAGGGAGTTGCTGAAATACACACACGGTCGGCAACGTGGTAAACCTCTCACTCTGAGCTGGGATTCGATGAGATCGAGATGAGGGGAAAAGAAGCAAGGGTGCACTTTGGTGAGAAAGATGGGAAAATATGGAGTAAAATAGAACATTGGGGGAAAAAAGGAGAAAAAAAATAGTAAACGTAAAAATCTGCCTGTTCCTTAGATCCAAAACTCTCACAACTTTAGAAATGTGAGAAAATAAAAAGGGAAAGACAGAAAAAATAAGCATATATATACGTTTGCCTCCTTCATTACTTTGTGTCTCAGATCAGCTAAGTGTTCAGAAATGGCCGTGTAAACAAAACCCAAAAGAAGAAGAAAAAAAACAAAACAATACAGGGTTGGTGGGGAGGAACGATAACTGCCAGGGTGCATCGATGATGCAATCGGCGGTGCACAACGCTACTTCGTCTCCAGTTCGTCCTGCGACAGGCCCGTTTGGCTGATGCGATTGGCTGGTGCAACACTCAGCTGTCGGAGCGCCATGTTTGGTGGACCTCCACCTCTTCTGAGACAACCAGCAGGAGTTCACAGTTCTTCCCTCGCAGCTGCTGACGGAGAAACTTCCTGAGTTTGTGATAAAGGAAACAAAAAACGTCAATTGCGATAATGCTAAAAATAAATAAATAAATAAACAAGCATTGTTTATTTGCTTGTTAAGTAAAAATGGGCTGACGTATGTTTTTGGAGCGCATGGGACAACATCTCAAATGCACAACATTTAGTGTATTAGGCAAATAGCTGCATGTAAAATACATTTTCTGTCTACAACAGTAAAATAATTTCAGGGTTTTTCTGCTCGTCTGAGAGAAGGACACACAGGAGATTCCCCTTTCTTTTAGGAAAATATGTTACTTTTGTATTGCTAAATTGTTTTAATCTATTGATATGCTTTGTACATATTTATTTCAAATATAATAATATTATGACAATGGTTGAGCCGGGTTTCTTTTTGTGGCGGGATGTTGTTAGGGTCACGTTCCCAGAACACCTTGCCTCTTACCTGAGCTCATCAGGACTGCCAATAGGCTGAGGGTTGCGTAGCTTAGAATCCAGGTTGTAGTAGACACCTCCCACCTCCCTGACTCCAATCCAGTGCTGGCGTTTAAGTGGCAGCCGGAGGGGTCCCCAGCGCAGATTGGACGGCACGTTCAGGATAAAGCCCTCCACGTTGGACAGCTCAATGCTGCCTACATCCCTGGGGGACGGAAAAGAAAAGAAGCTATTTAAGCAAAGAACATTATAAAACAAGATGGACAACAAACCATCTGGATGCTATGCTGAGGTGTCTTTACTTGATGAGGTCATTTGTAATTCTGTACAACAGCATCACAAAATATGGAACATTTTCATAAGGCTGTGATTTACTTCAATAAGCTGCTGTAAATCAGTAAGTTGCTGTAAATCAAAGTGCTGAGCTCAGGTGGAGCAGAGTGTTCAATAAACATGTCAATTTTTGGATTCTTCCCAATATTCAAAATCCTCTTCAAAGATTTTTAGTGGTGCTTACATCCCTTCGTTTAAATCCATCTTTTTTCAACTCTGCGTAAATCTGAAAGTAATCCAAATATGCAAACTGGCTTTGTGCTGCATAAAAACAGTAACAGAAAGAGAGTCGTGTTTATGTTGTCAATTGATTAATGGCAGTGATTATGTTCCGGTTTTAGCACAGGGTAGAAAGACAGGAACTAATTTTCACAGAAAAAGGCAGAGACTCTTGATGCCATTAGCAGTCCTGTGGGACTGATAGTGAAGAAAGGACAAGTACTGATAATAAAAACAGGCCAACTGATGGATCTTTGACGACTCGGCTGATTAAGTTAATGTAGTTTCAGCGGAGGAAGCAGGCCTCCTGTTTACATTTAGGATTTGCAGATGTTCGAGTTGGATGAGGAGTTTCCTGTTCACAAGAGTCAAGATTAGAAACAAATATGAGAAAAAAAAAGTAAAAAATTTAAAAATCAACCAAACATGTGGACCTGAGTAAAAGTGTTTATGTTTTGGCTGTGCGGCCTCTGGCCAACCCCCTCATGGATCATTCTGGGAAATAAACTAAGACAACAGCGGAACATGCACTACAAATACACACACACAAAAAAATCTCAATTACAGAGCGATGCAGTTTCACCAAGGGATCTAAAATAGGACTCAAACAGAGATAAAGGTTTTTGTTGGTCTCGTTTAAGACAGCGATGTCAATCCAAGAAACAATACATTTGATGAATGTATCCACATCCTGCTGCAATGACTAAAGGTGCATTCAAAACCTTCTGGAGTTACTGGAGAGAGACTAGAAGAACATCTGTTCATGCCACTGGTCAAGACCGCCATGTGTGGCACAGCACATATTTATAGCTTGTGGATTTTGGGGGGCTTGACTATTTTATTTTTCATGTCGATGTTTGACTTATTTTCAACAAACCAGTTAGATTTATTTGGTTTGGTGCAGCAGGATATTTATAATTCGAAGGGAAACACACAACTGGTGTTTCTCCAACAGCTCGGAAAGTGAACCGTCAACCAACGCAAGCGCACTTTGTGGAGATTTTACCCAAAAAATAAATATCTTAGAGTTCCAAAAGATTCATTCTGGTTGTTGCTCTATATTGTTCAGAAGTAGACTCACAACAGGGCTGAAACGATTCATCAGAGGAGTTATTGAAATAATCGTTTCAGTAACCAATAAATTATATGCAGACTCAAAAAGAGTCAATTTGCTGTGAAGACAACACAGTCAGAGCAGCAATTAAAGCACAACTGTATGAAAAACATAAATATTTTGCACTTAAGATGAAAAAGAAGTATATTTGTCTGTTAATCTGTTCTACCCAGAATTTCTCTAGTGGGTGTTTTGGCTTCACCTGGTTCAAATTCTGTAAAAAAAAAAAAAAATTCATCTTCACCAACTAGTTATTCCAAAAATAATCAACAGATCAGTCCTACTCTGTGCTGATGCCAAGTCAAGCAGAAAGGGATGAGTTTTTCACAAGCTGATGTTAAAAGTTTTTTTTATTTTTTAGCTATAGCTGAAATGGAACTGAATTCATTCATTTGTATTTTTAATGCATGTTGTTGTTAAAAAAAAAAATTCTACATTGTTGAAAAAATCTGCAGAATGTGCCATTCTTTAAAAATTGACCATCAGAATAATTGACAAAATAATCAATTACTAAAATAATTGTTGATAATACTAAAAATAGCTTTCCTTTTCAATGTGAGAAACGATTAATCATTTGTGAAACAATTAATTGTTTGTGAAACAATTCATCTGAGACAGGTCTTTCTCTCTCTTCATGCAGAAAAATATATATTTATATATACTGTTGAAGTCAATATTCAGAAGGACAAAAACATTTGTTGTGTACTGGCGCTGTATAAATAAACTGAAAAGTAATTTTTTTTTTAGATTTACTGTGCTGACTGAGCAAAAACCAAGTGAGAAGCATAAAAATGTTTACATGAGTTATTCAATTATTTATCAACTGATATGTCTGGATGTTTTTTCTCTTTTCTTTTTTTTTTTTTTTGCTTCTGTGGCAGTAAAACTTAAAGATACTGTACTTATAAATCCTATAATTTAGACTGGACAACAAGAGCCCCCTGGTGTGTTTTGCAATACTTAGTGCGTGTGGGTCCAAGTCCATAGAGTCCCATATCATCTGATCAATTCTGACCTGAGCAGAGAAACCCGTCCCGTTCGTGTCTGAGATTGATCAGCCGATGTTCTGACAGTGTTTGGATCTTCACAGACAGCCAGAAAGTGAGTTATCCAACATACTACAGCCTGGAAACAAGCACTGCATGTCCATTCCTCACACAACTTGTTTCAACGACTAACCGGTAAGCAAACCTGGACCGTATCAGAACTAACTATTCCTAGAGAAACATGACATCCATTGAAACGTTTTGACAAACTTCAGAAATGGCTAAATTGAAAGCAGAAAGACTCTGCTTTCACAGCCATGATGTTCATACCATCATGGCTTTGTTGTCGTTTGATAAATAATTGCATATTTGGAATGTGTAGCGTTTTATACACTTAGACTTAGATTTAAATGACTTACATACCTTCTTTTATCCCACCAGACTGCCTCAAACCCTCGGGTCTGCAACGCCGCCATGATGACGTTTACATCATAGTTCCCATTTCCCAGCATGCTCTTTTTGTGAGGCGTCACCATAGTGCTGGGACATAGCCTGCAACGTGTTGAAAACGAGAAATCAACCTCAGTCTCTCATGTTGACTTGCTAACATCAATGGTTTCTCTTGGGATTTTATGCCATCAACACAAAGTTGTGCCCAACTAAGAAGACTTGGATTTCTAATTTTTGCTAATCATAAATGGAAAGTGTAACGTGCATTTGAACACAGCCCTTTTTACATAAATACACCTTTAACATGACTTTTAAACCAGTTATGCGCATAAAATGTTACCCATTTTCATGTCTTGGATGAACTCTATGTCACATCATGTTTTCAACGATGGTCATCCTAATCATAAAACTCACTAATAACAGATGATAATCAGATGCCAAAACTGAAACTGAGGTTTAACAGCTGAAACAACAAAACAAGAAGACTGGACTGATTCGTTCTTATTAGTTTCCGCTAATTTTTTTGAATTGTTTAGCGGTTTAGTATTAGCTTCCATTAAAGTTTCCATTTCTTTATCAGTTCAACGTATATTTTTATATTTTCATTTGTTTAGCAGTTCAGCATTAGCTTTGGCTGATACTTTTATATGTTTAACGATAACTTCTGCTAATGTTTTTATGTCTATAGTGGGTTAGTGTTAGCATATCATTATATTTTCATTTGTTTAGCATGAGCTTATGTTGCTTATATGCTTATTTGTTTAGCTGTTTATTTAGTTTCTTTGAATATCTTTCTGTTTTTAGCAGTTTTCCATCTCGAAAAACTGCCCCCTTCAGTATTTCAGTGGCTAACATTTTTGTTTTTTGTTTCAAAATACATAGCAAGACCATGGGAACATCTGTGCCAAGTAGGGTTCTTGTATCCACATGTTAAAGATGTTTGCTGAAATATTCAATGCATTCAGCCATACCTCAAAGACTTAGCAAAGATTTAGCAGCTCTATTTGCAGAGACAGAGAGAGAGGGAAAGTATTGACTCAGGGGGCCTGGATACAATTCCATCCCCCATATTATTTTGTTGTGAGCATAATTTCTAAAATCATGCATCATTTTCATTTCACCTCACAATTACATGGTACCTTGTGCGGGTGTACCTCATCAAACCCAGAGGCAAAAGGTAAAAAAGTTCAAGAAGTATAAGTATTTTTGCAAGACAAAGCTGATTCCTGGTGCATTTTAGTGACCCAGCTCATTCACCTTTGGTATATCTCCTGCAGGGTGTCCCGACTAAAGGCCGTCCCATCCTGGAAGACGTTGTTGAGCGCATGCAATGCGCACAGCTCCCTCCGCTGCTTCTCGTGATATATGGCCGGAGTAGTTGGAGAAGTCTGCTGGGGAGCCGGCGGGGAGAGGGAGGACGATGACGACGAGAGATCCTGCTGCAGCTGACCATCCCTCGGATCCTTGCTCCTCCTCTCCGCTGCTCCTGAAACCGCTTCCCCCCCTCCTGCTGCAGCTTTCTGCTTGCTGACCTTCCAGGGCATGCAGCCCAGCTCCTGCAGTCCGCCTCGGCCCTTCTGCTTCCACTCGCTGGCTGGATACGGAGTACTCCCCATCCCTGGACGTTCACCGCCGCCGCCGCCACCACTGCCACGTCCTCCTCCTCCAGCTCCACCACTACTGCCCTCAGGACGCTACGTCGAAGGCAGGACAGCCGTTCCCATGGCAGCCCCCTCGACCTCCGGGAAGAGAGGAGTCTGTGTTGCTATGTAGGCTCTCAGAGGAAGGTGGAAGGTAAATAAACACCACCTCTCTCAACAGGAGAGGATGAAAAAAGTAGAACTCAGGACAGAATTTAGGCAGGGGTGGAAAAATAAAAAGTATGAAGAAAATGGGATCCGTTGATAAAAATTATAAATCAAGTTGTCATTCCTCTCTTGTTTGTTTCCACTTCCTCCATCCTGTGAGTGTTTGTGTGCGTTGACCGTTGTGTCCCTCGGGTCAACAGGCGTGCCTTTTTGCAGGACTTTCCATCACCAAAAAACTGAACATGAAGCTTCTCTCCCGTTGCTCTGAAAACAGATGTTACGACCAGTTTAGAACATTGACCGTAATTTCAAGTACTCCGCTTCATTGAGCTACATTGATTACGATCTAATCTTTTTTTTCGTTTTTGTCACCCTTAAAAAGGTCTGAATTAAACACATTTTTTGGGGTGCACCGATAGCAGTTTTTTGTCTGATTACCGACCATTAATATGCAGATTTTATTTTTTGTCTGAAAAGTTGCTAGTTATGGTGATGGAATTACTACGTTAGCAAAAATGGGGCGACTCTCATGTCAGAGCAAAATGGGGGCAGCTACTGAATTTCAGACGTTTGCGCAAGTAGATAGGATCGGTTTCATGTGCAAGTACAAGCTGATCACAGAAAATTAAGGAAATCTGATCTATAAATGCACCCCAATACATTTCTTAAGGTCAAAGAACTAGAAAAAACACAATCACTTTTCAAGGTATGCTGTAATTTAATAAAGTCCAGACTGATGATGTCATCCAGAGACATAATTTTGTGGAACATTGCATTTGCTGTTCGCATGTCATGATGGTCACAAGACCAACAGTGTTCAGTCAGAAGCCTCTCCAAATTTGTTGCGAGACGGACTGCTACTGCAGATTGCTCCTGCTCACAGCATCACTGTCCACGACATGATTGCAACATTTCATTTCCTTCTGGGATAATGAAATATTTTTTAATTGAACTGAATTTGTGCCAAAGCTGTTGTCACCCAAAAGGGTCGTTGTTTTAATAAAGGGCCATGTTAGCTTGGACAGCTTCCCCCCCCCCATAATAAATTACCTCCTTGTTATATTTGGCAAAAATATCGATATATATTTAATGATCTGAAACATTCAGGCGAGACATAAAGCTAAAGAGAAAAGAAATTTGTAGGGGACAAACACATTTTTTCACAGCAATGCACAGCTGCTAAAAGGTTCAAAAAGAAGAAAGTGGGAACAAATTATTATCAGCCACAAACAATGTTCTTCAAAGCTATGCCGAATGTATTAAAGGTGTATGCAGAAGGTCAAAATGCAACAATAACAGGCTTCACTCTTCTTTTCGGCCGGCGGACCTCAAAATGGGCAGAAAGTAAACATCTCCAGCAGCTAGTTCTGAATAGAGGAAGCGAGCTGCTCGGAGAGAACTAGCTAAATGTGACAGCAGCCAAACACACACAGGTCACAGCAATAAGAAAGCAAACACACTAACCAAGGACAGCTGCTCTTTCACACTAAAAACACACTCATACTGTAGTACTGAATCCATGTTGGCAGCATTTCTCTCTCTCTCTTTTTTTTGACGTTAGTCCTGTGGATGTTTTCTACGTAACTCCGTCTCTCCAGCCAACACAAACACAGCGCCTTTCCTCTAACTTCATTATTCCACAACGAACACTTACCCGCCCGGTTCCGACCGGCGGGGAGACAGCCGAATCTCCACGAAGCGCTCCGAAAAACTAACTGAGCTGCTTTTCACTCTCCCTAAAGGCTGTCCGCTCCTTTGTCTTTAACACTTTTTTTTTTTCCTGTTGTGAGGTCTGTTTCTCCGACCGTGAAGATAAGAGCGCATGCGCAGCAGCGTTTCCCTGGCTGCGTCAGAAAGCACGGGAGCAGTTCCTCCCCCGAGAATAAAACCCCTAAAATGTTCCACTGTAAGTCTCGTCTGTGAGGAGACACACCCTGGGTTCTGTTTACGGGGATTAAAATTCAAATGATACAGGTAGGAAATGTTTTACTGTCACGGGAACAGTGGCGGATGTTCCATTTCTGACGCCCTGGGCGAGGCTTTTTCTGCCTCCATCACATACAACCTATTGAACCTTTGTCTGCAAATCGATCATTTAAGAATTTTTGTAATTTTTTTATTGGGCATCTGTTAAAAGGATGTGGTGTCACCTCTTTGGCGTCTTCAGTGAATATGAATCCAATCAAGTTGCATTGATTAATTTGAGAACTTAAAACTCTTCACAGAGTTCACAGCTTTAATGACGAGCTGTGCTCGGACGCAACAATAATCACTACAATAATGATTTAATCCAGGTTTGACCGGTCACTATATTATAGATTTTATTTTGCTTCTCTATTTGTTCTATTTTTTCTAATCTTGTGCTTTGACGAGTCAGTTTTGCAGTTAAAGTCTAAGAAGTCCAAACATACATTATAAATATTAATAAATAAATAAACATTATATCTGATCGGAATTCTAGTACAGACTTAAAAGAAAAAGACCAAAATAGCCCTTTAATTTGGCATAATCCTAAATTGGAAATATGTTGTCTCAGTGTTAACACAATGCTCACCACTGGGGGCGCCCCATTTCAATATTACATTACATGAACAAGAAAAATTCTCAGGGGCACAAATGACTTTTGTGTATGTGTGTGTTTTGTTTGTTTTGTTGTTGTGATCCTCCTCCAGCCCAAATAAAACTATATCACTCATCTCAAGAACCACAAATGTAATATTTTGTTATGATTCCATCTTGTAATATTGCTTTTGGTTTTGAGTTTCATTGTGTCAGATATCAGCCAATTTGATAAAAATGTCCCTCTTATTAAAAAAGACAACAACAAAAAACACACACGAACATATATATACACACACACACACACACACACACACAAATATATATATATATATATATATATATATATATATATATATATATATATATATAAATAAACAAGCAATTTTTGCAGCTGTAGGTTGGTAGAGCACATCTCTCCCTCAGCGGTTAATTAATGTGTTGTTTATTGCCGCGTTTTAAATAAATTCATTTATTCATGTAAAACCTATTCATTTCATTTGTTGGTGATGTGAAAGCCCTAAATCACACGTGAAGGCCACGTGCAACCCATAACTTACAAAAAGAGTCCAAATGGAATTTGGAGTTGAAAATGTGACAAACCTGATTAAGCCGTTTCTGGTGTTGGCTCGAGAAAATATCTAATAATTCACCCTGTGGACCAAGTTTTTTTTTTGTTTTTTTTTACATATTTGTTGCAACTGTCACTATGTCATGAAAGTTTGGTTTGTCAATGATATGAAAAAAAAAAATGCTCCTCTGCTTTCTCCCAGTGGCAACTAGAAACCACCAACCAGCGCCAGGATCCACCTCCTGGCTCTGATTGGTTAGTTTAGGTTGGGAGCGGTGTTTCTTCAGATGTTATAGTTGCTCCATGAAACACTTTATGAAAATTACATACTGCAGCTTTAAAGGAAACGTTGCAATTAATACATATTGCAGCGTTTTTTGATTAAAAAAAAGAAGGTTTTGGCGCGATGGATGGAAATGAAGACATGTTCTTGGCATCACTGGAGTCACGTGATCAACAACCAGATGTTACAACAGGCTCAAACAACGAAGAAGAAGATGAGTAGTTGAAGGATGTTTTTTACTAACTTACTGTGTGTGCAAACATATTTCCAAGTGTTTATAACAGCATTTGCTATTTTATGTAAACACCGCTGTTACAAATGTGTTTTTTCAACATTATCAAAATATCGACAAAGTTTTGCACACATTTTCGATGGAAATGCAGCTAGTGACAAAACCGCAGGCCAAATGAAAAAACAACAAAAACAAATATATGTAGATGTGTTTTAATTTTTTCTTTGGCCGAGGATATCAAACACTCCAACTCCTCTCTCTGTGTAGTTGCCCTCTCTACCTGTGGTCCAGTTGTTGAGCCAGTGTGGAGGACATGTCATCCAGCAGCTTCTTCCTTAGCTCGTCCTCCCTCCTGTACAGCACATGGACAAAATGGCCCCTACTGTCCTTCACATCCAACACCCGCTCAACCAGATTTCTGTAAGCACAGTCTTTTGACCTTCTAGTTGAATACTGTCCTTTAGGTGGAATGCATGCACTGATGTCCACAAGCTCTGGACTCTGACCACATAAAGAGCAGGTCTTTTCCAGCCCCTCAAGCAGCTCCTCCACGGTGAAGCTTTGTCTGCCGTCCACATAAGAGATCACCGGGATAATGTATCCTGTGACTCCCTCTCCAAACAGCTCAAGCGTTCCTCGAAAGGCTCTGTTGAGGTCCTGGCCGACCGACTCGCCGGAGCCTTGAGCCTTGATTACCAGCAGAAAGGCATGCGGACCGGGAGTAGTGAGCTGGAGGCTCCTGAGGGCCTCCCTGGCGCGGCTGGCGTTCCCCATCGACGACCCTAAAACATCGGGGGTGCTGATCACTGTAATCTCTCTGCCGTCCAGTACTGTGGTCTGCTTGATGCTATTCTTTGCCATGTCGCTGAATGGCCTCGTCTTGTTGCTGCCTAATGCTAACAAATCGTCCGCTATGATGTATTGGTCCGCTACGTTTGGCCCCAGGAAGATCAACCTCAAATCTGACTTTCGTGAAGTGCCACTGATTTGTGGTCCATCTTCAGACGATCCTGTAGACGTGAGAAGTTTTAATGCAAATACTTAAATGATCTTAAAAAATACATATATATATATATATATATATAAACAGAGTCTATTTTATTGTTAGTGTATTGTCATAATTCAGCAGATTAAGATAACCAGAACAAAAAACAATTGACTGGGGGAATCTGGGAGGGTGCTTTGGGTAGGTGGGCTGTTGGGGGCAGAAGGAAGAGGTCATGCAGGGTCACATTCATGCATAAACCACCACTGTTAGTGGATCCTATAATTAGAGCTTTTCAGGAAACGAAAGGGCTGGAGGTGCGACTGCAAATACACTCACTGACGTAAAACATTTTCTTAGTTTATACATTTGCAATGATGGAAGTAACTGCTGCCAATCCGGTGGGAAGTGTGAATAGTATTCTGACAAAGTTCCAAAATTGCAGCATCTTTATTATGCAAGGCCTTCTGAGGCAAAATCAGCTTCTACACTGTCACGTTTAACACAAATAATATCTTTTTTTTTTAATAAACTTTTTGGAGCTATTTTGGAGCGACGCAATTCTGCTTTTTGCCAGTAAATTGGTAACATGTCACTGGAAATGTAAATGCCTTTTTAAAAACGTTAAAGTAGATTTACTTTTCAAAATATAAATGAGGAGAATTGTCGGAAGTAAGGAGAACCTTTGGGAAATTACCACACAATTTCAAACAATAAAGAGGAGCATAATGACCTGTGATGGCTCTGATGATGGGAACCATCCACTTGAATTTGGAGGAAAATGCTGAGGACACATCAAATTAAGACGTTAGTCTAAGTTGTAATTACAGGCTTTAGTGTTTTTGTTCCTGGAATAGTTGCAGTACATTTCAATTTATGAAACACTGAAAACATCACCCTCCAGAAAAGGAAGAGGCGCTCACCGTCTAGAAACCGCCAAACCCGAGAAACCCATTTCAACAGGTTCTTGATTCCTGAGACAAAGAGGAGAAAAGTAAAAGAGTTGTTATTTCGGCTGCTTTAAGCTCTCATGTGGAAGCTCATCACTGGGTGGAAGACTGATCATTCGTACCGCGGAAGGTTCCAACCAGGCGGCTCACCCAGCCCCAAAGAGCTGGCAGACCTGAGGCAGGACCAACAAAACGTTTGCCTTGTGATTCCGGTTCCGGCCAAACTTTGTGGTGAAGCGTCAATATGTCAGAGGGGAACCAAAACCCCCCCAAAGAAACTCACCAGTTATGTAGCAGAAGAAACGAATCGGCCAACGGATCAGCGCCGGGAGAGCTGCAGGAAAACCAAACGGCGTAAAACGTCTGGATAAAAATGACTCTCACTGTGAGAATTTCATATAATAGTCACCTTAGTCCATTGTCTTAATATATTATCAATCCTTGTGTCATGAAACAGAAAATAACAGGAATTGTGACAGAACTTAAAAGTGTCTGAAGTTTTGTCACATTTGGTGACGTTATAATCACAAACTTCAATGTATTTTATTGAAGTTTTACTGCATTCGATAAATGAAATGATCCATTTGACAGTAAAGGCCATAACAGGAAAATATGCTTTCATTAAATTTCATTGAATCCTGTTCAGTGACAATAAATGCTATCTATTCTATTCTATTAAATCTTCAAACTTCTACTAAATATTTTTGTTTCACTCTTTGCATGCTTTTTAACCACATTTAGCATGTGTAAGGTCATGTCATAACCTCTTGATATGATTTAAATTTGGACATTGATCAGACTGCTACACACGCAGGCACTGTGTCCAAGCTCCGTACTTCAGTGAAAGACACATTAGCAGAACAATGCGACTACTCTGAGTATTTTTTTTTTGTTTAAAATTAGATTGTGAATATGCGACTGACTTTGTGAAAACCTGTACAGAAGGTAGCCCACCACAGCGAAGGCTCCCATCTGGATGTTGCTGCCTCCCATGACCCAGCCTAAACAAAATAAAGAAGGATTATTCGTACAGCACTGCTATTTCCCACTTATTTCGTAGGGGTGTGTGTGTTTGTTTTCACATGTATCACAAGTCACACAGCATTCCAAAATTAAACCAATTGCGGTATCTTTTATATGCAAGGCCTTCTGAGGTCAAATCAATTCCTACATTGTCACGTTTAACACAAATAATGGATTTTTTTTCTCATAAACTTAGATTCCTACCAGCAGGGGCAGCCTCGGCATTGTTTTCACACTGACACTCCATTTCAGCATCAACCTTTATAAAAACAGCACACGCACACACCTCAAACCTTTATTTTGAAACAATACGGAAACATGTGGTTTCAATAAGCAAAGACCAACAAAGCACAAAGTCTATGTTTGCCTCTGAACAGTAAAACGGATCTGAAGACTCATTACCTTGTGTGTGTGTGTTGAAGTAAACCTTCCTGAGAAACGTCGTTTGGTTCCGACACAGTTCACATGCGGGACGTTTTTCTCCTGCTGAGTGTGGAGACGCTCCCTCAACACGATCAGCGCCTGTTTTATTGTCCCGAACGGAGACGTCAGAACGCCTCCAGGTATGTGTGTGATGGGCCTGCCTTTGGAAGGGCGCGCCTTCTTTTTCGGCAGAACTGGAAATGCTGCCTGAGAACTACGACCTCTTTCAGTTTGAAATAATCAAAAACTAAGAGTCGCTTTTATAAAGAAATGTTTTAATGCAACACATTATCAATAATCATCACTTGTCTGTTTAATTACAGTCGTGTGCCAATGATTCTGCCTGGAAAAGAAGATTTGGGATTTCCACAACACAAGTGAAGACGTTCAGCTTGTTCTTCCACTTAACTTTCACTACTTCTCTAATCCGGCACATACAAAAAAACAACCTCCCTGAATGTCTGAAAACGTCCTCATGAACCCAGTCGCTCGTTCAGAGCGTCTATCAGATCCTGCTTCTTGGTCCCGGTGGTTTTGATTCCAAACTGCTTGCAGGCCTCTTTCAGCACCGGCACGGTCAGTTTTCCCAGAGTGCCGTTCTGCATGTGGGCCTTCAGCTCGTCCGCCGTCGCCCCCACTTTGGGCTTCTTCTCGGCTCCGGCCCCAGCTCCAGAATCGACTGCACGCGAACAGAAAGACACAATCAGGCTGGAAACGGCGTCTGATCTGAAGCACGGCGGCGGAAACCGAATCGAGAGTCTGACCCGTTTTCCGTTTGGGAGCCGGTTTGCTCTCTGGGTTGTATCCGGCAGGGTAGACCAAATCCTTAAACTCATCCACCAGAGGGCCGAGTCGCTGGTCAATCTGGTCCACTTTAGGCACTGAGGTGTGGGAAAAGAAAATAAATAAAAACAAAAACACAGGAAGAAAAACAGAAGGTTAGAGAGTAGAGACAGAAGTACTGAATGTGGGGAAACAGAAAGTAAAGTAAGTCTTCTTACTAATGAGATCCTCGATGTCCTCTGGAGCCACCATGTCCAGAGCCAGGGCCTCCAGGTTCCTGAAGTGCTGCTGGAGGACCGGGTTCTCAAAAGCATCACTCCTGCATGACATGGAGGAGGAAGGAAGCAGCTTACAGAGAGGACCACAATAAATAATGAGACGTCATCACATCTATACAACGGCATGTCGAAGGCACTGCAAACAGACGAAATAAATAAATAAATGAAAGCCAACCCCCAAAATGGGATCAATAAAAGCATATTTATTTATTATATAAATTTGAACATTAATAAAAAACCAAAAAAAACCCCACACTAAACACTAGTGACATGATTACTGTCAGCTCCTCTCTCTGTAAACTCCAAGCTTCTCAAATGTTTCTGCTTGCATATATTTTACAAGTGAGAATTTTTCTAAAACCTGTGTCTTTGTAAACTGACCTGTATTTGAAGCGGAGCTTCTGGATGATCTCCTTCATCTTGTTAACCTGTGTTTGTGAGGCCGGCGGACATCTAGGAGGATCGAGAGTTCGCAGGTCATCGGCATACGGCAGGTAGATGACATTGAAACCTAATGAAGGGAGCAGAGAGTAGATCTATGTACATCCATCGTAGAAAAAAAAACAAAAAAAAAAATAGCTGCAACAGAGATTCTGTTTATGACTTCAACTTCTTGATCTAGGTTTAATCTTTTGGCTTCTTGCGACGCTAAAACCACCAAGCGTCACAGCAAACACGAGAATGCCAACGGTCGTTTACCTGGAGGTGTGAGCTGGACCTTCCCTTCGTCGACCTCTTCCATCTGAGGCACCAAGGCAACAAACCTGGGTGGGTAGTTTCGGCGGAAGGCAGAGCGACACAGAGCAAACACGTTTCTCTCCATGCACTTCTTCAACAGAGCAAAGAACAGACAGGCACTTCCTGGTGCAGCAAAACAACAACAAACACATACAAAAAGAAAACAAAACAGTTTTAAAGGGGCGGTGTTATGTATATTCAAGACACATAGTGGCATTTTGAAACACAATCAAGTAACTATGGCAACTTCGATTGTTATAAAAACACTAAATTTAGTATATATGACTAATAAAATTGGAGTTTCTAATTTAACGTGTAGAAATTGAGCCTCTGTCTCTTTAAGAAGCTCCTGGTCGGCTGAAACTCCGCCTTCAGGAAGTCATCGAAACATGGCTCCTCTATTGAATCTTTAACACCATTTTTACCAGCGTTTCACTGAGAAGTCGCTCCTACAACAAACTCAGCTGATGAGCACATCCAGTAGGTGTTTGCTAATTGCTGCTGGCTAGTCTGAAGGAGCCAACACTAGTCCCTTAAATGCAGCCAGAAGAAGAGCTTTAAAATGAAGCAAAATATTAGAACAGATCCACAGTTCTACCTTTCACTTCGTCCTCCTCAGGGTAGATGAAAACAGAAGGTCGGATGTGATGATGCAGTTTGAGTTTTTCCATCGGCTTAAATCCGATCAGGAACAGTCCGGGGTCGTGAAACTTCTTGATGGCATCCACTTCATCCTTCTCCATCACTATTTGTTTCCTACCGTACACCTACAACACACACAAGTTAGTAATTTTACCCGTATTAGGGCTCTGTATGTACTTCCATTCACTTTAATTACTGCATTTATGTCCAGCCCGGACATTTACCCTATTAACTCACGCCATACTTCTAGATCAGTGTCTATCAAACTGTGGACAGCTGACGCCGCCTAGTGGCCCATCATTTGTTGTGATGCGAACCCAAAGTGCAAAGTGTGCATTTAGCTTACCAAAGGATTGTGTTTAAGTGGTTTAAAGAAAATGAAGATATCGACGGGAAGAAAACACGGGAAGGAATTGATATCTGCAGGAGCGTTTCTCAGTTTCTTAGGGTGAGTTGTAGAACTTTTGTTTTTAGAACACAATTAAAGATACATAGCATGCCACTATACCCCCTGAGCTGAGTTCGATACAATGGTGACTAAGCAGTGAGCAGCGCCACGCCCCAGGTTGACTAACTGCCTCTTTACCCCTGAAATAAGATCAATATTTATGTCGGGTTTTAATTGAGCTGAAACAAAATTTTACTTTCTGCCATAGCTTTGTTTCTTTTATTATTATTCTAAATTACAAATAGCCTGAAAATGTTACTAATGCACACATGTGAAGTAAAGAACAACGCATTTTTTGGTACTAGGCATTGGCCCTCATAAGGCCCAGAAATGGTCCTAAGCATTACAGCCAAACAACGCTAATAATTTCATTTTAAAAAGTTCATTCATATTTAAACCCAGCCATCACGTACCTGGGCCTTCTTGATCTCACTGGGCAGCAGTAGACTGCCGGTCTGAGTGTGGAAGGTGCGGGTTTTGCTGCGCACCGGTTCGTTGGTTTCTCGGTACAGTCTGACGGGGGCGGGTTTCCGAGCCGTCACCGCGGTTGCGTACACGCCCACCGCCACGTTTAGACCCTCACCAAGAGTCAAACTTAACCTGAACATGACACAGCACAGGGACAGGCAGGGTGTGAACACATAGCCTACCAGCAGGGGGCCTGTGAATGGAAATATTTGTTTGGTCGTATTGGGAAATTCTGGCTTTTTGATACGATTTGATTCCATGCAATTAAAACCGGATGTTTACATACCAATAATTATTAATTATTTGTACGGTTTTGGCTTAATGAAACAAAAAGTCGTCATTATTTTGGGAATTTAGCAGAAAGTATTAACTGCACACATACAATGAGAATGAAACAAATCTAATTTAATGTCAACAGGTAAATACAACAAGCTTCTCATTTTTTTTACAGCGTATGTAAATATCTGGGTTGAACTAAAGAACATGTCCTTCTGTCTCTGTCCTATTTGTACCAATACAATATAGAAGCCAGTCTTCCACTATTTGACCTAGTACAAGTAAATGGCAAAACGGAGACAGATGTTTTTTCTGTGTAGAAACAAAAAAATGTTTTTTTTTGTTTTTTCCTGTTACCTGGCCAAGGCTCTCTTTTTGGTCTCTCTGGCCCGGACCCGTTTCTGAAGGTCCTCCAGTTTGTCGCACGGCTCCAGCTGCAGGCCCAGCTCACTGTCGTCCTCGGGCGGGCTCACAATGTCCCGGAAGAAGAGCGACACGTCGAAGCCGCCCGGTTTCATCAGGTGCATTAAATCGATGAGAACACCTGAGGACACCCAGAGGGGTCAGGACAGATCAGACACAGGCTGATCGAACAGGAAGCTGCAAACCGTTTGTGTGTCAGATGCTGCTGTAAAGTTAGAAAACGGTTGTGATTTACACGTGCTTACGTGGGGTTTTCTAACATATGTAGGCACCTAGGTACTATAAATTTAAATCTGCCATGAATTCTACCAGGGATCGTCAGAGGACCTGCAACGTGACAATAAGTTAAAATGCACATAAAAATTCAAGCTGAGAAATGGAATCATGGCTAAGTCAAAGGGAATATCTTATACAACAAAGTTATTTGGGATTCATCCCTACAAGTAAACCAATTTCTGTCAGAAGAGGAACATAAAATTAAAGTTAGGCATCAATTTTGTGGATATGTGATTATTTTCTTTAAAGGACGAAGGCAACCTAATGTACTTTCTTGACAGAAGACACTTTTATTAACCATGTCAACAGAGGCAGCTTTTCTCCAAACTGACCCGTCTCCTTCAGGTCGCTGGCTTTGGTGCGGGCCTGCCGGTCCCTGGCGCTGTCGCCCCCGTGTGGATCATCCCTGCAGGTGAAGATCATGAGGCGTTTGTGCGAGAGGCGCAGCTTGATGTCGCTGTAGAGGTTGGCGCAGCACCACAAGGCGTCGCCCAGAGACGTCTCCCCGCTCCCCAGCGTCTGCGCTGCGAGCTGCGCGCCTTTCTCGCCCCGCAGAGCATCCGCGTCCTGAACCCGCTTCGCACCTGGAAGGGCAGAGGTGTTAACTCTCACGCCGTAACTTTCCCCTTTCGCCGCCGCGCGGCCTCTGACCTGGTTCGTCGAGGTCGTGGTACACGTAAACGTGTTTGAATGAGTTCCTGGGGTTCTTGCTCTGCTCTGTGCCGTAGAACACCAGAGCCACCAGGTCCCGGTGGCTGCTGATGATCTTACTGGTGTACACGTTCCGCACGACCTGCGGCAACACGAGATGGGGATGAATTCATCTCGGCAGCGTGAAGATTTAAAACCATTTCAAGAATGTTTCACTGAAAACACATAAAGATGTGAGGTTTTGGTTGTTTCAACGGAATACAGAGGTAAGAGAATGTCAACAGGATTGAAAAAACAAACAAAGACAAAAACAACTGAACTTGTTACCTGCATGGTCATGTCAAAGTTAGAGGGTTGTCCATCTTCGCCTTTGATGAACATTTCCTTTGAGGCGTCTACCAAGAGGACCAGGCTGTCCCTGCCTGAGACTTTGTAATCTCCTGTCAAAGACAGACACTTGCTTTAGTTTGCAATGTTTTACCCTCAACTTGTCTGAACTCCAGGATGCTGTCATCATAAAATAAACACTTCAAAAAGAGAAACTTAATAAAAAACAAAACGCTAGATTGATGAGTGGCTTTTTTGTGACGCCAGCATGATCTTGTGAATGTAGAAATGTATTTTCAAGAGAGGGACGGAAGGAGGTGTGGAAAGTGCGTGCCTGTATGAAAGACTGCACTTTAAGTTAGAGCTATGTGTTGGGGGATGTCAAATTTGTATGGCGCAGCACATATGTGATAAGTCTGAATGTATATAAAAGAATAACTGTTTGTCACAAGCGAGGTGTACAGAATATTATCTCTCTGAAACTAAATATGGACTCCAGCAGCAGAAGAGATGGAATTCACAACAACTTACCAAAATTTGACCTTAACACAATTGGAATAATGTTGTCAGGACTATTGAGTCTTGACTTCAGCTGCAACATTCAAATCAGAATTTGACACAAGTGATGGTGTAATGGTGTAGTCCCCAGATACCTTAGGAATTATAAGTAACTTTATGACCTTAATAGTGACCCATTTTCTGACGACCATTTCTACCATATTGCCGTATGTCAATCTGTTGTTTCTTTTTTTTTTTAATCAAGCCGATGAGTTCACTGTACTCAGGTCTGGATCTGGACAGATCAGAGTGATGCCAGGCATCTGGCTCCAACATGGTTTTACCTCCACTCAGCTCCGCTTCCTCTTGTTCTTGCTCGTCGTCCTCGTTCTGGTAGAAAGCGTTCCACTCCGCCATCTGGCCGGCTGTCTGCTCTGCACCGGGACGCAGTCATTTCAACAAGACACCTTGGACGTTTTGCGTCCGTGCTTCGCACGTAAGCAACGTCTTTTACGCAGAAACTTTGTATTCACAAATCCGTTCTTAAGCGTCAACTGCTGTGCAGCAAAGTGTTCAGCGGAAATCTCAAATGCGCACGTCGAAACTACGCGCAAGTTAGAAGTCAGCTAAGATTTACTCAGTGCCATTATTACCTCTAAAATAAAACCAACTGAAGCCTAACAATAACGCTAGCTAGCTAGCCTAACGTAACCACTCTGTGTTGATAGACTGATAACTTCCACCTGCTTTAATGACGCTTCCGTCTCCTTTGTGATGCGTATAAACTATATATACTAAAATAAGCACAGGAATAAGAGATATTCAGTGGTCCTCATCACTTACCGCGCTCCACAACTTACCAGTCCAAGTCCAACCTACTTTCAATGGGAGCTCGGATACGTGAACGCGCCGGTATGGAAGCGGGATGGTGCCAAAACATTTTCTTCTTTGATTTTTTTTTTTTTTTGTCGGTTTGCAACTATAGTTATGATATATTATCGCCATCTACTGTGCTGGAGTGTGTACCACAGTATCTGTCTTGCCTGATTGAACTGTCTTATATTCTTGAATATGTATTCCCATTTCCTTTAGAAATGTAATAAATACTTTCTTTATCTTTTCATGTTCAACCAATGCCATATTCATCCTTAATGCTTCTTTAATTCTTGTTTTAAATCACTCTCCACACAAGCGATGTTCACATTAAATTTTATGTTTTACTGTCTCATATCCATGCCACATTTTCCTCTTGAATAAATACCCTCCATGTTGGCTACAGCCTTACATGTTGTAGCTGTAACTTAATCATCGCTGCTTGTTCTTTTCAACTTCCTTCAATTGTTTCTATATTCCCTACTTTCTGCTGTCTCCATAGCAGAAAGTAGGGAGAAACAAATGTTGATCTTTAGTTCCCTCCTACCAAAGCTGCTGTCATCCAAATTTAATTTGGTACTTGATAATCAATTTAATTTCGGATTTACTAAAGACAATTTCCATTATTCTAAGTTTTTTCATAGCTAAATGATCTGCTCATCATTCCCCTCAATGCCTTTATTAGCAGGTTAAAACATAAACCTAGACTTTACTTTAAATTGTGTAAGGCTGAAAATAATTTCATAGATTTCATACACTAGTTGAGAATGTCTTTTGGACAAGAAAGGCAAAACAGACCGTAGTAATAACAATAAATCTGAACTATAAACATTTGTACTTTATTTTGCTCTACTCATACACAGCTAAATGATCTATTACTTACTAAACCTGCCCTGTTACAATCTTTATTAATCTGGACTTCTTTATGGATATCTCAAATCTACATTCACATTGGGAAGCAAACAAAGAGGAGATGCTAAATCGTCCTCTTGGGTTTTTCCTTTTCATTTCAAACGTTGGCAATATTTTTGTGTAAATTGCAGATTAGTGAATAAAGTAGTAATGAGTATTAGTATATAAGAATGATGATAACTGACACATTCTAGTTCTCAAGTAGCTTTTTTTTTTACACATAAAAAATAAGTCTTTATATTAAAAATATTTGTACATGTACAGTAAACAGGGTAATGTTTTGGCACTGTCAGCCTTCCATTCACGTCAAAGAAGACTCGGTTCTCATTGGCCTCTCTGCTGAGAAGTAAATATATTGACCAATCACAATGAAGGGGGTGGAGCTTATTGTACAGAATGCGGAGGCACTTTTTGACAGTCACGTTATGACATTAAGACAGTGACACAGCACTGTTTTCGCCCATCAATCTCAAGCTGAACTTGACTGAATTTCCCGGTTTAAGTCTTTATCTCGTCGTGATTTCTATAACCCTGCTTTTACTTTACGTTTTCTGTTGCTAGGTCAACTTTTGGCGAGTCAAGTCAGACAACTTCGCCGTTGGTTTCAGTTGGAAAAGACTCGTGTTGCTCCTTGTTGCTCGTTGTTGCTTCTTGTTGCTCCATGGCCCAGAACAACTCCTCTTTCCCGGTGAAACTGTTCGTTTACGACCTGTCCCGGGGAATGGCTCGCGAGTCTGTTGCTAGGTACGTTTGTGGGACCGAAAAACATTATAAACAGACTGTGTGTGTTTATCCTCACAGGGAGACAGTTAGACGGCATATGGTGAGTATATTTCTTGAATGACAGCTCGTTATCCAGCTTTTATTTTGGTAACAATATAAAAGCCTCTTCTTTGCCTCTTCTTCTTTTTTTTTCCAGGCACACAGGTATTGTTGTCCACGGAAAAGAGTTTTTTTTTGGTGGAGCAGGAATCAACCACTGCCTGCCTGTAAGAATCATCTCCATCTTTCCAGTAGTGGCTCGAGGACTTACTGGTGTTTGTCCACTAAACGTTTGACGTGTGTGTTCTGTTTTCTCTCAGTGTGGCACTGTGCTGGGCCAGCCGAACTCAGTAGTGGATTTGGGTCACACCGAGGTGAATGAAGATTTGTTTATGGAGTATCTGGAGTCGCTGGCTGAGTCAGACTACAGGTAGCGGCAGACATTGAAGTGCATGCAGCGGACCTCGATCTGGTTAAAATAGGAAAAGGACATAGAAAGGAACCTGTGATAACCTGATTAAACGCCCTTCAATCCGTCTTGTTGAAGCAGCTTTCTAAGTTTACGTCCGCAAATCTTCTCATTTGAATCTTTTAGCTAAAGCAACAGATTTCAAAGGTATCAGTCGGGAGAAGGGTACAAAATTACTCCACAGCATTAGCTGGATTATCACACCATAACATTATGAAGGCAGGAGAAAACAGGGGACAAAATAAATAATTTCTCTAACCATGATGAAAGATGAGACTGAATGTGGTAAAGCGGCTAAATGCTACGTTGAAGGAGCTGCAGGAATAATGACAATAATAATTATAAACTGCTGGATTCTCTGGACTTAATAAGAATTTCAGATTTCCTTCTTCTCAAAGAAAACTTCCAGACTTTCCTGAAATCTCATGAAACCTTGCGCGAGAATGTATCTTGATCTGAAGTTGGGCGTTTGAGACAAAGATTCCAAACGCTGCGTTTTTCACAAAACAACCCCGCCAGTCACCAAAGGAACCCTGGTGGGGCATTGTCGTGCTCTGGGGTTTTATGACTCTAGGGGTGCACCAATTGCAGTTTCTTGGCCAATTATCAAGCTTTACAAAAACTCTACCTTGTAACATGTTTACTAAAAGACACATATTCTAATAGGACACCGTTGTTTTGGTCAAATAAGTAATTTTACTGGTTGACTTTTAGTAAAGCTGTTTTGAAAAATATTAGTTTTTTTAAATGTTTGAATGAAATGATTTATTTTTACTTCTCGCCTTTCTCTCGCGTTGGCCGGGTTACAGTTTTCTCCAAAATATGAAACTTGTTTTTCCTCTCCATTCTTTGGCTGCGAAGAGGCGACAAGTACAACGTGTTTGAGCACAACTGCAACACCTTCAGCAACGACGTGGCACAGTTCCTCACCGGCAAAAAGATCCCGTCGTACATCACAGACCTTCCATCGGAAATACTCTCCACGTAAGTTTTCACGTCCATGAACCATGTCTAACTTGTTGGTCAAATATTGCTGTCGCTACTCCTTAACATTCTTTGCTGTTGGAGAGCGAATCAGAACGTTAAGATCTGAAATCCGTTCTACCCGAGCCGTGCGTGTTTTTACCTCCTCCAGAGCCATCCTGGACTTATTGTTTGTCACAGAGACTCCCATTAAATATATTACAGTTTGCATTTTGTGAAGTGAAATATATCAAGAGGCACTGTATACTCCTCTAAGCGAATGATTGTTTGCATTTGTTCTGACTTCAGCGTCTCTCTCCCTGTGTTCATTTTGCAGTCCGTTTGGCCAGGCCCTCCGCCCGCTCTTGGACTCAATGGCCATAAATCCAGGAGGAAACAACATCACTGGACAGCGATAAATAAAGCTATGCATACAGAAGAATGCACTTTATAACCTTTGTGCCAGCAACCTCTGCTACCAGTCACATTTACAGCTAAGCTGCCATCATTGGAGCCCTTTACTCTACTTTTGAAAAAAAAAAAAAAAAAAAAGTCACCTTCAAGGTTTGTTTTTGCATGTAAATATATGGCAAGAAAAACCAGCAAACTAAGCCTGTGGACAAAAAAAAAAAAACCAAAACATTTTCACTCTGTTTGCTTTTGTTCATAAACTTACTTCCATTTGCTCAGCCAAAAATGTGTTTTCTGCTGTAGAATAGTTTTGAAATTGTCCCATTGATTTAACATCAAAAACTACTAACGGTGCAGTGATTTTACAAAACATCCTGTTGCCATGTACTGAACCTAATCTACAAACGGGATTTATCTTTCAAGTGCAGTACAAATCTTCTGTTCTGATTAAATGTTGGCCTTTTACTGTCTGTCTCCAAATTGGTGACAGCTGACAACCGTCTGCAACATGGATGACTAGCTAAAATAGAATGTAAAAACACGTAGCTACGATAGCTACACAGTTAGCTACATAGGTAGCTGTCGGGTCCACTTAAACACATTGCAAAGAAACATAAAAAAAAAATCTACTTTTACCTGATGGTTTTCCTTAAGAGTTTATGGGGACAGTTTGTTTTTTAGCTGCTGATGAGTATAAATTACAAATCTATGAAGCTCTTTTCTGGTTAGGTTGTGGTATTAATTTGTATTCTATTCCTAAAGCTCAAATGTAAGACCCACCATCACTGGGTAGTCAAAACTGTTCTGCTAGTTTTTTATAATATTGTCTTGGAAACCTGTTTTTACCCATTTTAAGGTATCTCTAAAATGTATTTAAAAAGCACTTTAAAAAAACAAACATCATATTTGAACCTTATGTCATTTAGTAACATTTTTTATGTTCTTTTTCTGGACCAATCAGCTACATACCTCTGATTTGCTACATTTGGATTTTTATCATTGGCAGGGACTGTTTTTATGCACTAAGTACCAAAATCAGGTATTTGTACAAAGTGGCCTTATTAATGATGTTGAGACATCAAGTTTATCTGAAGTAGTTTTTTCCTTTGGACTCTTGTTAAATTTTTTGATTATGACTATAAATTATGTGCAGGTCACTACAGATGAAAAAAAAGTATACATTACCTACAGAAGGCTCTAAGGGCAACAACAAAAAAACAAGCTTTAATTTACATGTTTTACCTCATTTAAATGTTATTAATCCCAATTTTAAGTGTGAAGTTGTGTAAGTGAAACATATTATTCTCAAATGATGCTAAAGTTGGGTTTTGTTAAATGTTTGAAAATGAAGCTCTGATTCTGAATTATTAAAGTCTCCCTGCTATAAGCTCTCTCTGTCTTCTGTTGAGAAAATGTGAATGTTGTGTCCATGTAGTACGAAGAACAACCACAAGATGGCTTCACATAGCCAAAAGTGTTGACTTGCATCATGGATTATATTGTAAATGCATAATTGAGTGTACTTTGGTATAGAAAGCACGATATTTTAGAGGTTTTAACCTCTCAACAAAACATTTGACATTAAAATAAAACAGACAAAGCCTCACATATGTTATACAGTCTTTACTATTTCATCTTTAAAAGTGGCATCCGTGTCTAAACAAAGTCTTACAAAGAACATTTTGGGTATAAATTAGTTGCAAGAAGTACAGATGAATACAATATATTTATACACCTTTTTCTGCATATTGTCACACCAATGTGCTGTTTTGCATTTATATAAGCATAAATATCATTTGTCATGTTTTTTTTTATATATATATATATATATATTATGCTACTGTAGATTAGTTTCAAAGTCTTGGAAGCAAGCTTTCACCTTGTAAAGCCTGCAAGATCACAAAAACGGATGCAAATATGAATGTTCTGCAGCTCTGTCATATTTTGAACAGGAACTTTAATGATACGGTTCACGTTTGTCCCGTTTTCCTCCGCTCCATAAATAGTTTTATTTTTTACAAAATTGCACATGAGAAAGTTGCACCACTCATCACTGAACAGTCATTCTGAGCCTGACATGGAGTAATGTCACTGCAGTTAACAGCTACTTGTTTACAGCCCTTATAAGAGAAAGGAACACCTTTACATAGACAGTGATTATAATAGAACAGCAGGATTGTTCTAAGTTGATGCACTTCCTCAAACAACAAAGAACAGTGTGCATAAAAGAAATCATCTACGCACACGGTAAAATTTTATATATAAACGCACAACAAACAGGTGAAGTAGTTTACCAAAGCAGATACAAAAATGTTTTTTGTTGTTTTGATTTTTTTTAATACAGTGATAAAAAACATTTTCTCCCTGAATCTGGGAAGGAAGCTAAGACCAGGGACCATTTTTAGAGCGTTAATAACAACCAGCAAACACAGACAGTGAGGACTCCTGCATCGCAGCTCAGAAAAACGGGGTGCAGAGAAAGATAAACAAGAGTCTGATTTATTTTCTGTCACAGCACTCATTAATACTCCAGTGATTACATCTAGTGGTAAAAAGCAGCCAAATGAACAACAACAACAAACAAAAAATACTGGAATACAGGAGTTTTTGAAAATGCGTCAAACCTGCAGTGAGCTGTTTTGAGCCGTTAAAGTAAAGGTGAGTTTCTGATTGGACGATGTGTGGAATAAAACAAGATCTGGATGTCAGTTTGGAAAACAATGGATCCACGTTGAAACATGCACTGAGTTTTCGCCAATCAATCAGGCGAATCATTTCTGGGTTTAGGCCAATAAGGATTACTAAAAATATTTCCCTTTTTCAAACATCAGAATGTTGAGATGTCTTTTGGGTTCATGTTACTACTGTTGCTAATAATTTATTTTGTTTTTGTTTGCTAAGAAGCAAACCCCTGGGAACATCTTTACCAAGTTGGATTTTGCTGACATCTTCAATTACCTGCTACACTATAGCTAGAAAGTCCTTGTGAAACCGGTCGGCTCATCAGAACAAAACAGTGTCCGTGCTGGCACCCAGTTCCAGTTCACTTTTTCAGCAAACTCTGAGTTTATGTTTGTGATGGTAGGCTGGTTGGTATTGCATGGCTGTCATGAAGACTTAGTGACCCCAAGTGATATTTCTGAAAATGATTGTTTCTCAAAACAAATGAATGACTTTGAATCAACGGTTGGATTTTTTTTCTAAATATTTCAGTGAGACTATGCTGCTGCAATCATTCTAGTCCTCGATCAATGTCGTAACCAGGAGTTGATAATGAACAATTCAGATTCTCTCACCTAATTTCAAAACTCAGAACCCACGCTAAAGCATCGCCGATTTACAACATGAAACAAAAAACAAAATGAGAACCTGCCAGAAAACCAACAAATCTCATTGTCTAATCTAACGGGAAGCGTTCCTAGATGGATGCGCCGAGCACTGCGCCGGTTCCTGCAGGTCTCGTCCGCTGTGAGGTCCAGGCGAGGGATTCCATCAGCTGCTGCGTGAACCTAGCAACAGCTGCAGCTGCGTACAACGTCCTTTGAAATCCAGGCCACATCAAATAAAAGATGTCAAATCCTTCAGGCCTGGAAGTGCCTCAATAAATTCCCCTGCAATAATAACCCGCGGGTCAGAAATCACACATCTACACACTCGGAAGTTACGACTCAAACAGTTCAGGAGTGACAGACCCAGATGTACACTGACTTCCTTTCCTTTCCCCCTCCGAGGAAGGAAGACACGTAGCAACGTACGTTTTTTTTTTCTATTTTCCTCTACTCTCTACCTCCTTTATTTTCTTTTTCTAAAGAGTCTTAGCCTCTGGCTCCTTCGCTGTCCCCTCACCCCCTCTCCTGTTGGGATGGAGGCTGATAGAAACTGACATGACGGTGGAATTGTCCTCACCATCAAGTTAATGTGACCCAAGGGAAGCTGTCCATGTACGCTTGGCCTGACGGAAAAGAATGCAAAGTGTGTTTCATGGCGGAAAATCAGGGGAAAGGCCAACGGATAGAGGTGGACCGAGAGAACAGTGAGCGAAACTCTTCAGCTGTACAATAAAGCGAGGCGTATTTTTTGATCTCCCTAAACCATAAGCGACACAATTTCAAACTTCTCAGTCGTCACTAAAGGACCTAAACTTATGCCGATCACTCCAGGACGCTCTTTTTATTTACTAGACGAGTCGTACATTTTGGAAACTGCAGTTTTTTGTTGTTTTTTTTAACTCAAGGTCATGAATGAAGTGAAAAATTTGACAGAAGTCAGCCCTATAAAGCAAAGATGGGGCTGCATGAACCCCTACACTATTTGAACAACAAAAAATAGTTCTGTGCATTTATCAAGTTAAAGAATCAGTGCATATTTGATCATTTTATTACTATTTGTGTTTTTTAACAGTGCAACAAAAGATATCTGATAGAAAAAAAAATACCCCTGTTGGTTAAAAGGAGTCGTCACTTCAATGCCTTGCAGAAATATTCACACTCTGAAGTTCTGAGTCATTGCCTGTTAGAACCCGGCTGCAGTTACAGCTGCAGGTCTTCTGGGGTGTTTCTACTAGCTTTGTTCACCTGGAAACAGAAAGAGTTTTTATTTATTTATTCTGAGATTAAATTAGAAATAACAGAGGTCTTCTCAGGGGAGTTGATTGCGCAGGATTTTATTTTGGGGTCTCTGTGTAAAGTGGCCAAAAACTCACATAAAACTAGATAAATTACGTTGGAGGCTGTGATTAAGTGACTAAATACGACATAATTCATATTTCAGGTGGTATGAATACTTTTGCAAGGCACTGCATGATTCCTTACTCTATTACCCCCTATATTTATTGAAAATGCATAAAATAAACACCATGTTTGAATTATAAAACTCAAAGGAGCAGTTTTCTACACATAACCACAAAACATAAGCCAGTTTGAACACAGGCTAACTATAATTTATCGTATAACTATTTCTGAAATAAACATTTAGTTACTTCAACTACCTTGAGACTCGTTTTATTTTAAGAATGAAAATTGTCTTTATGAACTACTATTAATGACAAAAACTTTCCAGTTTCTCAGATAGTTTGAATTTCTTTGGACAAACAAGTTAGCTACAAGGCTAGTAGCATTATTAGCTTGTACGCTAGCTTTCCAAGCTGTTTGCATTATTATAAATACAGAAACAAAAAGCAATTATAGTAAGCCAGTTTTGAATTTTATGTGCTTCTCCCATTGTATGAGATGCATCTTTCTGTTTCATGGTTTATGTTGACGTAATTAGCATATTTCATTAAAAAACAATGAAAGACGCTAAAATTAGCCTTTTCCTCTTCTGTTATGAATATATATCCTGGTGTTTCGGTGGTTCTGGGTAGTACCAGACTCTGATAAAATGATCAGTCATTGTTTAACCACAGACTTAATATGATCAGCTGGTTAGCCAGGCAGCTAACTGCCTAGCTAAGTGGTGTTAACTAACTCCATCTACTCCCAACTGTCCCATATTGCATAGCAGTGTCACTGATACACCATCTTTACTCCAGGCAAGACAGCATAAGTTCCCTAAAATGTGGCTCTTTTTTTGTTTTGGATTAAAGGAACTAATTACAGTGTGACTAGTTGGGTTTTGGTTTCATATCCAGGTTAGCTACCAGAACCTTTACCAGGCTAACACAGGTTTGGAATTTGCTCCTCCAACATCCATATTAAAACCAAAACATTTAAAATAAAACCATGTTTGTGGACAAAGCAAAGCTCCGAGTTCTAAAATATAGACAGAGAAACATTTGTTTTATCCAGAGCTTGATCATCCGTAATCCAGTGATGTCGCAAAACTTTGGCGGTTAAACATCTTCAACCCCCAATGCAGCAGGAAGGAGCCTGAGCCCCATTTTCTATCTTGAGTCCCTCATGAGTAGCAATGATTCTGTCCCCTGTTTTTTTTCCCACATATTGAATATCTGAGCTCTTGCTTTTTTTGTGTACATTGGAAGGCGTGTCCTTGCTTAACCCCGGTCATGTTGGACTGTAAGGAAGTGCAGCTTGCTCCAAAGTTTTTCTTTGTGGTAGTCACTCAGACAGTCACCTCGGTGGCGCTGTGGGTGGAGTAGCTCTTCTGCCTGCTGTGGTTGTAGTAAGAGGGTTGAGAAGCGTGTTGGCCGTGGCCGTGGTGACCCTGCCCTCCGCCTCCTCCTCCATACACGCCTCCATAGGAGTGGTTAACCACTTCTTGCAGGTTCTCTATGCTCTGCTGCCGTCGTGTTGAGTAGCCGTGTCTCCGGGTGGAGCTGTGCAGAGAGGAGGAGGTGTGCGCCGGAGCGGAGGTCTGCCTGTGGACGTGGCGGCCGGCCGGCTCCCAGGCTTTGAAGGCCGAGTTGGAGATGAACGGGTGCGTGTTGGTCTTGGGGAGGCGCGAGTGCTCCAGGTGGTTGGACGGGATGGAAATGGACAGAGGGGTGTGGAGGTCGCGGTGCCCAGGCAGAGGCTGGTGGATGTAGGACTTCTCCTTAGGCTGCGAGGGCTGGAAGGCAGGAGGCGCTACGGGCTGGTAACTGGAGAAGTCCATGACAGGAAAGCTCTTGTAGTAGCTGCGGGAAGCGGTTTCTGCTGCAGAGGGAAACGCAAGACGTATCTCAAATTCAGATCAACTCCTCATTGAAAAAGTTTCTAGTTAAAACATTATTAAAGTGTTCAATTTTGTCATTATCAGAGCTTATGCGATGCAAACTGTAGTGGTTTTATCTTCCTGAATGCTGCAAACAGCATTAGCTTCTGGGCAGGGACTCCATATCTACAGACCAACTACCAAATATATAAAGAAACAAACATTCACAATGTCACTTTTCCTCACATTTGTTTTCTATTCAAGAATTATTACAATCATAATTATTTGTTTAGCATAAATGCTGCCTCATACCTCTGCTATATATGATATATATTTATATTTCTTATTATTCTCAGCCTTTGCTTTTCCCACAGAAAGAACATTCTTGCCATATTCTTAAATAACTGCAACAAATGAATTTTCATTTGATAATTAGGCCAACAGTAGAAAAACGTTTTTTTCTTCCATTTGGCCTCTTTAAACTTGTTTACTCTTTGGAGTCATGTTGAATTTGTCACAGTGTGTTTCAGCACTGAGTCAGATAGAAGCAGCCCTAAACGTACCGTCCACGTGAAAACACAGTCTGTCTCGGGAAGAACACCCATCTCTGAATCACTCTTAATCCGCGATGTGTTTAGGTTCCTTGCCCTCAGCATGTTTCTTAATAGGAACTTGCCGATGCAAAAATGAGGCTTCTGTCAAGTTTTCGGGTTTGCCTATATCTGCTCCTCAAATCGTTTGTTTAGGGGGAGCTGAAAGCTTAGTTCCTCTAGCAGAGTTTGATTTAGTTTTTTCAAAAATAAAGAAGTCTGGATTGGAATTAAAAAAGAAAAAACAATAGAAAAGAAAAGAAGGTCAAGATGAGGGGAATGGTTTGAAGAAGGTCAGAGGGTTTTCCACTGTTTTAAATCGCTGCATGCCCTGAAGGTGAGCCAGCAGTTTCACTCATCTTCTGCTGAGACCTTGGCGGCATATGGCAGCCTGAGAAGGACAGACTTCCTGAAAAGTGCAATGGAGACGATGAGCGTAAAGACATGCGTGTCGGACAGTTTCATAAATCCCCCCATCAGAAGTCTAAAAATCGCCTGTGAATATTTGTCAGATGATTTCAATGGACCAGACTCTACAGTCATCCCTGGACCAAGACTAAGTCTAATTACAATACCTGCTTTATTTCATTTAAAGCAACTTTGTACCATCTTTTTCTACTTTATTAGATCATTGCTTGAATGGAACGAAAATTTTAATCACGTCATAAGTTTGTAAGTTAATCGTGTCATAAATTTAATCTAAAGGTTAATTCCTTCAAAAAAGAAAATAAAAAAGCTAAAATGTTGTAGAAGTGCTTTAATTTGGAAACAGTTGGCCTCTAAATGCAGCTGTTTTATCATTGTGGTGTTAGGCTGATATTGCTGATATTTTTAAATATACACTAAAATATTTGGCTACATAAAAAAAATATATATATATATATTATTTCGGTGTAAAACATCTGAATTCCCCTTTTACGTAATTTCTTTGAGTTTGCATTACCTGACCTTGTGGTAAATCTGTGAAGAGCCTCTACAGTTTTAACAGTGGAGTTATGGGCCTCCTGGATTGGCTGCTTTGCGAATGCCAGCCAATCGCGTGTCTCGTAGCATTTTGACCAGGTATTTCAGCTTCTCAAGCTGCATTTTCCTTCAAATGACTTTAGATATGGTCTCGATCGCCAGCTGCCTTTTCTATATGTGAATTATGTGCGTCTCACTGTTTCCTGGCATTTAGCAAACTGACATTATTTTGGTAACTAACAGTTTAACAGAAGTTCGATCTGATTTAACTTCAGGCAGTGAGAAAAAACAAAAAGCGTCATTTTTAATCAGCGTGTGTAAACCTCTGGCTTCAATAGACTTTCGACGCTTTAGGAAACATTTTTAAAAACATTTACATTCAGCGCTCCTTTGCAAAACCACATTTTCTCTACAACTGCAGCAGCCAATCTTTTCCTAAGACTGGCTAAATCAGAAAATTCCCTTCTACAGAATGATTACTATGCTCGGCAAAAGGGGAGTTTCTACTTGAAAAACAGCAAGATTTTAGATCCCTGTCGTTGATAATTAGTAGAAAAATGATGCCATGAGGAACATGTGGAGTTAAGTCTTTAAGATCGACGCCTGGTTTGTCCAGAGGGAAAGGCAGCCTCGTCTTTATGCAGGTCCTGTACTGCTATCTTGAGAATACAGTAAAGGTCACTGTGTCGGTTGCAGTCAGCGTCATTTGGAGAGTGTTGGGGTGTTGCCACGTACCCACGGCTTTGAGGGAGGCGTACTTGTTGAGTCCCAGTGTGCTGTGGTTATTATGCGGCTGCGGAAGGCCCTGTCCAAATGCGCCATAGGCTGCGTTATTCAGCTGGTACTGCTCTGTTAAGAGACACACACACACACAAGTAAAACATACAGTAATATATAGTCAGTGGCGGTTCTGATGTGGGCCACATTGGCAACCGGGCAGGGGGGCATGCGGCATGAGCTCCATGGAAATTTCTGAGTTTTTTTCTTGCAAATTTTTCCAAAATTTTCAAAAAAATTTTCTACAAATCTCAAACTTTCTGAGTTTGAGATTTGTACATCTGCAAGAGATTTGTGGAAAGAGATTGTTACAGTATGCTGCAGTTCAAGGGCCAAAATTATGACTGTTGCACACCACTACTACTTCCTCATGGCAGTAGGTTATATCCAATCCAAAGCTAGCTGCTGAGCTGATTAATTATATAATCAGTAAGTGAACGGCCAGCAAATGGGAAATGAGAAGGACTAGTGACTAGCATGTCTAGATTGGTCATGCTCTGATCTGCTCTCCTGTCCATTAGCATGTATAGGCTAGAAACACTGACATGGTCTTTTGACAGAGTTTACAGTAATTTAATGTGATACCAACATACTGTATAGTAAGGAGCTCAGGTTAGTTCTTTACTATGAGGCTGGTGACTTTGAGGCAGTGGTACATCCTAGACGGCCAACCGGCCTCGTGCCGAAGGAACCGAGGTTAATGAACAATGGAACAGGCGGGAGAGGGAGTAAAGCTCTGGCTTTTAGCATTAATGAAGCCATCTGATGCACCCGGCGCGCGTGGTGTCCGCCGCAGGGATGGATAAATACATGCACAGCACTCATGGATGCTCACAGGGACACTTAAGCATCCAGGTCATTTGAGACTCACAACATCTGCTGAATCTTTATGTCTCTGTTTAATCAGTTCACTAGCTTGCATGTTCAGTTTACAAAACAAAATCAACTTCATTGATATGCTTTTTAAATTAAGGTCAGATGTTTAAATGTGTGCACATATATATATATATATAAAAGATAAAACAGCATGGCTTTGAAGACGTAGTTTCATCTGATCCTGTCACTGCTGGGAAGGATGGAGAAATATGCGCAAGAGCAGCAACTTATGAATGCTAAGTACTTTACAGGCTGACATTAGAGAGAAACGGTGGAAATTATGAGCACAGAGAAAGAGACAGAGGGTAACTGAAAGAAAGGGAAAGTGGTTGTTCTGTTTTATTCGTTGTTTTTTCTAAGTATTGGTGATTTTCTGCTATTTGCTGCAAATGAATGGGGTGCACTGTTCTGTGAAATTAAAGAGAACGCAAGGAAGTGTGGTTATTACGCAGCAAACATTTGTGTTGTACCAAATATTTTCCATTGTAATGCTGCCCTGTGTTAGTTGGCTAATTTGTAGTATGTTTTAACTGCAGTCATGGGCCATACAAAATCAGTCCAGGTGCCGCAAATGGCCCTCTGGCCGCACCTTGGACATCCCTGGATAGCAGTTTGTCACAAGCAGCACAGGGGGACTCTGGGAATCGTGAGTAAAATGGGGAAATATTAAAGGGATATGAATGATTCATAAAGGTGGCATAAACTACACCAAGCCAATTTTAATATTTCTGTTTGTTTTGCTTTTTTTGCTTAAAAATTCACCTCTGCAGATGAAGCCCTCGCCTGAAGCGCCAAATCCTGAGTCTAATGTGCATTCTGAGTCATCGCATTAGAAAAGGTGGAAACGTGGAATAACTTTCTGGATTTCCAAGTGGTTTTTGGCTTTTCCGAAAAAGAGTTAATGTGCTGAACAGGAGATGGAATAAGATGCTGAAGAAGTTCAGGCGTTTTCATTCATTGGTGGGTCTGCGCCTTGGTAGAGCCACAAAATGTGTAGGCTGCTGACTGCATCTGGCTAATTCAATGAAATGTTGAGCTGATGAACATGCAGCATGAAGTGGTCAATTATCAGTGGGATGTTTTCGCAGCCACAGTGGACGCAGATGAGCGTGACAACCTGAACAACGATTGATTAACAAACAATCGTTTCAGCGTTATGTACTACTCTCAGTCTACTTCAGGTAGGATACTGATTGCTCAACACAAACTAACTAAAACAAAGTTGACTGTTATACGTTGAATTTGAAATAAATCTTAGTTGCCCTGGAATACATGTGCGTTTCCGACTCAGATACACAAACACATAAAATATAGGTCGACATTATGTGGCCGTGCTTTGAACTGGTCTTTAGTGAATGTTCAAGACCAAGAGAAAGTATTTCTTTATATGTTTTGTGTGTGCCTGCCGTAGGGAAAGTAATAAAGGAGAGAGAGTAATGCCAACCCCCCCACCCCAAAAAACAACTCACTTTAAAAGCAGGAAAAGGTGAAATTCATGTCATCAAGTGGCACTTATTACTGGGTCACTCTACTTCTGCAGTTGTCGTTTCATATTTAGGTCATTTCATTTCGCTTCCAGCCTCTTTTCAGCACTGAGTCATGCTGGCTGGAGGTTTTCAGTCCAAATATTTGCCTCCTGTACAGAGATTAGAACAGGCACAGACTGCTAATGTGAGTCTTCACAGATGCAGCTTCAGAGATCTGTGACTCCTCTGGCATGTCAAAGTTGTGTTTCAAAACCAAACGTAACTAATGTGGCAGATTTAATGCATTAAAGAGAATGGCTTTAAAAACGGAAATTCAAAGGGCAGCATCTTTGGGTGTCCTATTAAAGCCCTACACAAGTCTGAAATCATTTCATTTCATGATGTCATATTACAATCATCTGCTATTCTAGTTTAAGAAAAAAAGCAATTATTACGAGAAATAAATGCTTGAAAACATCAGTCTGTTTTAAAGTGAGCGTTTAAGTAAATTGTCAAAAACGAGATTTATTCTCAATCGACATGCCTGGTTAGCTAAACCTTAAATAAGTAAATAAATATAACTGTATTTATAACTGGTGAAAAGTCTTAAATAAACTAATATTTATTTGTTTTTTATGTTTACCTCCATCATTCTAAATTTGTTTATTTCCGAAATAAATAATAGAGAGACATTATCACGTGTGTTGATGAATGGACTTATTTTCTTTTTAATTTAATAGATATTTTTAAATAAACCTTTTGAATGGGATTCATACTTGTAAATATCCCATTAAGCCATACTTAAATATAATTACCTCTTAATGTAATTAAGATGTAATTATCTTATGATGTGGTTATCCATGTAGTTTTGTCCTATTTTTTGCTCTCCATACACCTCAGAGGTCACATCATGATGAATCTGAAATCATCTTTAACCCCCAACTTGGTCTCTCGACCCCCTGGGGGCTCCTGACCCCCCACTTCAGGAACTCCTGGTCTAATGTCTTAAATATGCCATCAGAACGTCCAACAGCAGCGCCTGGATGTTTGCCTTCGTGTGGAGCCATGTAGGAAATTAAGCTATTGATTATCCCCCGCTAACTGCACTAGCTGTTAGCGCAGGCAAACAAAATGGCCTCCGTGTCGATGCATCCCTGAAAACGAGAGACTTTAATGACACACTGACAGGCGTCACAAATGAATCTTTTCCTGCTGCTTTTATTTCCCATGACAACATGATTAGTTTCTGTCTCTATACTTATAAAATCAGCGATGGGCCACAGAGATGAGCCTCAGTCGCTCTAACAGAAACACCCATCAGTCCAAATGGGTTCAGTCACTATGTCTAATGAGCAGAACTTTTTTTTCCAACACTTTGTCTGTTGTCTCATCTGTAATGGAAAATCCAATGCTGTTCCGCTGGACTCAGCTCTGTCCTGTGGCTCAGTTAGGAAGGTTTTTTTTTTTTTTTAACCACAACCTCATTATCCTAAAATGCTACAGAAACATTTGTGCACCTGATGCAAACTTTGGACTGGAGAGAGGAAATAGTGAAGATCTAGGACAGAATGGGTGATTCATTGTAAACACTGTGGTGCTCTGAATATGGCTGAAAGAAAAAAAACAAAGCAAAAAAAAAACAAACAAAATTTTTAAATGAGGTGACGTCTTATAGTTACTGTTGAGGCAATATTCCCATTACTAACTTTTTTATTCATCAAGAAAACCTCATATGATGAAGTGAACCATGTTTTCCATGGAACATAGTGCAATGTACCATGGCACACTCAACTATGTTAACTTCAGTTAAGCATTTTTGTAACATGTTACAAAAATGCTATATATATATCAAATATGATTTAAAAGAAATTTTGCTTTGTGATTTAAGGACTTTCAATTGAGCCTGTCTCTTTAAAAGCTCCACCATCAGGAAGTCATCACAACATGGCTCCTCTATTAACCCTTAACAACATTTTTACCAGCGTTTCACTGGGAAGCAGCTCCTATAATGAGCAGATGCACAGTTCTACCATGTGTCTGCTAATTGCTACTGGCTAGTCTGAAGGAGTCTCAGGGTTGGACTGCTCTATAAGAGGGAATCTCAGAAGTTTGGAAATTGCACCTCTCATTAGGCGGTGCCAGGCGTTTTGCACTGCTGAATGGTTGCCATGTAGATGAAATAATTCCTCAAACATGCATAAAAGAATGAAGCCAACGCTCCAGGTGTGTTTTCCATCTGGGAATAACATTATAACATGATGTAAAGCTCAAAAAAGTCAATTTAATCTATTTCAGCCTCTTTAAAGGTGCAAAACCCTCCCTAATTTTGTCGACTGGGTTTTTCAACATAATTACCAGAAAAATATGTTTTACATTTCAGGAAAACTTCTATTACTATTCAACTCAAAATGGGCAAAAATATTATGTTTTAGATATAGAAAGCTGGTAAAAAAAAAAAAAAAAAGAAGAACACAGCTGTAATTTCAGGACGAATGGTTTCAAATAAAGAACTAAGTCAAGAAGACTATAAACAAGGGTCCTCCACACTTTTCAGTTTTTTATTCATATAAAAAAGTTAACTTACTGCTTTGTGTTGATTCATCACATCAAGTCCTGATAAAGTACACTAAAGTGGGTAATTAAAATGCGTCACATATGCATGAATGATGTGTTGATTGAGCACAAAGCCAACCTGCGTCTGAGTCGAATGTAAGGAAAGACCAGCTGCCTAATGGAGCTCAGCTTGATTACATTAACATGATGATTATGGAGTTCAACACTAACAGTCAAACATGCTCAGGGTCTGAACTGCTAAGCCATTTTACAAATATTAATATTAAATCAGGAATGACAGAAGTGCATGTAATCTCTGTAGATGTATACATTAAAACAATATGTTTGTTTATTTTTCATTAAAGTGATTATTTTAGTTGCACAGCCTGATTCTGAAGATTGTTTACCTTTTCGTTTGTCTTTTTTAAGAGAAACAAGATGATAAACTAAATGGATTTGATCTTGACTGTCTGAACTTCCACCTCAGTTCTGACAGATTTGACAAGAGATCAGATGTGCAGAACAAACAGCAGTAGATCCATCAAAATCCTTTAGCCACAATGTGTGCAACGTGGGCGATTTTTCATGAAGCCCCAGATATCCAGGGCTGACATGTTTAATTCCTCACACGGTGTCACACAGTGAGCAGTGGAGGAGCTCATTGAGCAGGCAGACTGTAAAAAAAAAAAGAAAAAAACTCGACAGCGGGGATTTGTTTAGTTATTTCCAGGAAAAGCAGCTTAATGAGCTCCTCTAAAGTTGCGCTCCCTGCTTTCCAATATATATTTATTTGTTAAAAATGACTGTGCAATTACAGCAAATAAAAAAAAAAAAGACTTTTCCTAAACTTTTTGTTTTCTTTCTCACCTGTAGGCACAGGTTGCATTACCTCCATCACCAGCAAGTTCCCTTTGGGATCAGTAAAGTATATTTGAATTGAATTGAGCTGAACCTTCACAATAATAAACAACACTGTTTGAAAATGCACAGAAAAACACCCTAAAATAAATGGTTGCTATGGAAACCCTTAGCATTACCGTTATCCTCTCTATAAGACAAACTCAGATTATCACATGTAACGTTGATTTAATCCTTTAAATTATTAGTCTGGTTATGGCTAGTTGCATTTGCACAGATTTGACTATTTTACCTTGTTTTTCTCTTCTAGCCAAAAAATGAGCCTTGTAGTAAAAGATTACAGTTACAAATTTGCTTCAACATTGAACACAGTAAAAATGTGGAGACTTAATAAAATAAAATTAAAACAGAAATGCTTCAGCTACATTTATTTAAGAAATTCATAGGTGTCTTATGCATAAATGTAGTTAAAGAGGCAGTAATACCAGTTTTTTAAGCTTTCCATCATATTATAATGTTACTACAGAAATACATGGAGTGTTTCCTTGATTTGTTCATCCAGGTTCCTTCAGACTAGCCGGCAGCGATTAGCAAACACCTGGTGGAACTGCTCCTCAGCTGAGCTACTTCTCAGAGCTCCTACACTGAGCACTCCTCTATTAAAGGTTTAATAGAGGAGCCATGTTGTGATGACTTACTTCCTGTAGGTGGAGTTTCAGAAAGAGCAGGATTTTTTAAAGAGAAGAAGACCCAATTTCAAGGTGTTGAATTGCGACATCATGTTTGATGCATACAGCATTTTGTGCTGATTGTGCTATAAAATGATGTTGCATGCCTGGAAAACATATGATAACTTTAAACTGAAGGTTGGATTTGTGAACTGATGCCTCCAGACGGCGGATCTGCACTCACCACTCCTGCTGCGTGGCATCCTGGCCGAGACGCCGTTGGCTCTCCCTCCGCTGGACGATCCAGCCGCGGCGTTCTCTACCAAGCTCGCCTCGCTGCCCTGCTGCTTCAGCAGGTCTGTCAGCGTCCTGCGGACTCACACAAACTTATTAAAGCAACTGAAGCGACACAAAGAGCCGCTATTTGATTTAAAGTTGTGCAAAGACACCAAGTAACTGTTAAACTTAGTGATTCAAAGAATTTGAATTTCTACTTGTCGATATGTCGACACGTCGTATGTAGGGCATCACCACCCTCAACATCAACACTATTGTTTTGGTATATTAGTTTATTAAATAATATCCTAAGTGAAAATGTTTAACCTTTGGGATTGCCTATTTTCCCTCATTCCCAATTACTAAATCACTCTAAATTGTTTGGAAGAAAGAAAATTGAGAATGGAAAAATGTTTAAGTTTCTTCATTTTATTCCTTTTTCCATTTTCCCTAAAGAAATCCATCCATTTTCCATGGCAGGATTCAAATCCAAGATCTTATTCCTGCAAGGCAACATGGCTAACTGTTGCCCCATCGTGCAACTCCTTTAACAGTAATGTTAAAAATGTAGAATCCTCTTGAACACATTAAGTCTGCATTTGATTTGTCTTTAGGAAACATATTAACAAAGCATTCCCAGGCTAATGCTGATTTGTGATTTTCGGTTAGGTTTGACCCAAGAAGTCCAGCTTTAATCATTTACATTTTCTAAGCACAGCAACTCATAAAACAGAGAAATATGCAGTAGGTTGTTTGATTGAAGAAGTCCATCGTGTTCGGCTTCAGTGTCCGTGTGTGTTTTTTTTTTTAGAGTGTACATCTCATCCAGCTGAACATGACCAGAGGCCTTTTTGCTTCATGACATCCATGCAATATGGCCTCATTTAGACTCTCTGGCTCTTGATGTGTTGCAGGAGCAACACAGCAAATGTGACTGCAGAAACACTTAGTGTGCTCATGCTAGCGGTGGGACTCCATGAAAACATTTCTCACAAAGTTAATCGCAGGGATTGAAATGAATTAACTCCACATATCAACAGAATTTCAGTCCAAACCACATTTTTGCCACTAAATTACTGATTAAATAAAAACAGAAGCTCAATAAGGAAGATATGTATTGTCTTTAATCTATTATTTATATGTTGCAAAATGCTGTTTTACCAATTCATGTTTCAGGTCTTTCAGGAATCTCTGATCGTTCATGGAGCTTTTTTAGAAATGTGGATGCTGACGTTTAGCTTTGGGGACGTCTGCGCTGCTGCAGCACTACGCGAGGAATAGAGATGCTATTTTAGGCTGACTCCTCTTAACGTAACAATACAACATAATCATTTCCAGCGTCCAATCAGATCATTCCTTGCAGCAGAAATTAACTCTCGGTGAAGCAGGTTGGTTGCCCATCGCCACAGCAGGAGTCAGATTTATAGATGTACAAGAAACATGCAAATCCAAATGTTTCAGTGCTTACAATGTGTGTACACACACACACACTCATATATATATATATATATATATATATATATATATATGTATATATATATATATATATATATATATATATATATATATATATATATATATATATATATATATATATATATATATATATGTATAAACTTTTAACGCGTTAAAATGAATTAATTGAATAACGTCTTATGACCTAAATCCGATTGAGAATTTGCGGCCAGCCTTCAAAGTCGATGTCCACAGACACTCCTCTGTTTTACTACTACAGCCCTGAGGTTACACACACAGAGCATCACTGACCTGACAACTACAGCCAGGGGTCGCTTGTTCACACCCAGCCACTTCGCTCATGAGCTGTCTGCAGGTGTGATGATACTCTGGAGGGTCAGAGTCACAGAGGCTGCTCCGCATTACCCCGCTGGTTATCACCTGAGACGGAGGCTTAATTACAGCTGAGAATTAAGGCCAGACTGAGAGATTTTTCTTTTTTTTTTAAATCAAGAGAATGAAGTCATAATATTATGGCAAGGAAGCCATAGCACTAGCTGAATAAAGTTAGAAAAATATCAGAAGAAAGTCCTAAAATTGCAAGAAAGACTCACTCAATCATTTCAAACTACTGCTGGTGTGTGGAAATATTATTTTCCTATTTGTAAAATAGGAAAATAATAACTCCACAAGATGTTTCACTAGTCCCCATCTTAATTTGTTATTTTTTTTATTTAGGAATTATAAAATTACTACTTCATTCTACTGATGTTACAACTTTGTTTCGGTCATACTATGACTTTATTCTTGTACTATTTCATATTTCTCATGCGACTTTTCAGGTAATATCATCATTCCGCATTGTCTTGTATCATTCCAACTTTTTTTGGTATTATTATGATGATGACTTTGTTCTTGTAATATTGTGACTTTTTGTGGTATAAATTTCATCTCAAATCATTACAACTTTTTACTCGTAACATTTCGAGTGTATTATCTGCAACCTTATTTACAACTATTCTTTTAATATTGTGGTTTAATTGCGGTATGATTTCTTCTTGCTATGTCACGACTTTGGTCTTGTGATTTAAGACATTTTTTCTACCCTGGCCCTAACACTCTGTCGTAATAGATGCATGAGGTGAATGTTAACGATCCCAATCATCAGGATGAGTAGGTCCGGGTTCAGAATCGATGGGAGCTGCATGAATAATGTTTAGGTTTGCTCCTGTTACAGAAGCATCAGGAAATTGTATTCATTCATTTAAATTGATTCAGATCTCAGAGTGATTGTGAATCCATTCCTACACACCGAGCTCACTCACAGGTTTTTGATCAGGATGCATTCGTCTGCTTACTCCACATTTGGATCGCACCACAAAGACTTAAACGCTGCATAAAAAGCCCCTTTTTTCCCTTCACTTTTAAACTCTAACACTTTTCTCTCTCTGGCCCGTTTTCTACCTGGATCCGATCTAAAAATGTGTTTCATCTCTACTCTCTCTGCTGCTCGTCCCTCTTTGACTCACTGCCTTCAAGCTATGCTCTCTTCTCTTGGCTCGCCGCTCAAACAACTTGCTGATTTAGACGTTTAATCTCCAACAAAATCTGCACCTGCCTCCAGGCTGGATGGTGTTTATAGACTTTTCATTAGAATTTCAGATGATGCCTCCAAAGGAGTTAAGCTAACCCCCCAACTGAGAAAAGAATGAGCTGGAGCAAGGTGTGGTAGATAACAGTGGATTTTGTGAGACCTACACAAATTCAGTAACACTGGAGTATATGTAAGTATACTGATTGTGATCAGAAGACAGCGGTGCTTGATTGGTTACGTTAACCAGAGAAAACATGTGAGGGTCGGCTTTTTAAAAAAAAAAAGAAAAAAACTGAACCGAAACACACTGAATTCCACAACACATCTACATATTAAGTTTCTCAAAGTCAAGCTAGCATCTCTGACCTACTTCCCTCTCTTTCTCTATTTTTTAAAATGAAAACTTTTCACTGACCTGTGAAATGTGAAATGCTATATACCCTTGGACATTGTTATCTAGTAGCAAAGCACTGCATCCTGTTTTCTGTTACATATCAGGAGTACATTTATGATGTAGCGTGATATGTTGACAATAGCTAAAACCAATGCTAGTCATCATTAGCGATCAGTCTTGCGTGCAAAGTGATGATACAGCTACCATGCAGACTGAGTAAAGATCTCATCTACCAGCATTTAATAAGTCATAGATTTTTTTATATATCTCTTGAAAGAGTTGTAAATAAAGTAGCTCATGTTAGCTCTAGTGGGGAGCTGAATATGATTTTGTTTTTACATTTTTTATCTGTGTTGTTTGAATTTAGAGCCAGTTCTTATGACTGACATGCAAACAGCGTCTCCCTCTTCTCTTCAGACTCGATTCTTTACTCAGTGATAAATAGGAAGAACTATATTTATTGCAGCTGATGTGCTGTACATTGAATACTTCCATCGTTCGTCAATGCTCTGGCGATTAAATCAGCAACTGCTCTTTAATAATCTGGATTAAATTATGCAACTGAATCTGAGCCATGTTCTCTTCATGGTTCCTGATCACATTACAGATTCAGTGAGATGAGTTTTTGCTAATGTTCTATAACAATCAATTACCAGATTAGATCACACACACTGATTAGTTATGACGCTCATCCTCGCAGGATTTCACATTTTTTTATTTTTTCACATACTAGCAGTTCAGATCGCATTAAATAATTAGTATCTACAATAAGAGAATAAGATTAAGGGTTATGTTTGTGGATGCAATGTTAGCGTGTGATGTCCTTTGCTAATCTCAGCATCTGTCTGCTGCTAAAAATGACTTTTACTGTTTACTAAAAACCAGGAAACAGTTCAGGCTACCGTCCCCGTCACTGATGTCTAAGTTACTATGACGACACACTGCTAAAACACCCATATCTCTGATACTTCTTTATTTACAGACATCTGTGACCTGTGGTTTAAAATAATTCTGGCAGGAAGTGTTTGCGTCGCTCATTTGCTTGCCTAAATGAAATCAGTGTGAACATATTTGTTGTTGCTGTAAGTGTTGTGTTCTAGTTACGGTTTCACGCCAACTATTAAACAAAAAGCGGGGTTATGCGTCTGAATACATGTTAAAACAAAACCTGGGACTTTCAGAACTGAAGACGCTGCGAAATGCTACGATGATCAGAGGTTTTCATGTTTGGAACAGTTTGGTGTGGATATGCTGCGTCACGACTGGACACACATCTGCTCTCTGTTATTATTAGTATTATTATTATTAGTAGTAGTAGATGATTTCTGAAGGACAACCTTTTACTTTAGGCGTCCAGGTTAAGTAGAGTTTGAATCCCACGCCATACTCACCAGAACTAAATAAAAAGAATATAATAAAAAAAACTACAACAAAAAAACAAATAGGTGTTTAATCCAAATGCACTGCCATGTTAAAAATGTGATGGTCTATTACATAAAGAGACATAAAGTGTCCAAAGTAATTCTGCAAATACAGAAACACACTTCTGAAAATCAATTTGTAGAAACAAAGGCAGAGAGTTTGCTCCCCATTATTAGTTCTTTAACAGAAAGTCTCTTTTTCTTACAATGTTAATTATTCAGGTAATGTTTTTGACTGCTGGTATTTCTGAAACCACAGACAAATGATCAATTCAAAGTGTGGGAAAATGATAAGATGGAGCCAGTGGTGTGTACCAGAGAACCAGAACTTCCATTTTTGTATCGACTGCAACAGACAAAATCTTGGCTTTGGGTAAAAATACAGAAACACTTTTTATGCCTGAAAAACCAAGTTAAAGACATAACCCCCCCCCCGCACCCACCTTCCTATTTTTTCATTCCCTTTACTCCAATAAACAAAGCAACAAAAAAAAACAAGCATAAACAGCACACAGCCAGACCCTCCAGTCACTGTGGATGCTGACCCACATTTAGGTTTGTGTGGGCCCAGTAAAGCCTGGAAGGTAAGATGGAGGAAGAGGGTGACGCAGCTTGAGGGATTTGGGTGGTTTGTCACTTCTGATGCAACCAGAAATCCATCAATATTTTTGTCTCTCCATTTTGGGAAGAATCGTGCCAAACGGTGACGCAGGCACATACATTAGGTACGCTTTAACACGTCTGCGTGGAAGCGTGCATGCATGCGGACCAGGCCGTGGTGACAGAGTGACAGCACAGCCCTGCAGGAGGCGGAAGTTTAGCAGAGAGGAAAGAAACTCTTCAAACATTTTAGATTGGAAGATGAAAAAATATTATTTCATGATAAATGTAACAATAAAGTCGTCTTTGTGAAATTCTGCAATAAATGCATCATCACCCACATGTCAGTGGGTTTGTTAACAGCTTTTGAGAACCAGTTTGTTCACCTCACGTAGCATCAGCCTTCCGAAGTAGCTGGCTCATGTTCAACATTCTTGCCTTAAATCAACCGGCCGTAAATTCAACACAGGGGTTAAACGTCTAACCCAGAACTCATCCTATAATCCCACCCTGTTTGAATGAGTCGTCTGTCTCTGGGTTGTTTTGGACCTGCAGTTCATCTCAGGGTTCCTGAGTTGTGCCAGCAGCAGACATGATGCTGCAGCTTCGCTCCACTAAAGTAAGTTCTGCTGAATCAGAGGCCTGTTTCATGTCTGCTTGTCAGCAGGGTATGCAAAGTCTACCCAGCCAGATTCTATCAAACTGACTGAAAATGGTGTGCAGAAGCAAAAAACAAAAAAGAAACCTTTGAAATTCTGATGCAGCCCAGAGCGAGATTATTTTATGTAACTCTGGAAAATGAGGCCTTGATCTTAAATCCAAAATGTGCGCAAAGGTTCATAACCTGCAGTCAAATCTCAGTATCATTTCTCAGAACCCTTTGAGTGGACTACCTGTAAAGATAAAAAAAGAAAAAGACCTGCTGTCTGGAATCGAGTCTGATTCCAGATCAGACCTTGAAATCAAAGTAACACTCAAGTATGTTTTTATGAATAACAATGTAACATAATGTAGAGCTAGCAAGAAGTACATTTTACATAATGTACTAGCTAGTTGAAATCAGTTTTTTTTTGTGACAATTTATTGTTTGGAAACATGCCGGCCCTAAACGTTGGGACTCTCCAGATCAGCTGAGCTCCTTTTCAAATCTTCAGATATAGTTTTTATATTTTATTAATATTTTTCCATATTTTATATGTGCATTATGTTTTCTACTTTATGCATTTCTTTCAGCACCTTGGTGAGCCTTGGTTGAAATGTAAAATTGCATTATACATAAACCACCACGTTAACATTCTATCGACCCCTAAAACACACCACCCTGCCCAGAAGACAATAAAAGGGAAATTACCATCATCTCTGATGTTCACATGGCAAAACTGTTAATTGCTGTAATGAAGGCTGGTGATGAGATGATTAGGAACTGGAATCTCATCGCCGTTCATCAGTATCTTAATTGCCCCATGTCATCAAAGCTGTAATCACAGGTGGGTTGTGAAAAAAACTATCTAAATGTGTAACTTTTTTCAAAAACCTCAAATGTATACGACGCTCTTTCAGGACCATTGTAGATTAAAAAAAGAGAGAAATTTCCACCCAAAAACTCAGAAATGTTTAGATTAATCTTAGATATTTTCCAGAAAACATCTTGGAAATTTCTGATCTGGTAAAGTCACAAATTCAGCGGAAAAAAAAGAAGTTTTTTCTAGAAACCTTTCTGATTAATTTTGGCAGAAATGTACTTTTTTAAAACAGCCATAATCTGTGGTTTATAGTGTTAACCAGTTAAAGATACTTTTCCATTGATTTGTGACATTTAAAATAAAGAGTTTTCCGACCAGTAAATATTTTCCCTGCATCAGTTTTTCCCGTCATCATGCAGTCTCTTGTTTTACATGTTGGTAGGTCCAACAGCACATTTTTATGTGGGTTTAAACATGAAGCAACAACACATTGTTGAGAAGCATCAGCTATGTTTTTGTTACTGTCTCTGTTTGTTTGTTTTTTTTTTTTACATTAGGCTAGTCAATAACTAATGACTGACTAGCCCTGATGTCGTTCAATTTAAAGTTTTAAATCAGTTTTTAAAAGTCCTGACAAACTGTGAGAGAAATGCCCTTGAAATATGAACCGTTGCTCTGTCGGCTCAATGAATGTGGAGGACAGACAGGGTGAGCCCACTTGTTGCTGGCTGGAAACGGCCCATTAGTTCAACCTGCATCGACTGTGGCTCATCCATGTTTATCTGCCTTAAATCAGAGCAGAACCTACACAACGTTGGCTCAGTGTCCTCACTTATACAACGATTATTTACACTCAGAGAGAGGATGTGGGTCATGTGAACAACAGATTGACATGCAACAGATAAATGTGAGTGTCGTCTCTGTGCTGATTCAAAAGCCGTTGGGACTTTAAGCATTGCAAGAAGTGAAGACGTTATGAATTGCTTACAGATTCTCAGTTGAGGTTAGGTCTGAACTTTGACTGGGCCAGTCTAATGTCATTGGATTTCAATCTAAAGGCTTACACATATTCAGGTGTTTGGCTACATCTCTTGTGACAATTTACTCCGTTTCCCACAATCCCTAGCAAGCTTGCTGAGCCAGCCTCGTTTCTTCTGAACATGTGGGACCTGCAGAGCATTTTGTCCCACATGTTTGCTTCGCATCCCACGCAGTTTGTGCCCAATGGGAAGGACTTCTTCTAAATCAATATTTGGTATCAATCTCCTTTGCATTCTTCCATGAAAGCCAGATTTCTAGACCTCTGGTCTAGAACTGATTCTCGTTCTGCTCTGAATCACCAGAACCAAACAGGGGGAGGCGCCATTCAGCTTCTATGCACCACAAATCTGGAACAAACTTCAAGAAAACTGAAAAACAGCTCAAACACGGAGTTCCTTTAGATCAATATTAAAACCCCCAACTGTTTAGAGTTGGTTTTATTCAAACAACTGGAAAAACCATATGGAAATATTTAGTAAGATTTTGTGTTGTTTGCAGTGTAGTACCAGTTGTACTGGATGTTATTTAGGTGCATCAGAGTAAAGAATAAAACCTAGAAAACCATAAATTCCCAATGAAATGAAGTGAAGTTTGTGGTTTCTAATGATGCAAAAAGGTTTAAGGAACAGGATTAGTTTCTCACAGCAGTCCAGTGTTAACCTGCACCAGTCGCTGTTGGTGTGCGGATCTCGGTCCTGAACTCTTTCTCTCTTTCTCTCTCCGAGTTCATCTGAGTTGCACTCACCGAACCGAAATGCCACGACTATCATTCCCATTCCTAATGAAACTGTGAATTAGCGCGAGAACATGTGTTGCTGTGTTTGTGTGAAATCATGAAGGTCACCGGTGGTTGTTTACTCTCTCAGTACCAAAGCTGAGGGCCCGCCGCAGATGGAGCCCTTCATTAGACGTGACACTTTAATGCCGAGGGCGGCCCTTTCTGTTCCTTACTGCTGGCTGAGTGTGAGGAAGAGGGGCAGAGTGCAAACAAGCAAAGACCCTCAGCTGGAACAAGCACTGCAGAACTCATGCGTTCAGGATTACAGGCGCCAGATTTTAATTTCCAAACTGATTTTGGGGAAACTATCAGGATTTCAGAGTTAATCATCTTCCACAGTCGTAACGCTGGAAGAGAGAACGAAGTAAGTGTCATGAAATAAAATAAACATTCCTCTTTATGACCAAACTTTGAAGTAGGTGGGCTCATTGCCACAGATATCACCTAAGAAAGTGCGTGTGCCACACAAGCTCCTGGCTATGCATTCCAGGACCGAGGGGGATTTATGTCAGCAGGCTAATAACAAAACAAGCGCGGAGGAAGAGCACTCCAGGAGCGGAGGAGCCGTAATCTCATAGAAAAGTGTTTAATCTCAGGGAGGGGAGGTAATCTGCTGAGACGGGCTCACAGAGGCAGCCCATTTATGCAGCAAGACTGTTGCTATTTTAGTGAGGTGCCACCCTGCATGATGTATTAATCCTGCTTGTCTGGGTGTGTTTGAGTGTGTGTGTGCCGTTCAGGTTCGTAGGAGAAATAGAAACAGAGCTCCATACTGGAGGATGCTAGCAGCGAAGGTGTCTGGGTCTGTGAGGAAGGTGATGAGGGAAAGATGAAGAAAACCAGAACCAGGGGCGATATTCTGTTTTCCAGGCACAGTGTCATTATGTAACGCAATCAAGTAGCTACATTACGTGCAAATCTTTAAAATATGCTGTACATATCAAACATGACTTAAAAGAAATTTGACTTCATAATTTAATATCTTGAAATTGGGCCTCTGTCTCTTTAAGAAGCTCCTGCTCTGTCTGAAACTCAGCCTTCAGGAAGTCATCGCAACATGACTCCTCCATTGACCCTTTGACAAAATTTTTACCAGCATTTCACTGAGAGGTAGTTTGTATGATAAGCTCAGCAGATGCGCAGTTCCACTAGGTGTTTGCTGATTGCTGCTGACTAGTCTGAAGGGACTGAGTGAAGGAGAAATGGGGGAGGGCTGCTTTGAGAGGCAGTAAATTGGAAACTGCTAGGTCCACCCAGGTGGCCCTCCACTATAATTAGCAGTGGGGATGATGAGCTTTTCCATGACATTTCATGCTAAAGCTTTTTTTTTTTTTTTTTTTGCACACCAGTCCAACATGTAAGCTCAAACTACGTCTCATTTGACCAAAGTTCAGGTTTCAAGTGCTTACAAGCGTCTACTGGGAATAGATGTATAACATCTATGTTGCCTTTTTGTGAAATGAAAATGTATTGGAAGGCTTTTTACATGTCCCTGCCAAGGGTGTTAATAAATATGGATGTTGGAAGGCTTATGGTAAATACATTAAAGATTAGGACAAATAAAATGGCATGTGGTGGGAAAGAGAGGGAAAGAGTGGCACGGAAATGTCTCTGAGAAACAGAGGAAGCCAAAAACCCAAACGAAAATAGAAGCACAATGAAATAAAAGAGAAAAGTGACACAATTAGAAACAGTCAAAACGAGCAAAAACAAAAGTTTAAGCCACGGTGAAAAGAAATCTTGTTCCTTTTATGAGCAAACATCTCATTACTGCCTCATAAAGAAAAAATAATAATCCAGAGCAATAAGTACACTTTCATCTAAAGATGGCAGCTTATGACCAATGAGTGTCATTACTAACTCTAATGAAAATCTATCCTTCCCCTAACAGAACTTTTCCACTGCATTTCCATGTTTCATGATCAATATTCCTTTTCACTCACATTATGGTTCCACCTCCAGGGCAAACACACAGAAACACACAGTCTTCTGGCATTACGCCGCTCGTGTTGGAGCAGCTTCTGTTACGTTGATTCTGATTTATTCTTTTTGTAGACTTTTGTTCCTTTTTTTGGTTGAGGCGTTGCATGATCGGACAATCATTTCCTCTGGTTTTGGATGCTGTGTTGCTGGAAGGATTTCTTGCTCTTACTTTCCTACTTTTGTACCATGTGTAACCATGGCAACAAGGTATTGTTTTTACAACTGGGAACAGCGAGACAGCTCAGGGTGTTTTCACACCTGATATTCTGTTAGACTTGATACGTTTGGAGACCAAAGTTGCAACATTTGTTCCATTTTCAGATGTTGTGGTTCATTTTCACGCTGCTCGGTGTCAAACCAACCAAACCCTTTGATAAACTTGTTCCACAATAGGGTGACAGCTGAGGTCAACCTTTGGGTAATGATCTACATGCGCAATGGAAGGGTTGCTCAATGGATTCCCAAAATCCCCCGACTTTAACCCTGTGAAAATGTGCAAACTACGCTTAAAAGCCTGAGATCTGGTATAAAACCCATGAAGTTAATTAACTCTACCTCTTCTCTGTCAAGAAGAAGGTGTTGATAGTTATAAAAAGCCTATCTGGAGATGCACCGTGCTAAGGGATATTTCAGAAAGTATTATGTAGATAATTAAACTTATGCTTGAGTTTGTATGTAGAAATTTGACCCAGTTGGGTCAAACTGAAATTCAAGTTTCAGTTAGAGAACTTGAAGCTTGAGCCTGCAGTTCTTGGTATTGTATGTTGTATTGTTATTCCATCTTAGGCAAAGAAGGAATGCCTAAAATATTTGTGACATTTCACCCCTAAGATGAGTGAGCAGAACCAGTCACAGAACTGGTCACACAGCAAACAGGAGCTTTCCAGACACATTTCCTCACCTGGAGTTGAGGTCAGTCTGAGGTATCCCCGCCCCTCCTCCACTTCCTCCTCGGGTTTTCTCCAGAGCCAGTTTGGTGAAGATGCCCACCAACACCATGACAGCGACAACGCCACAAATGATGTAAACGATGAGGTGCGTCCGATCGCGGTCTGAATCCCCCTGGCCTTCAGTGATGGTGGCCACAGGCTTCCCGGTGTTGGCCCAGATGGGCGTGTCGTAGTTGGAGCAGATGGTCTGGTCCAGCCTCTGCTGACGGAACTGGCAGCAGAAGCGGTAAAAGCAGGTGCCGCAGCAGTACAGGAAGACCCCAGCATTGCAGTTGAACGGTGGGTCCCACTGGCCCATGACGTCGTAGTAACCCTGGCAACGGGTCCCTCCAACCGGGGGGACGTCCTCGTCGTCGGCGTCGCCACCGCTGGTGGGGGTGGAGAGCCCCGTCTCCAGAGGTGTGCCCTGGGTTACGTCCTCCAAGCTGGGCGCTGTCTGGTTAGACAGTTTGGTGGAGGTCAACGCAGGGTCGCCCTCGGTTACTGTCGCCGTGGAGAAGGAAGTGTCCTGGGTGAGCGCTGGCCGGCTGACCAGGAAAGAAAGGAAGAAGAAGAGAAAAGGGTGGCAGGAGGAAGGGCTGGTGGCCGCCATGCTTCTCACAGTTTCCGTCTCCAGTGTCCCACCTTCAGGCAACCGGAGGGGGACATTTCAGACACAGAGTGTTGGGACAAAACAAAGGTCACACACAGGAAAGCTACATTTAGATGCACTGATACATAAAATGTCAAGACAATTTTTTTGTGTTTCATAATGAACCGGACAAAGCTGAAAAAAATTGGGCATAATGTTGCTGACCCCTGGTAGGACTGTCTTGAAATCAGAAATTGGTTCTGATTTCAGGACCAATTTCTGAAATCATAAATTTCAGAAATGCTTATTTTCTGTGCCAGAAAATAAGCATTTCTGACCCAGCATTTAGTCTGACCCAGCATTTAGTCTGGTCCAGCATTTAGTCTGACCCAGCATTTAGTCTGACCCAGCATTTAGTCTGGTCCAGCATTTAGTCTGACCCAGCATTTAGTCTGGCCCAGCATTTAGTCTGGTCCAGCATTTAGTCTGACCCAGCATTTAGTCTGGTCCAGCATTTAGTATGGCCCAGCATTTAGTCTGGTCCAGCGTTTAGCAGCTCAGCGTTTCTATCCTGCATCAAACCAATTGCTAAATAATAAACATGTCAGGTGTTGTCATGACAACATCACTTGATCCAACCTTTTCTAGCATCCCACACCACAAGTAAAAAAAGTACTTATGATTTTGCTGATATTGTATCGGGTCAATATCGATATCGTCCAATACTCAATGTTGTAATTTCAGTCTTGAAATGTTGTAACTTTTTCACTAGCGGTAGTGAAAAAGTTGTGTTGGGTCACCCCAGTCTAGTACCACTGCCTGTCACCATTTTATGCACTGCACTATTTTGTAGCATAAGGTAATTTTCATCTTGCATTATAAATGGCGGTAGCCTGCCCAATCACAGTCAGTCCTGCTGTTAATTCAATAAAGTCAGCTTTGCGACCCTTTTCTGGTTGCCTCTGACACTGTCAGGCAACCAGACCCATCATGTAAGATGCAGGACTGAACACCAAAAAATGAAAAACTGTCTTTTTGTTGGATGTCATTTTGCAGCAGAAAGTGGTTCTAAAACTGACCTTAAAATAAAGGTATTTGCATCATGTTTAAGGAATCGGTGAAACATTGAGGATAGAGAGCGTTTTAAACCAAGTGCTGATTCAAGAAAATCATTCCACTTTTATATTACTAAAGAAAAAGTCAGTAATCACATCCAGGAAACCAGGGTAACCAATTCTTTTTTTCTTTATAAAGTGAAAATTTCAGAGGGGGTTCTTAATGAGCAGTGAAACAAACACAATGAATATTTCTTACCTTTTCTGTCTTTACAGTCAACTCCCTCCACAAGTTTGAGGGAATGAATTCAGTGATATCCACAAAGTTCACTCAGCAGCATCACTCCTCATATTCCTGCAGTTGCTCATGTGTTCTCCATGGCAGCTGGACGCTTATTGTGTGCAAAACGTTGCACTCCTCTGATCCCTGTCGCTCTTTCTGATTCTTGCCTTCTCTCCTTCTGTAAATGCTTCCGAGTTGCAAGTCCAGTCCAAGATTTTTTGTTTTGTTTTTGTCTCCTTGGTGCGTCTAAATGACCAAGATTCAAGAGAGAGTGAGCGGCAGCACAGAGCGCTGCAACAGTTCAGGAACTAAATGAGATCTCCCCTTCTGTTTACCTCTCCGCAGAGTTAGATAGACATGAAGGGGGGAGAGAAAGAGAGAAAAAAGAGAGAGAGAGAGAGGGAGAAAGAGAGAGAGGAAGCACGTGTTTCTGTATCTGAATGTGAGTGTAGAGGGGGGCATAACATCCAGCTGCATCTCCCATCATACCCACAGGAAAAAAGCCTGGAAGGAGGGAGGAAGGAAGAAAAAAGGAAAAAATGGAGGGAAAAACTAAGATGTTCTCTGAAAGACAGTAATTAGTCAGGACTCCTGATTTTTTTTCCATCTTGTTTGTTTTATACCCTGAGAAGGGATTTATTTTTTGGACACGACATTCACCAAAAATATTAGCATTATGCATTTTGTAGTCAAAAAAAAAATGCTTTGAAAAAATATTCCTGTGTTTTCCTGACTTCAGAGCCAATTATTTCCTCAAAGTGTGAATGTTGAACATGGCTGCTATGTGCCATAACATCTGGCAGCATTTCAGAATCAGAACGACACATCAACGCTCAGAGGTGCTGGTGGACCTGTGGGGGTGCCGGGCGGCTTCTCTACTTCAGCCGTAACCAGCAGAATCATGAATTCTCTTTCCCAGAAGACGATTCAAGCGGACTTCAATGTGACAGAGAAACTGTGGCGCGACCTTCCAGGTGCTGATCATGCCCGTTCGTTTCACGCCTGTCCAGGGTGGTTTGGATAGCCTCAGTAAATAAAATGATCATCTGAAAAACTCATGTCCTTTTGACAATCTGAGCATTATCAAAAGTGCAATTAGAGTGTAAAAGAAAAACTGAAAGAGGGAGAAGTACTATTTCACAGCACGGTACAGATATAGTTCCTATTAAAGGTATTCACCACCTAAGATGTTCTATCTTCTTTACTGATTATGAAAATGAGTCATGACCAACCATTTTCTTTTACAAATTAACTTACAAAAAACTCGAATGTCACATTAAAAACCGATTTCCACAAAACGATAAAAATCATATGCAAATATTTGACATAAAATTGAATATATTTTCACCCCCCTTAAAGTAACTCACTTCATTCGACAGAGGTCCTGCCAGTCGGTGCTCCTGGTCTCAGTCTGAGGTGAGTTTAGTGCGGTGAGTGCGTCTCAAGCGACTGTAGCGTGACAACATCTATATCTGAAAGATCCATTCACTGGTTCATCAGTATCCCTAGTTGTCATTACAGCATGAAGACTAAAGAACAATCCAAGCAAATCAAAGAAAATGTTATTGAAAAGTATAAGTCAGGGTTTGGATATAAAAAAAAAAAAATCTCTGAGGCACTGACGTACCTAAATGTGTTAGAAACGTTGTCATTGTCCTCAAAGTATTTGTTCTAGCCAGATTTGGACAGGGCTTTTGGACTACAAAAGTCAAATGTTTTATTTATCTACTTATTTTTTGATTAAGTAAACATAAAGAGTTTCCAACGTATAATGGCTATAAAAACAACATCCAGCGTTACAAGGGTTGGATGCTGAGTTAGCTCTTAGAAAAAAAGAAGGGCAGCATGGTTGAATAGCTTGATGCTACACGGACCGCTAAATTGCCTAATTGGGTAGCTGGAGATATATGCGATCAGGTTTTATAACCCAACACTCTTGTATTCTACAGGAAGGTGCAGTCCTGTATGTTTAGCTCCACTGGACTATTGATTTTATATTTCTGGCCTCCTCATAAAAACCTGAAGATAAAAATAATAATATTTACGTTGACGGTGAGGTGTTCAGTCCAACTCAATTCACAGTTTCTATTTTTAAATGAAAATGCCTTTGGAGAATATCTCACAATCCTCTGGACTCAAAAGCAAAGGTGAAGAGATGCTGCAAGGTCATGGTCATGCTTTGGCCATCCTCAATGAAGCAAAGTTTGTGCAATTTTATGAATGTGTGTGTGTGTAGCCAGGTTTTTATATCATTGTGGGGACATATTTCTGTCTACATTGTGGGGTTGTGGGAACAAATCCTGGTTCCCATGAGGGGAAATGCTGTTTTTGGGTTAGGGTTAGGTATGTGATCGTTCAGGGTGGGGTAAGGGTTAGGCTGTAGAAAGTGAAGGGTAGTTTACGTAAAGTCCCCACAAGATGTGAAAACACAACTGTGCATGTGTGTGTGTGTGAGACATTTCTGCATCTGCAGGGCTCACAGAGGACAGTCAACATCTGCTATAGTCACCCCTGCTCATCATGTACGAATCACTTCCATAATCGCTCACACACTCTCCTATTTCCCCATCAGATTTCTCATCTCTTGCAGCAGCGTGTCTTCCTCCAGCCCTACCCTCATTGTTGCCTGTATAAATATAAATGTGTGTGTGTTCTCTATAAGCCTCTTTTTTCTTTTTGTCAAAAAGATTCAGGAGTCAGCAGGGTCCAGCTCCAGCTTTCCGTGGTCTTTTGTCTAAGTGGAAACTTGCACAGCAGGTGCCAAAAAGCAGGAGCGGAGACAGGCAGCCAGCGCTGAAGGAACTCACAAACACCTGCAGCTCCACACATTCATTACGAAAAAATAAGCACACATGTGAAAAACAATGTGTGCTGTAATTAAACTATAGCTTTTATGTTTCTGCACTGCATTCACTCACAGAACCATAAATGCCACTGCTGAGGGCAATTATTGAGGCTTACTTTCTCAAAGTAAACCACCACTTGTGCAGTTTTCAGTGGAATTATAAGTCAGATTGACAAGAGGGGTTTTTGTTTTGCCTTACACTAATCTCCTCTCCCAAAACGCTCCAGTTTGTGTGCGAAGGAGCAAACTTTACTCGTCTTCCAGTGTTCTCTGTGTTGCATTCTAGACGACGGACCCAGAGAGAGCAATAACTGTGCGTAATAAGAGGGGGAAAAGAATAGAGGTTTATGTGGGGCAGCAGGGAGGAGGCTGACAGTCGAAAAAAGAAAAGAAGGAAAGGATACAGAGAATGAGATGAGGAGGATGGTAGAAAGTAGGAAGAATGGTGAGTGGGAAAGGCTTGGCAGAAGACCAAAGAGGAAAGAGCAACTTTGAAAAAAAGGAGAGAAATTTGAATTTATAGCAGGAGGAAGAGGGGAGAGATTAAAAAACACTTTATAACCAGAGAAGTAGGATGGTGGGAAAAGATGGATTTATTAGGCCATTAGAGTAGTCATGGAGGTAGATAAGTAAAAGTAGGTAGGTAGAGAAAGCTATGTAGAAATAGGTAGCTTAAGTAAATGTATGTAGGTAAAGGTAGATAGATAGAAGTTGGTAGAAGTAGGTAAAAAGAGGTATGTAGAGGTAGAGGTAGGTAGAGATGTAGTTAGAGAAAGGTAGGTCTGTTGCAAAATGGAAACTACAAACCAAACCAATCCACAAAGGGATGCATAGCCCCTCCAGTCAGCTCCTGGTCTGATCCAGGGTCTGCTCAAGGTGCAGATGTTTATAATACATCCAGATTCCCAGTCGTGTTATTCCGAGCTCATCCTGAATGTTCAGAGTACACTTCCTCACCCCATCTCTAAAGGTGGACCCAGCTACCCTATATGACACAAGCTCTTTCAATTACTTGTGGCGGATCTGTGTTCCTTTGTTTATGACCCATATCTCTTGACCATTTGTGAGGGTCAGGACATAAGTGGAAAATTAGGTTCAGAGCTTGACTCAGCTTTTTCTTCACCACAACAGTGTAAACATTGCTTCCCCCAATTTATCTTAACGTCAATCATGAACACATCAGCGTACCTGGTACAATTAACTTCAAGCAAAGACTGAACTAAAACCTGAAGAGAGGTCAATCTCTTTCTAGTTAAGCTTGATAGCTTCACCTCTCTGTAGAATCAGAGGTTGGAGGGCGTTTCGGAAGTTTACATATTCTCATTATCCTGAGGGCTATGCTGTCCCTGCAAGGTCCTTACAATGTAAATGAACTTCAGGGAAAGGGTTCGGGTTCTGTCTAAGAGCAACTAAACCATATCTCATTTCATTAAACCACTAAACGATCAGTAACAACCAGGTAGTATTCTCACCTTGAGTAGAAACTTCACTATCAGTGACAGTTTATCTCAAAGTGAGAGCACAGTGTGTCAAAAACAAGTTTGTGGTTTGCTGGAAGCTATTGCAACTACCGTCAGATATAAACTCAGCTGTGCATTTTTTCATTTGAAATGTATCTTTAAGCCTTCATTCTGCTGAAGCTGCTGTCTGTCGTGAAGACATGAAAGAGCTTCCAGAGTTCTCCGAAGCATAAGTGCCGTGATCAGAGGGAACTCCTTCATTGAGTTGATCCAGGAGATGCTTTGATGCTGCTCAGCATCAGGTGAAATAGAAGACAGGAGGTGTGATGGGAAGTTACCCTTTAACTTTGGCAATGGGTAGATGATTTCTCCCGGTAGGCATGAGTAGAAAAACGGGTTGTAATGCTGCCTTCATCATGCTGCTAAGTCCTAAGTTTAAATCTGAGTTAGGTTATAAAATAACATCTCTTGTTTCAGAACTCTATAAAAACAAAGAGTACAACACAGCTGACAAGGCAAGCCAAGGAGAGTATTATTTACAGAAGTACTCAAATGGATCATGGTAACTGTGGAGAAACTGCAGAGATCTATACTCAGATTGGTCAAATGGTTACTATCAGTCCTGCATGTCTGATCTATATGGATCATGGACATAAAAACTCTGAAAATACAGCAAGAGCTACAGCTCAAGGACTTAGGTTAAATTCATGTGTTAGACTGGCCTACTTAAAGTTCAGACCTGGATTTCATCAGAGAATCTTGTCTGACTAACCAGGAGCAATTCTAAAAAATTTTAGACTCCAGATGTGCAAAGCTGGTGTAGACTAAACACCAAAAGACTAAGAGCAGTAACTGCAGTGAAAGCTACTTCTGCAGTGTATTGACATCATGAATCCATACTGTATGCATACATGGATAGTGTATAAAACCTCAGATGTATCAAAAATCAGGAACAGCCAACACAAATGTTGAGGACAATTTGACCAAATAACCATGAAAAGGCCCATTTGTCTTTCTGCTAAGTTCATCAATAAATGTTTTTGGGGAAAAAGAAACACTTTAATGTTACTGGGTCACAGACACCAGCTCACTGTCAGCAGGGGAACAAATCCATCCATCCATTATCTCTATTGATTTATTCTCATGAGGATCACAGAGCAGTCCTGGAACCTCACCCAGCTGCTATTGAGTGAGAGGCAGGCCACACTCTGAACTGGGCCAGTGTAAAGAGGCCGTTATATTCACACTCACCCGATTCAAATATATGACATGCAGATGTAAACCCAGAACCCAACTGCTCTAGAAAGAATCAGTGATGACTGCTTTGTTGCAATTATGTTTTTTCTTTTGAACAATTTACAGTGTGCAAAACAGAGCATTGAGTCTCCAAAATAAATTACATTTTTGCCACATATCAGTTCAAGCAGCAGCTACACATGTTCTCCCCTGAATGAATAAACATGCATTCAATCTTTCTATTTCACACAAAGCCATGTTTTAGTCTTGATTGAGCTGATAGGGCAACAACAAAACAGAAAGATCAAAGATTTTCTGAGAATTAGTTCCCAGCATGCAGCAGTATTGACCTGCTTGAGCCATCACTGCAGGCTCTGTTTAATGTGTTATGGGCACAGTTTTTATTAAAGTCCCCCCTCTTTACACACAGGAGCACATGCTTTGTGTTATGCAAAACAATGCAGTTTGGCTTAAATGCTGCATTATGAATTTAATGAGTTTGTGAAACTAAATTTTTTCCCCCCATACAAGTGGGGTAATGTGGAACTTGAATAGAGACTTCACTAGTGACCAGTAGTTTGTCTTTTCTGCAGTAGAAAGCAGTTAAAGTGATCTGGATAAAAAAAAAAGGAGAAAATTAGTGTGATAGGAAATCAAAGCTGACAGATATTTGGAGCTGGGTCCAAACAAGAACAATCATTCCACTTTACTCACTCCATGAACTCAAAACTTTCACCTGTAAGTTATTTTCACATCCCATTGTTTCTGTATTAGGCACATATGTGTGTTTCTGTGTTCGCAGGCTAACGTGAATTAGCAATATCAAGTCAGGTTTTTATTGTCATTTCAATAATATGAGCAGCCTACAGTGAAATGAATGACAGTCTTCAAGACCACGGTGCGAGAGACAAAAGCACAGACTTAAACCTAAACATAAACCATGAACTAAACCAAAACTTAGAATAAAGTCAAGCGAGCTGAAGTAAGGTTCAAGTGAAAACTTGCAGCAAGAAAGCAGCCTAACTGTAAAACAACAAAATATATAGTTAAAATAATTCGTAAGAGAGTTAAACAGGAAAAGGACAATTTGTCAAAGTGACCAAGTGCTGGGCAAATTTATACAATCTAGTTCATTATGCAGAATGTGAGAATAAATGAATACACTTTGGAAGCTAACAACCCAGATAGAGGAACACCATCTGTTTGATCAGATTTTAACACTTTAAAACAGGCAACAAAACTGATAGCAATATAAAAAAAACTCAAGAGAAGAACAACCTAATTTCTTCTGTCATTATGAATAAGAGCTTTTTAAAAACAAACCTAAAATATTCCGTTCAGTCTAATGAAGTCAGATATTACAAGGTGTCTCCTCATGCAAAGAGGTTTTAATGAATACCAATTAAGTGCATTAATACAGGCAGTGCTTTATATGCCGTGGAATACCGTTTGCTAAAGGTCTCAAAACATTACAATAAAGCAACAACAGAATTTTTACCCTGCAAAGCTTGTAAGTAACTTTGTGGAGCAGAGGGTTTACAGAGGGAAACTCTTTATCTTCAAACATGCTAATAAAAACAAGACTGTCCAGTAATAAAAGTGACCTGTTGGCATGTCGCCTCTAAACTGTTTTGAAGAGCTTTCCAGTTTTCTCTTTAACATGTCAGCCATAAATTCCAGCCAATTACTCCGTCTTATCTGCTTGTTCAATCGAATGTGAACGTGAGGCTAACTGCCTGTTGGCCCTGCTGGCGCACAGTGTGAGATCAGAGAACAAAGACGCGGAGCCGTTCTGATGTTTCTGAGCTGAAAGCGTTTGGAGTTAGATCCACAGGCTGCGGCTCGGCAGCCGACGGGACACAGAGATTTGTTTTAAAGATGTCTGACCAGTTAAGCTCTTGTAAATTCACCCTTCGCCTTGGCATGGCAGGCTCTGATTTGTAGATTTGACCAATAAGAGGAGGAAAAAGTAAACCCTAACTATTTCTTTCTTCTTTTTTTTTTAACTTTGCCTGCTAAAGAATTTGAATATCTTCCACTGCTGTCGTTTGTGCCGTCATGCTGTTAAGCAGCAATGAGCATCCAACACCACCTATCATCTCCAGCTTTAACAGAACTTGTGGTGACACATTAATGCGTGCTTTGTTTTCTACGCACCAAAACATTTTCATTTTCCACTTTGCTGACTGCACAAGGCAGCCACAATATTTGACACCACGTCCCCACGGGGCTACTGTGGACTGGCACAGTGTGCGGCGTGCCACAAAACAATGGCACTCCGGCTTTTACAGCATGTCTGACAACGTCAACTTTTAAGTGCCATCACAGATTCTTCTAGAGAATTAGTATTTAGCTCTTTGACAAATTTTTTAATTTGAAGCCGTTTTATATAAATCGCACTCCCAGATGAAGCGTCAACGGTTTGGCCTTATGTCGTCAGGCTGGTGCCTTTCCAAATGAGAGGAAACACATCAATTTTTTTTTTTTACTTAGTTGCAAAAACTGTGAAGACTTGTAAATGTGATTTGTGTAGAATTTTGAGGAAAAAGATCAATTCAATCAGAATTAGAATAATTGTATTTATTTGGTGGAGATGATGTACAATGACATTTTTATTGAGTAATTTATCTTCCTGAATGAGGCTAACATGACTAAACTACACAAATTTTGTCAATACGTACAAAAAGTACAATCGATACAAAGCAAGGAAACCACACATTTTGCTGTAACATATTAAACTGTGGAAAGTATTTTCTTTTAAAAGATAATGGCAAATTTAGCATAGAAATAATATGTCACTTTAGATAACAGTAGGACAAAACAAAAGGTATGGCACAAGTCTGAAGTGTATTTTCATTCGTTTGTTGTATACTTAAACTTTCTTAAGAAAAACAAACATGACGAGAGGAAGCGGAACTGCTGCATAAATAATCTTCACCCACGTCAAAATAAGAGCATGAATATGAACGTCTAACTATCTGAAGAATTTTGACAAAACTTCCGATGCAGACGTCAAACTTTATTCAACTAAAAGTTTACAAAACAGGCGAGTAAATTAGCACTTTGGAATTTATTGGGAAAATTTTATTTAAGGGAAGCGAGGTGCACTAAATATTTCAAATATGCAGTTAAATGAAAAATCAACTCCGCTATTCGCATTAGCAGGCTCACGCAAGTGCGCCACCATTATATTCAACAAATACAAATGAACTAGATATAGTTTGGACCAACTGTACAGATAGATACAAGTCAGTGTAATATGTTGGGTAGACATTATTGACTGTTTGAAATTCAGTCACTAGAGGCAGTAAGGTGACTGGTCAGTGACTGTGTGCCTATACTTAGTCGACTGATTAGAACCACAAAGACAAAGAGGTCAGCAGAGCCCACAGGGCTCGCCATTGCCACACCCCCCGACAAACACACACAAGCCAAAGTCATTGGTTTCAGTCAGGGGTTATGGACCAACTTTGCCGTTATCTCTGTTTAAGGGAAAGCAAAAACCCAGTCAACAGAAAACAAATGGCTGTAGGTTGGAGCCAGACCAGCATAAAATCTGTGATTTATGAAGATGTATTTTGTTTTAGAAATATGGTATTATAAATACAAGACTGCAAACGTTTAGAGCCAGACGTTGTGGCTGTGCAAAATCCACTAAAGTTACGACTGAATTTTGTCTTTGTTCGCCTCAAAGATGAAGTAAGAAAGTAAGAAATTTATGTGGGGATAAAAAAAAAAGAAGCAATATGATATTTTAAAATTAAAAAGCACAAACAAGGCAGGTTGTCTGAGGCTGGGCTATTTAGAGACAAGGACAGTGCACAGTGTAAATATGTTTGTATGTGTCTCCATTCCCACCAGACTGTCCTGTCAGCTGTGACCTTTACCAAATCAAAGAAGATGCAAATATCCAGCTTCATTTGGGTCTATTACAGCTGCACACGCTACCTTATAGAAGTGAATGAGCTGTTCGCAGGGACCCAGTGAGAATAACTGTCAGTCTTCACGACCAGCTTTGATTAGCAATTTGAAGGGCCGGGGCCCCGGACTCCACTCAACAGATACAAATCAGCCTTGACGCTGCTGCGTCCATTACTGCCATCATTTCTGGAGAGATTTGTGATGAATCTCATTTCCCCGCCGTCTTTGTCTCCCTGACCTTCTGCTCTCTCCTACATACAGCTTCCACACATATTTTCTTTCATATATATATAAAAAAATAAAACTTACACAAACACACTTATTGCATCCAAATCTGCTTCTCGTTGTGACCTTTCATGCTCACCAGGCATGAGAAGGAAACAGACTTTCTGTAGCCAAAGACATCAAATTATAAGAAATGGGTGTTGTACTTCTGATGATATTTACACTGATCAGGATGAGTTTAAACAGACAGACATAAAATCAATTGATTAAGTCTAGCCATCGATTTCTGTTCAGCCAGAGACTTTTCTGACCTGCAGCTTGAAAAGGTCAAGGTGTCAACGCTTCCTGTCAAAAGAGCCAATCACAGAACTACTTTTTGTTCTTTTTGTGCTCAAAGCACAGATGAGGTTGGACATTATAATCCATTAGCGGTCAGTTTTCCATCTCATGTGATTGTGGCGCTTTTTAAAATAAAAATGTTCCACATGCATTCAAGAAGAAGTCCAACAATCTGGAGATCAATTATCATACACTTTTCTGAGATTTGGTTACGGAGGTAATGGGTCTAGAATCAAAATAGAGATAACATTCTCCTCAGGGACACTCCCACTGATTCTGGTAGATCTCAAGGTTTTCCAAAACCAGAATAGAAATGTAGCTTTCTTCTGGTTTGACATGGAAAAGCTGCAGCTCTACTCAAGATATCATCATCCCATCTCTGATCCATGAGACGCATACAGACCAGACAGCCAATCTCTCCTGACACTCCATGTGACATACCAGGAGGATAAAGATCGGGTTCACTGTTAGACAGCCAGGACAGAAACCACACTGCTCCTGAAGAGGCTCACTGGGAATTATTGTCTTCAGTTCTTGTCTTCAGTACAATTGAAGGTTGGAACACACTCTCTGGTGCCATTTCTTTTTTAAGGGACCAACATCCCAATCCGCCACTCCACAGACAACTGACTAGTCTTCCATAAAACTTTGAACAGGCTTGTTAACCACAACAGTCCAACAGAGTCTGGAAATTTGAGCATCTTGAATTGAGTGCGCTCTTCCTGCTGAGGAACATTTTAAACTCTTCAAACCCGGAAGGTGACACACTCACCTTCCGATTGCAACACGTCTGTCTCCATGACAGACATGGTGACTTGACTGAGACTGACTTGACTTGATAGACTCTACAATATCTTGAGTCTGCAATCCCCATACTCCAACAATACAAACACCAATTGGTGGCATCTCTCTTCCTCGTCTAAGTCAGAATCGATTGGTTTTTCCAGAAGTTACACGAGGCCAACTCAGACTCTCTCTTCGTAGCTTCTCTGAATTCTTCCCATGCCTGAGTTTTTGCTTCTGCTGTCTTTCAAAGGAAGTGTCATAACAATACCTGCCTCATTCCAAACAAAACTATCTTGTAGGTGAAAGTGAAGGTTTGACAACTGTGAATCACTCTGCTGCAAAGAGGAATGAAAATATCAGCACCTTTTCAACCTTTTAAATACCCCGAGTAAGGTTTTTCTCTGCATGCCGAAAAAATACATTCCCCCCGAGCAAGAATCTCACAGCTTCAATCAACTACCTGAAATTGATGAGATTTCGCCGAAAGTTGCGTTTTAGATAAAAAAATTCTAATTCAGTATATAAATTGGGACATTTCCTAAGATACACAATGCCCCGTAACCTGGATCTGCCTTCCAATATCTGCTTTAATGTGTTGTATTATCAGCAGGGAGATGAGTACCACTGACAGAAGCTGATTTTAATAGGAAGCAGCTATTTTTGTAAGTTCTCCACCAGCTTTTTCCTCTTCAGTTAATCACCAACATATCCTCTTTTTCTCTCTTGGGCTTCCACTGTGTCTCAATTTCTCCCCCCAATTTTTTGTTCTCACACCCGGTTTAGTTCTGACTCCCTGTTTTTATTTATACCTCATTCTCTTCATCTTACCTTGTCGTACCCCTCACTGAAGGGTTAGCCAGCTGTCGCTGTTTGCCAGTGCTCTCCTTCAACATATAATCATGTACTGCAAACAGTCGATTGCGCCTTTTGGCTGCAGGTGCATCTATGTCAGAATATGTTCCTGCAACAGGTTTCTCGAGTTTCATTTGATCCTTCACCTCTGTTCAGAAGTAGTGATTCTTGCACCTTGTTTTGCATAATCAAAAAAAGATGGGCCAATCATTGTGCTGTGTATACTCGATCAATTTTTGTCATTTGCATGTAAATAAAGAAATGCATTTCGATCAAACTATTTAAATTTTAAATATAATCAAAATATTTGTTCAAATAAAGCAGTAGGTTAAAAGTAATTATGGCTCGAAAATAGATTATTCATAATTACTTGCCTTGGATCAAGAATGGTGCCAAATCAGCAAGGGCTCATGCTCAACGTTGCTTCATCTTCTCACACAAGCTTCCAACAGTGTGGCTTTGGCTGTACCAACACCATGATCCGCGCTTGCTTGCCTCTCCAAAAGCCACTTGAGTTCAATGATGGCTGGGATGACATCTGCTGTTGTAGCTGTTGACAAACTGATCTCATTTATGAGTAACTCAAAAGGTGTGAGGATGGTCAGCACATTGTCCAGTCGCTCCCACTGGTATGCAGTGACTGTGGCTGGTAACTGGTGCCTCCTGGCAGCATACGCGCCAATAGGACGTCTCTGATCCAGCAGCGACAGCAGCATGTAGACCGTGCTGTTCCACCTCATTGAAGCGTCTTGTGGTATTCTTTTCCTTTGCTGTCCCAACTGTGTTTGTATGATGTAGGGTTGGGAAATGAATGCTTAAAATATCCAACAATTCTCCTTCGTGTTGCAACAATGTCTGTGATTCTGCAATAGATCTCCGTCGTTTCCAACGGGTTGCAGTGTGTGTGCCAGGCAGGGTAAACTTTTCCAAGTTAGCGTCATCCAATGTTTTGTTTTGCGTTAACCTGCAAAACAACACAAACTCTTGCATGATGGATTTCCCAAAGATCCAACATTGCCTTAAACTCTGCTGATAGATTAGCAGCAGTGTGAGACCTCAACATTTTCTTACACTGCAGAAGTACTTGATGACGTTCCAACTGTTGGTCAATCCACTGCCCACAACATGCACATTAAGCTTACATCAGAAATTCAGTTGTGTGTCATAAAGCAGAGTGTCTGCATCTTAACAAGGTCTCTATGGTCTTTCTAAAAGAAAGAAGCCCAGAGAATCATAGATCCTCCTCTATATTAAGAGAGGATGAGGTGCTTTTCCACAAATGAATCCTTTGTCTTGGAACAGACCGCCCAGTTTGGATGTAGAAAGCATCTCTTGGTTGTTATGAAGCCTTGCTGCAACTGGTCACCACCATCCTCCTCAAGATGGTGGCAACATACAGTAAATTTGGGTCCTTGTCCAGCCAATTAGTCAGTAAGTGAAAATGATGGACCTCTGTGTCGAGCCATATTTGTCTCCCAGGAAGATATAAAGTCATGGGTTACTAATGAGAAGATCTCAATTTGACCTCACACATTTCAATACAAGCCTGCAAGGTTTATGTATTTTGGAAGGTTTTTTTTTTTTTTTTTTTTTTTTTGTAATTTGAAAGGTTTATATATTTTTTTATTTATGTATTTTTGGTAGATCTTCACCAGGGCTGCCAACTAATTTTGCAGTTTTAATAATGACCTAAGTTTCTCAAAAGTGCCATGTCTTTTTTTTTTTTTGCTCATCTGCAAAGTTGACAATCATTTCAAAGTCATGGTGAGCTCAGACAGCAGAGATTTAGTACTTCAGGGAGTGACTTTCAGTAACTCTACCCTCAACATGTTACAGTGACAAATCAGAGAAAGACAATCATGTGAGGACATTATCTACTGCTCCTAATAACTGAATGTTAGCACTGTAGTAATTTATGACTGACTTACAGAACAATTGGTTTGATTAGCTCTCCGTACTCTGCTCTTACTGAGCGTCTGGACCGATGCTCCCTCCCAATTAAAAGCCCGAGGTTGTAGCTGCTCGGGCTGAACCAGTCGATTATTGATGCTGCCATCGTGATGAACCCGCTCCAATTTTGTTCGCCCATCATATCCATTCTCCATCGTGCACTAATCCCATATCAAATCAGTCACACAAACAGAGCATTAAAATCCAATGAAATGGACTCCCCCCCCAAAAAAGATGATTGAAAATGTAAGTTTTTTTTGTTTCTGTTTTATGTCTGCCTGTCATAGTCATTGATGCAGAGTGGGATTCCTGCCATGAGTTACGCCTCATAAGATATTCATTCTTCCATGTTCACAAAAAAAACATCCCTTTTTGTTATCAGTCTCTAGTCTGAATCCCCTTAACTATTACACAATTCATATTTAAAAACGAATGAAACCAAAATCTGCTCACATTTCTGTTACTCTCAAGCAGGCAGTTTGGCTGTCGTGAGGTAATGTTACACGCAAAGTCCCATATTACTCTATGACACAGCCAGTCTGCTCCCTTAAACTAGTCCACATTTTTATCATTAAAATTCATCTGAAAAATGAATCAAAACTTGAAAATATTTTGAATGTTCTGTGTTGCTCTAATTAGTTAATTAAATTGGTGAAGGTTCTCCTACTGAGAAGAGTTGGAAGGATTTTTCCCTGTCAATACCTTTCCATATTTTGATGGCTTAATTTACAAATGTCAAGTAAAAACTAAGTTGATGACATCATCTTTAAAATCACCTGAAGCTGTAACTGATACAAAGGTGGATCAACAAAGTGTTAAGCAAAGATTTTGAATAAAGGTCACTTCAAGGGTTTCAAAGCACTCAAAAACTTTTCTCCACATTGTCATAGTGGGATATTTGTGCATAGAATTTTTAGGAAAGATATTAATTTAATACCGTTTGGAATAAAGATGTGAAAAAAAAAAACAGAACTCTCTGAATACTTTCTGGATGTACTTTGTTGCACATTAAAATCTTTTGGGTTTGACAGTGCCGTCTTCCTCTCCCTGCCTGGGCAAACGTCAGCCATCACCTCGTCCACCATCAAAGTCGCCGCAGTAACAGCACGAACCACCAAAACCTGACTGCTCCTTTCACACCATAAAGCCTAACAAACATGAGGAAGGAGACAAAGCTTAAGGCAAACGTGGGAAACGTTTGGTTCTAGCCGCAGCTCCAGATCTGATTGGCTCTTCTAGGGAACAAACAGGAAGAGAGTCCTTGTTGTTTAACCTTCAAAATGCTGTGAGAATCGTTTCTATTCTTTGAACAACCACAAGCTGTGCTTAGAATCCGTGTTCAAAGATGCCTGTCGGGTTTTATTAAGAGGTCCACTTGACAAACTGTCTCCACTCACATTTCAATGAAAGTGCAGCCAAAAACAAGCCAAAAGTATCAAACGAAAACAACCACAACCACCAGAAGAATAGATGCTTAAAAAAAACTGAAAATGTATTGAAGTCTCCGTAATCTTTTAAACTCTTCTTAGCCATTTTCGTTGGCTCTCGTTGACTTTTTTTTTCATTTTGAAAACACTGATTGTGGACAGATTGGTAAAGCTGTTTGTTACAGTTCAGTGAGGCTGATGTGTTTTGATTTCTTTGTCCTTTCAGAGAACGTGGTTCCTCTCACCGTTCCAGTGTTCACTCCAAATCCCAGCAGTCGCCCCTGGCTTCACCTCTGGCTACTGGCAAGATGGCATTTTTTTATGTTTTTATCAAATTGTTTATCTGTTGTTTTGTTAAATGAGGAAAGCAGCCCAGAGGGTGGAAAAGTCAGCGTTAGTTAAATAAAATAATTCCCTTCTCACCCACCGCGGGTGGTTCTTATCCTCTGAGCTCGGGTCTTCTACCAGAGGCCTGGGAGCTTGAGGGTCCTGCACAGTATCTTGGCTGTGCCAAGAACTATATATATATATATATATATATATATATATATATATATATATATATATATATATATATATATATATATATAAACATAACTTTCCAAAATTACATTAAAATTTTTTTTATAATTTCACGTGGGGTCAATAATTGGACCAATCAGAGTAAGAAATTCATGAGGTCCAAATGAGCCCATCTCTAAAGAGCAGGTTAAAAACTTTTGAAATAATTTTTCAAGACGATTAGGAATGAAATTTAAAACCTAAAATATGTTTCCACAGAAATGTATGAACCTAGTCGAGCCAATTGACAATAAATTTGCACTCACCCATGCTAGCCACAGAACAGCTAGTAAGCTAGCAAATCTCACAGACAGTGTTTGGATTCAAGATACTGTAGTTTATTATTATTAACTTCAATGACATTTTCCCTCCTTTACTTGATTAATAAAAATCCACTTTCAGGTAGTTGTCTTCAGTAAGTTCTTAGTTTTGGCGCCCTCTTGTGGCTGAAGTTAAATAAAGTTTAGTTTTTTCTTTTTAGAAGCCCTTATATGGACGATTCACTAAATAATTATGTCATGGAAAAGAACACAAGCAAACATATTGGTGTTTTATTTTATGTTTATTTTTTATTTTTTCAACTTTTTTTTTTCTTTATAAAATGACAAGGACCAAGTGTTGTAGAAGCCCCCTCACTATGTTCCCCCAAAGCCGGCTCACTCGACTCTAAAGCAACCAGCAAAGAAAAATAGTCTTATGAACAATTGATATAATATACACCCCATATACAGCAATACATAGTGGTCTACCATAATGTTACCAATAATACACAGCCTCCACTAAGGCTTCAGTTCAAATGGTTGCCACTGATATGGTTCAATTCAACAGCAACCGACAACCAGTGATGATTGTTTCTTTGACTAGTGTGGGCGGGGATCAGGTTGCCATGTTGGGGAGACGAGGTCAGCTACAGCTGCCTTTTGTTGTACGTCCCATCAGCTGATCAGAAACGCACCGGACTGGCCGTTCGGTGCTCAGATTCAGCCGCTGACCCATCCGTCCCGTTAAACCAATCAGATTCAGCATAAGTGCAAAGTTTAAGGAGGCACTGACACACTCTGCCGCCGCTTTAAAAGGTTAAAAGGCGGCGTAAACGTTCCTCGTCTTCGTTCTTGATCTGTCGTGCTTCCGACGGATTCATTCGAACTGGGTTTACAATCAAGGTCCGGACACAGGAAGTCATTTTTTTTGTTTTGTTTTGTTTGTTTTTTTAGCCTGGCTCTAACCAGTCAGCTGCTCAAAATTCCCACAGAATTTAAATTCAGAAAAAGTTTCCACCCTCGCTTCCTTTCTATGAATTCAACTTCTATGTTAGTTGCATATTTCATCTCCGCTCACATTCAGTAACAGCCAGCGACAAACCTTGTGTGGTTGTGTGTGTTTGTGTGTGCGTGCTTTTGCATGTGCCAGTGGCGGAAACCGCGTATAGAGACGTGTGCGTGACATAAAGTCGGAGCCTGTACACAGTGTGGGCGGCGGCCTGGCGCCCCCGCCTGGACGGGCGGCTACAGACACGACTCCCAGTGCAGCTGCAGGTCCGTGCTGTCCAGGAAGTCGGCCGAGAAGACGCTGGGTGGCGTGTGCGGCGCCAGCGGCGTCAGACTCGTCCCCCCGTCTCGGTCGCACGCCGCTCCGCCCCCGCTGGTTCCCCCGTTCTGCACACCACCACTGCCCCCGTTGCCCATGGAGATGTCCAGCCAGTCCATGCTGTCGAGAGTGGGGTCGCCAAAGTCCAGCCCCGCCGAGTGGTGGGAGAAGCTCAAGTCGGACGTGTCCATGGGGGACGGGGGGTGGTCCAGGATGCTGGGCGTGCTCAGCATCTGGCTGTGCAGGTCGTCGATCAGCGTCAGGCCAGCACCGTCGGGCTCCATGCCCAGCAACGGCGCCCCCGTGGTGCTCTCCAGGAAGTCCTCCAGGCGCCCGCTGCCGCTGCCAGGCTCTCCCCCACGCAGCTGAGAGGAGAGGGGCTCTGTGGGCGTGGGTGGGGACAGGTGGAGGGGGGATGCGGGGATGGAAGGGGACGGCGGGTCGGAGTGGAGGGGTGCGAGGGAAGGGTCCGGGTTGGCCTTGAAGCCTGGGATTTCTGAAGGAAAACAGAAAGATAATCATCATGAGCGTCCTCTCGGGTTCAGCAGAGACAGTTTTCTCTCTTTCTGCAGGTGTAGAAGCAGACCTCCAGGGTGGTGCGTATTCTCTGTATGCTTCTTCCACTTCTCTACTCTCATCTCTGTCTTTCTAGTTGTACCTTTTCCCCAGCTTTCACCTTTTTTCAGCCTCCGTGTTCATTTAATTTGAAATAAACTAGGGCTTTCACCCCTCCACTCCGACCCGCCGTCCCCATCGCGTTAGTCCTGCTTTAATTTACATTCTTCTGACCCGGTTCATTTTCTTAATGCACAGGTTTCTTCTGTACTTTAACAACATCGTCTGTGCTGCAATTTGGACAGTATTTTTTTCTCTGCTTCAGCTGTTTCTCTATGGGGCTGATTTTCTATTTCTTAAAGCAGATCCACATTCAACCTTTCTTTGTGGCACTCAGAGAACAAGAAGTCCCCCAAAATTATTTTACTGTTGTAGACAAAACAACGTAGCAAAGCATGATTTTATATGTAGCTATTCATGAATGAAGCAACATTAACTGCTATGAACAAATGGAATGTCCTACATGTTAAATACCATTTTAATCACTAGACAGCCCTAATAAATAATATTTAGAACTCATTAACACCTCGACGCTTGTGCCACACTGCTGGACGGGACATGGAAAAAAACAAAACAACAAAAAACCCAGACAGTTACCTCCACTCTTGAGCAGGATGTCAAACAAATCGTCCATCTGCTGGCTGTTCACACCGTTCTCCTGCAAACAAACACAAAGCCGTTAAACGGCTACAGAAAAACAAAATAACGCAGTTCAAGGTTTGGACCTTTATGGGAAGTGGAGTTTGGAATTAGTTGAACAACAATAGTGCCTTGTCACATCAAGCCACAAATTTGACTGCAGTTTTCTGAGATTCTGTGTGAAAGAAAAACGCAAAGGAAAAAAAAAGGTTTTCAAACCTCTTCACAAATACAAATGTGAACGATGTGGCACAAATTGCATTCAGACCCCTTAGCAAATACTTGAGTATTGTTCATATTTGCAAAATCCCAAAATAGCAATACAATTTGCCTGACATGAGCTTAGGAGTTATATGTAAAGCATAATGCACACACAGCTTGTATTATTCCAATGTGCAACAGTCATGCAGCCCTCCTACAACGTATTTACTCCATGGTGTTGAATATAAATACACACCACACTTATCAGATTATTATTCTGAAAAGTTTTTAGCTGCTTTGTGATGAAATCTTGCACAAAACCAGATAACATGGAAAGGTTTAAGGAGTATGAATACGTTTGCAAGGCACAGCAACTGTCAGGGTTGCAGTTAGAGGCCTAACCAAACCAAAACAATTTTTAAAAAATCCAATTGTTAATCACCATATGCATGTTGCATGACTCTGCTGGTGCACACATGGCCGTGGGACCCATTCCAAGAGCTGAAGAGCTCGTCTGTCTGAACTGGTGCCCATCTGACACCAGTCGTTCAGCCACAGACAAATATTAATAAATTAATCAACAGCTTTGAGTGTATTTGCATGACATAACTGATGAAATAATGAAAAAAAAAAACCCTCATATTTCTATCAAACATCTTAAAACTGATAGACATTTGTTTTCTTCCTGCAGATATTTTATATTTAAAACGATAACCAGAGCGACTGAGGAAACAAGACAATAAAGAAAGCAGAAGTAAATCTGCCAAACGAAGAGGAAAAAATGAAAACAAGCAACAGATGAGCTGTAGGTTGGTATTATTTGTGCGTCCAGAGGCGAGTCTCAACTCACATAACACTCCAAGGAAGTGAAAAATGCAGATGGAGATCAACAAACATTGCAACACGGATGGAAAGAAAAGACATGCCGAGGGACATACTTTAGAGCGCTGAGGAGGGAGGGAGGCGTTTTGTTTGGGGGAGGGAGGGGTGAACAGTGTGTGCCGGTCGTAAGGCGGACACATCTCCTCTTTCCGCTGGGGGCGGGGCGACGAAAAGACAAGAGGAAACAAGGGAAAAATAAAACTTTACAGAGTGAAGAGAGCCACTGAGAGCCAGAGCCTGCATGCTGACGGGGTCTCTGCTGCAAAGAGAGGGTGGGGGTCGAAAAGAGAGGAGGGGGGGCGTTACCTTCAGGGAGGACATCAGGTTACTTTGGCTTTCAGTGTCGGGCATGTCATCGAAGAACGGCTGCAGGCTGGGCGGGGCCGTGTGGGGCAGGCTCGGCTGAGGCGACCCGTTGGTGTCTAAGTGCAAGGCTGCCTTCTGTCCCTGAGGGGGCGCAGCAGAGACTTAGTATAACACTGAGAAGAAGAACCTTGTTTCTATGGCTGCGCTGTATTTAAGGAAAATATTTTACTCCAGCAATCCAATTGCTTCAGTAATCACTCTGTGAATTATTCTGATAATTACCATAACCGATTAGTCAAGTAAAAAAAAAAAAGAAGCAAATTCTGCAGATTCTTTTTTATCTAATCACTTAAGATCATTTTGTCCCATATTAGAAATACGTAAAAAATACACATTAATGACTCATTTCCTGTTATAAATAAGGAAATTAACATTTTACTGCCCAAATTTGCAATAGTGTAGCATTCCTTTAATGAACGCTTGATTATTTGTAGCAAAGGAAGCCATCATCAACATGTGAAAGACATGATTTACATGTTTTTCAATGTGACGCTTATTTCACAATTTTTTGGACAATTTTAGAAATAGATAGCAAAAGGTGCTTAACAGGTTTTTCTTTTTCCTTTATCTGAATTTGTACCATGCATAACTAAATCTACGGCACTTCAGGAGTACAATTTTTTTTTCTTCCATCTTAAATGCAAGATACATACATTTTTTGTAAAGTTTTTGCTTAATTACTGCTGGGCATGATGTTCTATCAGCAGTTGGACTTTTTTAATAGTCTGTAGTTAACGAATAATCAATTAACTAAATTAGTTGTGGGTTCAGCCTTAATATATATATAAATATATAAGAATAAAACTCCAATCCCACAAACATACAGTTTGAGTGGATTTGATCTGTATCATACATCTGTTTCAATTGTTACAATTAGTAACAAAATTTTTTGATGAAATTTAAATGTTTTTGCAGCATAACTGAATTTTAATTTCACCAGCGCTGACACCTAGTGGCAGATTATAGCACTGCATAAACAACAGATGGTCCCTTATTTTATTTCTTTAGATCTCTTGTCAGACACTAAAACAATAGAAATCATTTCTCCTATAAGCAGAGATATTCATCTGACCTTTTTGTCCGGTTGGCTCACAGGCTCAGCTACTGGCTGCTGTTTTGATTGGCTGTCGGTGCTGGGGAGTTTACTTGGACTGGACTGTAGTCTCTGTGAAGTGACGGACAGATGTGAGCCTTGTCGTTTCATGAAGAAGATGCTGCGGCTCGCTCTATGGTGCCCTGTTACCTGCAGGGTGATGCGTCCGTTGATTTTGGCCAATGAGGACACGCCGTTCTGCCTGTCTCTGGAGTGACCGGTCAGAGCAATCAGGTAGTGGTTGCCGTTGCTGTCGGTGACCAGCGTGGGCACGCCGTTGGCCTTGAGGTCCAAAGCGATGGCTTGGGTTTGGAGTGGAGTGCCGTTCTGTTGGTTGATGATGACTGGAGTCACCTTGAAAAGACAAAGATGAAAGGAAAAAAAAAACTAATTCACCTGATATTTATTGACTCCAACCTAGTGACGGAATTTATCGTACCTTTACTGCCAAAAAAACCTCATCATGACAAGGATTTTGATTTATTGTTGATTCTATAACTTTCAATTAACAATATAAATATAAAACAAAACTGACAGTTTTAACAAAAATGTTATTTTTAACATTTTCTCCACCGTTTCATACGAAACTGTGGATAAATACGAGTAATAACAAAAATATGATTGAAGGTCGTACAAATCACAATTTAAGTAGCAAGTGTTCCTAAGAAGCATATTTTAAACGGAAAAGTTTTTCAAGTGTTCCTGGTGACAGCCATAAAGTTACCTAAAAAAAAAAGGATCGAAAAATAAATCAATAACAATATTATATTGTCAGTTTGGCAATAGTTCAGATATTTAAAACAAAAAAGGAATGGATAAATATTGATGTTGACCAATATGAAACGCCTATTCAGTGACATGTTTTCTGCCATATCATCCAGTCCGAAAAGCATTAAATAGTCACATTAATATCACCTAATATCACAATGAAAGTCCTCCAAATAAAAGTCCAGACCCTTCCTACTCAAACCACACCTGTCTCACCTGCTGGGCGCTTGATGTGGTTGACTGCTGCTTGTTTTGCAGCCTCTGCTGCAGCCGCTGCTGCTTCCTCTGGCTCACCGCCGCCTTCTGGTTCTGGATCTGCACCTGAACCTGCTTCAGCTGCACCTGGCTCTTCTGGACCGGGTTCTTCTGCTGAGCTGGAACATCTACTTGCATTTGCTTGACCTGGTTCTGCTGGGCCAGCTTCTGCTGAGCCTGGAGCTGCTTCTGCTGGGTCTGCTGGATGATGAGCTGCTGAAGCTGCTGCTGATGGAGCAGCAGCTGGGCCTCTTTCTTCTTCTGCTGCTGCTGTTTGTGCAGATTGGCCTTCCCCTCTGAGTCTTTCTGCAGCTTGGCCTGCTGCTGCTGCTGCTTCTGCTCGACCTGCTGCAGCTGCAGCCGATGGATTTGCTGCAGTCTCAGCAGGGTTTCCTGGGAGCATTGCATTGGCTGGGCTAGCCTCTTGGCCTGTGCCTCCTCTGTCACCCCCTCCATCCCTTTCTCAGGCTCCGCCTCCTCCTTCACGGTCAGAGCGGCGCCGTTGGGGAGCGCCGGTTGCAGAGTGGACGAAGCTTTTATTAGAGTTTGGAGTTTCGCCTCTGCAGGCGTTCTGCTCTTCTCGCTTCCCTCCTTCTTCACCACCACTGCCCCGGCGGCCATCTTGCCTTGCTCCAGCTGGGACCTCAGGGTCTCCACCAGCCTCTGCTTCTGCCGCAGCATCCTGGTTAGCTCCTCGATTTGCTTGTCCTTCTCCTGCAGCATCTGGTCCTTGTCCAGAGACAATGTTTCCATGGCTCCCGCGGCCAGGGGCTCCTTGGCCGATGACTTGGACATGCTGCAGGAGCTCTGGATCTCCTCCTTGATGACGGCGTAAGGCTGTGGGAGTGACGCCATATTTGTTGGGCGCTGAGGAGAGGGGTGGAGGGTGAGCTGGGTGAGGGGTGAGGTCACCTAAAGGATGGAAGAAAGAAAAAATTGTCAGTAAAGGACAAACAAACTGATACTCTTAGATTAAATCGAAGTCAACCCGTTTCCTCTGGAAGTCGTCTAATAACCAAGTGAAACCAATCGCAGTCTCCTGGCTGATCCCGATTTTTTAAAATCCTGATCTGGCAATTCAGATTTTGGCCAAAATAGATTTTTTTCTGTATGAAAAGTCACTAAATATAGTTGCTAAGACAGTGGCTGATTTTCAGACCTCTGCAGAGGTCACATTTGCCTGCATGAATATAGTCCAATAGTCTAATGCCGACAGACAATCCAAGCCTCACCATTTCCCCAAACATGTCGCCGTTGCAGCTCGTCTCATCGGGACTCAAGCCGGCCAACGAGCGTTCCGAGGGCGTGGGCGACACCGGAGGGCTGGAGCTGGTGCTGCCGAATCGCATGACCCGCCCCGGGACGGCCTGGGCCAGCGAGGACAAAGCCAGCTTAAAGCAGGCGCTGTCTGTCGGCTGGTGGTCGAAGGTGGGGGTTGTGTTAGAAGCCGATGTGGTGGTGTTGGTGTTGGCGGCAGAGACGGAGGCTTGCTGGACTGACTGCGCCACGGCGTTCTTCAAAGCCGCCGTGGTGTTGCCATTTTGCTCTTGGTAGTTGCGGAGCCTCTCGATGAGATCATTCTTGGTTCCCGAGACGGTCAGGCCACGCAATTTCAGTTCCTGTTTCAACTCGGCGACCTGGCAGAGGAGGAACAATGAGGAATATCTCACCGCAGTCAGCTGAATACTGAACATGTGAAGAGAATCAACTGGAATACTCGTAGAAATGTCATTTAAAAGTTGACAAGCTAACCATTGATTTACATCACTGGATTGGATATCATACAACATTTCTTGCAACATACATTTGCATACACAAATTTATGTTGCATTGAGTGAGAAATGTCGGTGGTAAGAAAAATGGTAGAGTAATGCAAAGTCAGAAAATTGGATGCAATGTTGTGATATTGTCTACACTATGATTAATAGATAAAGAATTAAAAATATCACATTTCACTAAGTTTTAATAAATAAATTGAGAAAGTGGGAAGTAGGTCAGTTGTGCTCACTTGACTTTGACAACATGAACATCTGCTGAGCAGTTTGGTTATGACGAACTAATCATTAATCAGCTGTGTTCAGATGGCTGCTTATTAATAATTACAAAATAAACATCAAGTCTGAAAACAAAAAACTGTGACAGCCTAAAGGTTCTGTTTTTAATGTACTTTTTAGTGTGGAAAATGTTTGCCTGTTTTAAGGTGTAATGCACTTTTGGATAGCGGGAGCTGTTGTCAGTCAGTGTCCACAGCAACAGGTCTGTGTGTAGAGTAAAGCTGACAAAGCAAAACGAACATAAGAATACAGTAGTTTTGAACTGCTGTAATTTCTAAAAGTTCAATAAATGACAAACTACGCAAACTGCATCATTTGTTCATAGAACGTTGTGACATTCACAACAGTCATCAAACAAAATATTTCATAACGTATAGGAGTATATCTTTCGATTTTAACAAATTATGACTCCTATTTCAGCAATTGTGTAAAATTAATCTCCAATAGAAATGAAAAATGTTAGTTCTCTCTTACATCTTGAGAAAACTTGCTTATAGATTTACATCTTGGGAGAAAATGTATTTAACATTTTAAAACATTGGCAATTTTCTAAGCTTTAATTGAAGCCATGTTTTAAAGAACAAAGTCAAAAAACAAGCATTTTTGTGGCAGACTCCTGCTCAACCTGCATTGGAACAGTCTGGTTTTGTGGACATGACTCTATGAATAGTAATGGTGCCTTCAGGTGTGCATCACTAGCTCTAGTGGCCAATAGCTGCAGTCCAATCCAGTTCTATACTTCAATAAAGCTTCACCACAGAGTAAATGTGCTGAATTTACTTTGAATTCATCCAGGTTGGCTGGAAGCGTGGTGGGTTTGGCTCCCGCCGCCGCAGCCTGGCTCTGACGGGCAGCTGTGGTCTGAGCAGAGGGGGCCGTGGTCGTGGTGCTGAGAGCCGAGCGGGAAGGAGAAGGGCCTGAGCTGGAGGAGGGAGGCTGATCAGCTTGTGGCCTGTGTGGTGAAAGAAAACGGCACAGAGTTTCAAACATCTCTCCTCACAGAGGTGCCCATCAATGCAAATAAAACCCAGATAAAGCAGCTGTTAACGGCGCAGTCCAACGCTACAATCAGGAACTTCAGCTTCCCTGGACTGCGTCTGCACCACAGGCAAATGTTTACCGACACGCAACATTGAAGGATCGTTTTTAGCTCGTACTTCTGCTTTTAATGACACACTTTGTGATCTCGCTCTAAAATGAGCTAACCACAGCAGAGGCGAGAACACACAAAACTACGCCGGACGCTCACTTAGGAGGGGCGGGCAGGATGGTGTGGTAGTTGTAGTGCTGCTGTTGCTGACTGAGAATCTGCAGCTGCAGGAAGAGCTGCTGCTGCTGCAACAGCTTGGCGTAGGACGAGTCCATCTGAGGCGGGCGCTCCTTGTCGGCCTTCTGGTCCGGAGGGATGTACTGGTGGTACTTCAGCTTCTTCACCTGTGGGGCAGAGGTCAGGACATGAGAAACATTCACCATGAGAGGCTCCGTCAAAGCTCAGAGATTTTCCTTAGCAAACTATTCCACAATGCGACACATTCAAGTTTGTATACCAACAAACTTGAATGTGTTTTATTGGAATTTTATGAGATCGAGAAACCCAAAAGTTGAATGGCTACCAATGCTTTTTATAAAAAATTAAAAAAAGAGAAGAAATGAATACCCCAGAACCATCAGAAGCACCTATTAATCAGATTAATCATGAGAACCAATTATTAAAATAACTAATTTAGTAATCCATTAATTGTTAAATGGCATATACAGACTAAACCAAAAGGCAAAATACTGAAACAACAACAAATAAGGACTAGTAATTAAGCCATAATTGTAAAACAAAAACACCTTTGGCTGTAAATAAGTTCTACCCAGGTGAAGCTAGAGCTATACAAATTATAAAAACTATTTAAATATCTTCCATTAAGCACTTTTTGCTATCCAATTATTAACTGGTTAACATAAAAAAAAATAACAGAGATCAATTTCTAGTTTTCTTTGTGGTCTGATCTTTTGATCAATTCTGAATTTTCATTCAAAAGTGTAGAAAACATAACAGTAGGGAAGCACAATCTATCGGTATCAACATTTATGGCCTGTGCAGATATCAACAAATGATGCCCATTTCCATCTTTCTGTGTTTGTGTCAGGAGGGTCACTTTTACAAGATGTCAAAAGTGTAGTAAAATTTATATAATATACATATAAAATATATTGGTAAATAGCAGTTGTCAGCTAGAGTAGTCGAATTAATAGCAGATATCAGTCCAGATTTTCATATCGGTGCGTTCCTTCTTAAAAAAACGTTTTTCTAGGTTCTTGGATTTCTGTAGTTATGTAGATCTGAATAGACACCGAAGATTAAATTAGACTAATATACTTAGTTTGGAAGTATTTAATATGCAAAAAATTTTCAGGATGCAACTTTCTGATCAGAGCAGGAAGTTAAGGGAACATTGGCAGATGTTGGCTGATTGCTGCATTTCTCCTGGAATCAATGATTTGCAAAACACTTTATTTCTACAAGAAAATACAATCGTGCATTATATTACTCGTCTGACACACCTTCTTTACGTTGGATTATCACATAAAACCCCATATAAGTGAATGCAGTTAGGAAATATGTCACAAACACAGGTCTGGTAATTGCAGTGAAAAAAACATTTCCGATTGTGTCAGTGTTGAGTTCATTGTGATTGAACAGAGAAAAAAAAAAAACGGTATTCGTTCCTCTTTTGACGCAGAGTTTTCTGAACAAGAATAAATAATGTCATGCTAAAATGTCAATGTTACCAAGAAAAGCTTTTCTATACATTTAAAGGAACAGACACCAAAGAAAAAAAAAGAAACAGAAGTCATTCCTATTTCGATATAACTCACAGTTTTCAGTAAAACAGTAACTCACAGTAAAACAGAAACTGAAAAAAAATCTTTTAAAACTGAATATAGAACATGCAAAAATGGCAAAACAAATAGCCAGACAACTGGTCACTTTCTTAATTTCCATCAAATTTCCAAACACATTGAGTCACTGGATTACAACGAAGAATAAATAAATCCTTGCTGACCTTAGGTTTGTTGTCCTTTGGTTTCTTCGATCTCTGTGGAGGGCGATCTGAACTCATCTTAGCCTGGGACTGTGGGCAAAAATGGGATTGGGGATTTTAGGGAAGTCAACAGATTAAAATATGAGGAAAGGTGAACCAGTAATGACAGCTCTAATAACAGAGATCACTTCAGAAATCACTGAAGGCAAGTTTGACACCAAATGCTTTAAGGGGTTGTATTATGGTTTTTCTAGGTGAATAGATCCATTTTACAGCACAATCAAATAATTGTTACCATCAGTTATAAAAATGCTTTACATATATAAATTTGACTTCATACTTTATCGGCTTGAAATTGGGCATCTGTCTCTTTAAAAACTATTGCTGTTAATTGTTGAAACTTTGCCTTCAGAAAGTCATCACAACATGGCTCCTCTATTAACCCTCCAACTAAGTTTTTACCAGTGCTGCACTGCGAAGTAGCTCCTGTAGTGAGCTCAGCAGATGAACAGTTCCACAAGGAGTTTGGGAATTGCTGCTGGCTAGTCTGAAGGAGCTAAGTGGGCGAGTCACATGCAAGTGCTGCTGAGTGAGATAAAAGCTTGGAAAAAGTAGCTGCGAGGGGAGGAGCTATGTCTAGAAGGTGGGGCTCGGCCCACCCAGACATTTTGCACAGATGCCATGGGGGATGACAGAAAATCAAAGCAAAACGCCAGGAATGTTTTTGATGAGGGAATAACATCATAACATGATGAAGTCTAGCTTACATCACACTGTCCTTTTAAATGTTGCGTACCTTGAGGTGTCCAGAAGACAGGCGAGAGCTCAGTGCCAACCCATTGTTCATTTTTGGCAGTGGAGGGGAGTCCGACAATCTGACCAGAGGTGGAGCAGGCGGAGGAGGGGGCTGTGTGTGAAACTGAAGACATGGTTGTGGTTAACAGCGCGGAATCTCTCCCGTGATTTGCTTCATTCAGCTGGGAGGATGAGCTGTAATACCTGCGTGGGGGACATGTCCCCGTTCTGGGCCAGCCCGTGGGAAGGGGACAGCTGCGTGACAGCGCTCAGCGGAGAGTCATGATTGGCTAGCTGGTCGGGGGACAGAGCATCGCTGCTGTCTTCGTCTAGAGACGAGCTCTCCCCTCCAGCTCCCTTCGGGGAATCTGGAATGGAACAAGAGACGGTTCTTCAGGTCGCTGTAACAACAACTGGACCTTCATCTTCCTCAAACAAAATCTGAAAAATGTCGCAATGAAGTAACATTAGAGAAGTTGGACAAGATGTATTCTGTGGCTCCTCTGTCGCAACGTGGCTGTGGTAATGCCTCAGCCAGAGGTTATCACTTTGTTTTTAATGCTGCAGCTTCCAGCAGGAGGATGAGTCCTCCCATGTTTCTACACCCAGCTGTGAGGAAAACCCTGGATGTTCTCATTGCTTCCCTGACATGAAGACAGAGTTTGTGGAGCAACAGCTCAGGAAGTCCATGGTACACTGGCAGTAGCAGCCACTACAGGGTTAAAAATGTTCAGCACGAATACTCCTTCACCTTCTGGTGTCTGGAATGTGACACCATCTTCCTGGATGAGAAGTTAATTCAAATCTCATGAATCTACAAAATAGTGATTTAAGACCTAAGAACATAATTTTGTCACGACCTAATCACAAACTGTGAATTTTAGTGGGCTTTATGTAGAGATGCACCGATCTGATATCAGTACTTATATTGATTTCTATATTGAAAAAAATTCTAGATCGGGTATCGATGACGATGTGCCTGATCCATAAGGGCAGATCTATTCCATATAATTCTATACTTTGTGCTCTGAGCGACAAATAACTACTAAAACAATATGTCTTTTAATTGTTTTTCAAGTTTTTTCATTGAATAGTTGTATTGAACTTCTAAAATAAGCAGTTACATTCCTAAGAATGTAATTTTTTTTTCCTCGTCATTGAGGTGGAAATTACATTCATTTTTCTTTTCTTTGCACTGCAAAACCACAAAATTCTACCAAGAATTTATGGTGTAGTTTCTAGTCAGACAAAAGTGACATACAAATAACTTTTCAGCAAGATATCGGAGATTGTTCAAGGATAATCATTTATTAATAGCCGTCTGTCTTTTTTTCAAAACGTCACAGGACTTTTACGGTACTGAACAAGTTTTGTTTATCTGGTGCGAGGCCCAAAATGGTTCTTTGGATTGTCAAAGTTGCAGACTTCTGGTCAACTACATCCAATGCTAATGAGACCCACCAAAGCTTGGAGTTGAAAGTCTTGGTGCACCAACTGCAGTTTTCTGACTGATCACCAGTCTTTAAAAAGCCTGACTCACTGACTCCGATTTTGGCTTATTCTCATTTCTTTTTTTTGAAAATAGCAACAAATTCAGCAAGCTGGCAACAGACGGATGACTGTTGACAAAAAGTTTAACCCTGATGATAAGGTCACAAAGTGTGAAAAAAGGCCTATGAACAGAAAATTATTCATTTGTGTACATGTGAGGTGTGCAGCAACAAAAACTTTCATTTCATGGCATTTAACTCCTATTAATGCAGCCGAGTGTTTTCAGTGTGCGTCGGCGGTTACCCAGCAGAGAGGACTGCAGAGGGCAGGTGACAGACAGGATGTTCTTGTGGACCAGCTCAATGGGACCGGGCCGGTGAGAGATCTTGTCATTGAGGTCGTCGGCCAGTCGCGCCCGCTTCAGCTTCAGCTGCTTGGCCTGCAGGGACGGCTCTGCCGAGGTCTCTGTGGAGGACGCAGAAAAGTAAGAAAAATCATCAGCTGATTGGTTTGGCTCCACAGAACCAGCGAGATCCACCCAGGTGAGTGAGTTTGTGCTTCTTTCAGAAAGGGAAATGACAAGGAGTTTCTTTTGAAAGTCTTGCAGAAGCATTGTTAAAGAAACACTGCTAAAAGGAAGTTGGGTTTCTGAAGATTGCAGATATTGAGCTAAGGGTCTGCGGCACTTCCTTTATTTAATTTCAAACTGAGTTTAAAACCAAAAGAACAAAACATTCAGATGGTTGGTGCCGATAAAAGCAAAAGCAATCAACATTATTAACCCAATTAACACTGAATCTATTAAATCCTTTTAAGAATTGAGACATGATTCTTGCAGAGAAATAAGCAGAATTACAAACAGCTAAAGTTGAGTTTTACACATTTTCTAATTTTTCTCGGATGCTCACCCTCCAGAATGTGCATCCTGACCAGCTCAGAGCGCTCTGGGCGACTCCGGATCTTCCTCTTCAGGTAGTCCTCGGTCTGAAGAGGAGCAAATAACACAAATGAAAAGTACAGCGGAAAGCATTTTCTTCCAGAGAAGAAAATCTCCAACACTTTGTTTCAACCTTTTCAAACCAGAAATTGTTTGTCACAACTCAAACAATTAGAGTTTGCTTTTTTTTTTTTTAGCAGAATTACAAAATGACTTTCTTTTCTGCAGAATAAGTGACTGATTACAGTCACTCATTGGATTATTAGTGGTTATATCACTTAGCTTTTAGCAGAAAAGGGCTCATTGAGCGCTTATTTTACAGGAAAGAAAAAGAATCATTTTCTGCATAAAGCTGCTGCCTCGGTAGAGGAAATCCACGGTGACTGCTCACCCTCGCTCGCTCCAGACTCCTCCGCTGTTCGTGAAAGGCTGCAGGGCTCTTCAGGGCTGCATGGAGAGGCAGGACAAATAAAAAGAAATATGTAAAAAAAAAAAAAAAAAAAAAAACCAGAGAAGAAGATACTTGCACTGGGATGACTGGCAGCTCTCACTTCAATGAGTGAGAACGCACAGCGCTCCAGCTGAACGACGAGTCAAAGCAGAAGTAGCTGCATGTAGAGAAGGTCAGCGGAGCTAATTTGAACCACAGACTCTAAAGACGCTTTATTGAAATCCTGAACTTGGATAGATTAATACCCAAAATAAGACGTGGTTTAGCTAAATGAGATTAACAATTAGCATATGGAGCTAACACATCTAGCAGGTATTGAATTTGCATCATTTTCACTTTGAATTTTCATCTCAAATGTTCTCTTCATTTAAGTCTGTCAGAATAGGCAATAAATAAATTTATTTGCATGATAAAAGGAGTGTAATAATTTTAATTCGGACAACGGTCATTAAAGAGATGCTCCCCTTTAATGTAGCAGAAAAGCCGCCGTTTAAGAAATACAGCAAACATTTGACACCCTGCATGAAGTAGTTAGCTTGCACTACCTGCCACTTTTGCACGTTTTTCCTGTCTGAGCTGAATGGTTATTTCAAATGCAATTTTGGTTACAGAAACTTCAAAATCCATTGTAATCATTGCTATTTGTGTTTGTTTTATTGGTTCATTTTAAATATTTTAAGAATTAATGTTGAATGTTCTTTAGAAATATTTTTTTATATGTTTGAGAGTGGATGCTTGCATTAATAAACCATTATCATCATTATTACTATATTAGTGCAAAATGACATTATTATTTATCGCAATCATTTCTGGGACAATTCATCGTCCAGCAAATCTTGTGAACTTTATGGTTTAGAGTAAACAGAAGCATAACAACAAAAAGAACCACTTTGGTAGCAGAAGGATATTGGGAGGGCAGTGGCAGTTATGATGTAACATAGCAAAGATCTGATTGGTCAACAGCTGGTGAAACCCCAGCTAAGGGTGTGTGTGAATGAGGACAGTGTGGCTAGAGGCAACACCAGCAGCACTGTACTTCAGTGTGGAAGTCATGAGTGATGGAAGAAGACTTCAGTGAGAACTAATGCAATATCTGCATATGATCACCAATTTAAAAAAATTAATAAAGCCATTAATGTAATCATAACCTTCTAAAATGATTAGGCTTTTGAGCCAATAATACAAAGCACTTTTATATTATTGTAAAATTTAAGTATTATCTGTTGATCCAAACCCTATTTAGAATATTGTTCATTGACTTAGGAATTGACTTAGGAATATAAATTCATAATTTTATTTTCTGATTAATTCATTACTGTGATATGGCATTCAGATCACTAAGAGGAATATGTTAGAATCCAGAATAATACAAATGATCATGTGACCTACATGTAGAACATGATCTCAAAGTTCTTTTGTAATTATAAAATAATAATCTATTACACTACTGGGAACTTTTTATGTTATCAACTGAAAATTCTTATTTTTGGCCATGTATTACACTACTATTGTGCATTATATAATGCCATATTAGTGGAGACATTATGTTACTGGTTGCTACAAGGTGTTTGAACTAAAGTCAGAGGAAGCACAAAAGTTGTTCAAGGCTTTAATGGCAAATCTAACAAAGATACAATAAGTAAATGAGGAAATGCTTAAGACAGTTTCACACATCTACACTAAATCAGAGCTTTAATATTAAGCTGGACATATTAATTATTATGTCCAGTTCATTTTTGTGATATATAAATTATATCTGTCTTTCAAAGAAGATGCTCTCTCCTTTCTAGTTCAGTTTTATCTGAATAAACACCATCATCACATAACCCTGAAGAGGCCATTCTTAATCAATAAAGCTGAACATTTATAATGATAATTTTCTAAAGCCATAGTAGACATTTTCTTTAGACAGACAAATTGTTTCATGAGTATAGAAAAACAAACAGATTGAGTTTTACAGTTTCTCGTTCTTGAAGAGTAATCTGAATTGGCTGAAACGCTGAGAAAAACTTTATAGAGGAAAGTGGCCACAAAATCACTGATTGGTGAGTTTCAGCCAGTAATAAAAACCAGAATCAGAATCAGATAGACCATTTCAAAACAACAGCCTCCTCCTTTTGGGACAACTTGGTTTAAATGCAGAACAAGGAAAAGAAGAAGCGAAACGTCTCAGCACAACTATTCCATGAACTAATTATAACTTTCACTTTCTTCCAATGCCCCCCATGTTCCCACGGACACACACACAGGTCCACAGAATAGCTTCTGGATCTTCAAACCCTAGAAAGATATAATGCATCCAAGAACAGCTGAGACTGTTTGTATTGTTTCATTTCTGTTCATTTTCTAATAAACTCTTAAGCTTCACAATGACAGCAACCGGGTGGACGTGGGTCAGCTACCCGAGTCAAGAATATTTCAACAGACTGTGGAAAGTTACTCACACACGCTGCCCCCGGCTGCTAAAACCAAGGCGAAAACTTGATGCCAGTTCTCACCTTGTACTGTTTCTACCACTGCAGTGACGCATTCATGCTTTTTTCAGGTGAAAACATCAACAGCATCATTTGAACATCATTTGAAATGTGGTCGGGTTTTTACTCAATAACTAAAGGGCTCATTTGATCCAAAAATACCAAAAGCTTAAGGCAAAAATGACAACAGAAGCCCAACAGATACAGTAGCACGTCTACAAAAGTTGAGGAAAACTGAAGAATATGAAGATTCAGCTTTGCATCTACAGGTTTATCTAATGGCACCCTGGTCATAATGTTATGCCTGCTGTATATACATGTTTTCCTTTTCCTATAGTAATGTGGAGAATGTGGGTAAACATCATCTGGTTTAGCTTAAAAAAAGAAAAGTTGTCAAACAAAAGAAGGTTTGCCTCAAAAGTGCGTAGGGATCGGGATCCAGATGGAGGTCACAAAAACAAACTTGGGGTCAAGCTAAGCAAATAAAATGGTTGATGTTTACTGTATTTATAAGAGAAATTCAACTTACAAACTTACTTAAAAAATTATAATAACAATGCTGTTTTACTAAACCTGTATAACTAAGCTACTAATAAACTCAAATATATATTCAGGAGTTTCTAATATAGTAATTCTGGAGATCCTAATGGAGGCAGAGACTGAATGAAATGATGTCTGTGTTTAAAAAACCCCCAGAAACGTAAGTCATTTCATCATCGTTTTTCTGTATCAGATCAATATTAGCTGATACGAAACCTCACATATCTGCATCAGGAAAGAAGCGGATAGATGCGTCCCTTACTGCAACCAAACAAAAACTTGTTACTTGTCAACATTGGCAACTAAATTTTACTTTACGTTTGGCAATAAATCTTTAGGTTCATCTCTTGAGCTGAAACGTTTACAGAAATACCACTTAGAGTGACACTGTTGTATTTATTGTTTCGCTTGAAACAAAAAAAGAAAAAGAAAAGTCAATATATGAGGGTTAGCGTGCAGACTTAACACAAAAAGATTCACAGGTTTTATGCAGGGTGATGATCTGTGCCAAACTGAAGGCCAATGCTGGGTGGCTGTGGCCCAGAATGAGGAGAAGTTATCAGAAGATCAGTAGTGTGACTGCTTCAGACACAAATGTTTTCCAAAACCCCCCAAAGAAATCAAAATGAAGCTCTGCTTAGAGTAAAAATCAAGACCAAAGAGAAGAAACAACTGAATTAAAAGCGAGTTCTGACTGCATCTGGGCTAAGAAGCTCTGAAATAGTTCTTTGCATGAAGTGCTTGCGTGCTCACATTTCAGAGCAGCCATAAAAATAAAAAAGGGTTTTTTCTAGTTTACCCCTTCTTTTTTAACTGTCTGGTCCTGCTAAATAAAGCCATGGTAAACAGTCAATATTAACTTGTCTGTACATCTCTCCAAACTGAGATCAGACACAGAAGGTGGAGTTAACACATTCTTGGTGTGCAACACTGACTGCTGCCTTTGACTTCAGACCCAAAATGAACGCTTGATTAAAAAGATGAAAAGATACTCTTTATGTCAAAACTAACAGAAAAAATATTTTAAAAACATGAACCAACTGCCTCTTGTGATGTGTGTAACTCATGAAACAGGAAGTGCTTGGAGAAGAGGAAGCTGCCCTATTTGATAACACAAACTGGTGCAAAAAGACGCGATGTGTGCGATGTATGCGGAATGCACTTATTCATACCGATAACACAGATAGGGGCCAACATCTTCAGAAGAGAAGTGAAGAGAGGAAACTGTGACTGGACTGTTCGCAAAATGTCACTGAAGGCTGAAGTTTTCAGTTTGCAACAACAAACAATTGAATTCAAGAGGGAATTAAACTGTAATGTAACAAAATACTCAACAGTGTCAGTAGGCAGCACATGCTGATGCAGGAAATAGAAAAGGCACCCTGTGACCTCAGTTTAGGGACACGGAAACACTACCTGAGGCACATTAGGAGGCAATAACCCCCACCCAAAAAAGCAGAAATTTATCAACATTTCTCTTCGGGTAACTCTGAGTAGGTATGAGGTTTTCTAAGGAATTGAACTGCATCATCTGCGTACACATAGATGTGAAGGAACGCAATGCAAGTTTGGTGAAACATACAAGAAAACGACGCAGATTAGAGATTCAAAATGTGAACTTACGTGGCATGATCCCTTGGCTGACCAGCTCCTCTCGAGTGCGTCTCTGCTGAAGTTTGAGCTGGAGGACTGCATGGACCCAGAGATGGTGAGGAGAGAGAAGAGAAGAAGACAGTCAATTGCAGCCGGCGAACGGAGGAAACCGCAGAGATGGAGCTCTGAGCGATGTCAGCAATCCATCCGTCAATTTCACACAAATAAATGTGGTCGAACTGAGTTGAGGACGACCTGCACTCTCCGCTGGCCAGTTCATCCTCCCAGTTCCCCCTTCTTCATTTTCTCTTTTTTTTTTTTTGAAGTCAAACAGAAGGCGGGTACAAAGTGGGTGTAGACAGACTACTCTACACTTCCTGTTTCTAGGGGGTTTTCTTTTCTTTTTTTTTTTTGCATCAGGAGTTTTCAGCTGTGTGAAAGAAAACTCATCATGCATCAAAGAAATGGAAAGCAACTACAACCTAAAAGATCAAAGAAAGTAGGGCCAAAAAAACCCAACAAACTGACATGCCAGATTGTGAGCAGACCAGTTCTGATTAGCAGGTAGATGTAGCATGTGGGCCAACTGCAGCAACATTTCAAAACAGGAAGTACTCGTTACATAATCGAACAGCAAACAGACAGAGCTCTGAAGAAAACAATGCTTTGCAAAATGACTGGGACCTTGTTTAACCTTTTTGTAACCAGGGTAAAATCACTGATAGCTCCTCAAACTGGCGATAAAAATAGATAAATTTTTGATTAGGTCAGCAACATGAAACTTGATGATCAACGTGTGACTGTGTATAGAAACTGAATTTCATACTTCACCGTGATATCGAAAAACAAAAAAAAAGTGATGCCGACTTTGATTATAAACTAATGATTTTGATAGAAATTTGCGTGTAGCAGCGAACACAGTCGTTTATTAGCTGTGCTGTGATGGTGAGTGTGTTAATCTTGGCACACTGTTGGGTCTATGTTGGTGACTCTTATTTTGAAGTAGGAAAGGAAGTTGCTCTTTAACTACCCAGTTGGGTTGACAGAAGAACCATTGTTTTTCCCAGTGTAGGCTTGGTGGCAGGCGACTAAGCTTTACTTTCCTCCCCACCAGGATCAGTATTTTTTAAATTTATTTTTATTTAAATAGTCATTCATAAAAAAAATTAATAAAATTCTTAGTTTAAATTTTTTTTTTAAATGTTATAAAAAATGTGACTTCATCTTGTTCTTGAACGCATCATCGTGAATGTATCGCTGCAGCCAAAATTAAAGGAGCAATGCTGGTGCAGTTACACTCTGATCAAAATAAACAGGCCTTGTTTTGTGTGCATCATCTTTCCCTGCTGGTGTAAAGTGTGTGCGTATCTATGCAGCAAGACACATTGCCGAAGACTCCAAAGTATTTGTGGTCAGCCGTTATGTCTGCTACTTTGAGGACACCCTGCACCTGTCCCTTCCCACTTATAAAGCAACGTCATTGACTTGCTAACCAGTTAGCTGATGCTATCACAACAATTCAGGGCAGGAGTGCAACACAGAAAGCCTTATGAATTACTATGAGTTTTTAGGCCTAACGATGTAATTCCTAAGGTCTTACGGTCATCACTGGCTATGGAGGCGTCCCTTTTATTTCAACAAGTGTGCATGCTTTACTTCCTGGGCTATTAGTCTAATACCAGAGACTCTTCCCTGGAAGCAGAAACATGCCGGTGACGTAAAAGCAGATCTGGACTAGAAGATTGAGACTTATAGGTTGTGTAAACCGCCTTCGCAGGCAAATAAAAACATAAGGGAGCTCTGACACGTCGGTGCAAACCAATGATGGCATGGTGGGTACACTGTACTTCCAGGGAAGAGGTTTATTCTGGGAAAGAGAATCCTACACTTCCCCTCTATTCTTATCTCATCATACTCCCCTCCTTACTTATTTATCCTCTTCAGCTCTCTTTCGTCTTCCTATCTTTATTCCTAAAGTTTAATCAAGTAGGGCTGAAGTCTGTTTATTCCAGAGATACTAGCTTGAAGAGTCTAATGATGACAGGAAGCAATAAAAAGCAACCCACAAGTGACCGTAGCTCTTCAGCTATCAACAGAGCCAAACATGTCTAAGGTCAAACAGCGTATTCCAGTGTGAACACCTCATTTTCAGCTGGAACACTAAAGACAAAACACTTGACGACTGTAAAGTGTTTGTCCTCAAGTCTTGGTATGAACTCTACACGGGAATTAAAAGCAAACATTGTACTAATGGGGAATTTGCATGCCGGGAAGTCAGTACACCTTGGACTTGTTCTCATCTTGCTACTACATCGAACTTCTACATACTTTATTCGGATTTCAGATGATAGACCAAAAGTCTTTTCTTGTGTACGTCTCTACCAGCTTTGCTACAGACGGAAGGTTTTGTCCATTCTTCCTCACAAAACAGCTCAAGCTCTGTCAGAGTGGATGGAGAGCATCTGTGAAGATCAACTTTCAAGTCTTGCCACAGATTCTCAGTTGGATTCAAGTTTGAACATTGACTAGGCCACTCAACCAACATGAGTATACCATGAACTAAACTATTCCATTGAAGAACTAGCTACACATTCAGGACGTTTAACATGTTTCTCCAAAGACTGCCCAGTATTTAGCTCTAATCATGTCCAATATACTCCCTCCTAAAGAAAAACATTCAAACAGCATCATGTCACCCCCACTACATCACCATCCTCACCTGTGTCAGTCATGTGCAATGTAATTTTTCTCCTACATATAGCATTTTGCATGTAGGCAAATTCATAGTAGACATGTGTTCTCTACCTCAGCAGTGGATCTCTATAGAGTGACCACAAACCTTTCACCTGCCTCTCTGATCAATGTTCTTCTTGACTCAAATATAAGTTTAGGTGAACTCCCATGTCCTGGTGCTGATATCAAACTGAAACACGACTCAAACGTTTGTAACTTATTTTGCAGTTTGGAATATTAGAAAACGTGATTCTACTGAAATAGAGAGCAATATTTCAGTAGAAACAATACGCATGAGAACAACTGACCTATTTATTATTATCCAATGGGTCTGAGTACAGGATACAAACGCTGCTGGATAGACGCGCTGGGCCAGTCTAAATGCTGGTATTAGATGCTTATATCAGGCCCATATAATCAGATACAAATTTTATGTTTTTGGCTATCAGACCAATATCTACAGTATATTGAATTACCCCTAATAGTTCCGTCATTTCCCCTTTGAATTCTGTATGACAGACAATTCAGTCTTCTAAATTAAATTACACAAAGATGAACTCTATGTCTTAGGGTGTCCTTATTGCAGTTTTCTGGCTCATTAAGATTTTTGTCTGAAAAGTTGTTAAATTTACCAACAACGCTGCTGTGTTGGCAGCACTGAATTGACTTTCATTACCTGGGTTGACCTGGTGGGTTGGTTTGTCTGATTTTCAGACACTTGTGGAAGTAGATAAGATTGATGGATAAGATCGGTTTCACATGCAAGACTTGACGGAGCACCCCTAAAATTTAGTAATTGAGTATATTCTTTAAAAGGCAAAGCACTAGATTTTAATTAGAACTGTAAGAGTAAAGAGAATTGAATTCAAAGGTATGCCACCTTTTACAGATTTAGAAAAGACATTTATTATTTTGCTTCCCCTTTGCAATTATGCACTACGTTGAGTTGGTCTAACACAAAAATGAAACACTCACCAACATATTTGACGTGTATTGATGTTTGTGAGGATGACACTCATCAAAATGTAATTCTTGTTTCTGGTTTTCTCAATTGTTGACTTTGTATTTGTGTGTTTTTAAGATGTACAGCGCTTTGAACTGCCTTGTTGCTAAAACGCACCACACAAACTGTATTGATTGATTGATAACGTCCCAATAAAGTTACAGACTTGAAAGGTATGAATACTTTCAGTCAGAAGACGTGCTCTTTAAGCTTTGCAGACATGCAGAAAGAGACCCAGTACACTCTCTTAGACTTAACCAGGTTTGAAGGCCATTTTGGTTAAATTGGGAAAAGGACAAAAAGGGCAGTGGGTATTTTTATTGGGATTCTGGGACACCGGCAACGCTCCTTCGCTGCTGTAGTCACAACAAGCTGCAGCAAAGGAGCTCAGAGGGCACAATTTACAACCTCAAGAAGTTGAAGAGGAAACGACAGTAGACCACAGTCTGAGAGTTTTCTCAAAAAGAGTAACAGGATGTCACATTTTCACTACCATGTCAGTCTCAAAATTCAAATTCTTCACACTAAAAGGAACTTGTAAAGCTTGCTGATAGATATAACTGCACAAATAAAGCAAGAAATATCCTTCTGATGAGACAAAGTTGGGAGAGTTATTGTGTTGCAGTCATTCCAGAAATGTCTCAGAGATGATTAAAGGAGCAGCAGGAAGCACCCAGAAAGTAACACTGCAAAAACACAAAATCTTACTAAATAATTTTGCTCTAGTTTCTAGCACAAATATCTAATATATGTGAAACACAACAAAACTAAATTACACAGCACTTTTTAGCAAAATATAGGAGCTTGTTTAAAGTCAATAATTCCTTAATAGAAATGAAAAAGCACTAGTTCAACTGGAAGATTATTTAGCTTATAAATAATCTGCCATGTTTCACTTATAACATTTTTCCCATGCTATAAGTGAAACATGGGACAACTAATACTTTGTCATCAATACTGAAGAATCATTGACTTAAAACAAGCTCCTATGTATTGCTGAAAAGTTTCTTGTAAGTTAGTTTTTCTAAATTCTATTGTACCAAGATATGGTACAAGGAAGGTAGGACAACACTTTGCAGGATTTTGTTTTGCAATGTTTTTTTAAAGCACATTTTGCACTCTAACAAGAAAAATACATATAGATTTAAGTCATTAACTCCTCAATGTTGCAGCAATCTACCAGTGCTGCTTGCAAATTATTTCACTTAGAGTATGGGACAAATGTCTTGATATAAGTGGAATCAGTTTTTTTCATCAATAGTAAGGAGTTGCTGTCTTAAAACCAGCTTTGAAATCTTGCTGAAAAGCTACTTGTACGTTAACTTTGTAATATTTCAAGTGTACTAAAATATTTGTACTAGATACTCGACCCCTCACCCCCCCAAAAAAAACCCTTAGTAAGATTTAGTGTTTTTTTGCAATGAAGAGCCAACTGGGTTAATCCTGTGGTGCTGACGTCTCAGTAAATCTGATTAAAGATGCCTGAGTTTGTCACCGGCAACAGAAAAAGAGGAGCGAGGAAGTGGGCATGCGTCACAATCTCAGAGATACGATTGGCTGGGTGACGTTTTGGCACCTGCACTGGAAATACTCAGCTAAAAAAGATGAACTCGTGCATGAGCTCATCTGTTGTACGTTCTGTCGGCGTCTACCGCACGGCTAACGTTCAACACCCAACACAGCAGGGCAGCTAGAGGGCAGGAGCAAGGCCAGGTCGAGGCCACACACACACACGCACACACACACACACACACACACACACACACACACGCACACACACACACACACACACACACACACACACACACACACACACACACACACACAACTGCCGGTGGTTCCTTATGCGTCACGCTGCCGCACCGTGGCGACAATAAAGGGAGGCGAGCTGAATGCCGATCATCTCTTAAAAGTTCAGCTCCGTTTGGGTTCAGCTTTCTGTGCATGCATCATGTCAGATGATAAAGCAAAACACAACTCCTCTCTGCTTCTCCTCCGTCTTCAGTGGATCTAACCTCACAGGAATGTTTTGTGTCATCTGTGCCTCTGGCTCGTGCTCATAATGAATGTTGGTTATAAACAGTTCTTTCTGCAGCATTTACGCAGATCGAACCAAATTAGGGGGTGTTAGGAGAATGTTTTTTCCTTTTTTTGCTTTTGTAAAAAATTTAAGAAGTGTTGACCATCTCCCTACTAAAAAGCATAATTTTTTGTGACATCAATGGTATCTAAACTAAAATAAAGAGGAAATATCACTTTTACTGTCATTTTTTTATACTTCCTTATGTGCTTAAAGCAGCTGGGGGGAAAAACAGTCAATCTAATGGTTTTATTTAGTATGTATGTACCCACTGCATTTTGTTTTAAAATTTATTTGCAGAAGTTTTGTTTTCATGATTAAGTTCCTCTTCTGTCATGCATCCACCAATGTGACTTCAAAACTTCCCTGATGGACTGGAGATGACTCACAATTTAACACGTCTTTATCTGGATCCAAAACACACTCAGAACTCTCATACAAAAGTATTCAAAACCATTAGATTTTATTTTATTTCGCCATGTTAAAACTACAGACTTTTATGGATCCTATTTTGATTTCATGTGACATTTCTTAATGAAGTGGTGGTAAAATAGCTTATTTTAAAAGATGAGCTCCGGGCGTCACTGTCCTTCTTGAAAACTTTCCCACGGCATGATGCTGCCGCAGCCATGCTTCATGTGGACACTGAGCGCAACTCTTTTCTTCACAATATGGAAATAAAAATTAAATGGAGTCAGATGTTAGTGTAGGATTTCTCTTTTGCAAAAGACTACAAGTAATTTTTTTCCTCTAGCGCTCGACCCACGCGTTTGTTTTGGTTGTATTTACCCAGCATGCTCTGTGCTTTTGTCCACTTCCTGCTTTTGGAGCGGTTCATGGCCCGCTCCAAACATGTTTGAATATACATATGTATTCAAACTGAGCCAGAGTTCACTTCAAACAAACAGAGACATAGAGTTTAGCTGGACCAGAGTTCGCTTTTTTGGTCGGCATCCATTCGATTGCGCATTCCCATGTCCAAAAACTAACCAGAATTACTAGGCAAACAGACTGGAATTCGATTTAAGCGGACAAACTGTGGTGGTCTACGTATCATTGACTCAATTCCCAAAACAGGCCACAATGGTTTGACCAATCACGTAAAACTCCAATAAAATTCATAAAACTCTGTCATGATGTGTCAAAATATATATAGCCTTGTTCTCCTGAACACACATCTGCTAACATCTGAGTCCAAAAGAGTTTCTGTTTTATCTTGACCAGTAAACCAAACGCCTTATCTTTAACAAAACCTCATAAACTACTCATATGAAGCCATAAAGTTCCGATAACTCAAATCACAACCAAGGCACATAAACATAAACCGTCTCGGATAAATGTGCATGTTTGAATCCGTGGGTTGCCCACCTTCTTTCAGGCTGTGGTAGACCAGTCTCTCCTGATCCATCTTCAAGCATGCCTTCTCCATGTCATCTGCCATTGGGGGAGAGTCCAGAGGGGAGGGTTTAAAAGACAGGCAATGGTTGGTGTCCAACATCATCACTCACAACTGAGATTGATTCTTTGGTAAGCAGTGATCATCGCTTGTAGAGAGTCCCAAATCCCAGACGTGTCCAACAGATGGATGAATTCAAAAGACTCCAGTTGGAGTTAAGGGAGGTTTGCTGCTAAACAGCAGCAGCAAAGGGAAGGACAGCGCTACGGCTCAGGCTGTCCCTCGAATCAGAGTGATCGATTGGTCCGCCTCTCCTCTCCTCTTTCTCTGCTATCCCTTCTTCCTGCCGATCGCTTGCCGGCGAGTCACGACAGCGCCGCTCCTGCGGTTTTCCCCCAGAGCCGAGTTGAAGGACTCAGCATGGGCGAGTCGCGGAGAGAAAAGTGGAGGAAAAAAAAAAAGAGGCCAGCAGCTGAGGAAGGCAGGACGGCAGTGAACTCGGCTCAGTGAGTCTCCCAGTGAGGCGACTTTGGTTGCAGCTCCTCCTGAATGCAGCACATGCGCGCACACACACCCGACCACGCATAAACACACACACAGGAGCGGCGAGTGTTTGCTGATAAAGTTCTTCGGCTCAGCTGTTGCCATTCATTCACAGTTACAAGCTCAGGAGGGTCCTGAAACATACAGACCACATTCAACACAAACACCACATACAGACTGAAAGAAAATATGAAAAATTCACAGACTCATGTAATGTGCTCTTCAACACAGCAGCTGCTCTCGAGAAGCAGCCACTCAGCCAACCTAGGAGCAGCTTTTACTGTTGGGCAGAAACACTGCTTAACAGCTTCAGGGATGATCTCATCCAAGTCTGAAGTATCAGATTCATATGAGCATTATTGAAACCAGGAATGCATCGAGCCAATATTTTCACTTCTGACATCTGAAGTCAGATACGATACAGAAAAACATCGCTAAATTGATTTAGAGTTTCTTTCTTAAAAAAAAAAAGGCATATATGGACTGAAATACTAATTTAATAACTCTGCACCAGTACAGCACACTTAAATACACCATTAGCTTCACAAGCTTGGTCAAACATGTAAATTTAAACTGCAGAAAACCCATAAAATGGTTCAGAAAGTGCAATTAGGACTTCTAAATAAATAATCACAATGTCACTCAAAGCACCAAGCATAGAGCTAGACTGGATAGATCTGCCATTACGGATCGGTCACATTGTTTTTTTCAATATCTGGACCGATCCAGATTGGACTGATACATCTCCAGACTTATAAGACTTAAAACACCTCAGACAGGGCTTCTATTCATTTCATATTAATAAATAAAACATACATATTTTTGTGTCTCAAACTTATGTAAACATTTTTTTTGTCGTGTTCTGGTACTTGAGCAAAAGGCAAGGTGAGTTTGGCTGCCTGACGACATCGGGGTAGATTTGCTCCATCTAAAAACTGAAAATAAAATTGGAAATTGATTCAATTTAAACCAAAAATCGGACAATATTGGCCTGCATATATAATCTCTGATATAAGCACTCTGCTCCAGCATTTAGTCGTTTCTATCCAGCAGTGCTTGTGTTCCTCCTGCTGACCCATTGGATAATGATAAATGGGTCAGCTGTTCTCTTGCCTTTTGTTGTTGACTATTGTTTTCTGACCAAGCCTTTTCTGACATTCCTCACAACAAATAAGTAACAAAAGTATGTATGATTTGTGCTGAGATATTGAGCCAATATTGGTATCGGCCAATACTCAGAGCTGCGATATCGGTATCATACCGCGGGTGAGAATGTTGTATCAGGACACTACTGGTGTACACAGGCTAAAATCAAGGAACAAAACAACAATTGGCAATTGGAAATTAAGAAAAATAGACCTATTTTCCAACTTTTTTTTCCGCTGTACAGTTTAGCTTATGGAACAGTGTCTGGAGCCTCTTACTGGCTGTAAAACGCCCCCCGTGCCCTCTGCCTCCCATATGTTTTAAATAGCAAGACCAGCTGGCCATAAGTGGGCTATATTCAGCTTGGTATCACCTGTGCACAAGCGGGGTTATGTTACTCTGAGGCACCCACATCACAACCCTGTAGACACACAAGAGAAGGTTAAGCCTGACTTTCTTAGGCTAAATCAATTTTATTAGAGGACAAGAAGGTACAGTTTATTCATAGAACGACGCAGGAGCCTCGCATGTAAAAAAACAAAAGTGAGCACTCATTGGGGCTTAATAGCTGACTAGTAAACTTCTAGCAGGTGACACATGGGACCAACACCTTAAACAAACGCCATCTGAGGCTACAATTACTGTCAGATATGAGCGTGAGATTGAAGTCCACCTGCTGTTATGATTCACAGTCTGGGCGGGAAGCAGAGATGACTGCAGACTGTGGGATTAAGGCAGAGGAAGAAAAACAAAGGAGTCCAAGACTTTGTTTCTAGACTGTGATCACCTTTTGTTGTTTCAAAAGGTGACCCGTTTTTATTTCTGCAGAAATAAAACCGACATAGCAATTAAAGCTACATTTTTATATAGTTTTTACGTATGGTAATTCTTAAAACAGTCACCATGCTATGACAATAATATGAGACAAATAATTTGTGAAAGGTTTAATGTCCTCCTCTTCCTCCATGAGTTTTTGTTGCTGTACCGCTCCAGACCAAAAACAACCAATCACAGCCAGGAGGAAGGGCTTAGGGCTGTCAGTCAAGCTCTCACGAGCATCTTAGCATCACAGAGAAAGGTGGTCATGCTAAGTAGCCTTAGCATTCACAAAAGTCTCTGTGCACACAGGCTTGACTGACAGTGCCAAGTCCCGCCTCCCGACTCTGATTGGATGTTAGTTTGCACTTTTAAAAGGCAGAGAAACTCGTATTTTTCCTTATCTGTCTCATACTATAATGTTATGACAATGACAGTTTCAAAGATGTGGAAGAATTCTTTTTACAGACTTTACATATTGCAGCTTATATTATTGAATTAAAATGGCATTTAAAAAAACTGTTGCTTGTGTTATATACTTTCCAAACTGATTTTTTAAAAATTAAATGAATAATAATAAAATAGCCAAAATCAGAATAGAAAAAGAAAATACCATTAGGAATCAGCTAAACCTGATGATGGCACCTGGAATAGCAGCTGAAATAAGGAAAAAGACTATTTGCGTTTAATAAAACCAGCAAAAGAAGTCTGCAAGTATTCTGCCATGTTAGCATATGTTGCAAAAAACAACAAATGCTATAAAGACTGAGAAATAGGAAATTATGTAAAGCAGAACCAAATTGAACATCAGAAACAGAGTAGATCATTCTGAAATTGTTCCGATTAAATGACCGGAGGTATTGCGAGTATATAAAAATATTGATGAATTTTTAACTTTATAGAAAGAACATAAATATTTCCAAATAAAAATCAGATAGTTATCGTGTAGATTTCTAGATGAGGAATATAACATTTTTCTCCATGCCTGAAACTTTATGAATGATCAGCAACATAACTTCAATCATCCTCTGTAACAAAATGTTTCTTGTCTTTTTACAAAATCTGAAACTCAGATACTTTCTGTTGCATGGGTAGTTGCAAAAACAGGCACGTGGAATTTGCAGGATAATACCTCAGTGACCAAAACGTGACCGGCTCTGGACAATTTGGTAAATGATGGCCAATCAAAACAAAATGGCCTCCTCCACCCTTCCCTTCCTCTGTCTACGGAAGTAGCCTAACAATGAGGCCAGGCTGCTCTTATAGGCAGCTTTTGGATATCTTAATGACATCTTGATCATCTTTTTATGTGTTGCTCTCTTGGCTTTAAGGGGATTTATACAACCTGAGTTCAATCTGCCACAGAGAATCTGTCGTTTCTGTGGTGATACAAATCGATAATTCCCATGTACGATCATGCAGCATAAAAATCTAAGACAGAGTTTAGCAAAGCAACATCACAGCTTTAGTTGTTTGGTCATTTCAGTCATTTCCCATGACTTCACTTCCCTCTCTCTAAGACGCTGTGGACCACACCTTACTTTGACCACTAAACCACAGTACGGGTAAACATTCAGACCAAGCAATCAGGTGGGCTTAAAAAACCTCAATAAATATATAGTTCACATGCAATTTAAAGACCTTCCAACAGAATGTCTAAAAAAATAGAAGAAAACTAAATTATAGGGCCTGAAATGTCTCATCTCTACTCAAATGATCTAAAATAATCCAGATTTTGACTGATCTAGATTAACCTAGATTTTGACATGGAGAAAATACTAGACGCTTGAAACAATTTTTAGTATACCCAGCTGAGTTGCCGCCCTCAGTTGTTCCTGTGAACAACAAAGGAAACTTTGACCCAGATTAGAATCGTTTAAGTTATTTTTTTTCAGTGTCGATAATAACAAAATATCAAGTATTTGAGCAATTCTGGCATTGCGCTGAGGAGAGAAAATTTATATTTACTATCATTCTATAACAGAAATGATAAAAAACATTTTGAGAAAATGCATTAATATTTGCAAATCTTAACCTCTTTTGACCAATTCAAAACTAATTGAGTTTTGAATTGGTCTTTTTGTTAGCTTCAACAAAAAGAAGCTAAAGGAAAGTTGTTCAATCTGGAGGTCACTTCAACCTTCAAGAGCCGAAACAAGGTGAAAAGTTTTGGCTTCAGGAGCAGAACAGGAAAGCTGTTTGACCCTGGAAGTGTTTGCCTCTTTGTACTTCACTTTAAAAACATTTCTACGAAGTTCTGAAGAGGAAAACAAAATACCGCCCACAACAAATGATAATGAAAATAAATTATCTTTTGTCTGATGTGCCAATAGATTTTTCCTTTTTAGTCCAGCATAAGGATTCAAATGAATGGTAGGAAAATGACATCAATTCCCAAATAACATAACATTCTTCATAAAACAAAATAACATGGAGGGCTAAATTAGCTGAACGTAGAGGGTCTGTTCAGTCACAAACTATGCAGCATTTAATCATTTAGTCAGTATTTGGATACCAAACTAATGTATGATTAACTCTGAACAAACAACAGGTTAAATTATTTTCAAACTGAACTTCTGACAATCAACTAACACAGACAGTAGAGACTCTAACCTTAAATAAACAGTAAGAAAGAAAGCACATTTGTAAAGGATGAAATGACCATGGCCACAAATATGTCATTAGGTCCAGAGATCCAATGAACTTAACCAGGTTTTGATAACAAACCCAATCCCCCTAGATTTATCTGCTGAACTTTCAAAGGCACTAAGCAAAATTGTTCAAATATGAATATTTGTAGAGCTAGACCAGCAAAAATCATGATATCAACCAAATATTAACATTAGCATAGCAGAAAAAACTTATAAAAGACAACAGGAACATCATTATTAACAATTTGAAAAAAGAAATCTTAGGAATCCAGAGCAGCATTAGCATCATGCTACCTAAAGCAACATAGCATCACAACTGATTATCAGCAAAGAACAAATGATAACAGAAAGAGTGTAATCAAAAACATGCTGAACAACAGAAGATGACATCTGCACTATCAACTATATCACCATAGCAATCCAAAACTTTAACATTTTCTGTAGCAAGGGCAAAATTTCCTGCACCCGAAAGACATTGAATTCAACAATGCAGATTGGCTAAATGTGTAACATTTTCCCCAAGCAACCATACACGATTGGCTAGCTAGTGGCAGTACCCTACAAGAGAAATGATAAGAGTTTATCTGGTGAGATTTACTAATAAAAGAAAGTCGGTTGGTGGAAATATTGTGTAAACTCAGATTCCACTTAGGAAGAGAGTCTTAAAGAAAACTGACATCGATAATACGTTTATGTATTTCGTATTTTTCCCTGGCAGTCAAGGCAATAAGACACTTTTAGGGATGGTAAGTTTGCTGTGGATCTCCATTGTCAGCGCAACTGCTTTCCGTAAACTTCCCCAACCGCTGGCATTGGAGATCCACAGCAAACTTACCATCCCGAAATGTATCTTATTGTCTTGATGCAAGAGCGCTTCCTGCCTTGAAACGTTTGTCATCGGTGATGGTCTCTGACAAACTTTTAAAGAATTTGCGTTCTTATACGAGTTCATATCTCATTTTAATATACCACAGCAGAGAAATGCCAGTGTGGCAACTGTGCCCATTATTATATTAGCAATGCAGTTGGACCTGATGGTCCTAGAGCCTAATTAAATAGCTTAAATCATTTCTTGCAACATCATTGTGAATAAGAGGAAAGTTTCCCTGGAAACCAGTTTGTCCAGCGTTCCTACCAGAGTCAAGTATAGAGCTGGTATCATGGCTGGAATCCTCAGTATGTTATTCTGTCGCTTGAGCACATATTTCCAGACCTAAACCCAAATACTCTTAAGTACTCTTTAGGCAACCATCCACACAAAACCCAACTGCATAAGTCAGTTTGGGATGATTTGACGTCTTTAGGCACGCTGGATAATTGACTGATAGAACATTTAAAGAACAAATTGGTCAGACGACCCTAAAAAGAATGTGACATCCTAAAGAACAGCCTGGTGTCAGTCTGCCGGGGGTCACACCAACCATTAACATTCCAGCCTTAGACACAGAGTGTGTTTTTTTGTTTTTTTTTTTTGACTTCACTTCCTGATCCCAAACCCTTCCAACCCTCCCCCAACCAGTTCTGCTCTGGAATTTGGAATTTACCAGAACTCCAAACATTTGGCCAGAACTCAACAATGACATCAGACCTGGGATTTCACCGCGACTAAGCACTCTCATTTCTGAACCGCAAACAGATAAAAGCCTGAATGAGCTGGTTAATATTTTCTGAGCCACAGGTGATGCTGCTGAAGAGTTTGAGCTCTCTGGCTGCCATGTGTGTAATTATGGGGAAAGGATGTGGAATTTAGCACAAGATGCAGATGTAAACCGCACACCAGGAAGGCTGCTACTAATCACTTCCTACACTCACTGAAAAACAAGTCAATGTGATGGGAGACATAGCAAATCATTTTGTTGTCACTGAAATCTCCAATAAGATGAATTTGTTTGGTGTCAAATCATAACCTACACATTTTGAACCATAGAAATCATATATACTTTACTTATCTGGTGTTCCCTTTTACTGGTGGATATTTTTTAAAACAGCCATCATGTTTATAGGTTTGCACTAAAGTAGGCAGTAGTTATTGCCAGTGGTAGGCACAGCTAACCAAAACGTTAGGTTCACTAACCACTGATTTGCTAAACAAGAATTTTATCTGTGCTAACATAAAACCACTAAACACGTAAAAACAACTGCATAAGTTAACGCTAAATTAATGAAAACATTTTAAAAGATGAGCAGAAGGTAATTCTGAACAACTAAACATAAGTTAGAGGAAGCTAAAACTAACAATCAAGACGACTGTCTCTTAGTCCATGTCACACATCTTCATCTCTTTCCAGTAGATGACAGCAGTCCTCAGTCTCTGATTTTGCTACATAACATTACTTTGAATGAATAACATGACCAAAGTCAAAAACAGCTGACATGACAAAATTCATCCAAGTCATGTATGAACTTGGATAGGTAACATTTTATGGTATTAATTGGTTTACAAGGCTCAAAAATGGCAGCCATCTTGAAAAATGGCTCTAAAGATGTTCATAAGTATGCCTCAACAAAATATACCTCAACAAGCATTAATAAGCCAGAGGAAACCATCTTATATACAGACTTCTTTATTTCTACTTGGGTAGACCCAATTAGTGCTGAGAAAAATAAGTGCAACTCCTGGATTGGCTGCTTTACAAGTGTCAGGTAGCACTGGGACATGGTATTTCAGCATACCAACTTGCATTTTCATTTCAATTATTTTACTTATGCTCTGTGGAGAAAAAAAATTGTCAGTAGGGGTTAACCGGCTGTTGATTTCTGGCGAAGTAAATGGCCACAATATGACCTTTCAACGTGTTGGATAACTTTGAGTGATTAATGATTTATTGAAGAGGACAATGTATGTTTGTAGCATTGAAAGAGGAAGTTTATAAAGAAACAGATTAGTTTGTTGAGAAACTGGTCAGAATTGATTTTTTAATCACAGGCGTTAAGAGTGTGCAGAATATTGTACGTTGATGTGTATTGAGGATGGTGTGACCTGTGTGCATGTTTAGAAAATTGTTAAGTCTGTGACACTTGAATTGTTCAGAGTGCATCGGGATCTAATGTATGGTTCTTCTAGAAGCAACAAGCAAAGCTCAAAACTCGGGACTGTCTCAACTTTCCTTTGCTAAAAGCTTTTCTATTTCACAAGCCAATTCTGATTTTAGTCTATCTCAATTCCTATTTTGTCTGAAAAGTTGCTAATATAGCAACTCGTCTCACATGTAAGCATCAATTGATCACCCATTACCCACAATTAAGGAAATCGGGTCAATTTATCTGTGCACAAAGTGGAACTTCACATCATTTCAATCTCATGTAATCAGCGCTATTCAACTGCTTTTATTGAGCAGATTTCAATAAGGCTTATACATATAATTAAAAAAGTTTGAGAAATACAGTTTCAATGTCTACTAGTATTTTCTTCGTCTTTGAGTACATCAAGAGAGAAAGTGACACCGGACCTTGAACATGAATACAGTAAAGTTCTGGCCTCCAAGGTCTTTAGAGGCAGTAGGAAGAATGTGTTCAGTGTCATCATCTGAAACAAAAGCTGACCAAACCATAATAGAAGGTTAGATGATGACTACACAACAGAAAGTAAATAAATCATAAAGTCTTACAGGCAGTTGTTTGCATTACAATCCTCTGAAAAAAAAGTTCTGAGAGAGGAAAGTTGATGTTGAACAGGAGTCTCCAAGAGAGGGAAAATAAGGTGCTGGGGGTGTTCCTGTCGCGATGGTGACGCCTCTGTAACCCACTCTCTGTTACATAACTAACATCTGAAAATGGTTTTTGCTGTAGTGAATGTCCTAACCTCATAGCTCATTTAAAGAACATCACTTTATTCCCTCCATTACAACCAATTTTCCTGTTTCACTCACAAGAACCGACGTCCTGTCAGCAAACGAAGACAGTTGGGACTCAACAGAAGCACTAGGACTGTATTTTTGATCGTTTTCATTCAAACTAATTTGTGTGGACACCACCAGGTTGAGCTTGTTAGATTTCACAGAACTCTTCCTTCTGCTCTCCTCTTCCTGTATACTGTAACATCTAATAAAAGCCTGGCCGTTAATTTGCTTGAGCGTCAGGGGTTTTTATTAGACACAAACCTTCAATGGGGTCACAGCTTTTCATTTTTCCCCCAGACACAGTTAGAAAACTAAAAGTATGGACACTTTCATAAAAATTTAAACATTCTTTCTCCTACTTCAAACTCAAAATTCAGAAATCCTTCAAACTAGCCCAATTTTTAAATGATTTTCTATGAATATCTTTGCTTCTCAGAACAACTGCACAAGTTGGATTTCAACAGCTCTTGTCTAATGCTTGTAAAGATACTGCTCTCACTCCTAATTCAACCAACCATTATTAGAATAATCTTAACTGAGTAAAAAGAAATGAACATTTGGCTTGTTTGTTCCAAGTTACAGCACAATGGAAGCTGAAAACAAAGACAGCATTTGAAGAAACGATTATAAGAAACTGAATCCAAGCAACGACAGCCGTATTCTTCGGTCTGGTGTCACAGCACACACACTGCAGACCATGTGCGAAGAGCAGGGTTGCTGCAAACTAAAACAGCACTCATGACTTTCCGTGGAATAAAAAGTGAACTTGCTTGCACTTAGGGAGTCTTTCAGGTAAAATTCTAGAACTTAGAGCAATTTGATCAAATCCTACATCTGTTTTATTACACTCTGGAAGAAAAAAGTGCCTAAACAATGATTGCTTGGAAAAGTCTAGCCTGCAGCTTCAGGTTCAGCTGCTTCTCTAGTGAACACCGAGCTCATGTCTTGTGTCTGAGTCACCGATATGAAACAGCAAACTCTGCGACGCTCGTCCGGCAGTGGTAAACGAGCAGCACTTACTATTGGTTGGCAGGTGACTCACAGGCTAATGACTGTTCCATTATTCAGAACAAGTAGAGGGTGAGAGATGAGGCAAAAATCAGACCAGGCTGAGGTAACATATCCTGTTTGTATAACAAAGTGTTCCCCACAGCAGCAGATAGCCACCTGTGACAGTGAGACGTTGTGACTGAACCCGTCAGCGTACCAATCAAAACCGTCTTTCATGTATTTAAGCAGGAGACGGTTTGAAGAGGAAGACACTTGTTGGCACCCTGGTAAAGATAAAACTAAGTTCATTGTTTGCCGTCTGGTGGCCGTTTCTCTACTGATTTGGTCTTTCTGACTCATCAGTTTTCTTTCCAACAGATTTGTTAACTTTTCCAGTTTTTCAAACAGTTCAATGCCATGGAGTCTTACAGGGTTACCAGGGCTTTTGTTTGTACCCTACCTACCACTGGGCTTGGAGTGTTTTCCCCCATATATTAGTCACCAAATAAAACATGACATTCAAAACAACTGCCAACATATCCAGGTCCGGTTATCCAAGCAAGTCTGAAGAGAGCAGGGTGCAGATTGTTACAAAAAGGTAAAAATGTCAACATAGAAGAGACAGCAGACTGTTGTTGGTGTTAATGTGAAAGTTAGAATGAGACTGACTGGACAAGTTTAGCTTTCATGGACGTAGTGCAAAGGAAAAAACCTTTCCGCTTTATGAAGGGCAGCTGTAGTTTACTAAAGAGAACATAGAAAAAGAGCAGAACTTGAGGAGAAATGCTCTCGTATGTAGTTTGTTTCCGTTTTATTTATCGATTTTGGTTGTGAGGTTTTATTGTGGATATTTACAATTTCTCCCAGTTCTTTACAAAACGTATGTTTATCACTCTTTAAGAGGGCAAATTTGAATTACTATACCACTACTATTTCCTAAAAATGGACCCAGAACAACATTGTTTACTGCAATAACTAATAAAAATTACAGCAAAATTTATTATAACGGATTATTTGTAAGAATTGAAAATCTAATGTGGTGTCTTAATAGTTTTTTTATTATATAATATAATAAATAATGTAATAAAAGCATGTGACTTCTACTGCTTATACTGCATCCAAATGGCAACAGAAATATTTACAGCAATCCCGTTTCTTACTGCATGTTTGCAGTTTTTAAATCTGGAGAAAACAAGATGTCCTTTTTCCAAGAAAAAAAACGCTCATCAGTGGTAGTACTCTCCTTCCTGGCCCTGCCTGCTCAAAAGGCTGCATTTCACAACTGCAAGGCATGCTGTAAAATACAGAACACGCAACATGAGTGGGCTTGTACCTGTGGGTGTACAGGCGTCGTGTTCCCGTTGCTACGAGCAGACTTTGCGGAGCTGATAAAGCATTTCTTTTTTTTTTCTTTTTTGGCTGAAGGCAAGCAATCTGAGCGAGGCTGCTCGGTTTGGGCTCCCCCGACTTCTCATTATTATCCAACAAGATTTTACTTGATCGCTAATCAAAGTCGCAGAGTGTGTCGGAGCTTGCAGAAAATACTGTGCCGTCAGGACATACTGTGAAAACGGGAAGGCAACCAAATCCAAGTAAGCGCATGTTGAGATCCTGACAGTAACATGAGGTGTGAAGTGTGTGCGTGCTGATCAGTCATGATGGTGTAGCATGAAGCACACCTTCCTACACAGATTAGTAACATAAATACATCTGTGTGTGTAGTGGGTAGTGGGTAGTCAGTTCCATTCGTCCACAAAGAAGTAATTCTGACTCCTGTTATTCATTTCCTGCCTCTGATATAATCCTTGGGACATTCAATTTAACATTATTCTGTACATACTAAAACTTAGTGTGCTGCTTTCAGAGCAAACTGTTGCTGCAAGAATTATATGTTTGACTGTGTTTACTTTGAATACTTCCTTCCTTCCTGCTTTCCTTCCTCCTTTCTTTTAACACTTGTTATTGTTTTAACATTTCTGTCCCTTATCTAATTAAACACTCATTTCTACATCCTCTCCATCTTTATTAGCCCTCTTTCTTGCCATCTCTCAATCTTACTTTTGCCCCTTTCCTACTCTCCTACTCTCAGCCTGACGGAGTGCTTCGGGGCCTCTGTTCCTGGCAGCCTTCCAATCGGTTACATAACAGTGCCGTCAGCTCCCTGAATCACTGCTGGGTTGAGCTGGCCGCTGCCAGGCTGCATGTTGAGCCAACGTACCTCCAGAAGGCGCCCAATGGCCAGAGCCACAGACACTTCGGTCTTCAACATGACAGCACGTTTAATATGTGAAAGCAAACGGATCGTTTCTGCCACCTACAAGCCAGAAGTGAGTCAGATAGAGCGAGGCTTTTGACATTGCGTAGACAAAAGATCAAGAGATTATTGATTATTTTGCTTACAGCTCAAAAATTTAATGCATTTTAATTGGTTTCTATGAGAGAAAGTAGAGCCTGACTGGAGTGCCTTTGCATACAAGCTTTTTTAAGTAATAACAGCATTACAGGGATTGTCTCCACTAACTTTGCGCGTTTAGAAACTGCCGTTTCCCAAATCCTCTTTGGAAAATAGTGGGCCAGTCTAACATATGAATATTTTAAGTTTAGAGATGTTGGAAGGCAAGACCCATGCCAAGCTCTTACATCTTCTGTAGCCTCTAACACTCCTTCTACATTGACAAGTCTCACTCTAGCCAGTTTGGATGTAGGCAAATTGGCCGTGTCTCCGATGGCAGTGTGTTCCTCACTATGTGGCAGTGAGCATGGGCAGGAATGGGCAGCACTCAGGAGCTGTGGTAAACGCTCCTCTATGCGTGTATCTTTGGTCAGAGATTTTTGTCTCTGACCAAAATCTCTCAGTATGTTTGTTGTGCGCTGCCCTGTCCCAGTTGACGATGACATGCGCTTCTGTCACTATTGATAAAAAGGTCTGACCATGAAATTATTGATTTGCAGCTGCCATCTTGACAACTACCAGGGTCTAATTGCAGATCGGTTGAGATGCTGTTGTCAGAGGAAGAGTCCACAGGCCAAACATTCTTCTGAAATTCAAATCTCTTGCGATACCCCGCATGGTTCGCCTTGCACTTCACTTTAAGTTGTTACGATGAACAGGGAGGGGTCTGCAAAGGATTTTCAAATGAAGACAAATCTAGACAGGTCAGACTGGTGAAGAAGGGGGCTAGCATGGTCGGAGAACGTCTATCTGTCGACATGTGGCCACGTGGCTGCGAACCATTTTGTTTTTGGACATAACCATCAAGGTCCACAAGACACAAAGAGCCAAGCTTCTGTAAAACCATCCTATTGTACATCACTGTGTTTTGTCAAATGTTTGGTTTACAAGAAACAGTAAAAACAGCAATCATGGCAGATCTTTAACACTTCCACCGGGCCTCTGCCAATTTGTCTCTGACCGAAAACCTGATTTCTGGAAGTTGAGTAGTTTGGACTTTTTTCCACATAAACAAAATTCTGACTAGTAATACAATAGTTTCGCAAAGTGAGGGGGGTGAGAAGTCCACAATGGAGACTATGGCTGACGACAAAATGACATGATTCCCGTCATGCAACTGTGACTAGGAGAACTGATTGTGGCATTTTGCCTCCCTATTTCCCTCTAGAACAGTCTTTTATTTAGCTTCAGCCACACCTCTAACCTAGTTCCCTAAAGTAAACCATCCCCTCAGCATGACACAGCCGCCACCATATTTCAGCCCTATGTTCAGACTGAAAATCTCTGTTAAATGGTGAGTAAAGAAGTTGAAAGAAAAACTCATTAGCTTTGCACGATTGTTATTATGACAGCCCTATTCTGGAGATTTCTGGTAATTTGAAGCTTCAGAAAAACCAGTGTCTTCTACTTGTTCTACCAGTATAATAGTCGGTGAGCTCATCTATTGCGGTCATGTTTGAGACATACCCAAACAAACAGGGTTCTTGCTTTGTGCCGGAGCTGCCCGTTCCTACAGCTTATAGGCTGTCATGAGATTCTGGGACAATCTGTTCTGACTGCAAAGAGTGGGTCATTTCTACTTCAATCTGGAGCAGAGTCGCTGACGCCTCTAACCTACTTTACCACCAAGGATTTTCTCTAGTTCACCTCCAACTCCATCACCTCTGTCTGTGAGCGGCTCAGTTGTCCCAATCCAGAGATCCAAGTTGACAGTTACTGCGAATAAAAAGAGACCTTCAGAGAACTTCTTCCTTCTAATTGCATCTTGCCAGCAACCTCATCAACCAAGTTCTGCTTTAAAGAGACCCTGAAAAGTTGGCATGCCAGCCCCACCTGTTTTCTTTGCCCTGAGGAGACCAATTTATTTTACAAGTGTGCAATTCTACATACATTTTTTTTAAACTTCCCTTCAAAACTTCAGTGTGAACCCAAGATGCAACATTTTTACAGAAGATTTAAGTCAGATGTGCATATAAAAATGCATCCCAGATGGAGTTTGATGCAACGAAACACCGATTGTGTAAGGAAGAACAAAATCTACTTGCACCCTTGAACCAAGTGCAGCTGAACAGGCTTTACCTGTCTGGATGGTCATGTCCCTCTGCACCATGCCAAAGAGAATCTCTGCCCCTTCTGACCAGACTAGCGCTGCATGCTCCGCAGTGACAGCAGACGGAGTGCTCAAAACCGTCCAGCGAGAGAGTAGTCCAAGTATTTTCCTGCAGCCTCCAGCTGGTATTCCACAGGTAGGTGTGCACCTCACGCTTTCCTCTCTGGACTGCGTCTGCAAGTGTGAGCATGTCCCGGCAGAGAGGGCGTGTGTGGGTCTGTGTTGGCGGAGCCTTAAAGTTCCTTAGGTAACAACAAGGTTTACCCTTCGGCCCTAGCCTTTCGTCGTTTCTTAGTTTTATCCAGAAATAAAAAAAAAGAAAGAACGAACTACAACAAGCTGATGTAAAGTCCAAGTAACACCACCTCATTTACTTGCTTTCCAGTTTTCTTTGCTTTCCTTCTGTTCCCTTCAAGTTATGCAATACTGCCATTTGAGAGATGACCTCCCCCTTCCTTAAACTTCCCCATCCTCCTCCTTTTACTCCTCCTGCTGTCAGAACTGCTACAGCCTGGACTACAACTCTGACCAGCTTTTCCAGCTCGGCGTTCTGAACCGTCTCGGTCGCATTAACATGTCCTCACCGCTATTGTTTGCTGCAGAGAGCTTCAGAGGCAGGTTTGGAGAACAGGAAACATAAAAAGCTTCGCAGACCAGCATGATAACGCCGGCCTCCACATCTGTGTCTCATTCTGGAGAGATATCTCCTTCCGTGTATACACACACATAGACGTATGTCTGGTTGATGATAAATCTCTGCTAACTCACCCATTGCCAAGGAAGGAATCTGCTGGGGTAAACAAACTGTGTAGTCTGATGTCAAAGATAAAGTTCTGAGGAGCTTTCATATGTGAGCTGGGTGTTGTGTTTTACAGCAGAAAAGTGTAGATACGGTACTTTGTGCAAATGAGCCTTTTCACATTAAAATGATGAATTTCAATGTGTTTTACTAAGAGTTGATGTGTCTGTAATAGCATTGCGCATTCAATGACTGAAATTTTTTGCCGGTTCCTCTTTGCAAAGTAGTTCACACAGGTTGGATGGATTCAAGCCTTGCCAAGGAGTCTAGATGTCATGTTGGTAATTGTTGGCTGCACGCTGGATTAGACAGCTAGTTCTGAGTTGTTCTTTTTTCTTGACCCTTGTTTTTTTTGTTTGTTTTTTTCTTCTTCTTCTTCTTTTGTTTGTGGCACTGCAGCTTTGGACAATTATTCCCTCTGGTTTTGGATGCTGTGCAGCTGGAAGGGTTTTTGCCCTTATTTTTATTTCTTTATTTTTTTACTTTCAGACAGTTGTTATGAAGCATAACCATGGCAACAAGAAGTTGAAAATGAGGCTTTGTGGATGCCGAGCAAAACCAAAGAGTAGCAGAAAAAGAGGGAAGCCCAAACCGTCTTTTCCATGGATCATAACGGGTAAAGATCATATTCCCGACTCAGTCGTCACTCTGTTCAGCTTTCTAGCTGAATCCTGAACCTGTTTGCTTCACCTGCCTGGTCTTCATGATGCCCTTTGTCTGCCAATGTTCTCTAACAAACTTCTGAGGTTTGTTAGAACTGAGACAGGTGAACTTTGTTAATTATGACACTTCTGAAAGAGTTTATTGACGGGCAATAATCCATGTTACACTAAACATTTGAATTTGCAGAACTTTATGAAAGCCATGTGCCATGTTTACTTCTGCCTCACGCTTATGCATTACTTCACTTTGTCCCGTCAAATGAAATTCTAATAAAACACGACTCAGTTTGTGACTGTGACACGACAAAATGTCAAGAAGCTTAAGGAGTGTAAAAGCATTTGCAAGCAACTGCATGGCAGCCCAGAAATGCTTGTGCTTGCCGGAAAAACGGCCCCGCACTCTGAGCAGCAGCATCTTCTCACTGGATTAGCTGCAGGAATGCCCGCATCAACTTGGCTGCTCCTGAGTGGTGGAGTAAAGTGCCAGGAATAGTCAGACGACACAATTGGTTGTTTAAACCTGGGAGTGGTGGCCTGAGGCAGACAGAGAACATATCTTTGTGTCTGTGAGAAAAATACGACCTTATAACAACTGTGTAGAGCCTGAAATCTTTCTGAACTGTCAGAACAGCACTGCTAACACTCATCATGTAGCCAACTGGTTTGAACTCAAATGAGCACGACTCCAGGCTGAAACAAACAAGAAGCTAGAACAGATACTCTTGTATAATGCAAATATGTGGGAGTGCCTGTAGTCGAATTACACATCAACCCCAGAATCAATCTTTGGAGAGCTCTGCTTATGCAGCGGGATGAGATTGTGACTGTGGCAGAAAGAAAGCTACTGGTTACTGGTTACTACCTTGAAAAAATAAGCAACATTTTCAAGTGAAAAACCATTTTTGATGTTTAATTATTCAATAAGTAGACATATTAGCTCACCCCCAAAAAATTTTTATTGTTATTAATCTGTTTTTTAGGGTTATCCAACCATCACACTGGTGAAAACTGTTAATGTAGTTTCAGGAACTCCTGATCATTCATGGACTGCGCTGCTGCTACCTGGTTCGCATTGAGAAGCTATTTTAGACTCGAATAGCTTCTCCAACAGGCTAATGTCTTTGAGTACAACTTGAACATGGCACTGGTCTTTTTCAGCATTTTTTGAGGCAAATATTAATCCCCAGTGGGCAAAGAGAAGCAGCTTTGTCCTCCATTACTGTTTGCACATGTCACGTGCGCGTTTTATTTACAGGTATATCAGAAACGTGGGAACACACAGCCAGAACCTTTTGTTCATTAAAAAAGTGATTCACTGCCCCAAAAAAAAAAACATGTTTAATCTAGGAAAATGAATATGTCTAAATTCCACTCCAAATAATTTTTTAAATTTTTTTTTCAAAAGTAAACTCATAAGATGATCAGGATGGCAAATAGTTTGATTAAAAAGCCATGACTTTTCGTAATAAGGCTAGAACAGAAGCCTATTTGGAACTTTAATGTTCTGATCTAAGAGTTTGCTGCCATTTTAAAGCTTTTCAAACAACTTTGCAAGAAAAATAAGTCAATGGATGAGCTAAATCAAACAATACAACTCCAATACAAGCTTTTCAAAAGGTTTAAATTTAATCCACTGTTAAGATAAGAGAAGACGATAAGATGAAGTTTATTGTCCTGAAGGATATTTCTCTTGGGACAAACTTTAAAAATCACGAAACTTTAGCCAAATTTGACTTCAATGTTCCAGAGTTAATCAATTAATAGAGCTGACTAAATTAACCTGCTACGACTCCAACCAATGGAAGCTGTTACGAGTCTCTGAGAGAGTCCACCATGTAGCCTCAAAACTTGGTTATCTCCAGGCACACAGCAGGCCTGCAGAGCGCCAAGTCCAGTGAGCAAACACACAGTGGCCATTAATCTGCTGCAGCAGGAGGTCGGCACACAGGAGCAAGCCAATTAAGAACAGAAGCTGCTTCGGTCCTTTCTTCTGAGGACTTCAATGCACACACACACACACCTCCAGTTTCACTCCCTTTTGTTTTATCGGTCTTCAGATGTTCTCTGAGGTGAAGAAATTCTTTCACTAACAAAATAACACACAGGCACATGTAGCTTTAAGGTCTGCCATTCAGAAGGTTTTCAAATAGAGCACACTCTCCAAGAGTCATTGTTATCTCCAGAGGGAAAAAAGTTGGTTTGGAAAATCACGCTTTCCAATGACAGAACACATTTTGAACTGTGAATTTTTCAGGAATCTTCTTTATGAAAAAAGCTAAAGTCTGTTGGCTTACAATCTTGATCTCAATCACTATAAGGATAATTGTAGGTGTGATCAGGTTGGAAACAGCTCTGCAGCCACAAGCATGCAAATACACATGACAAAGCAGAGCCATTGATAGAAGTCTAGAACATTCCAGGTGATAAGCAAATTGTCACTCAGTTTGTCCCAGCAGAGCAAAAGCTGTCCATAATAGAGAAGATTCAAAATGATCATTTGTGGAATTTATTGTGTTCACAACAAAAATGATAAGTATTTGAAAATAAATTACAATAATCAACTGTTTTGGAAATTCATGCACATCGTCCTTTTGCCGTTATTTATATTTGAAAAAATGCAAAAACAACCAATCAGAGCCAGGAGGAGGGGCACCTAATGCTGTCAATCAATCTCATGAATGTGCTGCTAAATGTGCTAATTAGAGAAAAAACTGACATTAGCATACAGGACAGACTGACAGCGTTAAGCCCCTCCTCCTGCCTCTGATTGGTGGTTTCTATTTCAAGCTTCTCTGCCTGGGAGAAGGCAGAGAACCTTGATTTTTTTTTCACAGACTATCTGTCTCATATTAGATTATCACATTACACTCTAATTGCTATGACATGTTATAGCATGTCATAGCTATAACATGCTATGACATGCTATTTGTTGTGTCTATTTGTCACAACAAAAAGAAATTACACACTGCAAGACCTCACAGTTCAAAGTTCAAAAGCCTCGACTCACAAAATGAGAGTTTTCACTAAACGAAAAAAAATGAAGATGAAAAACAATTCACACTCACCGTTCTTGCGCTCCTGTATCGGCAGCAGATTTGGAGCCGGCTGAAGAGAGAGTTCCTGAAGCTCATTGGTCACCGCTTCGCTCTGAGGGCTCGGGGCCGAGCCCGACTTCCCTGGAGCCCTCATGGTTCCAGCACTGGGGTCAGCCCCCTGGAGGGCGTCAAGTGTTGCCATAATCACAGGATAAACTGGAATAAAACAAAAATTTTAAACAATTAGACATGCATCGAGAAACCAGCTGATGACCGAAACAAAAAAATGAATGTGAGCTAAACATAGGCACCGGTAAATCTCTGAAGGGTATACAAAAAAAAAAAAAAAGACTTATGATAAGGGAAGGCAATACTATTAATACATGTTTTTATTTAACCATGTAGTTTGTAAAATAAGTCCTAACTGGTAAAATATCTGTTTGGAGTACAATAATAAGAAAAAAAACGAGAACACGTCAATAAAGTATTTTTTGATTAAGACTGGATCATACCTCACAGTAACAATGATGCTTATCAAGCAAAAGTCATCCAGACATGCCCAGGAATCTGAGAACTCGTACATTGTGTATCTCTCGGTATAACCTCTTTAGCACCAGCTGTTCCATTCTTTCATACAAACATCTGTATTTTTTAATCAAAGCTCTGCTAGCTCAGCAAAAAAGTCAGAAGCTTAAACCCATAAAACGGCTACATATCAGAACAATCTGAAACATATGTCTGTCTCAGGAAGCAAAAAAGGGATTTTTTCTTTTTTGGTTTGTTTGTTTCCATCAGAGAAAAGACTTCAGCAGAAAGACGATTAGTGTACGGTACAATTCCTGGAAACAGAATACCTATGATGCGTTCTCCCTGAAAAACAACGAGGGGAAGAGGAAGAATGAGAGCTGCAGGCTAAGTGCTACACAGTCATTAGGGGAGGATTTGCATTGATTGAGCTTGTAAAACTGTTGCTGGTTTTTTTTTCTGACATTTCCAAACACTCTTCTGACAATTATAACATTTTTATTATTAAATTATTTATATTACATTGGCTATTATGCTCTTCATAGCACAAAAAAAAAACAATTAAAGTTGTTTTTACATGTTTGACCAAGCTTGTGAAGCAAATGGTGTAGTTAAGTGTGTTGTACTAGTTCAGTTATCAAATAAATTCGTAATTCAGTAAATGTATGTCTATGTTTTAAAAAGAGAAACGATTAAGTCAATTCAGCTCAGTTTTTTTCCTGCATCGGCCGATACTGAACTTCAAGTATCCGTATAGATATTGGAAGAGAAAAAAAAGTGTGTTCCCAGTGAATTATGAGGTTATTGGTTATTGTGTCACTACTCTTCGAAGATATGAGTTATGACAACAATTTATAATACAATCTAATGATTAGTTAGTAAGTGCAGCCCAGAATGGAGTCCTGGAGGAAAGTCCCCGCTGAACACAAACCATCAGAGTGTCCTATTAGCAGATTGACCATGAAGACAGAAAAAACATGTGAAACAAGGTGTTTGATCGGACAAAATGCTCAAAACAAATTTTTGGAACATGGTGTGAAACACGGTGGCGGCGGCATCAAACGCAAACACTGTTTGTTAGCAGGAGCTTCTATCTCACGCCGATGCGTGCAACAAGTGTGGGAGACGAACAAACAGGACAGCCGGTAAATGCCAAAATGAGACATAACAGCAAACAGTTGCAAATTGGTCTCGGATAAAATGTTTCACTTTGTTTACACAGGCACCGTGTGATGATGACACACAAATATGTCGGTTATCCAAATTCCAAATGATGCGGGATTTTTTTATCTCTATAATTTTCGTCTGGCATATTAAGTTAGAGGCTTTTATTGAATTCCCTTCATTTAAAGTGATCTGTTGAGAGGCTTGGTCAAGTTGCCTCATCTTGATCCCCCCCAACAGATGGAGGCTGTTTGAACACGCTCTGCTTCAAAGCGCTGAAGAAAGATACATTCCTCTCCGCACACGCCCACACTAGCCTCTCTGCAATGCATCACAATCACACTGGCAGAATGGAGGAAGAGAAGAAGAAGAAGAAAAATCCAAGGTCCTGACAGTCAGTGGTGAAAAAAGAGACATTATGGGGCGCTGCGCTAAAGGGGGCGCTAAAGAGAGGGCGGAAACATCATTTCTAGTATTTTCTGTATTGGTTTGTGCATGTGTGAATAATGCCATACACAACAGACTGCACATACTTGCGCCCCTGCTGACAGCTGTGGTTCTATGAATGTGAAACACAGGAAACCCGATCCCACGAATTACAACAGCTTCCCCAGGTGCAGGATGTGACTCAGATCAACAGATCAGACGATGCTCTTACCTGCCTTACAGAAGGTTCAAGAGGGCTTTCTCCATTTCAGCAGGACGAGGCATCCGTGCAACCAGCTGGAAGAAAAAAACAGAGAGGATGTATTAAATATTATGTTGATTATTATTATCATTATTTCCCGTCAGAGCACTCTGCGGGTCCTGGTGGGTGTGCTGGGGGATTTGGAGCAGGGAGGCCATGCCGTGCAGAGAAAAGCTCCCTGTGTGCTTAAGAGCGTCTCTAAAAAAAAAAGAAGAAGAACCGTGACAACTGCTGCAGGAGGAATTGACGCTTCAGGAGGCCTCGGCACAGATGTCAGCTGTCACTGACCAAAACACATACACACACATACACAGGCTAGGCTATTGTTAGCCCGTCTGGATGGAAATTCACCCAAACACGCCAGATATACATTGAAGTCAAGCTGCATGCGAACATCACAATGTCTCACAATTGCTTCCAATGGCAGAAGCAGCTCCGTCTGAGCTCGCGACTCAACAGACACCCCGAGTTAGCAAGCTAGCTAGCGCACCATGGCAGACAGACGTCCCCGCTAACCGAGAGTTAACATGCTGACCCTCAACCGAGCCTTCCCTCCTCCGAGCCAGCGAGCGAGACACCCGAACAGTCGACATATAACATTTATATGGACGCTTACTCATCACGTTTGCCACTTCTGCGCTGAGTGTGAGGGTAAACAGCATCAGCATCACAGCGCTACTTCCGAATCACAAAGGAAACTTTAACCGGAAAACCCTCCTCCGCGTGGGACGCGACGGCCCACTTCCTTCACAGCATCGTTCCCACGGTTTGCTTCAGCTCTATAGCCACGAGAGGTATCACAGCGCGTGTGTATAACTGAACACAATAACTTCCTCTATAAAATATGAACGATGATTAACTTGAATTGGAAAAGGGGGAGAGGCGCAGAGAGCAAAACAAACCACTGTCTGCTGAGGCTTCTCGATGTATGTCTCCACCTTCTGTCCAGGTCAGTGTACTGCAAGATGCACCAAGCCGAAATCAGATTTCAAACCTCTATTAAGTATTGTTACTGATAAATGTTCACTTTTACTATACCCTATTGTCCTTTAATTCACACACATCGTCATCCAACTTTCCAAAAGCAGAGACATGATTGCAGTGTGTAAGTGCACTCAGGGACAAAATTCTTAAGCTTTCATGACAATATAATTGTCCTGTAAAGGACAGAGGTCTGACGCAAATAAGCACAGACTCCACAAAATGGGAAGAAAAAAAGTATTTAAAATATCATTCAAAAACAAAATATTGAGAGAAAGTTGAAACATCACATATATTCATATCTGAGTAAATTATCTACTTATTTTCTATAGACAGAAAGAGAGAGATTTTGTGTTATGTTGATGCAGACAATTTAAATTCAATTCACATTCAAAAAGACTTTATTGAGCCCAAAGAAAAATTAAATTTAGCTGTAACTCATATCAATTTGAGATTAATCAAAGAAGCATTGACTAATACCCTGAAAAGGAAAAATCTTCTATAGCAGTCTGTGTTACATCAAATTTGAAGAAGCTTCTGACTGAAGACCCTCTGACAATCTGATAAAGAGGATGCTCAGGGTTGTCCATTATTTTCTTGATTTTATGTAAAATCATGAAGGAAGAACAATAAATATAGAAGGAGGCAAAAACAATTGAAACAAGAATAGTAATAGTTATTTATAGTTTTATATATATATATATATATATATATATATATATATATATATATATATATACATATATATATATATATATATATATATATATATAACTAGAATATTGTAATTTGGTAAGCAATATATTTTTGTATTTTTTCGCGTTTTCATCCTTTTCACACTTGAGAGACTGATTTACAACTAATATGTGGTCCCGAGAGAAGGAATAAAGGAGGAATTTGTGAGAGTTTTCTTTTAACCATATTAATATTTATCAAATTGTAATTTAATCCAGTGTCTATCATATGAAAAACAATTTAAAGGTTTCTAAATTGCCAAACTCCGTTAAACACTAGCGATACACCGGCTATGGCAGCCGAAGAGGGTCAGTTTGGTAAAAAGGGTTTGGTCTGCCTGTCAACGGTACGGTAGTGTGCAGCTGCGGAGGTGCGACCATGGCTGAGCCGGAGTCTCTGAGGTGCTCCAGCGTCAGGAACCGTGGAGGCGTCCAGAGAGTCGAAGGGAAACTTCGAGCCAGTGTAGAAAAAGGAGACTACTATGAAGCTCACCAAATGTACAGAACTTTATTTTTTAGGTGAGTACGGCCTCTGTGCTAGCTGCAGTTTGTAATTGTCAGTTGGCTTCGAGGCCTATCTGTTCCAGATCATTCCGCTGTCAGTCCTTTTTTCACTGCTGTTTACACGTGATTGGTTGGATTTCTTGTTGGACCCGCCTGGAGGTGTTTGTTGTTGCGCCTGATTGGACACTCGATCTTTCCGTCTTCAGCAGGTCTATGGCTATTGGCTGATTACCTTTTTAGCATAGCGAGCCTGAGAAGGCTGAGGATAGCATAGTTGTGTTAGCTAAGCTACTGAGATAAGAACATGAGACAGCTGTTTCTGCGTCTCAGTTGAAATAATGCAGAGAAAACAAAAAATACAAAGGCAAAAGTTTTTGTTGCCAATATATAAAGGGGGTTTGTTGACGGTGGGCAGTAGTATTAGCAATTAGCTAGGTTAGGTAGCCACATTCTATCATAAAGCATGATGCTAGACATGTTTATGGTTAGTTTGTGTTCTATACAGATTGCGTTTTTTTAGCTAATAGTCATATTTGTATACTGAGAGAATTGTCTGATTTTATTTAAAAATGTCTTATAATATTTCTAGTAGTACTAGTTCTGAAAATATAGTCATGTTAAATACAGTTTTTTAAACCCCATTATTAAGAAGCCTAATAAGATTATTACTTGGATCCATACTTCATTTCCTTTACCCTTTGCCTAAAACATGTCTCACAAAGGACTGAAAATGGGGAAATGGACTGCATTACAATTTTAGTACTAATTTAAATATTGATATAAAAGAACACAAAAATCTTAAAACGATTGTGATGCTTTAACATTATTACTCCTGTCCTCCATCAGGTATATGTCACAGGGAAAACACTCTGAAGCCAGAGAGCTGATGTACAATGGGGCTCTTCTCTTCTTCAGCTACAACCAGGTACAAAATACACAAGCCTCTAAAATGTCTTTGTGACATGCTGCAGCTACAGATGACTTCCTTTAATTTCTTTCATGTACATACATTTAGCCGACAACGTGGCTAATGCTGTGTGTACGTCACGTAAAATTGCATGTGGGTTGCACTGGTGTTTCATCTTTTCCGCTTGTGTTAGTGGACTGCTGCTGCCTATTTATAGGACCCTTTGTGTGAAAACAGAGTGAAAAAGACAAAGTGGCTTGTTTTTTATTGCTTTTCAGCAAAACAGTGCAGCTGATCTGTCCATGCTGGTGTTGGAGGTTTTGGAGAAGTCTGACACAAAGGTAGAAGACGAAATATTAGGTGAGTTGCAGATTGATCACGCTACCAAATATTTGATGCGCCGACTAGGGAGATTTATTTTTAGAGTCGTCTGCTTTTGGTCTATTTTTTATTTTTACTTGCCTCTTCTTTCATTTGTGTGAGTGAGAGTCATATGATGCATACGCTAGCAAATAACGATACCTTAAAGGTAAAAAAAAAATGTTTGAAAAGCAAATTCTTTTAACTGAATTTTAGTTGTGTCGCTTGCATTCAAATCGGCATTAGGAATGTTTCATTTCTTTAGGTCCATCACCACATTTCCGATTCACAAATTCCATATTAATGATAAATAACGTAAAATTAGAGAAAGTCTTTTCTTTTTTGTAAAATCTCTTCGCTGTGCGTGTGTGTGTGTGTGTGTGTGCGTGCGTGTGCGTGTGTGTGTGAATTGTGGTGCAGAAAACCTGGCCAAGCTGTTCAGCCTGATGGACCCAAACTCTCCAGAGAGAGTTGCGTTTGTTTCCAGAGCCTTGAAATGGTCCACAGGAGGATCTGGCAAGTTAGGGCACCCAAAATTCCACCAGCTGCTTGCCGTCATCTTATGGAAAGGTAAATGGCTAATTTTCTTAGCTACTGTGAAAAAAACAGGTGACTACACTGGTGAAAAACCCTGGTATTGATCTGAAATGGTCTTGAACGTCTTGAGTTCGTGTTGCTGACTATACTGATGACGATGCGCTGTTCCTTTGCCTCGTATGTTTAGAACAAAACTACAGCGAGTCTCGGTACCATTTCCTGCATTCATCTGACGGGGAGGGCTGCGCTCAGATGCTAGTAGAGTATTCATCATCGCGAGGCTACCGCAGCGAGGTCGACATGTTTGTGGCGCAGGCCGTCCTTCAGTAAGTCACCAGTGACGCCCGCACTGTGAAACACAGACAAGAGGGTTGGTGCTCCGTTTTCATTCGTGTCCGGCCTTCCCGCTCCAGGTTCCTCTGCCTAAAGAACAAAAACAGCGCTTTCATGGTGTTCAGCACATACACAGAGAAACACCCGTCCATAGAGAGGGGCCCTCCTTTCGTCCAGCCTCTACTAAACTTTATCTGGTTTCTGCTGCTGGCAGTGGAAGGGTGAGAACCAGTCTCTTGATACTACTTGTGTTTGTAAGGGTAAATATAGGCTGTGTTTTGTAATGAATATTGATGTCCATTAATTAAAGCTTTTTTGTCCTTTAGGGGTAAATTAACAGTTTTCACAGTGTTATGTGAGCAATATCAACCTTCCCTGAAAAGGGATCCCATGTATAATGAGGTGAGTTGTGCTCTTCGTTGTTGATCTGATGTCTTGCACGCTTTAAAAAGTTTGGTCCAACATTCAGAAACCAGTGAGTATCTCAATTTCTCCTTTGTTTCTCTTTCTCTGCGGATGTTGCTGTTCTAGTATCTCGACCGAATAGGACAGCTTTTCTTTGGAGTCCCACCCAAACAGTCTCCATCATACGGAGGCCTGCTGGGTGAGTCCAATACCGTCTGCACTTTCAGTAAACAATGAGGCTACAGCAGGAGAAGCTGATTAGTGGTTTCCATCTGGCAGGGAACCTGCTGAACAGCCTGATGGGTTCTGAAGACGACGTTGCCGAAGAAGCCCACGAGGACAGCAGCCCCATCGAACTGGACTGAGCCCACAGACCACGATGAGAACAAACGCATAAGGAGAAAACAAATCAGAAGAGGGAAGACTATTCTGCCTCTCTACTGCCCCTTATCTGACAGGGTCAGGCCGAGGCGCTGGTCTGCGTTTTCAGAGGCGGGCTCTTCGACAAAAAGCCCCACCATCCCCAAACAGTTCACAGCAAAACCACAACAATTATCATTCCGCCAAAACATCCCCCGTCGGCTCCCTGTGGACCGAGCGGGCCAAACCGCAACCTCTCCTCCCGTTGAACGAATACATCGTTAACCATCTTTTGTTTCTGGTAGTTTGGGACTATTGCTTGCTGTTTTAAGTGTGTATGATAAACAGATAAACTGTCCTCTCCCCGTAACATCCTGCTTCACGGAGGCTGGAATGATCGACGTCTACGCGGGGAGGACGGCGTCACAAGTGTAACAACCCTGCTCAGTGTGAGGGTTTAGTGAGCTCACTACAGATTTCAAAGTGTTTGGTCGGTCAGCCTCGGAGAGCTCCATCAGGAGCCAAGATGTAGCTGTTGCTGACTTTCTTTTTTTTCCTCCCTCAACAAGTGTATTCCGTTATGTCTCTTCTGTCAGATGTAAATTAAAATGTACTTATAGCCATCACTGTGTGTCAGCGTTTCGCCTCTAGTATCGGCTGAGGTTATGTTATAACTTGAATATCTAAGGTCTGCATCATTTCACTCACAATCGTGCTAAATTCCTGTTTTATGATTCATCTCCTGAGTTTGAGCTTTGGGTCATTTTCAATACCTTTGGTAAGACTTTACCAAAAAACCTCAAACATGAACAGTGTTTGATTCACACTGTTTCAAGTCAAACAGTGTGAGCAAAATAAAACACTGAAAAGGCTTGTTGGTCACAAACATGTGTTGTATATTTATTTTTGGGGGGTCCAGATCAGAAAAAGACGCAAAGTTCTGGGTAAAAGTTCAGAAATTGATGCTTCGGGTTGTATGGCAGCAATTTGCACCGAATGCAGATTGCTATGAAGAGTTGAAATGCAAGTAATTGCAAAGTAAAAGAACGTTAATAGCAATGTTATTTGTACTGTATGCTGATCCCACCACTAGGTGGGCTGAAGTCATAACTTCAAAGACCTTACTATTGACTCAGGGTAAAGGACAGTTATAACTTCCAGAAAAACACACGGTCATCATTTTGCATCAAAATGTCTGAGAATATTGCTGTCAACTTTTCTCTTCATTAAGTTGGCAAAAGAAAAGGGAGTTCAGTTTCTGTGAAGAAAGCCTTACTTTAAGCTAAGAAACTTGAGGGCCAGGATTATCTTGTTTATTAACGGACTCAGTTACCACGGGGAGCAGAGAGCGCTTGAGGAACAGCAGGCAAGTGTGAATGCTTCTGCACTCTGAGGTGGAAACTTTTAACCACTGGCCTGGTTCACAAAGGGCACCAAAAAACAAACAAAAAAAACTTTTCTCCTAAAAATCAAACAAAAAAACCCCATCAAGGACAGAGTGACAACCTACAAGAAGAACTAGACCTGTACTAGAATAGACTGAGGTAAATGTAATTTATTTATCTTCTACAATGGGCCCAGAATTATTACAGTAAAGGATCCATGTGTAGGGTTGCTTATTAACCTGTAGAGGCTCCGTACAGCAGAGTCCTGGATCTCTATAAAGGCACAGACAAATGAGCAAACAGGCTGGAACTAAATGAACTTAACTAACCAGCAAAGGTAAATTGCTGGTTAGTAAAAAAAAAGGTTTTTGCTGAAACACATGTTGAATAACTTTATTTTTATTTCAGAAAAAACTAAACACTAGAAACATTAATTCCAGAACCTATTGACGGTGCAAACCACTGATGACTAAAAATAAACTAATTAATAGCAGGTCAGTGTAACATGAACACAACACAATTATTACCGATATTCCTATTACTCAGGGGTTTCAGAATTAACGGAGCCTAATGTAATACTTTGGTTGTGACAGCTTTACTGTCAGTAGAGTTCAATTTCATGTGGTTCAGATTTGTTATTTACATTAGTGAAATCATTTTAATATGTTTTATGAAGTATTTTACAGCAGAACATTCAGGTACGGGACTGCAGAGCAAGCCTCTGGATTGTGTCTGACAGGTGGGCCATGTCCGGCCGCTGAGCCTGATGTCTGATGGACTCCAGAGTCCGAATCTGGAGGAAACACAAAAGGGGGAGAAAATTCATAATCATAATATTGTGCAGCTGCTGTAAAGTCCGGTTTAAGTCAACTTTAACGACTCCAGGCTATGAACAAAACTTGGAAGCTATTCATTTCTGCGGAGAGTTTGTAAGGTGCCAACCCACAGAGACTCGTGTCTCGCAGTGTCCATGCTTGTGGCTCAGGTTCCACAGGTTGATGGACAGCTGACTCAGCTTGTTGTTCCTCAGGTCGCCGTGGGCCAGCAGGACCCCAAAAAGGGAGAAGGCCAGGGCGCTTTGACGCCGCACGCTCTGCTGCAAGGAGGCCAGGGAAAGAAATGTTACCTTCCTAAGCTTTAACAGGGCAGTACTGTGACCTTCTGACATGTAATGCCATTTTGTAACACAGTCAAGGAACCATTTATAAAAAATGACCAAATATGACTTCATACTTTAACACAGTGGTCCCCAACCACTGGTCAAGACTTGGCTATTAGGGTTAGGAGATCGACGAATTTCTCAAACATGCATTAAAGAATCAAGCCAACACCCCAGGTATGTTTTTGATGAGGAAATAACATTACATGATAAAAAACTAGAATACAAAAACAATAATTTTACATAATACCGCCCCTTTAAATGAAGAATGTGAGTAGATCAAAGTGGAAGTGAGTGACTCCTGTGCGTTCTGACCTCGTCGCGAGTGAGCGTCTTCAGATGGTCCAAGATTTGTCCGATCAAAGTGTCACACAGCTTGTTGATCTCTGACAAGAACTTTGGGTCTCCTCCATATAACGTCTCATTGGAGTCCACTAGGGAACACAACGTAGAGTCTAAGCAGGGAACAGCTGATTGTGCTCGCTGTGATTTCAGTTCTATCGCTATCCGTGTGTGTGTGTGTGTGTGTGTGTGTGTGTGCTTTTACCTTTGGGAATGGAGTAGAGGTATGTTTCCTGACTCATGGCGGCTAGTAGCGGCAGGGCGCTGATGTAAACCCGCACCTTGGCATCGCTGTTGTCCTCCCAGGTGTAATCCTGGACCATGTTGAGCAGCCCGCGGACCAAGTACAGCACGCCGTGCTCCGGGTGGTCCTGGAAGCACACGCAAGGGGGAGTTACGTGGCCCTCCTTTTGCAGGATGCTTAAAATTCCGTTACGTTGTCAGAAAAACGAGGGCGTTACCGGGACAACCAGCAGCGTGGCCAAGAAGTTGTTGATGAAGTCCAGCAGGAAGCTCTCGGAGGAGCGGAGCTTGCCCTCCACGCTGATGGAGCGAGGGACCTCAGGAAGAACGCTGACCGCTGCCTTCAGGAACGCGTCGGCTGGAAGACGGAGACATTTATGCAGAGGCCCAAAGGAAGGTAAAGCAAAAGAAAAAATGTTCCCTGTGTCCCCCAGGGGGCTCTGTATGATAGATCATGGATCCTTTCACGAATGCATAGCCACAATTTTAGATTTTGGGGGTAAAACAAAAGAAAAAAGTGATATCTCGCATCGTTTTCAATCCGCTTCTTGACTATGCACGACTTTGTGTTGTGATTACAGCATGACAACGTGGAGAAGGTCAAAGGAAGAACAGAAGACAGGGAGAAGTTGAGCTGTAATCCAAAATGGAGGATGTGCTCACCCTGAGAGAGGCACTGGTTGGCCAAGGCGACCTGACCGGACAGCAGGTAGAGGTGGAGGCGGCTGAAGATGCTGCTGAGAGACGGGATGGTGATGAAGCAGTAGGCCGCACATGCCTGGAGAGCAGGGGACAGAAACCAGAGACCAATGAGCAAGAAGACCCCTCTTAAAGGGACAGCCACCCATCCTGAGATAACCGCACCCGGACAAACGCTGCTGTCTTCCTGGAGTGATTCCCCTTCATCACCATGCGGGTCTCCATGGCCAGCTGGTTCACCGTCTGGACAGAACAAAGGTCACACTCGGCGTGACAAAGAGTCAGTATGTGCCGGGCGAGGATGCGGACGCTTTACTGACGTGGATGAGCTGCACCAGGACCGGCTCCAGGTTGCAGAAGGTGGCTCTGGCCTCCACGCAGAAACTCAGCTGCTGCTCGAAGTCCCGGCCGAAGGAAACCTGAAGAGAAGAGTACGGCAAGAAGGAGAGGATAAGATTACTAGCAGTACGGTGTGATGTCATAATAGAGCAGCGTATCTGAGCGTAAATCTGAGATACTAAACATCTGAGATTTAGTATCGGCCCAATCCTATACAGAAGACCGCTGTTGAATTGACTTAAAATGCTTTTTTTTAAAAACACATAACATAAATGTATTGAATGATTAATGTATTTGCTAACGATGCACGAATACAGCACCATTAAATACACCAACGGCTTCACAAGCTAGGTCAAACATGAAAAAATAACTTTCATTTGTTCAGTCAGTGAAATTAGCAGCTGAACAGCGAATATAAAATAAATAATAAACAAACTGAAAAAAACGTTGGTGAAACTGGAACAAACCTCCTTTCAAAAGGTTCAGAAAGTGCAATTTGGAATTTTAAATATAATGTCAAATAAATAATAAAGCACAGTGTCAATCAAAGCACAAAGCATAGAGTTATACTGAACAGATCTGATCTTATGGCTCATTGTCACCGATACACGACGTAGTTTGTTTTTCAGTATCAGGAGCGATTCAGATATTAAATGTCAGATTGGTGCATCTCTACAAACCAGCATGACTTGTATTCAGAATTTCTCACCCATATTTAACTTCCTAACCACGATCTTGTTGTGAGGATTTGTGAATCAACTCTCATTAAATAAAACTGAAGTCTCACCATGCGGATGAAGCCGATGATCAGCAGAGCCAAAGATCTTTTCTCATCTTCGAGCGTGAGAGCGCTGCCAGGCAAAAGATAACAGACGTTGCTGAGAGACAATTCCTTGTTTGCATTCATCACACAAATATGAATTTAATTGTGCTTAGTGTTCTTAATCGCCCAGGTTCCCTGATGTCTCACCCTTTGCACTCTTGGGAACTTGTGCAAAGAGTTTCCCTTTGCACAAGGGAACCCATTTGTGAAATGGAAATGTCTTCCATTTCACAAATGGAAATGTCTTCCATTTGTGAGGTCAGACACTGATGTTGGACGAGAAGGCCTGGCTCTCATTTTCTGTTCTAATTCACCCAAAGCGTGTTCTGTTCTGCAGGTCAGTCAATTCCACCCTGTTTTTCTCAAAGCAGTCTGATTGAACTCCATCCCCCAGCATTCATAGTACTGAAAACTACTGCTGACATCACTGACGTTATAAAAACGTTGTCCCGACTTTGGACAACTTTTTGGCTTAATTGGATGGGGGACACAATACTTGTGGCTATAAGTTAGCTAAGCTTTTTTCTTAGTAAAGTTAAAATGATATTAAGCTTAGAGGGGATGGTAACACGTAACCTACTTAACAGAGTCGTGCATGGTTTTGCAGATGTGCAGCATGGCGTTGAGGATGACCGGGTCCCTGGTGAGCTCCAGCTGGTGTCTGCAGGAAACACAACAGATCGGGAAAAATCCATTCACTTTGTCGACCGAAGCGACTAAATTCCTCTCTCCAAGCCGGTTCATCCGTTTTTGTTTTTTTGCCTTACTTGATGAAAACCTCCATGATGGATTTGCAGACCTCCACCCTCACGCTGTCCTTCTGGAACATGTCGAGGAAAGGCAGGAAGCGCTCCTGAAGGACAGAGAAGCGAGAAAAAACAACCCCTGTCAAACACAATAAATCAGGGAACAATTTGGATTTGTGTTCAAACCACTAACCATGGAGAAGAGGACGGAAAAGTCGTGGAAGTAGGTGAGGATCTTCCTGATCACTGACTGCAGCTGCCCGCAGAGCGAGAACACAACGAAGTGATTACAAAGAAGAGAGAGAGAAATGAGAAAATTGTTGCCGGTTGAGTTGTCTTGCCAACCTGAGGGTAGGCCTCCTCAAACGCTCGGTCAGGAGTCATGTGTTTGATGATGTCAGCCAGGACCGTGTTGACCTCTCGTTTCTGTCGGGACGAAATGAACAATGTGCTTTTATGTTTCTGTTTTTCTTAGTTCGGCCCTGATACTCCCTCATAAGAAAAGTAGTGACCACCATTTTCCAACCTAGTTTCACTCACAGTAAAATGTCGGCAGGTGAACTCCACCCAGATCTCAGCGCAGTTTATGTAGTCCTACGAAAACAGACAAAGAAAAAACTAAAATGAGTGAGTTATGATCTGGAACAAGAAACTGGCATGAGTGGATTTTTTTTTTTTTTTTTATGTGTAGAAGCTGCAGAACCTGAGGGTTTCGGACTTTGGTGATGACTTTCCAGGCTTCGTTCAGGATGGTCAGCCTCTCAGACTCTGGAGGATCAGCGCAGGCCAGACTGCGACCCAGAGAGCCGTACAGCAGGTGCTGCAGAGACAGAAGGAAACGGTTTGTTTCAAGATTAAAATGTAAAAAAAAAAGAAGAAGCTACTTCTAATCATTTTTTTGAAGTTTCTAGCCGCTCTAAGATGCATTAAATGAAGAGATTAGAATAGTCCAACCGTTTGTGCCCTCTGACCTTTGGGAAGCCGGACTCGTTGCAGTCTTTGATCATACCAATGAAATCAATGGCTCTGGTTGCAACGAACTCTGGTCTGAATGCTCTCATTATTGAGTTGAGAAGCAAGGCACTGTGGGAAAAAACAACAAAATGACAGTGAAATAAGTGAGATAGAGCTAGCGCAACTAAACTCTAGATAGACTGTTTTTCCACTGTTTGTGTAAATTATTTGCAGTGCAAAGTGTGAGATTTTTGTGTGAATTTGTTTCAATCTCCAATATTTGGCCAGAAACCATCTCAGTGCTGCCCTCTTTTGGTTTATCGCTAGCAACTGCAGCTGACCACACCCCTCCTTAACGCCCACGCTTGGCCACGCCCCTCAAGGTCTCTTAGCATGTAGGGCATTAACTAATTAACATTTATGGTGGCACATTTCATTTCATAAGAATTTAGATTTGGCGTTGTCACAACAAATGCTTAAAACTCCACAAAGCTCAGCTTCACTTGTTAGCTTCACTATTTACGCCGATGTTTGTTCAATGACAACGGCTATGTTTCCACTAATGATGTAATTGTGCAATTTGACGCTTCTAAAATAAATTCCCTTAATGGAAAAACGGCAACTTTCAAAAAACTCTCGTTTTGCTAAAGCGTGTTGACTCTCAGGTGAGGTGGGTTTATGGCCGTGTGAAAACTTGTTAATTTCGCCCAATTGCAATGGAAACTTTCTGTTCACATCACACGAGTTAAATTCTTTACAGTGTTCAGTTTAATGATACAAATCACACGTGTTTTGAAAGAGCAGACAGTTCTTATCGTTATTTTTACCACTACCACAATAGTACCACAAAACATCATGGTGAAACTCTTAAGTCCACAACGTCCCGCCCCTCTCTGCTTGGTCTACTTACTTATTTGCCATCATCTTGCATCTTTCCATCATCTCTGTGAGAAGTTGCTGAGGTGGGAACAGCGATGGGATAAAAGTTAGACTTTCATTCAGCTGATCCCCGTTTGGGCTGAGCCCAGCGAACAGGCGCTTACCTCCGGGGCTCTGTACGCGACGCACTGCAGGATCCAGTTGATGGCGGGCGAGTAGAGCGTCAGGTACGCCGGCACCTCCACCTTCTGCACGTGCAGCTGCTTCTGGACGCTGTCACCGCTGATCTGCCTGAAGGTGGCGAGCAGGTCGAAGACGTTGGCGTTCAGACTCTCCTTCAGGTGGGGCGCCACCTCCATGCCCACCTGGGGATGCGAAGGCGCATCATGTCTGAGCCGTAGGACGGCCGGGGAAGGAAGCGGAGGAGAGGGCGACTCACCCTGCAGAGGTAAGCTCTGGCGTAGGCGGCGACCAGAGGGTCTCCCATTCCACGGATCATGGCGGTGAGCCGGGTGAGGGCCTCCTGGATTCCTCTACAAAGAGGTGAACCGTGAGTCAGTTCGCGGGCGGTTCTCAGGAAGGAAAACCGTGTTGGAGGAGACTTACGACTTGCTGAGGAAACGGTTGCACTTGAGGATAGCAGCTTCCACATATCTGAGGTCAGAGGTTAAAGAGTCAACTTCCAAACGCTGACCAAACAACTGATAGGTAAGCCCAGATGTGGAGCCTGAAACCCCACACAGGAACTCTTCCACCCTAACTCAGAGCTTTGGTTCCAGAACTCAAACAGCTGCTGGTGGATACAGTCGGGGCAGCAGCTCCCTGATGGAGGCGATCTTGAAGAACCAGTTGAGGCATGTCTCCTTCGCCGTGTCGTTCACATCTTCTACTGTGAAGGAGTCTGAAAGAGAGAGAGAGACTCCCTGACTTTAACTACTGAGGCTCCAGATTTCATTCAGTGCCATCAAAGTCAAGGGCTCTGAATTCAGATGCATGCCACACTTTCAGGATTCTAATTTATATTGATCCACAGAATTAAATCCCAGCGAAGTAAACTGAAGTTGGAGGCTTTAATGTGACAGAAATGGAAACATGTCCAGACTTACCTGGCAGAGGTCTGGGGTCTGAACACATGGTCCAGATCCTGTCATACACCAGACGGCCTACAACACACACACACACACACACACACACAACATAATGAAATAGCTGGACAACAGCAGCAGCAGCTGACAGGAAGCGAACGCACCGAAAGTGTCGAGGATGTCGGTGATGAGGACAAACTTGCTGGGGTAGAACTGGATCACAGACGTGTCGGACAGAAGTTTGGAGCACTGGAACGCACCTCACAGGTGAGTGTGTTTGACCACACGGAGGGAGAATCCGGGTGTGTGTGTGCCGTTACCTGGATGACGATCTTCAGGGCTTTGACCTTCTGGTCGGAGGACCACGCCTCCTTCAGGGACTGGTTGAGCTCCTCGATGCGGTTGGCGTAATCCTGCTGGGAGAGGTTGAGGAGCTCCCTTTGGGAGCCCTGCAACACACACACACACATACACACCAAGCTGTCAGACACCTGCTCCAACCCAGAGCTGATCGTCACCATGTAATCAGCACAAGCGACGCGCCTCCTCCAAATCGTCCAGCTCCTCCAGGCGAGTGCGGACTTTCTCCGAAACGGCAGACGATCCTGGATTGGGAGTTCTTCCTGGTGGACAAAACGGATTTGTCAGCTCTCCACTGAAACGCGACACCAGTTTACACACTCGTTCAAATAAAACGAATAATACATATAATATGAGATCTAAAGCAAGTGGTCTTACCTCTGTCAGAGCCCATACAGAGATTCTGTGAAGGGAAACACAGAAACCTTTAGGTTTTAACCCTAAACAGTTGCCGTGGCAATGTGTGACAACGTCCAATGAGCTTCAACATGCAAAATGTCAGACTCACAATGGACAGTTTTTCAGTGGTGGTGAACCTGGCCAGGATTTCTCCTCGTTTTGTTGACCAGGGCTCAAAGTCGACTCCGAGCGCCTCTTCCTCCTTCGCCCTCCTCTTCCTCCCGACATCCTGGAAGCACAACATGTCAGTTTAAAAGAACAGAATTAATCCCCCCTCCTCTCTGCCGGGTCAGCTGGTGAACTGACCCCCGCGGAGCTGCTGTGTGACGCGGCCGCCGACGTCTCGGTGGCGGCAAACATGGACAGGGGGTCCGTCCCGTCCAGCATGGAGCTGAGGGGGTCCACGGGCGCTGAGGAGGAGGAGGAGGAAGACGAGGAGGTGCTGCCTTTGCGAGCTCCACGGCGGGTCTTTGTGTCCGTGACCTGGAGGGAAACAAGAGAGAGGGGTCATTTAGTGAATGGGGTCAGCGGGTTTCACACCGTGGAGGCTTGAAACCAAGAGGCAGGTGATACCATGATAGGCTTGAGGGGATGGTAGTCTCCGAACTCGACCGGAAGTCCCTCAGGACGACACCTCTGCAGCTCTGCCTCATAGTTTCGCCCACGAGAGCGCCTGTTGGCACAACAAGCAAGAGACGAATTCATAAAACATAACTTACCGATTTAGCCTTGCTCTGAACAACCACCTTGAATAATAAATACATAAAAGGTCTACAAGTGTTTTCTACCGATGAGTTGGTGGCTGTTATGATTTGGCTTTTGGCTTAGTGTAGCAGATAGAAGCTAAACACCGCAGAAAAAAACGGTTAAAAACACACAGCTGCACGTTAACGGCAATATATGCGCACTTAAAGGCCGCATCTTAAAGATACACCGCTAGTTTAATAGTCGGGTTTTCACAGCTACTTGTTTTGAGAATGAGTTAAAGCATCTCACCACTGCGCCGAAGACATTTTTTTATATCACATGACACTTCTGGACTTCCTGGTTCAGGGTGGTTACGAGGTGTTTTTTTTTTTGTATCTTTAAATTTAGCACTGATGTTATTGTTTTTGTTGTTACTTTGCCAGAGCTAAAATTACAGTAAAAAAAATGGCTCAAAATTTAATTCAAGGCGGCGTTTACTAACCCTAAGAGATGTTTTAAAAAATATTGCTCTTGCAAATATGACTTCATTTCCCATGGTTCTTTGTGTGCTTCTGATGCTGAGTTCCAGTTACCTCGGAAGTCGGAGCTGCAGTCCAGACAGTCGAAAAAGAAGTAAACTTGGCGATGAGCGTAGAGGTTGTTCGCAGTACCTCTTACGGACATAGTCTTAGGCTTCACTGTCCACAAGGAAACACCAGTTAAAATGTTCAGTTTAGAGTTGCAGGTGCTACATGTGACATTAACTTTAGAAGCACGCTTGAGTCTTGTAAAATAAACATGTTTTTACCGCTCCTTACTGTTGCAAGTTGGCTTTATAAGTCTTAAACTGAGTGTAGACGGAGGTGCTTCCAAGTTCCCAGTGGGAAACCCGATTTAAGGGGGGCGTAACAGGTGAAAGCCGGAATTTCCCAGTTCCGAACACACCTGAAACGCAGCAATAGTCTCCGCCATGGAAAAAAAAGATAAAAATAAAGACAGAGGTCTTACTTTAACTAATTTTACACCGATGAATTTTAATATTGCATATCTAAATATTTTATGACGGAGCTGCTGGTAGTGTTTAGTTTAGAATTTAACTCAAGATTTATCTGATGTTATGTCGCCTCCTTGACACAAGGACGCTCTACTGGGAACTTCCTTGTGTCACCGGTCGTGAGACATCTGCTGAAAAGACAAGCTTCGTCAGTCTCACCGCTTCGTACAGTCGGTCTCTCTGTAGTCAGTGAAATTCCCGCAGGTCACTTGTGTAGTGAAACCATGACTTGACAACAGCGGCCTCTGTTACCGACATAGTTCTCCTGAGCAGGTAAGCTCCGCCGTTGCTAACGTATGTCTCTGAAAGTGCATTACCGTTATCCACGGGAGCGGAACACTTAACAAAGGTGTCAAGACGCTAGAGGTTAGCTAGCCTGCTAATGCAACACAACTGTAACTAACTGGAGGAATGCCCGCGGTTCACGAGAATACGTGTTTACGAGTCAGGATGCTAAATGACCTTAACGTGGGTTTTCTGTGGCGGTTTCTGGCTTCAGCTCAGCGAGAGACACACAGCAGCTTTATGAATGTGTCATTATCTTTATGGTGTCACAAAGGCTAGCATCCGTCTGAGGTTGTGACTTTGAACAGTAATATACTGTTTACATATTCATAAGCGTGACGATCAATAATAGAAAATAGGTATTTTTGCAGGGTGTCCAGTCATTTGGATTGCTTTTAAACTAGAAAATGATCACAGAAATAACATTAAATAGCTTCATTTCATATTCAACATTTTGGTTTTGATAACTTCCCAAACAAATTCCCCAAATCTAATGATGGGGGGGGGGGGGGGTGGAGAGAGAGTAAACAAATGACCACATCGAATAAAAATATTTTGGAACACCCCCAAAAATTGTAGCCCTGGGCTGCTGCCCCTCTAGAGTCTGGCCTGGTGTGCGGAGCTCTTCAATGTTTAATGTTACCTTTACATTTCTCCTCACAGCTGTGTGGCAAACACACAGATCTGAAATAAATATGCATAACTGCACTAACAAGTGACAGAAATCTTTCATTCATACCTATAACATCTGTTCAATTAGTTTAGTGGAATAGGACATTTCAGAAGCGCTGACCCGAGTCGTTGCCTTAGCAGCAGAGATTGTTCTGCTAGTAGAAGTCCAGGTTAGGCGGCAAAAAGAGCCAGAATGAGTAAGAGGCTGTTGGTGTCAGATTCGAGAAAAAGAAGCCAAGTGTCATCTGCGAATGAACGCCTGTGTAAAAAGAAACATTTGAAGAAGTGATAAACATTTGGAGGAGAAGAGAAAGCAAGTCCCAACTGGTTAGAAGTGAGAACTCTGCAGCTTCTGCTCAGGGGAGAAATCAGGTTTATTCACAGTGTGGACCTTGAAATATGAGGACGGAAAATGGCATCCTCCATTAGAGGACGGAGTGAAGCTTGTTACGGTCAAACACAGTGAGGTGCTGGTCCGCCTGCCGCCTCAGAGCAGATTGGGGGACATCGGTTACCATAGAGATTCTGCTCTGACAGGATTCTGTCCCTTCTTCCTGTCAGGTTCACCACATGAATAATCTGACTTCTTAACACCTTCCCCCCCCCTTCCCAGTCTGCTGAAATCCCATCTGTGCAGACATGTCGCTCTGTACGTCCTCATGTTTATTTCTCTCGCCTGTTTACGTTGAAAGCTGGTCCATCATCATCCATCTCTAAAGGGGAAAGACCCGGAGGTCACTGGAAAGAGAGATACCCTTTGACCTCATGTTTTCATGCACTTCCGTCGTTTTTAATTGTCTCAACCAACTGAATAACCTGACTTCACTCTCTTCCATCACTGCTGTGCCTTCCATACCTTTGTCTTCACATTTTGACACGTTTGAACCACAGATGTTAGTGGATTTTATTGGGATTTTATGTGAGGGATCAACACAAAGAGGCAAATATTTGTGAAGCGGAAGCAGAGGCACACGTGAAAGAGTTGACTCATCATCACAGGCAAGACTTTTCAGATACTGAGTTGTAAAACTCTTTGTTGTTCTCCCACTTCAGTTGTTTACTGCTTGGTGTTGATATATTGGATGAAACACGCAAGAGTTTTTGGTTGTAACACAGCAAACTGTGTGAATTTAACGGGTCATTGCGTTCCTACGAAATTCTGTTCGATTCTCATCTCCTCGCAGTGTTCTGTGTGAAATTTCTCCCATTGAGTTTGATTTCTCTGGTTGAGTTTCAACCAGAGAAATCAGGAACCAAAATGGCAACACTACATTTTCAGTTGGTGAGGTTCTCTTTCACACTGCACTGTGTCAAACAAACCAAACCTTTTGCCTCATGCCTACGTCGGCGCTGCACCAAGAACCACCCAAGGAAATGACACATAAACCTCTGAAGTAGACACTGAATACAACTTCCTTCTTCACGAAATGCAAGCAAAAATGGAGTGGCGTCAGATTTTAGGCTGTAACATTTATCTTTTGTCATTGGCTAAAAACCACGAGCCATTTCGCCCTCTTGCACCACAGACACAGGTTTGTTTTGGTTATAGTTACCCAGAATGCCTTTCCTTGCTTTTGGAGTGATGTCCGGTCCGCTTGCCTTGGTATTGGCATTTGAACTGCTCCAGAGTTCACATCAGCGTCAAGGTTTGTCAGCGGACCAGAACTTCCCACCCCAAACTGACCGGACTTTCTCAGTCCGGTATTAGAGTTGGATTCAATCGGACTAAACAGGGTTGGTTCAAAGGGGATGCAAAGGTTGTCGTTGCTGTCCCACCCGCACAGTTTGAAGTGGCACAGCATTTCCATTGGCTCCATCGAGCTGAGGCTTTTCAAACATCACTGCCAAATATTTGCAATTGTGTAAAATCAGATTCAATCGTTTCAAACTTCAAAGGAGTTAAGTCCTCTAGGAAGCTGTTGTTTTCCAATAAGTCCAGAAGCGCTGCAGTGTAGAACAAGACGCTGGTTTTTCCCAGGCTAAAAGGCTGTTAGTACTTTTAGGAGGCTCTGTCTTGATGCCAGTGTCATTTTATAAGCCCCATCAGAGGGAGCAGTACTCAGCTTGATGAAATGTCCCCTCAGGATCACGTAGCCACTTTACGTCCTTCCGGACCCTTTCGTCGTCTTGCAAACCCCCCATATCCCCTTTACAGGGTTACCACTCTGCATCTCCCCATCTAATTTGGCACTTTTAATCAGCGTGGATCTGGCCCGGTCCTGAATTATTCAAAGCAGACGTTGGTTTGTGGGGGCTGACAGGTGTCTCTCAGCACTTGATCACTTCGGTTTCCATTAGCTGTGAGTGAAAGGCGCCGTTAGACTCTCTAGGAAACTGTCCTGCCTCGCCTACCGCCAATCTTCCTGTTGGACGTCCGCTCTCTGCCTGAGGAAGACGATGGAGAACTCGGTGGCTGTCTGGCTCCAGAACGACGAGCTCCTGTTTTACGCGGCCTGCGTTTCTCACTGCTGGTCCATGTGCCTGTGCCTGTGCGTGTGCTTGCAGGGCAGAGTATTCTGGAGGCGAGCGGCCAGCGGTGGCATGCGTCTGGGCAGCAGCTGGAGGTGGCAGCTCTCCCGGGCCATGCGGCGGGCGCTGACCCTGCGCCGGCTGTGTCGCCCGCAGGAAGGAGGAGGTCGGGTCGGGGTCAGGTTGTCGGCGGCGTGGAGGTACGGCAAGCTGCTGCTCCGCTCCCTTTACTACAACAGCCTCACCAACTCGGACACGCTGCTGGACTGCGCGTTCGAGCCGGTCTACTGGATCGTGGACAACGTCACCCGCTGGTTTGGAGTGGTGAGCTCTCTGTTGCAACCGACTGGCCCTGACTCTGCTCTGGTTTCTCTTCAGCGCCTCTCTTTTCCCCGGGCCCCTCCAGGTGTTCGTGTGCCTGGTGGTCCTGCTGACGTCCTCTGTGGTGATCATCGTCTACCTGTTTGTCTTACCAACCATCTTCTCCTCGTACCCCGCTCACTGGATCGCCTGGCATATCTGCTGCGGCCACTGGCTGCTCATCCTGGTGGTCTTCCACTACTACAAGGCCACCACCACCTCCCCTGGACACCCACCCAAGGTGCTACGTCCACCATAACACACCCAAACCTCGCAAAGGTTTTCAGTAGTCATTCGGCAAATAATGACGCCTATAATGTAAAGATGAAACAAATGCCAATTTTAATGCAACTTTGCATTAAAAATGTCATTATTTACCAAATGACACTTCATAACAAGTGTCTTCACTTGTCTTTAGTCATGCCATAAGAAACCCTTTCATGTAAATTGTTACTGGAATAACGTTTGTTTTGCAGACGGCATTATAGACCAAACTAAAGCTGACCTCTTTAATGTCCATCGTCATGATTCATATTTCTTCAAGAGCAATTTAGTGTGCAGACTTCACAATCCATTTTATTTATGATTTTGGTTGCGTTTGACTTTAATTCCTTTTTTATTTCTTGTTAATTGTGTTTTATTCCGGATATTTCAAACATCCTCCAGTTTAAGTTAAGTATATAAACAGATGGCAAGCTTACATTGTGATGCCATTGTCAATTTATTACTTGGAAATATACCACAACAAACAATATTCATGTTTATCACAATAATTTGTGGGACAATTTATCGTCCATTCCTGGTCTTTCCGAGGCTTCGCGGACCGTTACTGTCTCGGTAAAGTCTGTCCCTCGTCTGTGTGTTTCAGGACAAACGCGACGTTCCGTCTGTTTCCATCTGCAAGAAATGCATCACCCCCAAACCGCCGCGGACGCATCACTGCAGCATCTGCAGCCTGTAAGCTGCTGTCTCCCCTCCCGGGCGCTGAGCCGGGTCAGCCCGTCTGTATGTCACAGAGCTGTTTCTGTTGTGTTGCAGGTGCGTCCTGAAGATGGACCATCACTGTCGTATCCTTTCAGCCGCGCAGAACATGTGAGACAGCGGCGCATGAAAGCGTTGGCAGCGCTGCGGGCTCTCTGAACCCACTGTGAGCGTTTGACCTGAACACATCGCCAGCCTGGCTGAACAACTGCGTCGGCCACCTGAACCATCGCTACTTCTTCTCCTTCTGCCTCTACATGACCCTGGGCTGCGTCTACTGCAGCATCAGCAGCAGGAACCTGTTCCTGGACGCCTACAGCATCATAGAGGTGAGTTCTGTTAAGGTTCGGAGCGCTTTACCTCCATTTACTGACTTGAATCCAGAGATCCACTTAGTTTGATCTCCAGAACCTTTTTTTGGGCCCTTTAGGATCAACAAAGTATGATTGATGACTCTATTGAAACTTAAAGTATTATTAAAGAATTTCTCAAACATGGATGAGAGAATCAGCAGGTCAGGCTCATAAACCTGCAATCGGTGCAACCTTTGTTCTCTTTTCTTTCTTTTTTTTTAAAGCTTGATACTCTCAAATCTGAACATAAATTTACAGTCATGATTCTTCAATAAAACAACTTGATAACCTTTTTTTTATGGTTTTTGTGGCTCCAGTCAAACGTTTCCGGGAGCTGTAGGCTCTGGATAGTAAACGTGCATGACCTCTGTCCCGAGGTGGGGCCTGTTTCAATCAAGGAGCTTTAATGAGATGTTTGGAGCGACAGCACCTGTGAGGTGGAAGGCAGAATCTGATCTCAGATGGAGGGCAAAGATAGAAACAGGACACCTGGAAATGATCCTGTTCTCATATCTACGTCTGATTAAGGATCTGAAAAGCTGAGAAGTAAACAACGCTGGCCATGTGATTAAGGTCAGCGCTGCACAAAAACAAAAAAACAGCTTAATCATATGTGATCATTTAGTTTTATTCATCTGTTTTTGTCCAAATTAGCTTATCTTACAGTAGCTTCACTGCACCTTCATAAAGTTCTAGATCGCGGCATCCAGAACTGGCTGATTTAAACAACTCATTTATTCACAGTGCAAAAATTAAATAATTCATAAATTAGTATCATAAATTAATAAATTTTTGAACTGGGGGTGGGGATTGGGGGGGTGACACTCCCAAATGGGCCCTGGGCCACACTTTTGAATTCAGTTTAAATAATTTCAAAAAATACTTTCATTTATTCCAAACGGTTATTAAATATTGTCATAACTTGTCTCTTCCAAGTACCTTCACTGTGAACAGGAGGATCTCCAGTAGCAGTCAGTGTTGCAAGGAATCCTTCGAGGCCTCTGACTGAAGACTGCTGCTGTCGTGTCAATTTTATTTATAAAGCACTTTAAAAACATTAACTGCGCCAAAATGCTGTACAGTATTCATAAAACAATATCATATGCTAACACCTAAAATGATATTCCAAAAAATATGTCCTGGATGACATCATCAGTTGTTGCTAAGCGATGACAATCATCCTTGGCTTTGGCTGCTCCTCTTTTTAACTGTGGGGTTTGGGGTCGTACTTTGGGTTATTTGAGCTTTTGAGACGCTAATTAGCTTCTGTCAATTGGAAAAACAACTGTGTTGCCACGGTTACACACCATGCTATTTGTTGGAAAGATAAAGAGTTAGAAAACCAGAAGGAATAATTGTCTGAACATGAAAACAAATGAGCAAAAGTCATGAAAAGGAACAAATCAGAGCTAGCATAACATGTGGAAGCTGAGCGGCGCCGTGTTGGCCGTCAGTCTAAAGTACTTCCTGTCTCCATTTAAGTCTTCCTTTCAGACTCCGCCTCCAGATCTGAGCCCCAGAGAGAGCGTTGGCCATAAGTGCATCATCTTCCTCTGGGTCCTGACCAGGTGAGCCGGCGCTCTGCACAGAACCTGGACCACTTCCTGCAGCGAGTTGGCAGTTTGGTAACGGCTCTCCTGATCCGCTCTGACCCGCTGGTTCTGCAGTTCGGTGGCGGTGGCGCTGGGCGGACTGACCCTGTGGCACGCCAAGCTGATCAGCAGAGGAGAGACCAGCGTGGAGCGTCACATCAACCGCAAGGAGGCCAGACGGCTGCAGGGCAACGGCAAGGTACTGTTGGCCATGAATGGAATTGAATATTAATTTGTTCTTCATAAAACATTTTTTTTCCGTTGGATTACTTCAAGAGACATGATTTAGAACAAACAAACAATGGCTGCTGTTGTTCTAACGGTTCCTCTTCTCCCTGTCAGGCGTTCAGAAACCCGTACCATCATGGCCGCCTGAACAACTGGAAGCTGTTCTTTGGAGTGGAAACAAGGAGGTGAGACCAAGAGCAACAAAACATCTTCATATGTTGGTTTAATAATTCTGAACGCATCAAAGCTAGAGAAAGCAGAGGAAGGGCAGAGGGAAGGAAGAGAGTCAGGGAGCAAGGAAGGACAGAATGGATCCAGGAAGGAAGGAAGGAGACAAGAAAGTTATGGCTCCAAGAAGGAAATGAAGAAAGAAGGAAGGAAAAACGGAAGGGAAGAAAGTTAGTGTTTGAGGAAAGAAAGAATAAATCCAAATAAGAGTCAAGGATTCGGTTTTAAGAGTCTTAATTCTGACCTGACCGTATCTGTTGCAATATCAATTTAGAGAGCAAATTAATTGAGGAATAAATTGTGATTTATTTTTCAAAACGTCAAACTGAACGGTAAGTTCCCTCCATAATTTTAGGCCTTTGTGGACCAAGAAGGATTTATATTGGTTCAGAACTTTTAAAAAGTGCCAAAATGTTTTGAGTCCAAGCAGAAATGAACGCAAATCAAATTCCCAACCCAGCTGATGGCCTAATGACGGCTGCCCCTCACACTGCCTGTTCTAAAACCTTCATCACAGTTAGCATTTCCTGCTCTTTCCTAATAAACTGATATTGTTTTCTTGTTGTCTGAATATTTCTGAGTCATCTCTGTTGAAACGATGAGACTTTTCCCCCTCGCCCCCCCCTCCCCTTCCCTCAGCCACTGGCTGACCCGGGTCTTGCTGCCCTCCAGCCACCCGCCCAGCGGGGACGGCCTCATGTGGCCCGGGCCCTCCACCAGCAGCGACCCCATGGCCATCTGACCTCTCTGCTCCCCTCACATCCGAAGCAGCAAGACCACGTCGGAGGAGGAGCTGTGCTCTGATGCATTCTGGGAACTGAACATGACTCAACTTGAGATGCTTTGGTTGCTGCAGATCCAAGTTTTGAGTCATTTTGAGGATTTTTAATATTTGTTTGCAACTTTCTATGTTACGTTTTGAGGAGAGAGAGGGGCGTTCGGGGGTTACATTCCGCACTACTGACATGATGTGTCCTGGTGCCAAAGAAAGGAAAACATGATGAACTCACTTCCTTTCCTTCTGGCTTTCTTTTGATTTTTAAAAACAAGTCTTTTTTGCTCCTTTGGTTTTGTAAACAAGGCAGTTCATATTAGCAAATAATGCACTGTGAAATATTCCCATGGAGACATTTTCATTTCAGTTTCCTATTTGAATGTTTGTGACAAGAGATTCTGATGTAATCAGTAACCAATAGGAGCTGTGCTCCACTTTCTCTTCTTTTTAAAAAAAAATAAATCAAGTTTTGTTATTTTCTGCTATCGATTGTCTTCATGTTGTGCTGATAAAAGACAAAGATACAGTCAGTTTACAAAGAAGAGTTTTAATAAAACAAAGTTAGACATTCGTCATTGTCTGCAGCGCTTCGCGGCAGTATTCACAAACTTGAACCCTCTCGTTTCGCCGAGACTCTGTCTCCACAAAAAAATACAACAAAAAAACAAAACGTGGAAGAGCCACAATAATATGGAAGTTAAATGACTAACATTGGAAATTTGACGTAGCTGGTCAGATCGAAGTGTATCCATGTTATTGAGGCTAATTCTTCACATGACATAACCGAGATGCTGACTGGGCGGGGCTAATGCCCACGCCACTGTAACAGTGAAATACTTTATCTAGTCAAGAAAACGTCCAGCTGGTTCCATAGTCAACATTTTTCCTATCCAACAATGTTCTTGGTAACTTCAAGTTATACACACACAAAAAATGGAAAATGGCCCAGTCAAAGTCCACACTGAAGCGTGAAAGAGCAGTGGCGGCTCTAGATGGTATTTACCAGAGAGCCGGGGCGAGAGCCAGAACAAATACATGAAAACAAAAAAACATGAAATATTTCACTGTTTAATATGTCAAGCAGATCCAGTTTTTTTTTATGATTCTGCACTCGTAGAAATGAACATAGAAACAATTCAGAAATTGCACAAATGCATTAGTTGTGAGTTTAATGCACATTTTTCACAAAAACATTTGGTTTAAGTGATTGCTAACTCAAACTTGCAGATGGCACTATTTCTTCTATGGCGCCACTGCATCAGCCTAACTCATGGTACAGTCCATAATTGATATGGAAAGTACCAAAAAGTCTGATTTGCTATCAAACATATCTTAAAATATCATGAAATTCATTGCAAACATTTGTAAATTAGCACCAAACCCAAGCAATTTTGATTACAATTTAGTTTTTTTTTTTATTCTGAAAACCTGCCGGGATTGATTAGCTCTTGAATTGCAGGTTTCAGACCCCTATAGATTTCTCAAAGTGGCTTAAACACCTTCAGTTTTAATTTATTGATAAACTAAAACCTGTGAAGAGACAAAAATACAACTGGTCAAAGGAAACAATTAGTGACAGTCTCTACGTCAGCACGTATGACCAGAAGTAAATTAACTTCAGTACCGTCTAGAACCGGCCATGTAAATGAGAATCTCTAGTAAGACATGCTAGTACAGTAAAAGCTAACTTGACTGTTGACAAAGTTGGCCTCTGACCTTTATTTATTTGTTATTTAAAGTTGAAAACTTATTTTTTTATTTCAAAATAATTTTTTGTTGCTCCAACAGAAAAAAAAAAATAAAAAAATCAAAGTCTGGCTGAGGAGAAACGTCCGAGGGGTGTGAATACTTTTGCGAGGCGCCGTATTTCCTTGGCAGAGCTTTTTGAGGTCCAAACATTCTCACCGACTCAACGGCGACCTTCACACAACAACCACGCTTAAATATCCACAGAAAACCAGGCAAACGAACAACACTTCCTGCGCCAGTCCACACAGAACTTTACGAAGTACAACAATCTCCATCATGCGGAATCCGTTCAAACGTCCTGAACATTCAGAGCGACGGCGCAGGCTGTCAGTGTGAGGCGTCCGGAGCTGCACAGGGCTTAAATAAAGTTCATCTCTGAAGCTTTTCAGCCGACACCAGCAGAAAATACCGAAAAGGAGGAATCTACAGATCACTGAAACTCAAACTGCTTTATTGCTTCTTAGTTAATAAAATAATAATAATAGCAATAAAAAGGCTTGTATTAACAACCTGCTATGTTCAACAATGAAGCGCTGAACAAAATGTCTTCAGCTTCAGGACATTTCATCCAAAGAAGAAAAAAAAAAAAAAAAAAACAAAAACAACAGATGCTTTGTGGCTTGGTTGTCTGCGCAAGTTATGATTTATAAAATTCAGAAGGCAGCGTCTGTGACACGCCGCATGGCTTCTGGTGAGGCTTCCAGTCAGGGCTGACTGGATCCATAAAATGCTTCACCAGGCTGTGTGTGTGTGTGCGTGTGTGTGTGTGCGCGCAGTCAGACCGCTAAAGCAAACACTTTTCTGAATGGAGGAGGAGAAGGTAGGCAGAGCGCTCTGCTACTTGGTCCTGGAGGTTTTTATGGACAGACAGAGATCACCTTCCACCAGGGCTTCCTAACAGGAACCTGCAGGGAAACGGAACAAAATCAACCACTCGGATTATCATGAGCGTTTGAGGCTTTCTTTCTGAGTTTATGGAAACGAAGGACGTTTTCGGAACGAGCCGGTTGGGGCTGAAACAATGTGACCTCACCACTCCGCTCTGGCCTGGACCGCCTCTCTCCTCACCAGCCGCTTCCGGTCATCCAGGGGCGGAGCCAACGCTCGCAGAACGCGCGACCGGAATGGCAACACCTTCACCACGCACGCACGCGCACACACACACACACACACATGGTTTAGGACGTACAGCTGACAACATGCTGCTTGCCAGTGTTTTGTGTTTGAATTTCTCATTTATTTACACACTCAGATGGTCATTTATTCGTCTTATTTAAAAGTATAACTCCAAAGGTTTGTTGTGAAGAGCAGATATTTCTACTGAAGTCCGGATTTAAATACAAAAACTGTACAAACCAAAGGATGGATGAGTTCAATAACAGGACTAGGAATAAAGTCAAAAAGAAGACAGAACAACAGGAATAAACTGAGAAAGAAGAGAGCAATAAAGTAAGAAGAAAAGGAATAAAATGAGAAAAGAAATGACTGAAGTGCATGAAGTGAGAAAGAAAAAAAGGAAACAAATGAAGAGAAACTGACCTCTCTTTCAGAGAATTCAGATCTATGATTGCCTCACTATTTCCCAAAAAGACTGACATTGTTTTCCCCCTGTTTTATGATCTAAATGAGTCTGTATAATAATATAAAATCTAAATATTACTAATCTGTTGGTCTTAAACAGAAACAGCTTCAGAGTGTTGGTTACCTCGTGAGCCGGGAAATGGGAGAGAGCGAGAACGCATCGTATGGAGGCCATGCGGATTTTCTGGGAAGGAAAAAAGCAAAGCACAAAATAAATAACTAAATGAAAACACTTCAGTCATTGGTTGGTGGAATCGTCCTGTTTTAGTAAAGCAAGCAGCATCGCTTTCCTACAGGAAACGGTGCCTCACCATGGCTGGACTGCCGACGAGGGCCAGCAGCCGGCCGACCAGGGCCTCCAGCTGCAGGATCAGGACCTGCGGGGGGTTTATGAGGACGGGCTGCAGGCAGGACAGAGTGGACAGCTGGACTCCCTCGTCAGGACACGTCAAGGCCTCCAGCAGCAGAGTCAGGAGCTGGACAAAAAACACGTCACACCGATTGGCAGGCCAGATGAGAGGTCTGGTTGTTTTCCAGAGAGGGAATGTGTGGACCTTACAGCCGGCAGCTCAGACACCTGGACCTGCTTCGGCAACTTGTTGACGATGTTGGACAGAGCCTTCAGGTAGTTGGCTTTCTTCTCTGTTAGGCAGCCAAAAGACCAGAGAGAAAAACAAAACAACACACTCCAGTTATAAAAAACAAAAACAAAAAAACACGCTGTCACAAGTTTGCATACACAAGCAGGATTACACACAATGTTCCTAATTTAAAGGGGCAGTACTAACCAAATAGTACTGCGTAGGAGCTACGAGATGCTACATCATCCACCAGGTGTCTGCTAATGAATGCTGGCTAGTTTGAAGGAGCTGAGTGGAGGAGTCATGAGGGAGAGTCTGCTCTGTGAGGCAGAAGCTCGGAAACTGCTTCCTGCTGGACCTCGAAGGCGGGCCTACGTCCACCCAGGTGTTTTGCACAGCCGAGTGTGGCGAAGTATTTGACTACACTGTGTTTCAATTGAACCATTCTAGAAGCTGAATGTCTACTTTATCTCGTCCAAATCCAGTTTTAACATGTTTGAAAACCCGATGATGACCAAGAATCAACAGTTTGACTGAAACTTTCACATCAGATCAAAGAAAGTTTGCATGAATCATTTTGACGCCGTGCAAGTAAGATAGAAAAATTCACAAAAAAATTCTAACTTGCGCATCTAGGTCATGTTTTCAAGTTGTGTGCTGCAACCAGTCAGAGCAACTCAGGTGAGATCAGTGCCACTGATGAGTGTTGATGTTTGTCTAACCTTGCGGCGCAGCGTTGAAGCCCTGCACCAGCTTGGCAGAATTCTCGCTGAAGAACCGCTGCCGATACATGATGCGGACGTCGGCGTGGCAACCGCGGTTCAGGACGTCGGCAGAGTCGCTCATCAGTAGCGAGAAGCTGTCAGCGGCCACTGGGCCGAGGAGGGCGTCGTCCAGCAGAGAGAAGACCTGCACAGGGCCGGTCAGGTTCTTCAGAACTTATTACTTTTTTTTTTTAACTCATAGCTCACATTGTTCTCACCTTGTCGGTTAGCGCTGGAAATAAAGGGTGGTACCGCAGCAGCAGAGCCTTGGCAACCTGAACACGATTTCAGGAGAAAAATAAAACGGTGTGCTCTTTATGCAGGGTTTCTAAAAGGCTTCACCAGATCAGACTTAAGACTTTTTAAGACCATTCTGAATAAAACACACACTGTAGCGCGGCACAAATGAAGAAAATTAATGCTTTTCTTTTTCAGGGAACCAAAACTGTGAAACTGATTTATCCTGCTAGCTGCCCATTTAAGACATGAACAAATCTGAATTTGATGAATGCAAAACGCAAGCCAGCTAGCTAACAAGCATTAGCAGCTTGTTACCAGCTGCCTTCATCACCTCATGTCACAGAATGCAGTGATGATGTCTGTGTGCAGCTCAAACTTTTGCCTGATACAAAAGTCCAGGAAGAAAAAACAAACCTACATCACCATGATGCAATTTATAACCTGTGGTTGACATATTTAAGGGTGACTAACATTTTCTTTAATAAATTTAAGGCATTCCAGGTCTTCATTTGAGATGTATGAGTTTAAGGCTTTTTAAAGAAGTGCAAATAATGTGTGAAAGAAATAAAACATGAGAAAATGAAGTTTCAGCTGAGAGATTCTCACCCAGATCAGAAGCGTGAAGGCCTGAGAGCGCAGAGGGGAGGAGGGTCGGTCCAACTCACTGCTCACTCTCTTTATCACTCCCTGAATTAAACTGTCAAGAGAAGGCCCTGCAGACAGATCATCATCATCATCATCATCATCATCATCATCATCATCATCACAGGCTAAATGTTTCAGATAAAAACCTGACGCTCAGACGCACCCTGAGGCTTCTTGTTGACCAGGCCGGCGAAGCATTTGGCAGCCGACGTGTAGGAGAGCGGGTGTCTGCAGCTGCAGCTCAGCTCCTCCAGCACCGAGAGCAGCCGCTCCTCCTGGGGCAGCGCCACCTGCAGGGCACACGCAGCGCTTTCAGCTTCACAAGAGTTTTTTTTTTTTTTTTTTGTAAAAAAAATCAGAAACAAAGTTTGGGCTGAGACTCACGCTGCGAGGTAACGAACACACGCAGGCCATCAGCAGACACACCAACTGGGTCTGACGCCACGATGAATCCTCCTGCTGCTCCTGCTGCTGCTGCTGGGGTGAATATAATAACACACTTCAAACACAAACTCCAATGTTTCCAATAAGGTACAAAGATGATAAAAGTATTCTTATGACTTGCTACAATAAGAAACCTCAACATATTTCAATGGATTTGAATGCTGGAAACCAACCCAATGCAGCGCACCAGTATAAGGAAAAATGAAAAATTAACTTAACAAAAATGCTTTAAAAACTATGCTGACACAAAATACAGCTGATAACATTTAATAAATGACATAATTAGTAAATAATTTCATTTAAAATGCCTGCATTCTGATTTCCACTGAACATACCGTCCTTATGGTAAAACAAGGTGGTGGCAGAGTCATGCTGTGGGAATGGCATGTTTTGACTGAAGTAACGTTAGCTTTTAAACCAGTTTGGGGTTAAACACCAATTCAGATTTCGGTCCAAATTGATTTTTTAAAAACTGCAACTGCCTTTACTGTTTTCTGCACATTTACTGAGCATACTGAGCAGAGTGGGTTTTAAATGGCAAATAATGTTTCTTTTATTGAAGATATTAAAAATAGGTTATTTTAAATAGTTATACGGAAAATTATTTGACTACCAGTAGTAAGATCATCCCATCCATACAGGCTCCTGTCTAGATATTTGATTCCCAAACGTAAAACTGTTGCCATGTTTTCCACAGTTCAACTTAGCATCGTTTCAGTGCTGATTAAAAGTTTCACTTTTCAGTCATGTTGCTTTTCTATATAGTGTGTCTATGTCAAGTTTCCTGTTTGGTAAGAGAGCTGACACACTCTGCTGAAACCAAATCTACTTAGTGGTATGAACAAAGTTCACTGACTGGCTGCTGTGAAATCAGTGAGTGGCAGCTTCATGCCACTCAGTGGCTGGGACTTTTACCTGGAGCAGCTGAAGGCGCGGTGGGAAGGAGTTGTCGGGCAGAAACGAGACGTCACCGTCCAGGAAGAGAGAGACGGCCCTGGACGCCGTCTGTTCTGCAAACCTGGTGACACGGAAACACCCCGACAGGAAACCGCATGAAAAGCCACCGACATCAGAACAGAGACATCAAACTGAGGAGGGAAATCAACAATCAGCAGTAAAAGAAATGTAAAGGGGCAGCATTGTGTATTTTCTAGGCACATAGTGGCATTTTATAACGCTATCAAGTAACTGTGTTGACTTCAGTTGTTGTAAAAATACAGTACATAAATGTGACTTAAATTAAATTTGAATTTGTAATTTAAAGCCACAAAATTGGACCTCTCTCCCTTTAAGAAGCTCCTGCTCTTTCTGAAACTCTGCCTTCAGGAAGTCATCACAACATGGCCCCTCTATTGACCCTTTATCCATGTTTTTACCACCAGGTGTTTGTTAATTGCCCCTCGCTAGTCTGAAGGAACTGAATGGGGGCTTCAGTAGGAAAAGCTCAGAAGTTTAGTAACTGCGGGAGCTTCGTCCTCCAAAGTGGGACTATGTCCACCCAGGCATCTTGCGCAGCTGAATGGTTGCCATGGAGAATTAAAAGGATTTCTCACAGATTCATAAAAGAATCAAAGCAACACTCCAGGTATGTTTTTGCTGAGAAACTAACATAATAAGTTGATGTAAAGCTCAAAAGTGAGTTCCACAAAACACTTCCCCTTTAATTCTCAGGTTTCAGATTCTTCTAAATGAACATTTTTTTGATAGTTTATTGTATTTATGCTCACGTTTGCAGGCGGGAGCAGGCGGTGCTGATAACAGGAACCATGGCAGACAGAATCTCCTCCGCTACCAGCGGACTACGACGACCCGATGACCCGTCGCCTGGAAAACACAGTAATTATTTCCGTTTCATCACGACGACTTTTCTGAGCGTCGATGAAACTCCGCCCCTCACTTTGCAGTGAAGCTTGGAGCGCCAGAGACAGCAGGCGCGGGACGACGACGTCATGAAAGAATCGACTTGTGTCCTTGCCGTCCTCAACCCGCTCCGCTATCCTCTGCAGGCTCAGACAGGCGCGCACCACCTCATCCACGGAGAAACGATCAGGATCTGGATAAAAAAAACCCCGATATCTTCAGCGCGTTTCATTCACTTCCTAACTCCAGAAGAGTCGGTGGAAGGAGGATCACCTGCGTGTGCCGAGCCGAGGACGTCCAGGAGGACGGGCGCACTCTCCATGACGATGCTGCCCTGGACGGACACCGCGGCCAGCGCGGACAGGCAGCGCTGACGCACTGCATGATGGGAACGCACCTCAGACAACTCTGTTTGGTCTAAATTTAAGAGGAAAAAGAAATTTGTTTAAAGTGCAAAGCTACCAAATTTCTAACTGAATATTTTCATCTGGGGCTGCAAATAATTTTTGGTAAATTAATTATTTTCCCTCTGGGATTAATAAAGTACAGGCTTTAAATTGACAATAGAATAAAAATAAATAAATACAAATCTGAACATTCTGCAAATATTTAAGAACTTGAGGCTTTTTAAATGCGGTCTTAGAAAAACATTTTAAAAAATACTAATAAAAAATTTTAATTCCTTTCTTAATAAGAAAAGAAACATTTTATTGCCTAAAATATAAAATCAAAGCATTACGTTAATGAAAATTTGATCATTTGTAGCAATGAATGCATTTGCAGCTAAAAAAAATGTGAAAGGTTCATCCCTGACTGCTTGGTTTTATATCAATGCTGTGTAAAGCTGATTTTTTGACTATTATTTGAATTAAGTGATTAATAATTGGATAACAAAAGGTGCTTAACAAAAGATTTTATGTGAAATGTATATAGACATATTTGTATACTGTTTTGGCTAAATTACTGCCCTAAGTGTGTTGCTCTTTCACCAAATGTATTTATTTAGTCTGTATACTCCAGTTAATTTCTAAATTAGTTGACAATTATTTCAGGCAGCAGGGTAAACCATTAATCCGATTAATCGTTTCAGGCTTCCTTCCATCTGCTCACCAGAAAACATCTCCTTCTTCAGCGTTGGGATCAGTTTGGTGATGAAGGCAGCAGGGTGCCGCTCGGCCAAGGCTCCGGCGCACTCCACCACGGCCACACTGACCGCACAGAGGAGATAGACCATCACAGACTGGACTCACAAACGTGAGAGGCAAAGCAACAGGAGCCGACCTGACTCTCTCGTCCTCATCCGTCAGCAGCAGCCTGGTCAGGTGGTCCACGGCGAGCTCGATGTCAGAGTCCAGCAGCAGACCTGCGGGGAGAAGAGCGTTTCAGCTCCTCTAGACGGTCCTGATCTGATCGGGTCCACCGGGGTGGAGCGCTGCTCACCTGGTTGTTGGGCCAGAGAGGTGAGCACCGAGGCGGCCGTGATCTGCAGACTGGAGTTACTTTCAGATAGAGCTGAGAACACCAAGCTGCACAGGGAGTCCTTATACGCAGAAAACAGGCTCTCATCTGGAGAGACAGAGAGCAGACGGTCACCAGAGGAAGCAGATTTACAGTAGCTGTAGTTTTTATTAGCCACTGAATTGTGCTAATTGAGGTTACAAACATAAATTTGCTTCATGGAAACATGCCAAGTTTGGAAAAACTCTCGTTTTAGGATAAAAAAAAAGTTTGGGCGCTAGGATGAGGTGGTTTTTTTGGTTAATTTTGGTTTATTTCACAAAACTGCAGTTAAAACACATTTTTTCACCTCACAATGTCAACAACCGGATGTTGCTGCGACCGCAAACACCATAGCAGAAGACAGGAAGGGGTCGGAGGATCATAATGTTTACCGACTATTATCTATGAACTACTAACTATTAACTTTATTTAATAGCAACACCACAATTGCACAATTGTGTTTCATCAACATTAGCGTTATATCGACAAAGTTTTGCGCATGTTTGTAATAAAAATTCAGCTAGACTCCTCTCTCGCTCAGGGTGACATCTCCTCTGCTCCTAATGTCAATAATTAATTAAATAATTATAAATAATGACTGCTAATGACAGAAAGGCTGCAAATAAATGAAAATAAATATTAGCCCTCATGTTCCTATGTCTTCTTTTATTGCATTTCTTAAAGGGAACTCAGAATCTGATTAAATCTGCAGCAGCGCCTCTTATCATTTCAGACGTTAGAAAAAAGTTTAAAAAACTACTCAACTAAGCTTGTGTATCTGCAGTTGAAGCAGAAATCAAAGTGAGATTGTGAAAGGATGATGGGAAAACCAAACCAAACTCTACTTTGACTTAACTGGAGCTGAAAAGCTCTTTAAAACTGAATAAAATAGGACCCCTACACAATTTGGACATGGGGTCATCTTGGGGTCACCGAGTCGCCAAAACATTTTACTTTAAGCATTTTTGGACAAATCTTTTCCAAAGTCACCAAAAAGGTTGGACTATAGCAATGAGGGAAACTCTTTCCTCACCGTGATCTACAGACTGACATGAAGCAGTTGACTGGATGAATCGTTGTGCCACCTCCAGCAGCGTCCGCCTGTGGGAACACTGCAGAGAAACACCTGGATCAATATGTCACCATGACAACAAAACCTGTATTTCACTGATATAGAAAAATAAAAATAAGATTTTTTAAGAAAACCCCCAACAACACACAGCTGTGTCTGTTGTACCTGCGTTCTGCTGTTATACTGCTCCACCAGAGGGGGCATGACAGCACTTGTAATGCTGTGGGCTGCCCTGAAGGAGGCGCTGCAGGCTGCCTGGAGTAGCTTAGCGCTGGGCCACACTAGCTTCAAGTCAGGCTCAAACAGGTGCTGCTTACAATCTGAAAAATGAAAATAAATAAATAAATCTAATCAAAAACAGACACGACGCCTCGCAGAAGTATTCACACCCCTCAACATTTTGTCATATTACCACCATAACCCTGAATGTAATTCAGATTTTCTACCAGTTTTGCTCTGTGTTTAGCTCCATCCTTCCTTACAACAACTCCAACTAGCTTCCCCAAAGCATAATGCTGCCACCACCATGTTCCCCCCAACAAAAACAAACAATTTCCTTTGGTTTTTCTTACGGTTGGATAATTATTCAATGACAATATTTATTGCGATCAGACACGTGATCAATATTGATAAATCATTTTCAGTGATTTCACTGAACTCTGATCCAGAACTGCACAGCATTCTGGGATGTAGGCACCTCTAGAGCTAGTTAAGCTAAACTGGTAGCATCAACTAACTCTTTAGTTACCTAGCAACAACCTGCTGAGCAACTTGCACAGCAGCAGTTTCGGCCGCCACCTCTTCGAAAGGTGAAATAAAAATAAATAGCAATGTTTGCAAAGTTACACATCTTAAAAAGATTCTAACCTTCCTTTTCTTCTTATCTAAAAGTGAAATAAGTCTACTTTTTTAGTAACTCACCAGCCTCCCTAACAACTTTTTATTTATGTTTTCTGCCATTCACACTTTTTATTTCCCCTCTTGAGATCTTCATTGTACGTAGCTCAGCTCACCTCTGAGCACCAGACCCAGGAAGGAGCTGAGGGAGTCTTCAGAGTCAGAGTTGAGAACAGAGCGAGACAGACAGGAAGCGAGTGCGGTGACGGCGGCGAGGGCAGCCGCCTCAATTTTCTCGCTGGATGTCTGAAACACCTACAGCAAAAGGCAACCAGAGATTATGGGTCTTAAAAAAAACTAATAAAAACCCTCACACATACACATTAGGTTGAGCTGATGGAAAACATGGATTTAAAACTCATCTCAAAAAATGGCTTTACATCCTAAAGCTGAAGTGAAACACAATTTAACACAGCAAAACACACAAAATCTTACCAAGTATGTTTGGTTTGGTTTCTAGCGCAAATATCTTATCATGCTTGAAATGAAAAAAAAAAACAAAAAACTTTCAAGTAATGCTTCAGAAAAATAATAGAGCTTGTTCTATGTCAATAATTCCTTAAAACTGCTGAAAAAATACAAGTTCCATTTGCAGATTATTACACTTTTAACACGGGAAAATTGTCTTGCTATCAATGAAATAATCCGTCAGTGGAACTAGTCCTTCTTCATCAATTTTAAGGAAATATTGACTTAAAATTAACTCTTATATTTTGCTGAAAAGCTACTTGAAAGTTAGACTTATCTTAATTCAAGTTTAAGACAGAAACCAGCCTAAAAATACTTGGTGAGATTTTGTGTTTTTGCAGAGAAGAAGAAAGAGTTGAAAAGAAGAGTGTTTGCAGCGAACCTCTCTGCGCAGCGAGCTCCACAGTCCCTCCAGGAAATCAGCCAAGTCTCTGTGCTCATACTGTCCCACGCTGGCAGCCTGAAATGCAGCGGGCACAACACGCCAGTTAAACCGTCCCGTTAAATCCCGGCTGACTGCGACGCGACTCTGAAGCATTTCTCACCAGGGTCTGCAGCGAGTCCAGCTTGGCGCTCTGGACGTCTGAGTCCAGCTTCTCGATGATGAGCGGCAACAGGAACTGGAAGACAGAAACCCGTTCAGGCTCCGCAACGGCTCGCCGTGTGCGTGGGGTAACGACGTTGTACCTCTGCAAACTTGGGGGTTCCGGTGAGGACGGCCCTCAGCGCCTGGATCAGTTCCTCTTTGGTGATGCCGTGGGGGTCATTGGGTGGCTGGACACGGTGAGGGGAGGGGGGGAAGAGACATGATGAGACTACAGAAGCTAACTGATGAAGCCATGTTCTAGAAATTGACAGAAACTGCTACTGCACTTTTAACTTAGCATATGACCAATTGATTTATTGCTTTTTGAGACAATTTTGCTGTCAACTCCCATCTACCACACTGACAGACGACAAAAGCTACAACAAAAAAACATGAACTTGGAAATCAACTAACGACTGACAACCTTCAACAATCACAGTCTCTGGATTAGGGGTGACCCGATTGCGGTTTTCTTGAGCCAATGATTCCTCATTTGGCCAATGCTGATTATTTTTTGTCTGAAAAATTGCTGTATTTAGTTACTTTTCAGACAAAAATAATATGTACTATAATTCCTGTAAATAAATGACTGGGTTGGCACTCTGATGTGTAATTCCTCCCTCAGTAGAGATCTTAATAAAACACTCAAGGACTAATAAGATATTAATTTAGAATTAGGAATAAATAAAATCTATAAACCTATTCTGACAAAAAAATGGCATCTAAACATTTAATAAATAATCACCAAACGCATTACAAACCTCCCCTACTCTTCATTTCACATCAAATTGGCCACTATGAATAGTTCTATCTCTGCTAATGTGCTGCAGCTGTTCACCATCAGAATTAAAGGCAAGCGCTGTGTTAGTGTGTCAGTCTGTCACGCTCCCGTTCTCTAACAGGCCACACGTTCTAACCGCCTGCATAAACAGGAACTCACCGGGGAGAAATCTATGGGGAAGTAGCAGGACGTCACTTCGAACAGCTCCTCGCTGAATTTGTCTGAGACGGAACATAATGGGAGCCATAACAGTCAAATGACGGCATAGAGAGGAACAACGACAAGTCTGGTCCCAATGTCTCTCACCAATGCTGTATCCCCGCAGAACGATGTTTCTGGCGATCTGGAAGGCCAACAGAAGGTTGCGGGGATCCCTCTCGCCGTCCATCGATTGGACGAAACCAAAAACAAAATCTGCACCCAAACCCTTCAGTTCTGCGGAAAGATTGAAAGTGGTACAAACAGAAAAAAAGTGCAAAATACACTTTTGCAGTTTTGCAAAACAAAAGACACTTTCTATGAATCACACGAGTCACGTGATCAGCAACAGGATGTTACTACGGGCGAAAGTGACAAAGAAGAAGACGATAGGAAGTAGTTGGAGGATGATGATGCAGCGTGTTTTTCAATGACTTATCGCTTGAACAAACTCATTCACGTGTGATTTTAATTGCGTTTCTTATTTGATGGAAACACCACCATTGTGGAACTGTTTTTTCAACATTAGCCGAATATTGACAAAGTTTTGCCCACATTTGTAATGCAAATCAAGCTATTGTTTGGTGACTGTTCTGACATGCCAACAGCAGCAAAGATATTCCACAGTAACATATCCTGGATGACATCATCAGTTGTTGCTGAGCAAATCTGTCATTTCAACAAATCTTAAGAGCAGGTATTAGTTGAGCTTTTGAGATACTAAAACAAGAGCTTGATACCATGGTTACGCGTCACACCAGTTGCACAGCATCCAAAACCAAAGGGAGGAATTGTTCAAACATGCATAAAAAAAAAAAAAAAAAACGGATCATGAATTTCTCTTACCGTCTTCCCTGCTTTCCATGAGGTTGATGAGCATGTTGTAGACACACGCTCTCTCTGCAAGCATCAGGGACTGAGGGGACGACACAAACAGATTGTAGAACAAGTCAGACGAGATTCATCTGAGCTTAAAAGCATATTTCATTCAAGAGGAAGTGCCGCGAAGAGCAAAGCAAGAAGAACACCACTCAGGCTAGAAAGAGTGTGGTCAGATTTTGCGTGAGTGAATGAGGACAAACGGGGAAAGCAGGCGGCGGTTACAGTTTGCTGCTATGGCTCAAATTGAAAGAGCAATGAAGAATAATTGTACTCATGCAGAGAAAATACTAAAATTTTGCTTTGGAAGTAAAATTGGCACAGTCTATTGTCTGCTGCAATTCGCAATTAATCAACTTATCAAATAATGAAACAAAATGAGCACGGAAAATTTTGTTTACAGGAAAATCACAAGACATTTTTCGTAACAGTTTTGGTGGTGTTTGGTGTTTACTTCTGTTTTATTTATTGTTTTTTGGGGGGATTTCAAATGTCTTCCAGTTCCACATCATTTACGAAATTAGCACTTATTGCTAATTTACTAATTGTAAACTGTATTAAGTCAATCTTGTTACAAAAATCTTTTGAGATAATGGAATAAATTACGTAAACTTTTTTTAAAGAAAAATGAAAACTTATTGATATTACATCTTAATCCAGGTTTATGTGTGAAATCTGTACAATGTGGTATCCGGCTAACTTTGTCATATTATATGTGGAATGTTGAATTGCTCTCCTCTGTTGTATGAATATTTTTGTGTGTTATCAGATGGATGCTGGGAAGATTAAATAAAATCTTCCTGAATAAACAATAAACATTACTGGAAATGGTATTAAATCGTTTATCACAAGAACTTCTGGAACAATTTATTGGCCAGTAAAATTGGTTACTGTGTTAGGTCTCACCTGTACGTGAACATCCTGAAACACGGTCCTCAGCATCGACACAGCCGAACCAGGAGGCAGCTTCCTGGATTTAGTCTGGAGAGAAAAAATAAATAAATACATGATTAGTTAGTTCTTTCACACTTTTGTCGTTTTATTTCTAAGAAGTTGCTGCTGCTGTAAACGCACCCAGCAGAAACTCACCAGCGCCAGCAGCCCTCGTAACACCGGCGGCGTGATGACGTAGTGGTCCTTCAGGCGGTTTTCGTAGAAGGCCTGGAGCAGTTCGACTGTGGAGGAGGGAAACTCGTCACTTCGGCTAAAAAACTAAATGTCCGACAAGTCTCTTTCATTTTCCTACGTTAGCAGAGGAGTGAAGGCGGACGGTGTGTACCTTCTGTCTCTGTTAGCGCCCCGTAGTTGTCCTGGAGGACCTCCGAGAGCAGCTGGACCCCTCGGGCCCGAGTGTGAGGCTGGGAGCTGGTCAGGCTCTGTCTGCAGCAGCAACAGCAGAAATTCTGTTTATCTCATTTTTTTGTTGTTGTTTTTTTTAACGCTTTTGTTGCTGTTACAAAAAGGAATCCCGATCAACAAAATTAGGCTTTTTTTTTTTCATCAAAGTCTTTATTTTTGCATAAACCACTAAAAAAACACTGACAAAGATGCACACAAAATTAGGCTTTTTTGACAAAAAAATTATCATTTTTAAAAAAGCCTGTAATGTCAAACTGATTTCGAGAAAACAATCACAGTTAAGTTTAAATATTTAACATAAAATAATATTCACATGGTTGGAACAGAAAGGGATGAGAGGACTGGTCTCAACCACACTACAGTTTTCCTCCATTCTTCATGCTAAACAACCATTTTAAGTCCAGCCACAAGTTCTCCTTGGGGTTGAAGTGTGGGCTTTGACTAGGCTCCTCTGGACCATTTCAGTTTCCACTAGGACATGAGAGTTTTGCTTGTCTTTTTTTGTTTTTTGTAGTTTTTTTTAATCAAAAAAGCCTAATTTTGTTGATCATGATAGATTTTTAAAAGCAATAAAATGCACAGCATTCAGAGGGATTAATATTGTTTTTTTTTTGTTGTTTTTTTGTTTTTTTTGCCATTGTAGCTCAAGTTCTGGTCAGATCAACGGTATGTAAACATTTCCCTGAAACTGAGGGGAAGTGAAAAGCTGTTATCACAGGTGCTGCAACTATATCCACATTTTTACTTCAGAAGTTTCTAAAATATATGGAAATAAACACTGGTTGAATGAGTCTAAACAAACAAAAACAAAAGACTGATTAGTGGTCTCTGTTGAAAGTGCTCCTCACCCAAGTGCCTCCACCAGCTGCAGGACGGTAAAATGTCCATCTTTGACACCTGAAGATACAAAAACAAGTTCAGTCACCATATTCCAAACAAACATGCACAATGTTGTCTATTGTCAGCTACCGTAAACCCAGCAGCAGCGGTGGGATCAAAGGTCATTTTTTGTTGTTGTCCTCCACGCGGACACAAACGCACCAGCGGCAACGGCTAACAGTCAGGCAGGCAGGCAAAATGCGGTTAAACCGCGGCTCATTGTCAAGTGACAGCACAAAATAAAACTCCTCGTGACGCGCTGCTTTAATGAAAAATAATAGCATATAGGAGTTTCCAAGCGCAGTTGTTGTATATCGCGCGCCTGCAGTGTCACCACACAGGATGTTGTGGTGCTAAGTTAGCTAGTTAACGCAGCATTGCCGTGTTGCACATCCTTAGAGGGCAGCTCTGCAGCCTCCCTGCGATTCTTTCACACTGACTCGTTTCCTGTAACACCAACCAAAGTACGAAGAAGGCTCGCTTACCTGCCGCAGCGTCCTTCGCCTTGCTGTCCTGAAGTCCTGAGACAAATTCCTCCACCAGAGACAGCAGCAAAGGACTTTCTGCAGCCATCGTGTCTCTGTCACGCCGCTGGGGATTGCGCATGCGCGAGAAGTTCAGGTCGATAAGACCAACTAACATTGTCAGTGAAGTTCCATCGAATAAAACTGATGACAGAACAAGTAAACAGTTACCCCTTAAGCTACATGTTTATCTTTTAGAAAGAAACGTATTTCTGAAATCTAAAAGGATGTTCAACATCTTCTGAAAGGGGTGATGCATTCACGTACTGTCTGAATTCCAAACATGTTTAGTGGAAAAAGCACGGAAGCCCTTTTCCGCCATTGCGAGTGAAAAAATATTCCATAATCTATAACTTTGTAAATTCAAATGTTATTGGAAAGTCCGGGTTCAGTTTACTTCAGGAACCTGATCACTCAGTGAAACACATTATTTTACACACAGGTGGTTTTCCACTTACACCTCATAATAACATGCCATTTGAAATTAGAATATTACATCACAACAATTTTGTTACAGTAATGTGGGCTGAATAAAAATTATGCTTAATAGCTGCCAAGGGGCTGTCAATTTTTAAAAGGCACTTTTTAGTACAAACGAAACTCACTGGAACTGAGTTCTAATTTATTACATATGCAAGCAGAGTGTTATAGCAAACACTGTAATGCTCCACTTGTGAAAAGAAATCTGTTTGTCATCAGAGAATGACTGTTAAAAAATAAAGAAAATAATGATCAGATTCCATTTTCATGTGACAGATGAGATCGTACCCTGATGAAAAATTAATATACAATACTAAGCATGTTAGATTTTAACATACTTGAGCATACTTTAAGTCAGACTAATCATGACTGTGCTTCAAGTTCACTTAAGGTTTAGTCAACTTAAAGTGTGACATTTTGGAACAACTAATTTTTTGTTTTGTTTAGTGTACTTTAATAGTGTTTAAAATGTATTAAAGCACAATTTAAAGTGTACTAAGTTTACTTCAACATACATTTTAGACAACTTAAGTGACAATTAGTATACTTTAAGTATATTGCTTTCTATGTAATATAAACGTGCTTGATCAGTACATTTTGAGTGTACTATTTTGTGATTGAATGACATTTAAAATATACTTTGAATGTATTTTAAGTATATTGGCGTCGCATATTTTATATATTATTAGTGCAATTAGAGTATGCTACAATTACACTTTTGGTTTATTATAATTGCTAATAAGTACAGTTTTTAGTTACTTAATGTCTTTAATTATTCTGCTTTGCCACTTTGTACATTACATGTTTCATACACACTACAGTACTGCAAACACATCAGGCTGCCAGAACACAGAAAGATCCATTACAGCACACTTTCCAGGTGAAACTAATGACATTGTGCTTTCAATATATTACCATTTTGGTAACACAATATTTGACGGGGTGTGCATAAGACTGACATGACGCTGTCATAAACGTGACATAACACCTTTCATTCAACTTTTAAAGCAACTTCTCATTAAAAGTGTAACTATTTACTAAATGACACTTCATGACACCGGTTAATATGTTCCTAACAGGTGTTATGTTTATAACAGTATCATGTCAGTCTTATTCAAACCCAGTCAAAAACAGTCTTATCCACATTTTCCAGGAGTATATTACCAATATGCTATCACAGAATTGTGCAAAATGTTAATACATTCAAAGTTTACAGACAGCATGCTTATGAAAATTAGCACAGTAAAACAACAGGTACACTTTAGAGGAAATGTGCAAAATGTTTCACCAAGGACAGATTCGGTATCACAGTATTACGCCCAGACAAACTGACATTTCTGACAGTGAGGATAAATGACAAAACATTCCCATTAACTGAACCACTGCACTTTACAGAAAGCTGCAAGAAAAGAACAATAGCGCAATTAAACAGAGAAATTTTAAAGAGTCACAATTTTGGGATGGTTTGGATTCGCTACGTGTGTGTGAACTGGAGCTAATGCCGTTCACTAACAGATCTTATATCATACATCTGGAACTGGATCGGGTGAAGACAGCTTCTGTGTTTTAGTTAAAAAACTGAAAACAACAGATCGTATTCGAAGAGATGTAAAACTGAAAATACCTGCCAAATTTAGTGTCACTAAATTGTAAATGTTTGATATTTTGAGGTACGAACACATTATTTATTTTGTTAAACAACATTACACCAATTTGCACTATAAGGACAGGTATTATTATTATTTATATTCTTTGACATTTTAACAAAAATAGTCAAACATTATGAAGGCACCTAAAATGGCATACTTTATGAACCTAAAGTATAAACTGAGATGTAATTCAAAACATACTGAAATTAATGATTTAAAGTAAGCGTTAAGTGTTTTAAGATATATGTTCAATATATATGCGGTTAATCTGACTTCAGTTAAATCTTAGGTTAACGGAAGAAAATAATGCAAAGTAAAAATGAGATTTTAGAGAAGCTTCGTTTTAATTCTCTTAGTTTATCTCTATTTGTCTCTTTTTTTCTGTTCGCTGTGTATAAATAGGCTAAAATTTCACCATTTCCTTTTGAGTTTATGTACAATGGAAGTGTCAAATTGATTAAAAGAAAAAATAACGAAACGGAGTGAAATTACTTCGTCTTTTTTTTCTTTTTCTTTTTCTTTCTTACCAACTGTATAATAAATAGAGTTAACAGGGTGTGACCAAAAGGGCTGTTCGTTCAAGAGTGCTGCGAGGGGAAACACAGCAGTTACCTTTAACAACGAACCCACCTGCGCGCTCATGCGCATGCGTCCCGGAAAAGTTCGGTGGCGTTAGCTCACCGCTTCAAGTCACCTTTTACCAGCGAGAAGAGACGTTTTCGATATTTAAAGACGTACTGCGTTGGAAATAGCTTCTGGGGACAACAGTGCCTCTTCTCTCCGAGCTTCGGAGGGGGGGAATCTAAACTACCTCCCTCGCACTTGTGGGACTTCCAGCACGCGGGGAAATTATGTTGGTCAGCTGAAGTTTGTGTTTACTGATGTTGGAGAGGCTAACTAGTTAGCTCGGTTAGCTTGTTAGCGTGAAAGCTGCGCGTTGCGACCCTTTCGCAACTATCTTTAATGGGCAATGTTAGCTGGAATATAGGCACATTGGTTCTTACATTCTAAAATAACAGTTCATCTTGTGTTGTTGAAGTTTAAACAAATAAACGGTTCGCTTATAAGTCGTGAAAGCGCTGAAACTGACTTTAAAAATCTACTGCGAGCTTTGGAACGCCTTCACTGGATACCCACATTGTGGATACGGATGAAATATCGGGGTCAGAACGTTCTACCTGCCACCTGCCTCCCTCCGTGTCGGACTTAGTTCGTCGTCCTGGTCCACTATGACCTCCCGGTTCATCGAGTAAAAAACCCCGCGGAGAGAGAGCGCAGACCTCCAACCATGGGAGGATGTGTGGGGAGATACTGGGAAGACTCGCATAACCGAGGGTCGGCCAGGAACGGTGGACGAGGAGGTGAGACTTCCTTTTTTTTTTTTTTAAAGTGTAGAAAATGTGAAAACGTTCGGCTCGCCTGGCCTGCGTCACTCTGCTGCTGTTACCATGGCATATATTTATCCCTTGACATCTGTTCTGTCCTGTTCTTTGTTATTATTTTTATTATGTCTCTGTGTGTAAAAGAAGTAAACAGAGTAAAATGGCTTTCCTGGGACTCGGCAATAGGTTGTCTCGTTAACAGACCTTTGGTCTGAAACGCTAGTTTACTGGACGTCATTTCCTAGCATACTATTTTAAAATGTTGTGTTTTTTTTGTTTGTTTTTTACTTGGCATATACTTCCCCTTCATCTCTTCACTTGACGTGCGAAATGTTGGGACTTTTCTGCACAGCATGCAACTGCTTCCCTCCTGTCACAGCTGAAAAACTCTGCCTGTTGGCCTCGTGACAGTGATGCAATTAAAGGGCTCAACATTGTCTTGCAAAAGTTTACCACCCCCCTACCTGAGAAATTGAATATTTTGTCTTTAGTCACAATAACATTTTATTTGATAGACCCCATGACACATAATTGAAGTGGAAGGAAGAGTTTTTAAAAAATAATAATTTTTACAGACAAAAATGTGTAAAAATAAATAAATAAAAATCTGGCGTTCATTTGTATTTAGCCCCACTGAGTCAGCATTTTGTAGACCAGCATGTCGTCTGCACAACTAGAAATTTACATTTTTGCAAATCCATCATTGCAAACTAACACAAGTTCCCTTTGACTGTATGGAGAGCAGCTGTTGATGCCATTTTTAACAGATTCTTCATTGGACTTAGGTTACCATTGGTTTTAAACTATTGTAGCTCTGACTCTGTGGTTTGGATGGCTGCTCTGTTGGAAGGTGAACCCAAACTGTCTAGCAGTTTTTTTTATTCCAGTGGTTTTTGTTTTGGTGTGTTTGTGTTTAGCTCCATTCATTTCCCCAGTCAGCTCTGTCCCGGCCAAAGAATAGTCTCTCCACAGCATGATACTCCCACCACCATGCGTGGTGTATTCAGAGTGTCACGCAGTGTTTGTTTGGAAACGACATGTAATTTTGCATGAAGACCAGAAAGTCAAATTTCATCCTCTCCTGACCCATTTGCCGTGTTCTCTATATTACTTTTGGCAAACTTTACACATTACTTCTCTTTTTATTATGATAACAATAATGGTAATGATGATGTTCCGCTTCCTGCCTCTCTTCTGTGAAATATGCAGATGTGACATGAGGATAGAGATTTCATATCAGTCAGTGTCACTCTTTCCTGTAAGCATAATGTTCTATTTAAACACAGCTGACTTCTTCCACATTAATGTTTGGCACCCCAGTCAGAGTCCGTGCTGCATTTACAGCTCAACTTAACAAACTGGAAATTGCTGCCCAACTTCAATTTCAGCCAAGTGTCGGTGATGAAGTTAAAGATTCGCCTAACATAGTAACTTGTGTCTGACGTTGATTTCCTCTGAAATAAACTCTGGTCCGCCTAAAACCCTAGTCCTCGGTTCGGTTGAAATGAAGTCTGTTGCGGTTCGAATGAATATGTGAATTCAACTGGAATATGTGAATGCAACCGGAGACCGAAAGCAGGAACCAGACTGTAGTGTGTGGCATTCTGGGTAAATTCAACCACAACAAACGTGACTTGTGGTTATGGAACGTAAAATGGTAAAAACAGGTCGTAGTCTGGTTGGAGAGAAATTCTCCAACCAGAAAAATCTGATGCTACTCATTTTGTTTACATTTTGTGAAGAAGGAAGGCGCGCTCAGTGTCTTCTTCAGAGGTTTGGTTGTGGTTTGCTTCAGTGGTTCTTAGTGCAGCGCCACCAAAGGTGAGAAAGGGAATAGGCTTTGCAAAGCATTTGGTTTGTTGGACACAGTGCAGTGAGACAGAGAACCTGACCAGCTGAAAATGCAACAAATGTTAGAACATTGGTCTCCAATTGAACAGAACTATCAGGTGTGAAAACGCCTAAAGATGTAGATTCTATAGTGATTCCAATTAGATTATTAGTGGTGTCCATCATCTTTGACGTTTTTTTTTTTAAAAAGCTGTAGAGTCCGATACGGAGTCACACATACAGGAATGTCAAGCGTTTATTTAGGGATGTCTGATAAAATCAAGATTTTCCGCTTTGCTCGCCCCTCCCTTTCATATGCAGATCTTAGGGAAAACTTTTATTTTTGCTTCCTCTATCTCAAAGTGAATATTTAAATAAAAAAAAATACTGCAGCTGTTTGTTGAATACAAACATAAAAAATATTAGTGTACAATTAAAGTAGCATGGTTTACACTTTTGCACCCAGTTGTGCATTTGGTTTTGTTTGATTAGTTTGGTTTTAAACTCTTTAAAGATAAGATGGTGTGACAAGAACATTTCTAAGATTAATATGAGTTTTTTTGGCCAATATTTATTTTCTATTTATGAAGGTAGGCCCTAAGAGACCTTTGTAGCTCAGGGAGAATGCAAATAGTTTCCACCTCCATTTTCTCAAGGATGCCAAGTTGCCTCCAGTTTTTGAAACAGGATTGCAGATTTTCTTTTCTTTAAATATTTTCATCAGCTTCATGCAAAAGTAAACCATAGACCTGCCTTCATGTCTGCATCCCAAAGTGACTCCTATACAGACTGCAGAGGCCAACAAGAGGCTGTTTAAAATGAAAGCCGTCTTCTGGTTTATGACTGTGGCTGGTGATAATTTCCCGCTCTGATTCATATCTACACGCCCTTTCTCTTCCTCTGTGCTCCCAGTCGCTGTTTAATGAGAAAAACTGCAAGTATTATCGTGTCCTGCTGCATCACTGACTCCAGATTCACAGAAAGTTGGACACACTAAAAGCTTTTTTTGTTTTGTTTTTTTTAAATTATTTACGGTTCAGAGTAACGGGTTCTTGCGTTTCTGTGTTTTCTCCCCATTTCTGTTTTTTACTGAAAAATGTGAATCAGTTTTTGGAAGGAAATGAAAGAAATTTGTGCCCAGTCCTTTCAAACTGAAAATCGCTTTACAACCCAACTTTACTCCCTGCAAAATAAAACCTACTTGTTAATATTGTTCTAGAACTCTACCAATAAAGTTGAATCTCTGATAAAATGCCCTGCATGGAATCTAATATTTATTACTGTATGTTGACTTAATGCTTCGTTGTTTACAGACGCCTCCTTGTTCTAAGGAATTTCCTCCTTGTTGTAGTCGTCCAGCTCTCTTTAAAAATGTAAATAGCTTACGCTTGTGGCTGGGATGTAATGTTCTGTCTGCTTTTAGTGCTTTGGACTCTTTCTGTAAACTGACCGTTTTCAGGAAGAACACTAAAACACTCTGATGAACTCTTCTTACTCTTCTATGTAGTTGCAACATCAAAATATCTGGAACAAAGATATCTGGTGATCATCAGAATTCTTGAACGTTAGCTTGAGCTTAAAACTCAGATGTTTTAGAATTAGAGCTGCACAATATACTGAAGATTTACTCTTCTTACAGGATCACTTTAAGCATGAAGGTAATTGGGATTTTTTTTCCTTTGTCACAACTACACACATTGGGAAGAACCAATTTTTTTATTAAATCATGTTTGGATGGAAATAATTGGCTGGATAGACTTCTTATTAGGTAAATGTGTTGGATATGAGCATCAAAATTGTACTTAGTTTTATTCAATAGAAGTCCTATTAGTATTGCAGGATTCACGGATCACATCTGTATTCCGCCCTATTACAGTAATATGAAAAGATGTTTGATTTTAAGAAGTACTCATCGAATGCAGACAGCCATTAATATTTTAATAGTTTGTTAATGGGGACACAAACAGCCCTTTGAGAACATTCAAGATCTTTCAAAGGCCCAAAAAGAAAGTGAGGTGGACATCCCTGATCTGCAGTCTTCAATAAAGGTGTTGATTTGAAGATAATTGTGGACAGAAAAGTTGCACTCAGTGACAATTCTCATCTATCCAAACAGTTATCTATATCTGCTTATCTTCAATGTCACTAATCACAAGGAAACAGAAACGCACAGGACAAGCAGCTGTTCACGTACTTACACCTGAGAAAGAATTGGAAAGGCCAGTTAGCCCAGCATATACGTGTTTAGGAGGACTCTGGAGAGAAACAACATGGGAGCATGTAAACTGCATGTAAAAAAGTCCAGGTTGGGATTTGAACTCAGGACCTTCCTTGCTGCAAGGCAACAGTAACCACATTTTCATTACAAACTTTGTCAATGTTCTGTTAATGGTGAGACCTCCCCAGCCCTCTTCTTTCATATTGACCTACAGTTATCTCATTCAAGTCATTTGTGATATAAATACGGTTTTGGTATATTTGGGCCACTATACTTTATTCTCTTCACCATTACTTTTGCTCACTTTAGGTTTGAGATGACACATTCTTGTCCAGTGAATTGAATGATTTAGCAGTATAGCGCTTGGTTCAATAAGAGGACTGATGTAGATGATCATGACCTGTGGATGGATGTGGTGTTTGAACATGTTGGTCTAAGATCTTAGAACTGGACTAAATGTTTGCCTTTGCTCCAACAGAGTAGAAACAACAAACAAGCAGCAATAGTTAGGTAAAAACAAAGTAATAAAATCATCTCATAAAACAATAAAAGTGCAGATAAGTCACATTGTGAGGCTTTACTTAACGTGAATGCCATGGACTAAACGTGAGTCTTTCGAAGCATATTGAAGTTCTCCAAACTGTGAACAGATCTAACATGGAGAGGTAAGACGATGCCCTCTACTTCTTCAAAGTTTGGATCTTACGGAAACACAAGCAGCCCTTCAGAAGTTCTGTTTATTGCCCAGCTGACAAGCGCATTGTGTGATGTACCAACCTTTTTTTCACTCCAAGTTTCATAATAGCATCAGTAAATGATGAACAGAAACACTGGTGGGAAACAGTTCATTATTTTCCACCAGTTGTGCTATGTAATGAAACTCTCATCACGATATTTAGTTCAGTTAAGTTTCAATGGTCACTTTTGAATGTATCCAGTGATGGATTTATAGCCAAAAATAAAGTTAGACTAATTTTAAATTCTGTCCTGAGGCAACCATGTGGTCCACAGATATGTTTTTAATCAAAGCATCAGCCGCACATACGCTGGATATGAGCTCAGCGTCCAGGCATTAAAAGATGTTTGCTAACCTCGATAAGCATCACTGACTGATCCTTCAAGCTTTAAGATGACCACTCTCCCAGGAGCTAGCATGTTTTATTCTCCTCAGCTCATCAGTGAGGCTAGCTATATCATAAACCAGCAGACTAGTTGGGAATAGAACAAACCAAACTTGTATTGTGGTGGGGTTCAAGAAAATTTCTGAGTCTTTATTCATCAAAACATCTTGGTGGAAGAAACTGTTTCTATTTTGGCAAATGGCGTTTCCGTAATGCCGACCTGAAGGTAAAAGTCTGAAGAGAGACTTAGACTTAGACTTAGACTTGACTTTATTGATCCCTTGGGAAGACTCCCTCAGGAAATTATAGTTACCAGCAGCTCACAGGCAAAAATGTGGCACACAGTAAGCATACACAAAAGAATACAAAAAAATACAAATTAAATACAAGGTACACAGTAAATATAGTAAGAATATAAATACAAAATAAAGAATATAAATACAACACACATCCTGGACCCTTGTGTCCAGGATGTGAGGAGTCTGCAGAGATGTTTTCCTTTCCCTTTAAGTCCTAGATGAAGGGAAGGTCAGCCCTGATACTCTCTGTGGACCCAATTGTCCCTGGCAGATGAACAAACACTGGACAGAGGGAATAACAGTAGTGTAGACAGATGACCAGCAGCTCCTATAGCAGGCTGTACTTCTTGAGTTTCCTCAGGAAGTACAGTTTCTGCTGGGCCTTCTTTCAAACAGTGCCTGTATAAGGTCTCATAAGGGTTGTTCCTAGGAACGGAGCGTGATCCAATATCGGTTCTTAGAAAAGTCTCCTGGTACTCAGGAGATACTCTTATTGGAGGAATAAACAACATCCATTTGTTCCATCATGGTTGGATAGTCTTAAAAAAAAAACACATGTAGTTCAGGTTCAGTATAGTCCTACATGCAAACAACACTTGAGTAACATAAAAGCTAAACTTTACCCAGTTGGCTGCACTTGGAAACCACTCCAGAAACCTGGATGATTTGCCTTGGTGATGAGCTTGCACAGAGGTGTTTGACTTCACCTAGGACTACGCTCTCCTACAAAGCATGTTGATACATTAAGCGCCTGCGGTATACGCCACCATACGGGGAGCATCACGTCACCAAGGTTTCTACCAGCACCTGGATGAACACGCTGATGATGCTGTTTCAATTGTGCTTCACTAATTTTATGAGCTGACAAAAGTAACTGAAAGCAGTTACAGTAAATCTCATTGCCTTAAACATAGCAGAAGCTTTTTGTTTTTTAGCAAGTTGTTGCCTTTTAGTGTGTGCTACTTTGAAAAGGCCACTTTGTGTGCGCTTAGTGTTGGGAGAGAATGCGCCAACATGCATTAATGACCTCAGAACAGGAGAATGTGTAAGGCTGTTTAAATGTCTGAGGCAAAACGGAATTTTAGCAGCGCAATGTTACAGCAGAGCCAGAAAATCCTTTCATAACCACCTGTTGTTTTTCTCGTTTTGTGTGTTTATGGTGTGTTTGATGGAACATATCACCAGAGAGGCTTTTTGTTTGTTTGTTCACGTTAGCGCTCATAAATATATCCTGCTTCAATGCAGCCTCCTCATGTGGACCCTGCTTTTTATGAGCCCAGCAGGAGCGAAGCAGCTTGATATTGCTTCATCTGTCTGTTATGCATTGCTTCATCCGTCTATTTGGGTTCAGCAGGGCTGTTCTCCAAATCACTTCCTTTTGTTTCTGCCTATTTTTCATACCCAAACTCCAGACCACAGTTATTCCCATCAACTGTGCTTCTCCCACTTGAGTCCTCTGAAGTTTCTCAGTAAGTTTGGGGGCAAAACGTTTAAGGCGAGTGGTTTCAGTTAGGATTCTCATTTAAACACAGTCTAGCTTACTGTTTTGGGGTTTTATTGTGGTTCTAAATTGAGGAACAATATAATAAAATCACAAATGCTGTCTGGGAAGAAGAAATCTATCCTCCAGGGAATACAGTAAACAACTATCCACTCAGTAGTTGTCCAACGTCCTCCAGTTTTTAATCCATGGGCGATTGGTATTAGCCAATTTTTGCCAATACAGATTTTTCATTTCTTTTTTTTTTTTTTTTGTCTTAATAGTTGCTAGGTAACAGAAGGGAGACTATTAACTGCACACATGTAGATATGACCTGGTAGAAAATGGCTTATTTTCAGACCTCTGTGGAGGTAGATAAGATCAATTTCACACGCATTGGCCAATCACCAGAATGTAATAGTAGAATTAGTGCAGCTATCATTTTAATTGTGTTCTGATGCATAAAAATGTATTTCAGATAATTTGTTCTTTCTTTACTTGAGCTTTAATAGATTGAACATGTTTATCTGTAGATTAAACAACACAAATTGAGTTTTGCTGAACAAGTGTGCGCCTGCATGGTAGCTAACTCCGTCAACGTTACAGTCGGGTCCATTTAAAGACGTACTTTATTAGAGTCATGGTGATGTCTGTACTATAATAATCTCCCCATGTCAATATTTATAGTGGAAACAGTTCATGACTGTCTTGTCTGGCAGAGAAGTTAGAGCTAATGTAATGTATGTGGGGAGTTCTCCCTGACCCCAAACCTGAGCTTCGATTTCAACACAAACATGACCTGTAAAGTATCTGCTACACTGTCAGATGACCTGGGCTCTGCTCTGAAGTAAGAAACTGATTCACAAGGTTTTCTTTCAAAGGCTCTGGAAGCTCTTTTTTCTTCTTCTTCTTGTTGCTGAGTGCCTTCTGTGAAGGCTTCTTACTAGTGGTGCACCGGTTGCAGTTTCCAAACCAGTTACTGTTCTGAAAAAAGCCTGACTTGACAATTCCTATTTTGGCTCATAAGGGTTTTTTGTTGTTGTTGTTGTTTTGTTGTTTTTTTTGACTGAAAAGTTTCTAAAGTCAGAACTTAGCAGCAATATAAAGGTGGCATGGCAACAGTGGGCTGATTATTAACAAAAGGAGACAGTGGATGATTTTTCAAACCTTTGCAGATGTAGATAAGATCAATGCAAATGATTGGTTTGACATGCACGTATTGGCCAATATCCCAAAATTGATGTGGATTTCTAATTGCAAACCAAAATGCAACGGCAAACAATTTAAAAGTTTATTTATATTCTAACCACATCAACTGTAAATAAAGAGAAACAGGCCAAATTTGACCCTTTTTTTTTTTTTTTACAGAGCTGATTTTAAATGGAAATCACTTTTTTTTTTTTCTCTCTTTGTGGTCAAATTTTCATATCGGAAGCGTCTACCGGCTGTCTAATGCAGTGCTTGTTAAAGTAGTAGATCATCCTGCCAATATTTCCATATCCAGCATCTTTCATAACACATGCAGGCTGAAAGCCTTCCTGCTATCCAGCAACTCGGCTTCTGGATCTATACATTCATCAGAGCAGCTGACCGTTGGCATTCTGTGGCAAATGGCGGCTGTTTGTTTCAACGGTTCCTGGAAGCAATCGTTGAAACTCTAACTGATCCAACTCCCACACTTTTATAAAAAAAAAGTTGTTGTCAGGCAGTCTGGTAGCGTTTTGGCATGGCGAGTTTACCAAATGGGCAGAAAAACCTGATCAGAGGCAGTCGTTTTGAAAATTGTTAGATTTCTCACTCAAGGTCTGTGCGCATTCTTAAAAAGTGTTGAATCTATGGATCCAAAATGAAGACCTTAAAAAAAGGCCTTATAAAGGTCTTAAATTTGAGTTATCTCTATAGTCTAAACGGAGGCTGTGGTTTTCACGTCACACTCTTCTGTTGTATATTTCACACACCAATCAGTGACTCCCATCTCGAATTGAAGCAGGTGTTGTACTTCATATTTAAGGGTGCAGAGATCTTTTTCTTTCTGATATTGCAGTGAAAGCCATGTTTTTCGACAAAAATTTGAGTATCAATTTACATTTCCAGAGGAAGGTATGACTTCATTAGGAGCTTCAGTAAACAATGCGAAGCAGCAGAATGTCTGTCGTGCCTGCGTCTGTGTTGAAACCGATGGTGGACGACGCAGGTAGAGTTACACGGACACACATACACACGTAGGGTACACATGCTTCATGCATATTGCAAGCTCTGCAGCACCTGCTAATTTTAGACCGGGACTACACGTCGGTGTGGTGGGAGTGTTTCCTATCTCTGGTGAGAGATCAGATTTCTCTTCCCTGCCAGGTTTTTATTTATTTTAATTTGTTTTGTTTTGATTGCTGTTAAAATGAGAATCATATTCTGTGGGTCCATATCGGCGAAAAATCTGCAATCTGAACAAAATGTTGTTTCCATGCTCTTAAAACCGAGAATCCTTTTGGTAATCCACCAAAGGTTCATCCAGTTATCAGATATTATTCACTCTTGCTATGTCCAGCCTGGTATAATGGAGCAGTGCTTCACTGTATTTGCAAATGTTTCAACACTCAGCCTGAAGTCTTTTTTTTTTTTTTTTTGCCTTAAATGCAAATACAATCAAATTGTGTTCATAGGGAACTGGGCAGAGCTCATTCAGGCTCTTTAAATATGTTCTTGTTAGAAGCTAATGTGGCTGAGTGGCTTGAAAAAGTATTTGTGCCTCCGTGAGGTTTTTCACATTTTGACGTGCTACAACTGCAAGCCACAGTTTTTATTTTACTGGGTCTTGATGGAAACGAGTGAATATTTGTAGAATGTAAAGTGGGAATGGATTGTAAAACTTGTTTTTCAATGTGTGTCCAACTACAACAAGCACATCATCCAACTTACTGGCAAGAAATGCTAATCCGCTTCATTTGCTTTTGCTGGTCCTCTTTGAATTTTAGGTACTTTGGTCATAGTTCAAATATTATTTGAGGTTTCGAGATGCTAATCAGCTGCTCTTGTTTAAAAAAAACTTGTTGCCATGGCTACCAATCTTAACTGTTAGAAAGTAAAAAGAAAAAAATATCAGAAATCCTTGTCGATGCGCAACATCCAAACCCAGAGCGCATAAATTATCTAAACATGAAATAATTCAACTGCAACAATGTAACAAAGTTCATTGAAGTTTCTTATGTGACAAAGATTTCAGCCAATGGTATCCCACATAAATATTTTTTTTCTTGCCGTTAAATGCTTTTCGTTCTCCCTCTCCCAGGACGGAACGAGCCCTTGAAAAAAGAACGTCCCAAGTGGAAGAGCGACTACCCGATGACGGAGGGACAGCTGAGGAGCAAGCGAGACGAGTTCTGGGACACGGCGCCGGCGTTCGAGGGCCGGAAGGAGATCTGGGATGCCCTGAAGGCCGCCGCCGTGGCCCTGGAGTGCAACGACCACGAGCTGGCCCAGGCTATAGTGGACGGAGCCAGCATCACTCTGCCGCACGGTGGGGCCCATTTCCATCGGGGCGATTCCTCACATTTACACATTTTAGACATTCGTTTTCTCCCTTCCTTTCACAGGGACTCTGAGCGAATGTTACGATGAACTGGGGAACCGCTACCAACTGCCGGTCTACTGCCTAGCGCCCCCTGTCAACCTCATCTCAGAATGCAGCGATGAGGACCGCAATGACAGCCCTGAACCCCCCGTAGCACCTAAAAAAGAATTTCAACTCAAGGTAGCTCCACTCAAAACTGTACTATAACTACTATTGCTGCAATTTGTGGTAGAGGGGTTGGGGGATACATTTCTGTCAAAAAAATTCAGAAATTTTGTAGAAAACATTTGGAAATTTGAGTTTGAAAATTTGCAATAAAAACACTGAAATTTCCTAGAAGAAAGAGGAAATTTGATTTCAAAGTCAAACTTTGAAACTCAAAAGGTGAAAATGTTCTATTTTTTTAATTTTAAATGTGTGAATTTTTGGTGGAAATTTACCCCCAAAATTTTTAAATACGCAGTCATTGATTAGATATTGGTGGTATGAAAATAAGTGTTATTAATAGATGCATGCCAATTTTGAAAACCACTTCAGTGCAGGTTTTGCGCAAGAGTGGTGAGGTTGTTCAGCCACATCAAAGTTAGTGTATTTTTGCAAAACTGCCACAGAAACACCTTTTTCAAATCACACAATCAACAACCAGACGTTAAAATAAAGAAGTCAGGCAATGACAGCAGGATGACACAAGTATTTTACTGACTTGTCACATAAACAAACTGGTCCATGTGTGATTTTGTTTCTTATTTAATGAAAACAACACAATTGCCACGTAGTGTTTTTTTTTTTTTTTTTTTTTTTTTTTTCTTTCCTCAGCGCTAGCAGAATGTCATCAAGGTTTTCCCCACATTTGTGTTTTAAATGCAGCTTTTGCCTGTGGTAATCCATGAATCAAAATTCGAGTAAAATTGTTAAAGATTTTTCAGCTTGCCGGTTCAACCGTTTGCCTCGTCAGGTACGACTCTCCTCGGGAAAGGACGTGCGCCTCAATGCCAGCATGGCCGACACCATGGGGCAGCTGAAGAAGCAGCTGCAGGCCCAGGAGGACATCGACGTGCTGCAGCAGCGTTGGTTCTTCTCTGGCAAGCTGCTGACGGACAAGACGCGCCTGCAGGACACCAAGATCCAGAAGGACTTCGTCATCCAGGTCATTGTTAACTCACAGGCGTCAGGAGCCCCCAAAGCGTCACCCATAACCACTCCCTCTTCGCCCAAGACCCAGTGATTGCAGCAGGTTGGAGCAGAGGTACCGCCTGATGACCATGCTGCGTTTGAGAGAAAACACAATTAAACTAAAAAGGAGAATGCAGGAAGAAGTGCTGCTTACTTTTTAACATTTCTGGTTTGTGTTTATTTGGCGGAGCAGATTGCCAAGTCTGGACATCCTCACCGTCTCTGACCCACTTTCAAATGGAAACAGAGCTCATCCTCATCGCGCTGGCGGAAACGGCGCCCTTCGCCACTGCATACACAAACTCGGCCTCTGGGCTTTTCATCTGCAATGTGGATAAAACGCAGAAAGGTTAAATCACACAGACACTTAGCAGCTCTGGTGGAGCGTACGATGCAACTAACTGAGTTGTTTTGCACAATTAAAGGTCCTTACTATACTTCAGCGGTAGATTGTGTGCCTTCAAGATTGAAAAAAAAAAGGGTTAATATAAAGGATAAGAGACTTACTATTATAGGCTGAACCCTGTGTATTTTTTTAGATTCAAATCAATCATCAATTGCTCTCACTGCTGCCTTTATTATGCTGTCTTATAATGGGTGAGTATGTGTTAATGCAGAAAAAACAATCTACGTGAAAATCCACTTTTCTGCCTTTCAGATGGCTTCATGACCACTAGGAGGAGCCTTACTGCCCCTTTCTGTTCTGTTTCTTATTGTTTAGTGGACCCCCACCCACCCTCTCTCTCTCTCTCCAGCTGATGATTGTAATCACTTCATATTCCCTGAAACTATACAGGAAAATTCCCTTCACCAGCTTAGAAACGAACCTGGAGCAGTGAGTCAAAGCTACGACCCAAAACCCAGATTCAGAGATTCAGAGGTTGATTTGAACGACTGGTTCCCCCTAGTGGTGGCATGTCGTATTAAAAATAGTGAAATAATGGCCCACCAATGAATGAAGACTGGAAAGGAAATTAATTGTTCAATGTTTTTCAAGCTTTTGAGTGCTTTATCTAAAAATAGTGAGATGGGCGTCGTTTTCTCTCTCCGCTCCAGTTGCTCATTTCTCCTGAACATTTCATTACAGTCCTCGTCTCTTTTCAAAGTCATTTCCATACCAGTGCTTCTGACAGGAATACTCCACCACAAATGTCACAGACTTGAACAAGAAGTTTTATTATTTTCTTCCTATATGTGCAATACAACAGACCTCGCATTGTTTTGGTTTCTAAAGCAACAGAGTTGTGTGAAAGTAGAGTCCAGCCCAGCTGCGGTCTGATAATCAGGACCAGCACGTCGCCTCATGGCTGCAAATGGTTATTTTTCTACGAAACGTACTCACACACCTCTCTCTCTCTCTCTCTCTCTCTCTCTCTCTGTCTCTCTTCAAACAAACCGAGCGCAGCCTGAAAGCCAAACCGTCGCTTATCAGTGAGCCTGTCCACCTTAGCTGTGAAGGAACCTCTTAGTTTCAGGGGGAGTTCATTTATTGAACCGCCATCTTTGCTGAGTTGAGCCCCGACTAGAAAGTCGGTGCTTGATCCTCTTTTTTTTTTTTTTTTTTGTTACGGACGTTTATCTGTTCTCGTATTTTGTGTTTTGTGAAACTCAAAGGGATTCAGAAATAATTAAAGCTCTACACAGAACCTAGAAAAGGAGCCGCTATTCTAGTTGTCTGGGTCCAGTAAAGCGCGCGTGCAGTAACCACTTAATCTCAAAAGAGTCTTTAACCGGCTCCCGACTCGTGCTCCAACATTTCACTATTTAATGCTTATAGTTCGGTGCTTCCCCACACCATTTATTTCCCTTGGTGGTCAAGAAACTGACCACAAACGGTAAACACGCTTTTCACTTTCTTGATGGTTTTAGAAGAGAAATATGTTCTTTTTTTTTTAATTAAAATTACAACTTCAGGTAACAAAAGAAAAACCTCTGTTTTTCAAGGCGTGCGTTTACCTGTTTTTAAAACCTGATGGATCTGATTTTCATTATTTCTTGGAGTGCAATCAGTAATGTAAAGCCATGTAAGTAAAAAAAAAACAAATTCCTTGCTGTATGTCGGACAATTTTCAACATTTCCCTTTAGCATATCCTCCAGGATGGAGGTCATATAGCCAAGGGTTGATTCTTTTGCCGTCTCATCTTTGCTCTCGTAAAAACATAGTACAACAAATGTGTGTTTATAGGTTCCAAAGCTGTGAATTTGTCCCACTTGATTGATTTTTCACCTGTATTTGGTTGCTTGTTTGCAAAAAAAGAAGAAAAAGTAAAAAAATTGCTTTTGTTTTTGTAGCGATCATTTGTCTGAGATGTCAATTTTTCAGGAGAGGTTCCCAAAATGTCTCACAGCATCTCCAGAGATGCGTAGAGTTTCAGTCTGTCCACGTCGGAAACTCTGAACATTCAGGTCCGTCTGAAGAAACGGGAGTAAAATTTCTATAAGGATAACATTTTGTACACCTCAGAACACATGACAGGGTAATGTAAATGTTGTGGACATTTGTTTTTTGCTACACAAATGGACCCCCAAAAACGACTATGAAATTAAACAGAAGCCATAACGTGAGATTAAGAGATTATATTCTTATATCAGCAAGGAGCTGCCACTCTGTGTATTACTCACTATTCTTGCCTTTAAGAACTTTAAATTAAGTTTGAGGTTTAGATTTTTGTTTTTCACAGAACAGCCATTATAAAGCACTAAAACATTTATTTTAAAAAATGGGTTTGTTTAGTCAGAGGAAAATGTTAAGGTCATGACATTTACAAGTTATTTTACTGTTCATTTATGCTGATTTTATGTAAAATCATGTTTTTAAACTGTTGAATAAAGTAAAACTTGTGGAAGCATTTCTTGCATTCGTTTTTCCTTCAGTCTCCCCCCACTCCCCCACTGGAGACGACCAACAAATGCACCTCATTAAGTTTAATGTAATTTCAGTAGGTCATTTCAAAACACGGGACTCGCATCGATTTTCCAACTACATTTCCAAGTATTAAAAATTGTTCAAATGTTCTCGTCATTCTAAAATTGAGAAACTGAAGTTTGGCTTTATATTAACTGTAAGCCACAATAATCAAAAATCATTCTGCATATTGCGCTATTTTAATACATGTTTTGAGCTTATGGCAAAATGAAGTTTTCAAAGATAATTATATTTCAAATTTGAGAAATATCAATTTCCCTGTTTACCACAAGATGGCGCTGTGTTCATGTGCACAGATGGGAACAAAGGTTGCTTAAACATGGAGAACCTCGTTTGTTTCCAGTCTTCTCTTGGCAAATGTGTCCATTTTTAGCATGTGACTGACGTTCAAGGAAACGATCCGGTTCATAAAGCTCGGTTCCATCTGTTTTTCCACATTTTCCTGTTGCTCTCCTACCTGCGACACAACTACAGGAGTTGGTGTTTCACAACCACTCGAGAAATGAAAGAGGCCAGACAAACACCGCTACAGCACTTTCTTTTTTATGCAATCAATGTTTTTCTTGATGACCACTCATTAATCACCCATTTTCTGAAACACATTTCAAACCACAAGTAGCTGCGTCTTGCACTTTCTTCCACAGCTTGGTGGGGGAGGTTACAAAAATCACCAGCTTTAATTCTGTTTATGACAAAGAAAAGCTGTTGAATGCTTATCCTTCTGTCTGAGCAACAGGAAGTTACTCAGTGTGTCAGCATAGTCGGTTTTTCTCCAAAAAGCCACAGAAGGTATTTTCTGATTATGTAAGGATGCTGTTCCGGCATTAGCCGCGCACACGGGGTGGCACATAGAGAGGAAGGTCTTAAGGCAGTTTTTCTGCCTTGGTTTCTGTAAAACAGTCAACAGAGAGTCTGTGGGGGACAGTGGTACTCTGAGTTTGGGGGGAAAAAAGCCCCTATTGATGGTGGGATTTCACAGGGAGAGCTGTGTGTTTCTGGTCTCTCGCCCAATGGGTTTTACCCTGAATTCTGATGGACCCACGGTGACCTGGCGCCACAGCAGACAGGTTTCTAATAAGAAACCGGTTACGCACCGATGTATAAGGGATTCACTGGATTTACAACACTTATTCTTCACTTTGTCTCCTGCTTTTTTTTCCTGTCCAAAACTGCCATGCTCGTCGGATTGTTTGGCAGTCCTCACGAAACCACAGCAATGTCAGCGCTCGCTATTTAGAAGAAGAAAAAAAAGTACATTCCTTTACGTTTTTGGCCTCATTGAATTAAACTGTTTTGTGTGTCTGCTCTGAAAATTGTTAAACAGTTAATTGAAACAAAGAAATAGGTACTATCCTCCCCCATCCTCCAACAAACCCCTAAACAGCTCCCTTGAAATGTGGAAATTCCCAACCCACATGCTCCAGTTCCCTCTTTTTTGTGGCTTCCAGTCTCACTGACCAGTAGTTTACCATTCAAATGGGTAGCCAGTAGTTATATAACATTATGTCATGGGGTTCTGTAACCGTAATCTCTGGGAAACGCTCACCGACTGAGGTTAAGTCTCATTAGCCGTGAAGGTTCTGAGTCTCAGACCACCCTTATCGTCATGAAGCTTTCAGAAGTGGATATAAAAACATGTTTTGCTTCTTTGTCACTGTGAACCTGGCCCAAGGAGAAACAGTAATTACACACCAGCCTTGGATTTCAACAGCACATTTAGAAATCTGACGTGAAAGTTTGCATCTCAGTAGGTAGAATTGGGTGGCGTAAGGGTCAAGCTAACACATTGGTGCTACAGATTTTATTTTCTACGTGCTGAAGAATTCCATGGTGTGAAGATGACACATGAAGATGACTAATGCCACCGCCCTCAACTGATAGAAGTGTAACTTAATTTCATTGTACGCTATAATGAAGCCGTTAAGGTTCTGAGTCTCAGACCACCCTTATCGTCATAAGGGTGGTCGGTTACTCGCCTCCAATTGCTGAATGCTTGAAACTGCTACAAGTCTGACCAGATTTCTGATTTGACTAATGGGGGGATTCACAGACACTTTGGAGAGCATTGAGCTTTCATTGACAGTTGGTTGGTTAGTCAAGTGATGACATAAAATATGAATGGAAGGATGACAACGGCAGCTTTTCAAGTTGTCATGAAAATAGGAATAAGTTGTCTTGGTTTTAGATGGCACCATTTGGAATTTCCAAAAAACTTCAGTATCTGAAATATGTGATTTTTTTTTTTCTTGTAAGGAGATTCTTTCCCATCTTTTCCTATGAAGCCACTTTAGAGTTTGATCACATATTGACATAGCACTGAACATTAGACATAGTGAGGAGAAATAAAACTGAAAAAGTATGTGTGAAATATGTTTTGTTGATTTAAGTCACCAAAAGACAATTTCTGACTGAAATTGACTCGAAACAATTTTGAAACCATTTTGCATAGATATTTTTTTATTTTATTATTTATTATTTTATTTATTAGCTACAGGATTTAGCTACAAAATTTAGCAATCTGAATTAGCTACAAAAACTGCTCGGCCAACCAGAACATCTCTGGCTATTCTGGTTGGTGGGCTCTGCTCCTCACATGTTGGGTTTACAGTGGAAATTTCTGTCTCAAGCTGCTTGACGCTGTTTGTTTAGAGAGGTTGTAAAAATCATTGTAGTTCCCAGTACCATTTAAATGCTGGGGTGAAAACAGAGCCGTTTAAGCTTCATTCAGACCCTGAGCGTACATTTTCACCAGCGCTGGCACTGGAAACGCCACAAGCTGAAATTCCCAGCTCCAATTTCTGCTGATTTTCCTACGTCGATGATGTCTTGCACTATCAAAAGACTCCGGTGCTTTCCAGTTTTTATTTTAAGGAAAAAATGTTTTTCCATTAGCATTGTAATATTTTACTCGACATCAGCATCACGTGTGCGTTCACCACATCCCTCCACTCTCGCCTGAGTACCTCCACACTGGCAGGGGAAAGGGGCACATTGAGCGTGCATGGCTGCGTTTGGTGGAATTTTAGATTGAGTTTCTCAGCAACAGTTTAACAGATCAAAACTTAGCATTTTCACAGTCCATTATGGTTTTGACTTCACTCGGAACATATTTGCCTCCCTATTAATTCTCTCCAGTTGCAGTTTTGGGGTCAGTTTGCAGGGAGACTCGCTCCTTTAGAAAGTGATCTCGAAACACTCATCTGATTTCCGTCAGGATGACACAGTTGACAGTTTTTCAGGGATTTCTTCATTTGTCGTACCTGGAAGTCGTCCGTAGGGTTGAAAAAAAAAACAACCCTGCTGTTTCTTATGCAATGCACACTCCAATCCGGCACAGTGGAGGACTTTAAACGGGAACGGATGAAGGAAGAAAATCCCATGCATGTGTTTGTGTGCGCATAAGTGTTCTGATTATGCCGGACAATCCCTGCATTGCAAGGGTCGTTCATCCACTTACCCAACGCTCACCTGGCTTGCGGCTAAAACCCTCCCTAAGGCTGCAGCCGGTGTGTGACTCACCTAATTCTTCCAGGCGTAAAGCAGCAGTTTGAACCTACTCACCCGATGGCCTGATGGGCCACGTCACAGGAGAGTCTGCAGGAGAGTTTCAAAGCTACGGACTTAGGTTGGTGGTGGAAAACATTGAGGGGTTAGTGAATGGGGGTCTACCTGGCTGGGGGTTCGGTGGTTCTGTTCAGGTTATTTCTTTAAAGGGACAGTATCACATAAAATCGACTTTTTTGAGCTTTATATCATGGTACAATGTTATTCCCTCATCAAAAACGCACCTGGAGTGATGCCTTGATTCTCTCTAGAATTTAAAAAAAATCTTCTTTTTAAATCCTTGAATCTCCATGGCAACCATTCAGCTGTGTAAAAACACCTGGATGGACCTAGTGCAGCCATCGAAGCGAAGTGGTTTCCAAGCTTCCACCTCACAGAGCAGCTCTTTCCCACTCTGCTCCTTCAGACTAGCCATCAGCAATTAGCAAACGCCTGGTGGAACTGAGCATCTGCTGAGCTCATTATAGGAGCTGCTTCTCAGTGAAATGCTGGTAAAATGTTGTCAAAGGGTCAACAGAGGAGCCATGTTGGGATGACTTCCTGAAGGCGGAGCTTCACACAGAGCAGGAGTTTTTAAAGAGACAGTCCTATTTGGTACATACAGCATTTTTATAAAAACTGAAATTAACATTGATATGATATGACACTGTGTGGCTAGAAAACTCATAAAGCTTTAAACGTGGCATTCAGTTGAGGTCTGACGCTGTAACGGTTCTGTTGTAATGTTTTAGTTTGACTCACTTCTCGTCTTTTCTTCAAGCCTGTTCTCCCTCCAACCAAATACATCTCCGTTCCTGCACCCCCCCAACCACATCAGTTGCTTAACTGAGCCAACCAAAACGACGCAGAAACACTCTGTCCTTCACCTTCAAGACCAACGGATTCATTAATTAACCCATTGCCAAAGTAACCAGTCCCTCATTTTCCCTGCATGCATCTGCAGAACTCCTTTCCTTTAGTTTTCCCGGTCAGCAGTCTGCCTCAGAGCGTTGGTACAGCTCAGGGATTCTCCCCGACGCAGACAGGATGTGAGTCACTGATATGAACGCCATCGAAGCCAGTTGATCCCAGACTAAAGGAAGCAGGTGAGACGGAGGTCACCTGGAGGTCAGACACACAGGCCTGTGAATTCTGGAGGAGCTGCCTTAGCTTTAGAGTTAAACTGTTTATAGATGTGGACATGTTGATGTCACAAGCCCCTTTTTTTCTCTGTTGGTAAAAGAATTGTAGACACTAAAAGTTTATATAGTCTATGTTACGGATGGGTTGTCAGTCAGACACAATCTAAACTTTGCACCAGGGATAGTTTATTGCAGGAACATTGCCCAGGGTTAACCTTCTTCTTCTGGTCCGCCAAAATAAATGCAGATCTTTTAAAAGGAAATAAACATCCAGTGAAAATTAGCAGCCTTTTCATTATTCAGAATCATTAAGAACTGAACGAAGATTTGTGAGTTTGTTGTCTGGATGTTTGGTTTATGAAAACCGTTTTTAGCTGAGTGAGGGCTTTTAAATATGTAAACAATAAACTTGAGTTTTTTTTTTGTTTTTAGTTTCCAGTAAGCACATTTATTTTCCTAATTCCAATTTGCGCAATTTTATTACCAATGCAGTAAAAGCAATTTTGGTTTTTGTTACTGCAAACCAAAATTGAACCAGCTCTTTGGTTGTGCTTCCAATAAGAAATGTCAACAGAGATACCCTCCACATGGGCAGTCATCTGCGGGGCAGATATATTACCTGCCACATCCAGTCATTTATTACCGAACCCCTCTTGTTTCTGCAGGTCCACCAGTGCCTTGGAAACGTCACGGATCGATGGAACTTCTTTATGGTTGTGTAGATTCAGGAAATTGCTTCCACCACCAGTTGGAATTTCACTTGGGAGGCAGGGCTAAACCCAAACGCCCAACGTTGCGTCGTACCAGTACAACGGCGAACGGGACGCGCCAGCATGTCCCGGGTTTGTCACGGGCCGTGTTGTGAGACGCCAGTAGCTTCATCCTGACTGTATCACCGTCCTAAACACCTGCAACTGTAGAGCAAAAAGGGTGTGGTTGTGTGTGTGTTTTTGGAAGGGACCAGTTGTGTTGCTTTGTGTCTGACAGTCGGAGGGCTGAACGGCGATCAAAGCCAAAAGTTACAATGGGGTTTACTGGAGACCGTCTGAGCTAAGCTTGACTTATCTAGTAAAACTTTCATCTATCCACAACTCTTGTCCCACCTGCACATTTCACACACAGACAATAAAGGGGTAAAATTGGTCAAATTCAACAGAATGTTTAGGGCGAGCAAAAAAAGACAAAAACCCAAACGAGCAACAACCAACATGGAAGAAGACTGACAGACCCCAAGAGAGACGAGGAAGTGGAGGCGGAGATGGGGAGGGGAGTCTGTGCCACACAAGTTGCCCCGGAGGCCTGAGTGGTCACACTGGTTTGGCAGAAAGGAGGAGGAAGAGTGTGGAAGAGGAGGAGGGGTCGGGGAGAGGGAAGGGGAGTATTTTGGGGGGGCACTGAGGGCAGTTCTTGGTGCCACGTTTGCATCAGAGAACTGTAATTCCTTTCACCCTCGACTGGGAAAGAACCGGCATGGCAGCTGCAGCACGGATTATCTGAACAGATGAAATAAGCGAAACGCAAACAGAGGAAGAGCCGAAAAGATCAGGTTGATGTAGAACGGTAAAATTCTTGGGCTCTTCTGACAACACAGCTTGTGCTAATGGGCCGTGTCTTCATGGTCATGTCACAGCGGTGGCCCTTGTGTCAGTAGTCATGATGTGTTGAAATTGTCAGAAATAAATGAAAATTGACAGGGAAAAACAACACTTCTATGGCTTTCTTTGAAAAGAAAAAGGAAAAAAAAGACATATTTGCTTTAAACTTTTCTTTGTGAATGACTAAGTATTAGAAGTGATAGATCAAAAAAAAAAAGGGTACGGAATCTCAAAATATAATGCGAAAGTTGAAAATTCTTTACGTTTTTATGTGAATCTTTTATAAAACGTTGCATATCAGAAAATATTGAAACCTTTTGCTGTAATTCACGAGTCACATTCACTACCAGTACCAGGATCGTGCAACTTCTGGCAGTGAATGGATCGTAAGTCTGTCTGAAATAAGAAAAACATTGTCGCAGGTTTGTATTACTTAGTGCGCTCCCTTGAAACAACATTTAACGCACATGTGTCCCATTTGTTTTGTTTTTTTTATCTTGCACCAAAGGTGAAATTGGAAGTGATGTCATTCCGATCTGAATCTGACTTCACTCAGGCATGTTTGAGGAAACTCCCTGGTCTTCCTGAGTTTAAAAAAACATTACGTTTGTTCCTGAACAGTTCATGTGTTGGGTGTGAAGAAATGTTTTCCCGATTTTGTATGTAGCATAAAATATAATTCGGTAAAAGGTTCGTGAATTGACATGTGAATGCAGGACTGGAACTGATGAGGAAATATTCTACATCTCGACGTTCCAAACTAAACCAGAAACTAATTTCTGTTTCTATTTGCTGAAATTCACAGCGAGCAAAACATTTTCCATGTACAAGATTTGAGCCTTGTGTGTGAGAATATCATGTTGAAAGACATTTATTTCTTACCGCATATTCTTGATTTCTGTGCTTTGAGCTGATTATGGCTTGTCGTTTCTGGTCAATGTGAGTTTTTCGTGTTCATCGGTGTGGACTGAGACACGGACGAGAGAAAAACCCCCAGAGTGCATCTCATCCGTGAGGAGTTGAATCATCCGTCGGTTCGTCAATGGTAATTATCAGGAGATTAATGAACGTGCAGCCAAAGCATGTCAAATCTTAAAATGAAACTTGACTCCAGTGGGAGCTGTGACGCGCTCTGAGCTTACGGGAACACGAGTGTGCCGCTTTTCCATGGAATCCGATTGGAGGGTTCCCAAAACTCCACTGTTGCGAAGCTACTAGTGAGCAGTGACTAAGTGAGGTCAGGGTTGACAGCCAGGTGGAAGATTTCTGTTGAATCTGCTCCATGTTTATTTCACCAGATGTTTACGACCCACACTCCCATTTTCACTCCCTCAGTCCAAAGATACCAAAGCTTTATGACTGATGATGTATGGATGATGAAAGCTTAATGGAAGATTAACGTGATTGTGTATTTGGCTGATGTGGGAAATGTTTCTCTGTCCGGCTCATCAAACAAATGGCCAGGAAGAGATTATAAGATGAGAAAAGATCAATCTCTTCTGTGAGCTGCCATTGCCATCTGGAGGAATGCACAAAAACCCCCCCCAATCAGAGCCAGGAGGAGGGGCTTAGCGCTGTCAATCAAGCTAATTCACTCTCTGCTCAATGTGCTAATGGCGGAGCAACAACTTAACGCTACAGGAAAACCATTGCACCGCCCTCATTGACAACACTAACAGCGGCTTCCTGCCACTGATTGTTTTTTTTTTGTTAGTTTTTTTTTTTTGGGTTATTAAAAGTGGGTGAAGGCAGAGGAACTCAATATTTTTCCCAGATTATCTGCCTGATGCCGCACGTACAGTTTCAACAAATATATCAAAAATACACATTTTTCAATAAAACTTACATACCGCAGCTTTAGGTCAAAACGTCGTTGTTTCTTTTGGATCTGATTTAACCCCAAACCCTCACGACAAAACCCCCCTGCGGCTTTGTGTCCAGGATTAGAACCAAGCGAATGTGGTGACAGAAGAACCACCGCCGCGCTCACAGGACAGCTGTTTCCAGCCCGCTGTTTTCCCCACACGGTCACCAAGGATACTGGAAGCATCAAAATACAGCCACAAAGACAAATACCAACATCTGTGTGTGTGTGTGTGTGTGTGCGTGCGTGTGTGTGTGTGAGTGTGTGTGTCTGCTTGAGATGGGTCAGTGAGGTTCAGTCTAGGCGGTAATGTGAGACCAAGATGAAACACTCAGACATCAGCACATTCTTCTTGGCCTCGGTTTTCTTCTGGCAGCGGGAAAGACGAAAAAAAAAATAAAAATGGAGGAACGGGGAAGGTTAAAGTGACCGAGATTCGCCGTAAACATGTCAGCTGTATATTTAGTCGACACCTCCGTCAGCTCTCATCAGAACTAGACATTCGTTGCAGCAGTTGTAGATTTCTACAGCGATATATTTTTGAGGCAGTTTCCCATGAATGTGCCCTCAGCCTGGCGGTTGATGGGAGGAGCTTACTTCCCACAAATATCGTCTGAGGGTCTACGAGCCAGACCAGAAACGAAGCTGTAGCATAGAAATGATTGTTGTGGTGCGACTGCAGAACCATTAACATGCCGTTTGTTAACCCAGCCAGCAAGGCTTTTGTTTGGAGATTAGGGTGTATAAAAAAAAAAACAAGATAAAAAAAAGCAACCCAACAAAATTTTAGGTTGGCTGTCAGGGCGTAAAAGAAAACAACAAAAACTCGGATTCTTCCATCTGAACCGCAGAGTTTAACAAGTTCATTTCTTCAAACTTGACACAGATGCTCAAGATTACGCCGATTATGAAAACGCACATCACCCTTCCATCCGCCAGTTTAAGGCTCCGCATGCTTCCATAAATCTGCCAGTCTGAACCCCTGATGGCCACTGTCACACAATCACGCTAAACGCTTCCAGCTGACAACATGCACGTTTTATGTTTCTGAACTTATCCTCAAATCTCCACGCACTTTATCGGGATTCATGACAGACTAACTCAAATAATATAAAATGAACAATGGAAGGGAAAAAGGTTCACAGTGATGAAACCCTTTGAAACGACTGTTGCGACTCGATATTTTGTAAAATTCACTGCAGTTACAACTGCAGGTCTTTTATGGAACATTTTCATCCAGAGCCCATTCAAACCTTCCAGACGGGATCGATGTTTAAGAATTGCTATAGACCGTTTAAGTATTGCTTTGGTGAACTCGATGGGACAGAGAGAGAGGGTCCAAGCTGTTGTTGTTTGCACTTTTTATTATTATTTTTCATTATTTTGCAAGCTCACCCCCTCCTGTCTGCTTCCAGGACTGACTGCCTCATTTTCTCCATTCTTTTCTTCATTTTTTTCGGATCCAGCCCCTTTTGACATCCCACATCTTCCGATCCTCTGTGTGCAGAGGGGAAAAAATGTAGACTCCACACTAATTATGTAGCTGGAAGCGCTCATGGTCGCTCTTCTGACTGTATCAAATACAAAGTGTGGAAACCCTTCCACAACAGAGAATGTGTTTTCACATAGCACAACAGCTAGCTAGGTTGCGCCAGCTGTTGTCCTGGGATGTGGAGGATGCTAACTGTCTGCTACGCTTCAGCTTAGGTTTAACATGTTAATAACTGGCTGCTGAATTATGCTGCGTTCTGTCTACCCATGAATGCTGGCATGGTGAAAGACAAATGGGAGGAAATGAAGGACATTTGTGCCACTTTTTGAAATATATGTGTGACATCTGATGCCCTCCTGTTTTGAATAGTGTGTGCAAACTGAGCTCAAAGTGGTTGAATTCACAGTGTTCTGCTAAATCATATTCAGGGATATATTACTTTCCATAGGTTGTTTTTTCAATGTATGTCAGAGGATAAACTAACCATCTAGGAAAAACTGTCTGTGCTCTCACTGTTCCCAAATGTCACCATTAACTACTTTTTCAGTTTCGAGCATCTAGCATCCCGATCTGAGTGAAGCAGCTGCGTAGTATGGTTGGATTGATTCTGTGACAGTGATACAGATGCTTGTCATTGAGGCTTAGGGGTTACAATTATTGTAACCCATGATCTGAACAAATACCAATTGCAATTGCAAACATGCAGACAGTGACACGGAAATGTACAAAAATGATTATTATTTTTTTTCCAGGAGAAGGTTAAGAGCAAAACTTTATTGGTACTGTGAAAAAAAAGTTATCAGCTAACAATAGCAAATCAACCACCTTTTACATTGTTTTTGATACTACTGGTTATACTGCTCATGTAAAAAGCTGTGAAAAGTTTCCTTCAAAGAGTAACAAAAAATTACTTGAATGAATCAATTAGTTTGTCATAAACCCCCCCGAAACAAAACAAAAAAAACTGTGTTTTGGGAAGCCTTAATGCTAATTCCAGCTCCTGAAGAACAGTGATGTGAAATGCAACAGGTTTTTACACTTACATGTAATGTGACGTTCAGTCATTATAGCATGCTAAAGACAATGATAATGATACAACTCAAAACAGGAGGAATGTGTAAATGACAACAAGGACATGAAGCTAAGTGTCTCGTCTGTGTCATTCTGTTCAAGGCGATTGCAACATAAACATAGTAACTAATTTAATTGAAGCACAGAAACTTTTGAGTACAGTCAGTGAGTCGGCATGTTACAAAAATCGCTGAAACGCCCATGTTTCAAAAATAATACAAACCACAACCAAGACACGCAAAATGAAACAAAAATTCCAGAAGGCTTTGTAAAACAGGATTACGTGTGTGGCAAACTTCTTCTCTAGAGCCTTTAACAGGGTCAGCGGGAAGAACCGGTGAAGTTTACGCAAGAAAATGTGAAAAGTCTTTAACAGAAGAACATTCAGTCTAGATATAATCAACCAGATGATTAGAACTTATGTCATGGTTGTTATTAATTTCCTATAAATAAACAGAAATATAAAAAGCCTTAAATTTGTTGCAATTACCTACAGGCGATCTAAATAACCACTTTTCTGAATTCCTGTGGAGCTGTGCTGCGCTACTACTGCGAGCTTTACACACTGTCCACAACGACAGAAACATTTTTGCAAACATGTTTCTTCTTTGTTTGCACCTCCAATCCATGTACAAAGAATCTTTTGGAATGAAAAGAGAAAATATTTTTAAAAGTACAGATCTGTACAGCCTGGATGTCTGTAACATACTGAATATAATGACACACAGACTCACTGTCACCTTCAATATGAGCTGAGTGGATTCTAAGAAATTTTCCACAACTTTTTTTTTGCTTCACTCCGACTCTCTAAATATCAAACCTGTATTGTAAACTAAAGAAACTCTTGCGGGGGAAATACTGTGTGATACCATATTAGCCAAAATCAAGATTTTGAGGTTGAGAATATTAACTTTGTAACTTTGTCGCCTCATACTGTGGTGGCATGGGTATGACAACATCAGCCATGCTTTTTTTTTTTTTTAGAAAAAAAAATCAATCTATCCGGGGCCTAATTTGACTCTTTTTTTTTGTCAGTGCTAAAATCAACTGTTTTGTTTAAGTAATTAAAAAAAGCTAACTAATAAAAAACCCCAAAACACTGATACTCATTTTGCTGCTGCTGAGAATATCAGTACAATATATACTAATAAACAGAAAGGTTTCTGTGTAGTTGCTATGTCCCTTGATTAAGACAAGGTGGCGCTGCAGCCCACTTTTTCTGCTAATGCCCTAAAAAATAATATAGTTTTATTTAATTATTATTATTTTTTTGTCATTTTTAACTTTCCCAGATGTAACGACATTAAATTGTACTCGACCTGTTAGTTTACGCGACCTGCTTTACAGTGTAGCTAAAGTGCCATGCAACGCTGACATGCCTAATGTGATCTTCTTAACAGATAACTAATGTATGTTTTTTAAATTCGCACAGTGTCAATGTCAGTGATTGGACACCTTGTCAATTGTTTCGATACTCTCCAGCATTTCTGTCGGGGAGTAAAATAAATTAGATGCTCTTTGAACTGCCCTGCAGTTGCAATGTGACCGGTGGTGAATGACAAAACTAAAAACGTAAAACACACAGAACTTCAACAAAATACAGTATCAAAATGTCTGACAAAAAAACTGAAAAAAGCAAAAACAAAACCAAAAAAAAAAAAAAGATAGACCTGATTCTGATGTCTGGATGCTTGATTGCATTAGTTTCAGTGTCCAGATGCTGACAAAACAAAAACACGTCCTCTGGTCGCTCAACAGATGATGTGCTCGGATATCAACACAAAACGATTAAAAAAAAAGAAAAAAAAGGAAACAAACATACAAAATGACATATTCCCTCTCTACTTACTCCAAAATTCAAACCTGAAACATTTCAATCAACATAACATTTAAAACACACCTGAAATACATAACAAAAAAAACACATATCCTCCCGTCAGCTTAAACTGGGCCTCAAATCTCAACCACACACTGTAATATTTATGCCAATACATTGCTGATATTTGCTGCTTCAAGGTATCTCTGAGTAGCATTTAACGTGGAAAAGTGCCACTCCAACACCTTCTGTTTGCCAATCCACGTACATCTCATTCAAAACGTTGCTTCTTGCCTTTACATCATCAGCCTAAGTGGTTCTGGGTCGCTCCTTTCACAAATTCGTACCGTTGTGTTGTATCTAATGGATTCCTGTTTTTTGTCTGTTCCTGTATCTATTTGGTACTTATCACCAATAACCTTTCTTTATACTCATATATTTAAGCCGTAGTGTATTTGACCCTTTGCACGTGACGTCACACTCTTCAGAATCCGACCCACTCCGCCATGACGGACGTGGTTTAACTGACGGTCGGTAGCCTAACATCGCATTTATTTAGTTGATTTCATAGAATGCTGCACAAACAGACAAGGACGCAAACCAGACCTGTCATTTTATCGTAAAGTTTATGTTGAGGAAAGAAGGTAAGGTACAAAAAAAGGCATTTACCTTTTGTACCATTAGAAAGATCGAGTGCAAGCTGAGGCTATACTGGCAAAAACAATTTGGGAGAACAATGGCAGTCTTCTCTGTTTAATACTCCCGTCAGTCACTTACTACGTCCATCATGGCGCCTCAACTGATCAATGATGTAGTTGCAAAGGGACTATGTAATAGTTTTGTTTTCAAAATACTTAAAAATTCAATTTTGGCTTAGTAAATCAGGAGTTTCATATCGTACAAAACGTATTGTGTCAGACCCAAAAAGTCGGGCACTAGATCATCAAAACCGCATAGATACGAAATGGAGAAGGTGGCAAGAAATAACCAGAAACCACAAAACTCAGTAGTTGATAAAGACAGACAATTTTTGAATATCTTTCCATACACATCGATCGACATCCCTTTCTTCTTTGCTTTGCTGTCCAGCAACAATCCTTTCAAGATCTCAGAAATGGCATTACGTGATCTGTGTGAGATAGAATGTCAAGTTAAACCACAGTTCAAAGAAATGTTTTTGCCCTTCGATTTATGCAGCATTTGCTTTGGCATTAGTTACAGAAAGCATTCAACTCAAGCACATTCTTAATCTGTAGTTAACCATGTAAAGGCACAGGAGCATGTCACATGACTATAGTTGTGAGCTTGCAGCTTAGCTTGAGACTCTATCCCAGACGACAGAAGGAAGACACATGTCTCAGCTTCAGCATGCAGCTGATCTTTGCTATAAGGCAGGAGGATACTTGGCAGCAGGACCGCCTCCTTTAAGATTAAACACATGCTCAGACGGGTAGTAATATCAATGTGATATCAAAATGTATAGGGCGGGAGGGCGGAGAAGGTTTTTCTGAATGATTTAGGGCTGTAGGGAGGGTGGAGGACGGGCTGGTGGAGGACAAGGCGGCCCTGGAGGCGTGCGGGACGGCGGGGGCCCCGGAGGCACCTGGCCTGATGGTGGTGACCTGGCTGGTGGGCTGGAAGAGGTAGGAGACGAGGAGGCGGAGCGGGTAACGAGACGGTAGTCCGGCGGAGGCGGCGATGGCGCATGAATTGGAGTACGGGGTGGGGCCTTGGTTGCCGAATCGTCTTTTACTCTTGTAAAGTTGATGCATCGACCCTGTACAGAAAGAAGTACATGTGAATGTTTAGGCAAACCAAATGCAGAACACTTGGATTGCATTCACACCAATCCTGTTTAGTTCACTTTAATCAAACTCTACTTAGGTTGCCCTGAGAGACTGGTTCATATGGGGAGGTGTGAATGTGCAATCGAACTCTGATGGAGATCAATAAAGTGAACTCTGGTCCACCTAAAAAATGTAGGTCTTGGTTTCATTAATTTGAACTCTGGTGTGGTCCTAATGCCCAGTGGATGCAAGCAGACCAGAGACAACTCCAAAAATAGGAAGTGAATGATACCGCAGGATTTTGTGGGTAGCCAAAACTTAGAGCTTGTTTTTATTGCATTGTGAAAACAAAGTAATGCAGACCCACTGCTACTTGTGGGGACTGAAGCCTGGTCCTCATGAGGAGAAGTGCTCTAAGGTTGGGGTTTAGGTTCAGGACTAAGGTGTGAACTGAGTTAGGGTTAGACATGCATTGGTATTGGTTGTGCTTTGGGTGAGAGTCAAGGCCATAAGCAATAGAAATAAATGAAAATGAGAGGAGATTAAAGTCCTTGTGTTAACTCTTGAGGACTCTTCCCTGCTGTCAACCAGTTCTTAGTCCCCATACACTGGAATATCATCTTTCACTCACTACTTAGTTGAGTACAGCAGTCCCCAACCTGTTGTCCTACATGTTTTTGATGTAGGACAAAACATGTAGGACGAATTAAAATGATTTAATTCGCTCTTTAGGATGAATCCAACTGCTGCATTCATTTAAGCCCTGAGGACCAGCATCTGAGACCTCTGGTTTAGTGTCATGTTAAGTTTAAGCTAATTAGCAAAAAAAACGCTGATAAGGATTAAAAAACAGACACCAGAAAAGATCAGCATTGTTTTCTAAAAAGAGAAAACGTTTTAAAAAGTTTTCAGATTTCAGTAAGCCCTTTAAATGCCTGTAACACTGGAAAACCTATTAACTCGAGAAATTCACAGAAGTTTCTTTTAGTGCTCAGACTCTACCTTTTGTCCAGATTTGTGTGGTTGGTCGTCAAGAGTGGATAGGAGAAATGCTAATCTGTTAATAAGCAGTGTGAATGGCTGAAACCACTGGAACATGGTTTTCCATAGTGGAAAATGATAGAGTCACTCATAAAAATGCAAAATATGGAGGATTATTTTTTTTTCCTGTCTTGGCAGAGGCAACAACACATGCTGCACTGATCTGGACTAAAATACCCTGATAATATAAACTGTTTTGTGAAAATATTCAAATTTTCCGAAACACTTCTTTGTTCTCTAAAGCTGTGCTGGACATCCGCGACCAGAACGTTTTCTGGCATTAAATTTCCGCCCGTGTGTGTGTGAGGCATGGTCAGTCGGTGAGGCATGGTCAGACAGGCCTGTGCGTCTTCTGTCTTTGACATTAGTTTTGACCCTGTAACCAGCAAACCGCTGGTCCAGAAAGGGGATATAATACCAGCTTATTCTGTCCCTCTGATGTAACTGTCCTGTATGTGGTTTGGTGACACACACACACACCCCCCCCCCCCCCCCTACACACACACACACACACACACACACACACACACACACACACACACACACACACTCCTACAATGACTGACTTTGTTCTAAAATTTAGACTGGATGATCCTCAACATTCATGAGCACAAAGATTTAGTCAGCTTTCATCACATTTAATGCAAGATCTTTTGTCTGTCAGTACATCAGGGTGGCTTGGGATATTTGGACACTTCTGCTCATCATCAGCTCCTAGAGAAGAGAAATGGGATTTTGATTCAGTGTGAAACGATGTGACGGCTCGATGACGGCAGACTGCACTCAACAGAACGGCACCTTGGATCACATTGAGCTGTTTATTGGCAATCGGCAAACGAAAGAAAAACGAAGCGTTGAAACTGAACTGACATTGTTCTTTCTTTGTACTGCAACTCAGTAAGTCTGTTGGGGGGGGGGAAACACAATAAAGCTAACCTGAATAAAAGAACAACGCGTGATCTTGGGGTGATAATGCTATTTAAAAAAAGAGAGGCTATTGTTCGTTCTCCTTGGGAATTGCGTAAACCAGAACATTAAAACTGAAGTATATTTCACTGAGCCATAATTTTTGCTGTCTCTCAAATTATTCCATGCAAATTGTGACTTCAAATTAATTTACCCCACCTTACAAGCTGCTGAAAAAGAGTGAACCTGGAAAAATTCTTCGTTGGGACTGGAGGAGCTGAAAAATGACCGAGGATTATTTGAATAAACAGAACAGTAAACTGCATGTTTGCGAGGTATTTCTAAGCTCCCCCCAGGGGCAGCTTTGTTCTGAGTGTAAAGCCTTTTCTTTCTCCGCATTCATCGCCAGCTATTATGTGGTGCTGTGTGATAGATGCTCTGGGCATTAAAGCAGAACCATGTGGTTCATCTGGTAAAGAGTTGAGCAAAAAAAAAAAAAAAAAAATGCAGAAGAAGCCTGTCCAACTACAGGGATGTGAGCTGTGGTTCTGCTTTTCATCTAATTTATAGCGTCTAATGGAAAGCAGGTGTGAGGGAGGAATCGGCTCAACAGCATGCGCCGAGCCAGCGGAGGTGTTCGCTCGCTCAGAGACACCAGGAGCTTGAGGTTCATGTACGACTGACACATTATTTTTTTTGAAGCACTGGTTACCTCAGTGCTGTCTCACTCTACAGAGGGTAATTGCCTGGCTTAGAGACTCCAGTTGAACTGTCCAGGAATCCAAATGCACACTGGGTCCAAAGGTCTGCAAGAAAGCGTTTGCTAATCCTTTTGGTTTAGATTTCCACAGGGGCGACGGAAACAGCTCTAAAGAGTAAAAACGCTTGATCTAGTCAAGTCATCCACTAAAACCAGCTACCAACGGGAATAATTTTTTAAAATCTTGTTTATGTTTCCAAAGGTTGCAGATGTAAATAACTAGCATGTGAAGTAAAAACCCTTCACATGGTGGCAAAACCGGTGTTTCTTCCCGCGTACCACCACCAGACTGTCCCTGATGTAAACACATCTCAAGTAAAGTCATCATTAATGAAATCAAACGTCCTTTAGATCGGGACAATGCACGGCTCAAACATAAACGCCAACATTTGATGCGTCGGACCGGAACAACAACACGAGCTTAATCGCAGGCAGTCCCTTGACAAGACTGGTCACAAAACACAAACATACACTGAGTCAAACATGAAGGTAATGTTTACATATCTGAGCAGTTTTCAAACATTTTTTTTTCCAGGTTAGATTTCAAGTTCCATGAAAAGATTTTGTTTACGTATTTCTAATAATAAATACAATCCCATCAATTCTGCTCTGAAACGGCAAGATATTGTAGTAAAAGCAGATTTTGCTGCGTTTCAAGTAAAAAAAAAGCTATTTTATTTCACTCTCATTTCCATCATAAATTATTCCCTGTAAATCGTGTACAAAATTTTTCCCCCTCAAGATGCATATTTAGAAAGCATTGAATAGTGAAATAAATTAAGTTTTTTTTTTACATTCACTCTGGAAAAATACAACTTTACATAACCTTCCATCTAAGTCCACCAGTTTTAACTAAAAGAAAGAGGCCGACATCTTTGAAGTGTGAGTAACTTACATGGTCACCAGGCTGGGGTCTCATCAGGGAAACCTGGTCATAACCGCGGCGAAACAGAGCCCAGATGGCGTCCAGCTTACCCTGAGCAGCAGAGGATGGAAGGTTTCATGGTTACGTCACTGGAGTCATATCTGACTTCTATCACTCAATTTGTTTTAAGGCAAACTAACGTGCTAAGAAATCATTCATGAGTCACCGAAGCGACTCTGTTTTGTGTTCTCCCATCCAGGAACGGGTTTCGTAACAGAGGCGGACCAAACCAGCAACCAAAAATTGCTGTAAGTAATATTATTTACGCTCAAATGCAACATTTTGAGGAAGGTCGTGAAAGCTGCAGAGTCTGCAAACTAGGATCGTTCAAATTCATGTGGATCCAACCAGTTTAAAGGACTAATTTCACCAACTCTAACTGTTTGGCGAGTGTTAAAAAAGAAAAAATATATATATTGAAGAGGAACATTTTTCATTCATACGCAACATGGCATTTCTAAATGTTATGAATGATCTGCCTTTCTCGGTGATGTCCTTACATTACATACACTGAGATCAGCATGTGTATTGAAGGGGGAGTGTGTATTTCTGTGTGTGAGTGCTGCTACTGTCTGAAAGGCTTCATTCATAAAGTCAGCAGACACTCCAGGTACTTTTTACGTTTCACCATCAGCTCAGAGATTATTGGAAATGAGTGTCTGATTCCATTAATGGGCCATTTTCAACATTCAGTGGTTAAGAACTGAAAAACAAAAGGTGATTTTGGCTTTTCGGAAAAACAGCCGATGTGCTAAAGTGGAAATGGAAACAAGTTGTGAGGGAACAAATGTTCGCCTCACATGACAGATCAGCTGTTTGTTTCTTGATCTTTGTCTACGTCTCTGCGCAGCCCGTCTCGTCGCTAACGCTGGTTGACATGACAGAGAAACTGCAACTTGTCTGACAGCAACACGTTCTTGAAAACGTCTCTCCATTTTTCTGTGGTCTATGCTAGTTAGCCGCCTCTCCTGTGTGACGGGATTGAAGTTTGCGCGCCAATTGGACTGAATCACGGTGAGCGTGCTCTCATTGGTGCGGCAGTGTGTACCTGGATGGGTGTGTACCACTTGCGGTTTTGAGGCGGCTTCTTGTTGTGAGCTTTCTTGGGCTTGGGCTCGTAAGGTTCGTACTCCTGCTCCGGCATCTTCACCACTGCGTTCTTTGGCTTCTCCAGCTTGGCCCCTTCCTCGGTGGAGCCTTTTCCGCCCCATCGTACCTGCAGGCGGCGGGCGACGCAGGAACGGTTAGTGACCTGTTGTTGGTTTTTATCATAGCCGTCTGGTTGAACTGCGTCAATGTGATCTGATCACCTCCATCCTCTTGATTCCACCGATTCCCCTTCCTCCGTAATATGAGGCGTCCACAGTGGGCCACTTCTTCTTTGGCAGGCCATCGTCGTCATCTGACTCCTGAAAACACAGAAGCCAGACTTTTTCCATTTTGCAACATTCCTCGTTAAATTTCTGAATGTGTTGGTGTGTGTGCAGCTGTTCTGACTCACAGGCTCAGGAGGCGGAGGAGGTGGAGGCTCCTTGATCACCTGTGGACAAGAAAAGATCTTCACAACAACGCACATCATTTCTGCTTCTGTCTGACCAACTGAAGAATGAAACGTTTATGAAAAAATTTGTTTTTTTTCTTCTGAAACTATCCACTGAACTTGTGGTCGACGAGTGTACCAAGTCCTGCTCTTTACAATAAAAAGACATTTGAGTTTCTTACCACAGTGCAGCACAGAGGCCAGAACCACCACATGAAGAGGAGGGCCAGCAGGAGGAACAACACCAGCAGCGTTATCAGCAGGATGGTGCCATCAAACTGGACAACGCACAAACACACAGAGCAGGAGCAGATTTACTACCAGTGAACAGAAATTTGTTAGCAGCAAATGAAAGAAGGAAGACGGGAAGGAAGGATGAAATTCATGAGGGATAAAAGGACTAAACACTTCCGAGGAGAGCGTGCAGCCTGCAGCATTTTCAACCTGCCAAACAACAACGTTCAGGGAAAAGACAGCGTCGGCGTGGGAACAGCAGGGCGTCAGGATGTGAATTTAAAATCAAGACACAGAGGATCATAAGTTCATCTTTAATTATCTCTCCTTCAGCGATCCCTCGCCACGGCCTTGTTGAATTTTCTGTGACCCCAACATATTCATCACATGTTTGCATGAAGTCTGTTTCAGCTATTGACCTCAGTCATCTGCAATCTACATTTTAATATACTTGGATGAGAATCCAATCATTCTAACTGTGAGAATAATTTATTCTATGCCTGTACAGTACTGTAAAAAAAAAAAAAGAAGCCCCGTTTACTTAGATTTAAAAAGAATCAGATCAGTCGGACAAACTCAGGAAGGAATAAAACAAGGAAGGAACAAACTAAAGCAAAAAGGAAGAAAAAAGAAAGGACCAAAAAAGTTGGGAAGTTGGTGAAAAAAGATGAAAGGATGGCGAGAAGGAAGAACATTTTACAAAAGGAAAGATGGAAGCATGGACAAAAACACTAAGAAGGAATGAAGGAGTTCATGAAACGATGAACTACAGAAAAAATGAAGCTATAGAGGGAAGCAAATTAAGAAAGATGGAAATAAAGGCAGAAATTTCAGCAGGAAGGCAAATCATTTGAGAAAGATGGCAATAAATGAGTTCAGTAGATTGATAAGGAAACCAAAGTGATAAAGGAAGTGATTGGAAAGATAAATGAGTAAATATATAAGTTAAGAGGTCAGTAAACAGCTTAGGAAGCAATTAAAAATCAAAGTACAAATTGAACTAAACAGGGGAAGGAAGGTCCGGGGAATCAGAATGTTTTGACTGTTCCCTTCATTGAGAGATAGAAAACAAGCTGGCCAACGAAGACCAAAGTTGTGACACGAGGAGGAGCAGAGGAGATAGTGATTGTGTTCTTTGTCTCGCTAGCCGTGGTGGATCTAAATCATTTAAGTCTCCTAATATAACGTTCCTCTCTTTTTCTCTGGAGCCGGGCCTCCGCCAGCCAAACATGGTTTTTATCACAGACCGCAGATGAGGATCACATGTGGTTTGACTTTCCCCTATCTATCATACGAGGGGGGGGGGTTGAGGATTTATCTGAACTCAGCAGTGGGGCCGACTGTAGACAGCTCATCACAGGAACCAAATAAATATTTCTCAGAACCGAATCCCCTCCCCTCTATCAACAAGCAGTGACTCCCTACGATGACTAAATTGTCTGGTTAGAAAACTTGATAGTGTAATTTATTAGGTGACAGTGAACGGGACCATATCTGGATGTGTGCATATTTTTGTCATGCAGTTTGGTGTTACACATGTTGGGCTGGTGGCAAAAAAAACAAATGATGAAATGTCAGTGGATCCCCGTCTATTCGCGGGTCAGTAATCACGGATGTCTTCATAACTCCCAATTATTCATGCAAAATTTGCCTGTTTGCACATTTTTTTCGTGGCCTGTGTCATTTTTTTTTTCCGAAAATGATTTAGAAAAAAAAAAACACTTTGGGGAAAAAAATGACTTATAAGACATCTGAAAGAAAATGCAGCTTGGGAAGCTTCAATAAGTAGCTGCGATGCTATCGGACATGCTACTGCCTGGCATTTTCAAAAGCAACCAATCCAGGAGTCCCATTTATTTTTCTTGCCAATGATTGGCTGTCACCCCAAGAGCAGAGATGCTGTTGATATTAGCTTCATGTTAGTTGTTAGCCGCTCCAATGCTAATACCAATCTCCAGTGCTAATGGACAGTAGAGGGATCATAGCCAAACCATTGGGTTTCCAGTCTAAGACATGTTAGTCATGAACTTCTCCAAAGCTAACACAGCCTGTCATTAATCAGATCAGTCGCTAGCTTTGGGATACATATGGCGTCCTGCGACAAGGAAGTAGCCACCACTACTGTAGATTTAATTTTGGCACCAATACAACACCATAGGTTTTCACTGTGAGAACTAATAGCTGTCCGCTGGACATTTTTATTTGATGTCTTCTGGCCCTTAAACATATTTGAACATTCCCTTACTGTCTAATTGTAATAGCATGCTAAGTTGGGGTGCATACATCATAAGCCACATAGTTTGCTCTCATGGCTTCTTGTCCCAGCTTTGTGGATTGGGGCAGGGGGCCTTTAAAGGGAATATTACTTGTTGGTTAAATGGAATTTTCTGTTTCCATATGTCCCACCATATGTTTTTGTTTAGGTAAATTTGCTTTGAATTGCTGTAAATGGAACGTCAACGCTTTCCCCGCTTGCTGAGTAACAAACATTTGAACAGAAGTAGAGGATTCATCAGTCAGAGCCGTTATGGGACGTTTCCCCTTTAATTTTCAAAGAAAGCACATATGGTGGTCTTGGACTTGCTTCTCTACGCTTTTTTCTTTCCTTTGCTGGGGAGTCGAGCTGGTCTTTTTGGACGCGTCATTGCTAGAGACAACACTAAAAAGGGAAGACAGAGAAGACAAACGGGTCGTCCCACGGACCCGTTTGTGGGACTTCTAGCAAAGGAAGGGAGGGGAAAACATCATTTTCTGCCTCGCAAAAGTATCTATACTGAACATTTTTACACATCACAACCACAAACCGCCGTGTAGTTTATTATAATTTTATGCAGCGTGCGATACATGTTTTTTTGAAATCTTTCTAGAAACACTGGTGCCCTTAAATAGTCAGTAAATGTGGTCCAGTTGTGTCTGTGAATAAATAAAGCTGTTCTTTGAAGGCTTCAGATGTTTGTTGGAGAATATTCAAGAAAGAGGCGCAAGAAGAGGCCATTAAAACAGTTCTGATTGGACTTGGGTTGTTTCAGTGGTGCTCTGCAGAAATGTTGCCATTATTTACAAGTCAAGTCGAAATAAATGAACCTTAACATAGAAGTCAATTTGGTGGATGTTTGAGATTCACTGCTTCATGCCGAAGCATATTCGTCAAAAGGATGCAACCCAAGCCCAAACGTCGGTCCAAACATGAATGTACAGCATGATTTTTTGTTGACTTCTCAAAAATGTTGTTCACAGAAACCTCTGTGTTCAGTCTGACTGAACCTTGAGCCATTAAAAATATGCCGAATTTAAGCTTGTGGAGACGTCCTCGTCCATGTACTCCATCAAAAAGTACTGACTCAAGAGGGCAAAATATTAATGCCTGCCACATTTTTCAGATTTTCTTTCAGTTTCAAAATTTTTACCTCGTCTGAGTCTATCGCAAAACCCCCAATAAACACAAATTTTGTCATTGTAAAGTGGTAAAAAAGTGAAACTGAAAACCCCACATGTCCGGAAGATGTGCGAAAAAAACCCAAAAAAAGAAACATGCCCATAAATTTCCGATTCCATAAAAAAAAAAAAAAAGAGTAAAGTAATTACTCACACACTCTGTGGTGGTGATGTGGACGTTGCTGCCGATGAAGGACAGACCGTCATTCATGCTCACTTGGAGATAAATCACCCTGAAACAGGACAACAAACATAGTGTGAATATTACAATATCGTCCACAGGAAGCTGAACTCAATCAGTCTCTTTCACCAGAATGATGTCATTCAAAGTTGCCTTCACAGCAGAATCACGTCACCAAACGCTCTGCGAGCGACCAGGGGAGATTGTAACTGTAACCAAAAGGTTCCAACCACAAAACTCCAGGGATAAAGAGCCGGAGGAGACAGTCGTTTACCCCGACAATAAATTACAGTGACTAATCCTGCTCACTCCAGAATTTTCTTTTCAGTCTCCAGAGTGCGTTGCTTTTGTCTCACTGTAGCTGCTGAAATCTCTAATCTCCCTTAAGGTCATATTGTTAAACGTCCAACAAATGAGCAGCTTGATTTGTACTTACAGGCTCCATGTCACTCGTAATTGAGCTGGCTTTACCCAAACGAACCAGATACAGACGTTTTCCACTTTGTTTCAAGCAAGACAGGAGAAAAACCCCCATCGAGGTGGTTGTAACTGGGTGAGCCAGCACAGTAAACACAAAGACATTGTAGTTTTAATAAACTGCAATGGAAAAACTCGCTAGTTGAGTTTGCTTTTAGTTTCTCAAGGAATTACATCACCCAAACTCAACTTTCAATTATCCTTCAGCTTTTTCTTTCCATCAGACTCCCTTATCAAAACAAGCTTCTGTCCATGCCCCACTTCTAACCTCATCTGTGTATCCAACATCCCCGGATCATCCCATCCCCCTGTAACACTGGGGAACAATTTGGAGAACTGTCCCATTTCTGGGGCTTGTTGTTGTTTCATTTCTGAAAATGGGGATGCAAGGGGGTCAGGCAAACAGAAAGAAGCAAAACCTTCAATAAGTTTCGCATATCTGTCTGCGTCCATAAAGACAAGATGTCAGACGATCGTTCAAGGAAAAAAAACAAAACTGAAAAATTGTTCAAATGAAAAGCAGCCAGTGAAAACCTTGAAGCCAGAATTCAAGGATGTGGAGGAAAAATAAACAACAAAGTGGTGGGGAGGAAATGTAGAGCGTGGTCTCAGACAGTTGTTTCACAAGGAAGTGAAGCAGACAGCTGTCCGAACAGCAGCTGATGCAGCACTGCTGTTTCATTCACCTCTAATTATTGTGGCCAGCTAAACCCAGAACCTTAACCCCAACCCCAACTTCACACCTAAACCCCCTAAACCCCTGCTGCCCACCCAACCAAGGCCTGGCAGTTCACAGCAACGAGGTGTGAAAAACTTTGTAATGACTTCATTTTTGTTCCTGCAGCACAGTGACACACTGAAAGTTGAACGTTTTCTTTAAGTACATTTATATATTGTGGAACAGAAAAACAAAATCACATTAAGAAACAACAGTTGTCAGCTATATTTCCCAGTTGTTAACTTGGGAAAAAAAGTGGCATAATCTCTTTTTTGTAAAGCACACAGGGCCCGAATCACCAATACCAATACTGATACCGATACTTTATTTACGTTGTCGACAAAATACTTTAACACCATATTAATATGATTTATGTGCATTGTTTCTAAATAAACTAAGAGGGGAAAAAAATTTCATCTGAGAGCATATCAAAATAAAATCTTTTTTGAGATAGAGTTGACAAACTGCAAAACGAAAATAAAATAAAATTTGATGAGAAAATGTTACTAGCGTCAATCCGATACTGAAATTGACTAGGTATCGATATTATCAATATTTGTGGATTGATCTGCCAGCCTCCCGTATTTTTATTCTTTGACGTGTTTGTTCCAGAAAACCTGCTGGTCCTTATGCTGATTTTGAAATTTTTTTCTTGCAGTTGCTATTCTGACTTGAATGCTGCTTCTATTAGATGTAACCATGAGGAGTCCCTGAAATGACCCAGAAACGCAGAACAACATGTGACGTCGCGCGCACAGCAGTAAACATGCTACAAATGTCAGCGTGTGCGCATCACACGCGGAGTGGAGTTGGATTCTTTCTCATCTGTTTTTAACTTCCGATCTCGCCAGGCTGTCACGCTTTATTACACGGGAGTCGGAAAAAACGCAACATGGCCGTTCAGAATTCGGCTGCTTTGACAAACATTGGATATGTATTCAATTTAGGACCAAAGGCCTGGATATGATCAAATCAAAATCTGATGTGTGCCGTTCAAACGGTCATAAATAATCGGACGATATGGATAAAAACAAAGTAGCTTTTCTTTGCAATGTGAAGTTAAGAGTTTGGCGTCACTCCCATGGAGTCGGTCAGCGAGTAGAGCACGTCTAATGGTTGTTATGGAAACGTGTTTCGATTTGGACATTTATGTTTTCTTTCCTAACTTTCCATCCTCACTGTGTGCTGGTGACCTGTGGCTAAAGGACATAAAACTATATCCTCCAATATTTCTACCAAACAGAAAGTCAATGATTATTTATTAGATTTTAAATATTCTAAACAAATTCTTCATTTATTTGGAAGACATTTATTTTTTGATATATATATATTTTTTTAGGAAAATCACATTTTATTGACCTTCAGCATGTTAGACATTAAATGAAACACTTTTCTAATTCTGGCTCAAGGTCACCTCTAGGTTTGGTTTCTATAAATGTAAAGAACCAATCCTGATTCCCCCTCCTCCCCACCACCCCCCCCCCCCCCCCAGCTCTCCTGCAGAGAACCTTGCATGCTACCAACATGTGGTCCCACACATGAAAGACCTGGCTGGCTGCTGCGTGGCTTTGATCAGGGCAAACCCAGACAAAGAGACAGCTGGATGAGAATAAAAAGCCTCTCGGAGGGCGGGGGGGGGGATCTTTTAAGGAAAGTTCATCCGTAGCCGAGACCATAAAAGGAAACAGTCAAAAATAAAAAAGGACAGACAGGCAGAAAGAGGAGAATCCTCCATGCAGGTAGTGAAACAGGCAACAGATCAGCTCAGAATCTTCAATCCCTTCGCTGTCCGATTTCCCAACGCGAGCCTGAAGATCTTTTTACCCTGCCCCGACTGAGAATAAATGTACGAAATAAATGTAAGGAATGATTTAAGTTTAAAGTATGTGGAGGGGTAGGAATTGGCCATCTGTCCTCCCCGCTGGTTTCCCTCTGTGTTTATAAAGTCTTTAACACCGTCCACTCAGCCTCGTATTCTGTGGCCCTGAGCTCTTTGCTTCCCATAAAGACTTGGGTCAGAGAGGTTTGCGGATAGTTGATGTTGGAACCTGGTTGGGATCTAAATAAGAGAACAGAAATGTGATGCAGGAGCAAATCTGGTCGCTGCGTAGTTTGCACTGTGCAAACAAATTCTTTCCTGTTGAACGTTTTTGTTGAAACCCGAAAAGTTCTGCGTGTTTTATTAGGATTTTATGCAATGGAGGAACAAGAAGAAGTGGAAAGAAAATGGTCCTTCGGCTTTGGTCACTTCTACGAACAGCAGAGTTCAAGTCTTGCCACAGATTCTTGATTGGATTTAGGTCTGATCTTTGATTAGGCCACTGAGAAACACGACTACGCTTTGATCAAAACCATTTTCTGTGTGTCTTTGGTCACAGTCCAATAAAAGCGAAACCTACTCCTTGTTCTTTGTCAGCTCTGGGTTTTCTGCCGGGGTTATGGTGCACTTTCAGTGCCAAAACATGTTACAATCGCAACAAAATATGTCCACAAAGTAACAGTTCAAATTTAACATTTATAAAAGAATAAATGAATCTAATCTGAGAATTTGCAGGGCATATTACAGGCAACGTAATATCCAGAGAACGATAAGCAATGTCTTTAGCTGCTGTTTGTCCACTGATATCATCCAACAAGCAGCTGGAGTTATACTGAATGGAATCACACACAGCTGGCAGGAGCTGAATGGGATTTTATTCTTTTGAAAACAAATGCATGCCACACTTTCAGTGGGTTTCATAGAAGTACTCAATGAAATACTCTGAAGTTGTGACTGCAGTTTGGTATCCAACAGGATGTTTTTAAGAGTCCTAATGTAATATTCTCGAACACTAGCCGTGTACAAGGAGTTAAAGCTGGTTGGTCGCTAGAAGCCAAAAGCTCTTGGAAAGAAAACCCAACTCCCGGTTTAAATATGGCGCCTCCCTTTCACTTTCTAGGTCCTTGAGGAAATGATTTGCTCTTTAGCTGGTAAATGGCCTAGCAGACTTGGCTCTTTACAAATGCCACGCTGAGCTCTTCTCTTTCTGGAAAAGTCAGCGACTGCCGCGACGTCTCCTGCCCAAAAGAACTGGCGAGAAGTCGGTCGAGGCGTTTCATGAGATTTGCCTCGACCAGATCCGCCGGCTCCTGTCGGTGCCACACAAAGAGGAATCGCCTCGTTTTTTTTTTTAACTGCTCAGGACGCGAAGGCTTTACCCCCCGGCGTGAGCTGGCACAGCTGCACCGCCTTTTATATTTCCATAGAACTATTCTAGGAACTAGAGAATAGGAGTATGACTTCAGATAGGATCATAAAAACAGCTAATGTATGGCAGATCTCTGATGCCCATGAACACTTCCACATGTTCCCCTGGCTTCATAGTGCAGTGTGCATAATGCAATCTGTCTAAGAAACAGCCCCTTTGTAATGCAAACTGTAAGCGTTCATGAAGCTATGAAAGGAGAAAGAGACACTTACTTTCCAACCTCATCGATGACAGGAGCTGGACACAGTAAGAATGTGTTTTCTACACCAGCAGGCTTTTCATCTAAAGGGCAGAAACACAAAAAGAAATGAGTCTCCTGCAAAGGTATTCACATTATAACCACAAACGGGCTGCAAAGGAGCACGGAGCTGCCACCACCGTGCTTCACAGTAGGAGTTAGGAGGCCTTGAAGGTGATGTGCAGTGTGTCTTCCACCTGAGCAGTGTGTCTCTGCAGCCTCTCCAAGGTTACTGGTCACAGCTGTTGCTATGTCTTGATAGGTTTGCACTTGTAGTGTACTCTACTGACTTCTGAAGGCAACTGCTGGCGCTTTATTTAGGGCTATGGGAGTAAAAGGGGCTGAATAGATGTCGGTCTAACACATACAATCCCAATAAAATCCACTCAATTCCGTGGTCAGAATGTAACCAAAAGTTAAATATCTCAGCAGACACGAACACCATCGCTGTGCGTTACGTTTTTGAAAGATGAGAATGTTGTCTCGTAAAACGTAGATCAATGTAACCGTTTTATTTTCAGTACTGTCCCTCCTGCTACTCAGTGACATAGAAATCGACAAGTATACTGTAGAAAACCAGACGAACTTTGTTACTGACCGATCTGTTTATTTTAAAGTCTACTCACTGACTGTGACGGTATCGTTGATTTTGAAGCTGCAGAGCACCTGGTCGATGTTTCTTGCGTGGAGGAATCCGTTCCCTCTCACCACGACTTGAAATGTCTCTGGTTGCACAAACAAAACATTTGCCATTTGTACATATATGAAAGATTGCACAAAATGGGACTCGCTAAGGTAGACACAAACAAACAGTCAGCTCCAGTAACACGGCAAGCATCCTCTACAGTCCAAAAGGCAAAAGCAAACAGCGGCTTATAGATGCTAAGTATGGATAGAAAACAGCAAAGAATCTTAATGAACTTTTCATCCAGTAGTAAAGGAGGTGGAGGCGAATGTAGCTGATAGTAAAACGACTGAACGTTAACAAACGGTGTACCCAACCAATCATAGCAACTAATCTGAACCATCTGCAGCCTTTCCTGCTGGCAGTAGTGGACCACCGAAATGATGCAAAGTTGCCAGAAACACACAACCTGAACAGGGCTGCTGTGTTGTTTACATTTTATTGTTTACATTTTAAGAGCAACATTTCCTGGAGTGTATTATAAGCCTGGCGGGCCACCAGGCTTTATTCTTGCCCCCACCAGGCTAAGCATTGTTTATTTATTTAAGTCTGTTTGAAATGTTTGCGGATTTTCAGATGTTGTCGTTGGTTTTCAGGTAATAATCTTCCAACAACACATAATTGTCAAGTGATATTTTCAAGCTTTCTGTCAACTTTTAAGATTTTTCAACTCAGAAACACGACGGGCCGCTGGATGAATGGCTGCTCAGCACCCAACCTCTGGGTGAAGCAAGTATTCCAGGGAAACTTTGCCTATTCTTATATTTTAATGACCATATTGGAGGAGGGAGGACAAAAATACTAACAGGATGAATGAGGCAAGGGAAAAAAAAGGCATGTTTTCTTTAGAGAAGAAGCACAAATCACGTCATCCGGTATCACATTGTCAAAGGAAAGCTAACGTTGTGGGACGGGAATGCAAATAAATTCCCCTTGGCTAATTGTTAAATGGTTTGGTAATGCTCTGTTTCATGGAATACAAAACAGAAGCAAACGCAAAAACCAGACAGCTCGTCTGCTTTTACCCTTAGATATGTCATTAACCCCGGCTCTCAGCTGTTCATTCGAGCTATTTATTATCCGACTTATTTCTCAATGATGGTTGTGCGCTCTCTCCGGTGGTATTACACTAAAGGACATCTACTGTACATTTATTCTCCAGCTAATCTCCTGTAACTGCAGCACTGTTCTCATGGCCATTTCATTTCATGTGGCCCTTTGAAGCAGATTTCCGGTAAGTGACCCGACAGGCTGCATGTGGTCATTTTTCAGTCTGGGATAGTCGTAAAAGGAGGAGGCCAAACCAAAATGCTTCCTATTGAAATGAATGTAGTTCATGGGTGAATTCAATGATGGCATTTGTCTCAAAGACTCAAGAGAGACCCATTCGTTGTGCATTTGCCTTTCTGAGAGCGTGTTTTTCCAATTACCCACCTCCTGCGCACACACTCGACGGTTCTGCTGCCAATATTTCAATACAGGATTTCTTGATGATCTGAAAAAGCAAAGGCAGCAGTGATTTAGGAACGCACAAAATAATTGCAATGTGCTCGCAAAATTGAATGGCTTTTATAGAGCTCTTGAAAATAGCATCGCCTCCACCAGTGAGTGTTCCTGTATAAGGGGCACCAGGAGGGTTTGCCTCCATCTTTGACTGTTCTCCTTTGTTCCCCTAGAGGGTTTGTTGCCACCAGAGACTGTTCCTCTGTTTGTTAGGATGATCAAGGAGGTTTCAACTTCCTCACTGACTGGCTTTTTTTTATTTTTACCCCCTAGATTGTTAAATAAATTCTCAGTTTCACAGCTGGACATACAGTAGACTTTTACAGTAGAAAGAAGTCAGGTTACCGAGTCAATGACACCCCTAAGGGCGAGGAACCCTCCTAGCACAGGAAACACATGCTCTATGGTGTCCGCAATGGTGGCCAGCTAGAGTTGGTGAGAGAGAGAAAGACAAAGAAAGAGCATCCAGAGAGGAAACTGTAAACAAATGAAGAAAATTACTTTTTAAGAAAAAGAAAAGCTTCAAAAACAGATGCTCACTCAGAAAATCAACGTTTATGACAAACTTACACTGAACATTGATGCAGTATGTACAAATCTTCTCACTGATTTACTACTGTTTATCAGTGCAAGGAGCTATAGCAACAACAACTATATCCTCAAAACCATAAATTACTTTATTAAATCTGAATTTATGTTAGAGCCACTTTACTGGTTAGCCTTGCTTTACAGCTTCCTTACCTGCGTTTCATTGAAGTCTTTGACACCAACACAGTACACGATCGCTCCCAGTCGTCTGGCCTCCTCTGCCTGTCGGAAGAGTACAGATAAAAAGTCGTGTGAGGTCAGAGCTCCTCTCTCCAGATGAGATCTCTGCGGCTCCTGGTTGAGGATAAGCTGGATTTTAGATGGAGTGCGGATTTCTCGCCTGCTGTTGTGCATCGAAGAGCTGCTGCTCTTGCAGGTCACCGTCTGTCAGAGCGATGATCACACTGGCCGTCCCTGAAAAGACACATAGGCAAAAACTTTAAGATTCAAAGTAAACTGCAGAAATGGATGACAACGCTGAAGACCTCAGCTACTCACCAAAGTTTTCCTTGCGTATCTGGTCGTTTGCCTTTAAGCGGACAGACATGTTCTTTGTTAGAGGAGAATTTAGCAGACAGTACTAAAAAGCCTTTAATTTGACCTGAGTTAGTTATTGTGTGTTTTAATGTGTGTGTTGCAATGCCTGCTTACCCTCAGCAGCCCCAGGTCCATCAACGTATCCCCACCAGGTTTCTCTTTCTTCAGAGCATTCAGGCCCTTTTGGATATTCACTCTGTGGAGCAGAAAAACCGCTGGGGTGAAATAGTAAAGGTAATAATATACTTTTCCTGTAAAATAAATAAATATTCTATTTTTTTGGATGCAATTTCTTGCTTGTGTAACTAGGCGTCATTTAAATTTTATTTTGGAAATGGTCGGTTTGTTAGATGATCTTATCAGGGTTGTTGTTGCTGTCAGTAGAAGGTTTTGGAGGCATTGTGGTGACACTTTATTTGTCGGGTGGTGAATAAGGCGGTCATAAACATGACATAACACATGTCAGGAAAATGAGTAAATCTCTCGAGTCTTCTGTCTTGGTTATTGTCGAGTTGTCATGACAAAGACATTAACTTTGCGTCAAAAGTGTCAAGATTTACAGAATGACACTTTATGACAACAGTCATAAAAATTCATAAAGACTTGCTCATGTCCATCACAGGTGTTATGTCATGTTTGTGATGATGTCACGACCGCCTTGTGCATTATAAACACCACTTTTTAAATCTAAAAACAGAAGAGATTCATTATACCTCAATACTGACACAGCCAGTCCACATTAAGGTATAATAATATTATACTCTTACACTTTTTTCCAATTTGTTGATGACTAACTTTCATTTGTTCATCAGTGAGGCATTTCAATACATTTACAGTTAACATGCTGGGATTGGTCTTGCTGCTAAGCTAATGCTAGCATGTTAATCCAATTTTAATGAGCAGAAACTGCTTGGATTGAAAGATCTGTCGCTATCAGGAGAGCTGGACAGACTGCAGCATCCAGAAGTATTACACAGTAACAATAATAATGTAGACCATGTGATACCAATAGAAAACTCTTCATTTATTTTATATACATGGCACTGCTGTAAATTTTTTGTCACAGTGGGAGTTTGTAAGCAAAGGCTGATCCTTAAATGAAAGCATCGTCAGCATATATCATCTGTACGTCAAATCAACGTCGCCTGTTCACAACACAAATGGTTACAAGTTCCACTGACAATTCAGACATTTAGCTGAATATTAAAGCAACCGCCCAGCAAGATGAGCAAAGAAAAAAATAATCCCTTTTAAATTTTGAGTGTGTAACTTTACATACTCACATGTTATAGCATGTAAAGGCTTTAATGCTTTAACCTTCACTAGCAGCAAACTTTGTAGAAAAAAACCTTTTCCATGAAAAAAAAAAAGAATCAAATAGACCTTTAAAGGCTCACATAAAAACAGACCAGATGTGATTTTGGAGCTGATTATGGATTTTTACCATAGAGGAAATACAGCAGGATTTCTGACTGGCAAGTTTGACCACTGGCTAGTTGTAATGTTACTGCAGCCTCTTTGGGCGGTTCCATGTTTTAACAACCTGGACGAGTTCACCGCAAGCACTGAGGGCCGAGGGATCGGCACACACCGTCCACACACACACACCATCCACACACACACACCGTCCACACACCGTCCACACACACACCATCCACACACACATACACACCGTCCACACACACACACCATCCACACACACATACACACCGTCCACACACACACACCATCCACACACACACCGTCCACACACACACACCATCCACACACACATACACACCGTCCACACACACACACACACCATCCACACACACCGTCCACACACACACTGTCCACACACACCGTCCACACACACACTGTCCACACGCACCGTCCACACAAACTGGGGACAATGAAGGAGCCTTGGAGTGAAATCTGTCATCAATCTGTCATCTGCGTTTGGTGACCTTCAGCTTTATGGAGGGGATTTTCTGACGAGTTCAAGTTGCAGAGCTGACCTTCAAAATAGAGGAAGTAGTAGGGGGAAAAAGAACAGTGTAGAAAATATAAATGACCCGGTTTATTCATCTGGGAGGGGGTAAATTCATGTTTGTTTGTTTTTTTTAAAAAACGGGGAATTTCTGCTCCTCCTCTAGTATTTTTGACATCTCAGAGATCTTTCATTGAAACCTCCGAGAAAGGAAACGACGTCCTCAGCGACGGACACAAACAACAACACACTCTGCTTTTATTTGCTCTTCCATAACAGTTACAGTTAATCCCAGCAAATGAATTTCTATTAAAATATTACCAGTGACTCGGAGAGCCAAGTGAAATCACCTGTTTTCTGTTAGCTTCATGATGGTGGAGGCTCTGGAGCTGAACGTTATGAAGGACATCCTCAGCATGGGACTGGAACAGGGAGGGAAAAAGAAAAAAAAAACAAAAACGCAGAATTACACAAACACACGAAGCATTTCGCTGTGGAACAAACTGCGCCAACAATCTGCCTATGATGTCACCGGCAGAAAGATTCATGTGTTTTCTTGCTACTTTCCTCAATCAGATCTGTGTTTTTGCAGAATTGCTGGATTTATACTGAAATTAAAAGCTATATTTACAAATTAGGTGTGGTCTGACATTTGCGGTCGGAATGGGACAAAACATGAAAAATTTGAAGGCGCATAATTGCGCAAGTCACTATGAATTTACAGGAATACAATGACAGAGTCGTACCAGAGGGCAGGAGCCAGACCCACAGTGACCTAGTTTTGATATGAAAACTGTGTCACAGAATCTCAACATGTGAATTTCTGTTTATTTGTGGATGAAGTCTGTTTGGGGAAGGTTTTGCGGGGGCCGGAGGCGGTGCCGCTCACAAAGGACCGTTGTCATTTGTGCTTCTCCGTCGTGTTTACTGACAGATGAAAAATTTAAGGCAAGAACGGATCACTGCTCTGAATGGATCCTTCAGCTGAGGAGGAACGAGGAGGTTGATTTTGGCAAAAACAAAGCAAAAAATAAAAAATAAAAAAAAACTAGAAGAAAGACAGTCCAAAATCTGTATGGCTTGTTTTTAAATTTATTCAATGATTTACTGAACACAGAGAAGTTGAATTCGTTGAACATAATCATGAGACAAAAGTAAGGATGTAAAGCTGATACTGCTGATTGTATTTAAGGCCCAAAAGCCTTCGGTGTCTGAAAGCAACCAAACCAACAACAGGCCTGTATTGATTTTTTAAAATTGGTCTGTATTTATTTGCCGGTGTGGGAGGTAAGGTGTGTTTTCCTGTAACAATAGATTCTTTAACCAGGAAGCCAGAAGCTGTCAGGGCACCAACAATGAAGTTTCACACATTAGCTACCCTCTTATTAAACTGGTTTAATGCTTCTCTGCTGGCTTCCTTTAACAGGGCTTCACGATCGCGGCCGCTTGTGAAGAATCTCTTACCTTTTAAACTTCTCCGCCAAGTTCTTCACAAATTCAAAGATCTCATTCCAGTGGCCGATCACACTGCCAGACCTGCAGAACGGGAGAGAGCAAATGAATGTGAGGAAACGTCATAAAGTTTATTCTGTATCTATACGTCGGTGACAACTTCCATATACTCCACAACTACCTCACGCCATTGCAAGATGTGTGCTACCAAAGCAGCACTGGGAGCCGCAAAAATAGTTCACTTTAAGCTATTGGACAGACATACTGAGCTCCACATGGAGAAGCGCTTAAACAGGAAAATTACAGCGTGGCTGACTGAGAGGAACTGAGGCTCAAAACATCCGCAGTGAAAAGAACAAGCTGGGAATATGCAAGGTGAAACACAACGGTCAAATATTTTGCTTTAAGTGAAAATATTGTTATGTCCTCCTTTACTTTGAACAAGTTGTTGACATTTCCATGTCAGAAAGTTGGGAGGTCAAAGAGCGACCCTGATGTCAAAATCCAACATGGTCGCCATGCTTGTAAAACGTAGCAAAAGTTGCAGGAATATTTGGTTGTATCTTGGTAACTCATTGCCACGCATAGTTGAAGGCAACCTGTTTGCGAAAAATGTACGTTCAGCCGTTGAACGCTGAGAAATACGAAAACAAAATCAAACAGACGGAACAAACTCATCACCACAACTAGTTTCCCACGTCGCTTAGCAGGTTGCTGAGAGAGTAGATGTAGAACAGGAGCAAAGTTCCCACTTTTATTAATACACATAGCAACAAATCCATTTGATGTCGTCTTTACATCTTATCAAACATTTGACAGCTGTGATGAACAAAACATCACGCTAACAGCTACGGGAGTAAGCCAGCTGTTACCAGACTTGAAAGGAAACGGCATCAACTGTGAATTTCTGCCGATTACGTACACAAGAAAGTCTTGTGTAACGTCATAATCGGCGCGAACCACATCAGCTGCCAGCTAAACATGGAGAAAAGAGGCAAGTGGTTAAATCTAGGGTCTAATTTAGCGGGCCCCCTTTACCACCAAAAAGGCGCCTAAAGGCTGAGTAAATAAGAGCCGGTCTCCCCAGGAAAGCTGCTATAAAACTGGACTGTTACGAAACGTCTCCCTGTGAGGCGGCCTACGTCTCTGTGAGTTTGCAGCAGTTTTATTAGCTGAGAGCCTTACAGGAAGGGGCTTCAGAAAATGGACCACCTGTTGGCAAACTGACGGCGCAGAGAGACGAAGAGACAAATTCGAAGAGTGAAACAAAAGAAGGTGTTAGGCGGTGTGGAGAGTGGCTCATTTAACCATGTTAAGCAAAGCTTAGCGAAGCAGAGCTGCTTTGTTAGAAAGTAAAAACTGTTCACACACCTTGAGACGACATGCCAGAGTACTTTCCTTTCTCTTGTGAAAGAACAGGTGTGAAAAAGAGCTGTGTTAGTCACGTCGACCTCCTTTTTCCTTATTTTACACCAATAATTTAAAAAAAAGATCAGAATGTTCGAGACTAAACTAGGACCATGCCAGGTTGTTTTAGTCATTGGACCTCTTGTAGTATCCCTCCAAAGACGTGAGCGCATTCAGGGCATTCATATTTGCTTCACGTTCGGTTGCTCTTTACGCAGATGACATGTTACTTTTTATTTCAAATTCTCTTATGTTTCTTATGTTTTTTTTAAACTGCCTCTGCTTTCATCACTTGACTGCTTTGCTTCCTTCTCAACTGAAACATCAAGTCTGCACAAAAGTGAACAAAAAAAGTTCTTAAACTGCAGCTTTGAAACAGTCAAATGTGAGTGTAACCTTCCCAAGATCCACAACAGCAAAAAACGACAAACGTTTTCTTAAAGTCGGTTTCACCTCTTAAATAAAGTCAAATTGAGGCCGCAGTCGACATTACATAGGGCTTCTGAAGAGCAGCTTTTGAGTCCGTTGGGCTCGGTCTGGTGTGTGAGGAGGCCACAAAACCTCATGTTAACCAGAATGTTCACCTTTCAAGAGAAAAACATGGAGATAAAAGTTTGGAGCCAGAAGCCGGAAGCTGGAATTAAGCAAATAGAAGATTTCCAACAAAAACATGTACTCCTTATATAAGTTTAAATTTAATCAGTCATCAGACGGTTAGAAAGGCTTTTCAGAGCAAAAGAAAAATCTCATGTTTTTTTTCCCTGATTTCATGAGCTGCTCGCCCACATCAAGGCCTCGCATTCCAATCTGGCTGACTGAGCAAAAAGACTTTACAAGCTTTGCAAAAATCCTCCCGAAATAATGATAAAAAAAAGAAAAAAACAACAACAAAGAAAACATGGGGGTAAAAGAGCAGGTTTAGTTCAGCGAAATGTGCAGCGCACACAGAAACATTCACAAGAGGACTGCAGACGCAGACACAAGGAAGCTGGAGTACAGCAGCAAACATCTTGTGCCGTTTGTTCCATCATAGCAACAGAGGAGGGCGGAAAGAAAGAAGAAAAAAAGGAGAAGAGAGGAACAAATAGGCCGTGGACGACGTGTGACTGAGGAGTTGGGGATCAGCTCCGAGCGTTGACCGAATGCGAGGCGAAGCTGAGGACTGGAGCGGCCCGGCTGTCTGAGGTGGAGGCCCGAGGCTGAGCTCGCAGTTTCGCTCACCTGTCCAAACAACGGCGGGAGGAAGTGGCTCGTTGCGTTTGATGAAAACCCATTAAGTTCCCCCTGAGATCTCCTGATCTAATTTGAATGATCCGAGCTGAGCCCTGACGCTGGGCGGCCTGTGGGCCCAAAGTATTAAATAATAACACTAATGATAAAATAAACTGTTCAAGGAATCAGCAGTAGCCCCAATTTGCCAACAAAGTAACTCGAGCTGAGGTCATGCAGGAGCACGTCTCTCTGAAGACACAGTGGGTTTGATGGGAGTAGAATGAAAAACACGTGTCTAAGAAATACTTGGGCTGAACAAAAAGAAACAAAAAAGGAAGGGAAGATCAGGGGAGAGATGAGGAGTCTGATACTTGGTACGCCAAAAATATATGTTAGTTTTAAATCAGCTGGCTTATCGGGATTCCTCACTGCCAAGGAGGACTTCCTGGTGATTCATTCATCTTCTCTGTGATACGGTTAATGCTGCAGTGTGTAACTTTTATTTAACAAAAAAATATGTTTTTCACATATTTGTTCAAATATCCTGACAATGTCATGTGAGACGGATAATCTGTGAAAAGAATCCGACTCCTCCACCTCCTCCACTGCTGTCTGAAGACATGCTACGCTCCTGGTGAAAAACAACCAGTCAAAGCCAGGAGGAGGGGCTTAGCGCTGACAACCAACCTCATGTATGCGCTGCTGAATGCGCTACTGTTCAGAGAAACGACTTACATTTACGGCAGAGCCGTGTATCGTCGGTGGCTATGCTAGTTAGCCTTAGCATTCGCAAAAAGCTCTGCTATCAGGAAAGCAAGGGGCTCTGATTGGTTCTTTCTAGTTTGAACTGGGAGAAGGCAGAGGACTTAGATGCTTTTTTTCGTATCTGCCTTTTAACATTTTGTCACGACAGTGAGAGTTTCAAGAAAAACGTTAAAAAAAGAGAATTTACTAAATATTAAAACTGATCATATGGGCTGTTTTACTAATAGAAATAGAAAATGTTGCAGCATCATCATTCAAATTCAACCTTAATTTTTTACAATTTGTCATGTCACAACAAACATTTTGTCCTGACAGACGGTGAGCCCTAAAGAACTTCAGGAAGTTAGCGTTGAACTGTTTAACTTTTGTGATTTTATGGATTTATTTGTGCTTATATGTTTTTTTATATTACTGCTATTTGCCACTGATTGTGCTTGTTTCTCAGATGTCTCCTCCTTAGACTCTAGTTGCCTCCGATTGGCTGGAAGCCCCTCGGTCTATATAGACATGTAGCCGAGGCGCGGCGTGTTTTTGTCCTTATTAAACCTTCAGAATATTTTGGAGTGCTGATTATCCTTGTTATTTCTTTTTGTTTTTTGTTGGAGTTTTTCCACTCTGAAGTTGTGCAAACTAACTGTCTCCTCATGTCTCATAAACTTAAAATTACATACACAAACGTTCGTTTTCGCAACTTGCCAACACACTTCAGAGTTTGTCTTTGTGGGGCATGACTAAAACATTCCCCAGCACTTTGCCACCTGACACTAATTGTTTTTCTTGCTACCGATTGGCTGTAATCCCAAGAGCCGAAACGAGGAAGACCGTAAACGTTAGCTTCTGCCTGTCATTCTTCTAGCAGCTAAAAAAAACACAAAATCTCACCAAGTATTTTTTGTCTAGTCTTCTGGAGCAAATATCTCAGTCTAGTTGAAATAAGACAAATCTCAGTTACAAGTAACGTTTTAGGAAAATTTGGGAACTTGATTTGAGTCAATACTTCTTCAACATTGAAGAATTAACAAGTGTTTAGTCCTTTGACAGATTTAGTTGTTATAATGTGGAAAAATGTCTTCTATATATATTTTTTACTTGTTTTGAGAAGGGAATTTCTTTTGCAGGGCTTGTCATTTTTTTTTCCCGCTGAATGGAAATGATTATCTGAGTAATAATTTGGTTATTACTAGACAGTTTAAAAGGAGAATATGAACACATCATGAGATGTTACAAAGAGATTAAGAGAAAGTTGTGAAAATTAATTTTATTTGTTTTAGTCGCATTTTGCAGGAATCTGGCGGCATTTTGATGATGATTTGTCTTGTTTCGATCACATCAGTCATCAAATATTGCATAATCTCAGTTTAACAGATAAAACCCACATCCTTTAGCATCTGTTGAGATGAAGGAGAGGGACGGATGATCCACACGTCTCCTTCTCCGCCTCCGAAGACTCAGTGAAAAAAACACGTCCAATCATTTCAAACACATGATTATTCTTTTTTTTTCTTCTGCATATTGAGGGAGATTGGAAATCGCTAAACCGGCAGAAAAATGATTCAGACAATGTGTGTTTTCGGGAGGGGACACGTGTTGAAAGACTGGGAGACGAGATACAACAGCATGCGCTCCACCGTCTGTTTAGATCATTTTGCTAAAACAGTTTTAACTTGGCAACAACAGCGGGGGAAGAGGCGAAACGTGACTTTCTCGGCTCATTTTCTCACGAATGCTTTCGCTATCTGGTCTGTCAGTTTAAATGGGAAGCCACCGTTTGGCTGGTTGATCATATTTTGCATGATCGCCTAGTGGCAACAGGAAAACGCCAAACGCCGTCATCGAAATCATCAAACGGATACACATCAGTCATGCTGATCAATGTTCCACCTGCTACTAATCAAAAGCAGCTCTAAGCAGGTGAATATTGACTTAAAGGAACTTAGTCTTCAGCTGCTTCTTGGTAGTTTTCTGTGAGTTTGTTCCAGATTTGTGGGGCATAGAAGCTGAACGCTGCTCCTCCATGTTTGGTTCTGGGGAAGCACAGCACAACCAGAACTAGAACCACAGGTCCGGACAAGTTCAAACAAGTCTTATGTTATGGTAAATGGACTGAACTTATACTGCGCTTTTCCGATCATTTTGATGACTCAAAGCGCTTTTTGTTAGAGTCACATTCACCTTATACACCGACACACAGATCTGTAGAGAACTTGTTTTCTTGTTTGTTTCTTATTAAGGCGGCTAAAGATCAATGCAGCGAAACACAAACGCATGGATGAATTTCTCCAGATCTCGCTGCGACATTCGTCCCTTTAGTCCTAGAAATGACCTTCAGGTCATAGGAGGCCGTCTTTGTAACTATCTTTACGTGGTCAGAGTCCCTCACCACACCCAGATTTCCGTCCTCATTGCTAGTCTCTGACTGTAACTGTGCCGACTCTCAGAGACGTGTCATTTTCCCTGAAGCTCAGAGATATGGGAAACTACTTTAACTACCTCATTAAGGGCAACTGGTGGTTGGAAAGAAATTGTTCAACACTTAGTTAGTTTCTACCAACTGGAGCAGGCTCTTCCCTCCCGGACTGCATGTGAGAAAATTCTCCCCCTGCTATGAAATCTCAGCCCTTGGTGCCATTCTCACGGGGAAAGGCATCAAAAAGAAAACACACCCCACCTCCACCGAGAAGGCAGTCTGCCACGGTAGCTGGGCCTCTTACCCACACCACCCCAGGCTGCAGCCAATGAGCAAATGGATTCATTTTAGAACCACGAACCGACGTTTACGGCATTTGCACAAATCAAAGTGTTTAGGACATGATGGCTAAGCTAATGCCGGGCATCCCGCCCAAAACCAAGAAAAATTGCCGGGTGAAAACTGCTGGATGCAAGTTGTTAGAGGCTTTGCAGTCGGTGCTCAATGGCTCTTTATTGGGCCGGGCTTTCCCAGGCCTGAACGGTGCTCTGTGACGCTCTGTGATGCTCTGTGATGCTCTGCATGCGTAAAGGAAGCAGACATTTTGCATTAAACACAAGTCTTTAAAAAAATAAAAATAAAAAAATAAACATTTCTTGTTTCTCAAAGCCTTTAAAAGACTGAAACATGATATCTGACCAGCAGTGACTTCCTCCTGTAAACACACCACCGCTCTCTGGAAGAGGTCCATCAGCAGGGCTGTCGTTCTTGAGCGTTTTCAGACATGTCCAAAGTATTTACAGGCTGCAGCTGCGCTCTAGGTTTTCCGCTGACTCGGCTGGATTCAGGCAGCATGACTCAAAGTCACATCAGTGAGTTAGCTTGTGGCTGCACTAAGGAAAGTCTATACTTAGAATGTGAATGCCTCAGTAATGCTAGTCGAGACAAAGGAAATAGGAGTGTATGAGAAGTTTATAAAAGACTCAAATTGATAACGTTTTTATTTTGTCGTTTTCTTTGTAATATGAAGCGTTTTCTGAGATGCGCTTATTCAGCAGCACCAAATCAGCCTGAGGTTAGCTCTAGGTGAGCGTAGGTGGATGTTAGTAGTTTCCAGGAACAGAACCAAAACCGCTCCTCCGGACATCTGGACTTTACAGAACAGCAAACTCTGACCCAGTCATCCTGAATCAGTTACATCATGATGTCCATGTGCAGATGTATTATTATGATTTACAGTTACTCACATTAAAACAGCAAACTGTTGGTTTTTATTTTTTATTTTTTTACTGGGGCTAATTGTCCATAGTGTGAAATGGAATTAAAGATTCTGTAAAGTCGACTCTTTTGAGCTTTACTTAACGCCACAACGTGATTCCCTCATCAAAACATACCTGGAGTGTTGCTTTGATTCCTTCATTCATGTTTGATACATCCTTTAATCTCCATGGCATCCATTCTGTAGTGCAAAACACCTGGGTGGACCTAGCCCCGCCTTTAATATAACACATCTGATCTTCCACCTCACAGAGCAGCGCTCCCCTGCGACTCCCCCTCTCAGCTCCTTCAGACTAGCCAGCAGCAATTAGCAAACACCAGGTGGAACTGAGCATCTTCTGAGCTCATTGTAAAAACTACTTCTCAGAGCACAGCTAGTAAAAGCATCATTAAAGGTTTAATAGAGGAGCCATGTTGTGATGATTCCTGAAGGCGGAGTTTCAGAAACAGCAGGAGCTTCTTAAAGAGACAGAGGCCCAATATTAAAGAGTTGAATTACAAAGTAAAGTAGCTTTTCAGCCATATTTGAAATATACAACATTTTATAACAACTGAAGGCAACATAGTTACTTGATTATGCTGAATATGCCTGGAAAATGCACAATACTGATCCTTGAAAATGATAAATGCTTCTGAAAATTATCTAAACTATGGGACAGTCATTTGTACTTTATATTAACACCCCAAAATAAAACCCAGGGCCACCAATGGCGTTCAGAAGTCACCTAATATGTAATATGATTGTTAGCTCCAGACAGCATCCAGATCTTAGCCAAATCCATTCACAAGTCACCAGATCCACATAACAGTCAGAGGAGGCTCCTGAGCCAACCGGACACGTGCAAAAAACATTTAGACTCTGACCCAGTCCAGTCTGGGCCAAATCAGCCTAAAAAATGAAATATGAATTGCATGTCTGTGCCACATCTGGGCCAAAGCAGTATTTCTATAGCACCTGTTCCAGATCAGTAATCCAGATCCACGTCGGTTACTGGCCGTTGGAACCGACCCTGGTCCGTTTACGAGCGCGGGCCAAATGCTCATCTTTATTCAGAGCTGGAGTACATCACTTTTACTGTCAGTGACTGATTCCAAGTTCTCTAGCATCTTACAGAGAATGACACGACGGCGAGCCAAACATGGCCGTCCACCGAGCCTGACTGTCCGATAGCCCACATTAATTAGCATTTCTCTAGAATTAGCTTAAAGGCTATTTTTCATCTGTTGATCCTAGACAATGAGTAATTGTCTTGCTAAAGAACAAAGGCAGTACAACACAAGGTTAAAATGACTAAATTACACAAATTTCATCAATAAATACAATCAGCACCAACAGTAAATTAACTGCTGTTGCACAATTATCTCCATGGACGGTTGAGTCCATGGAGGTGGACATACCAATTTCCTGCATGTATTGCGATAAATTTCTTCCATTTCCCACAATCTGAATGAATCCTAGCAGGTTTGATGCCATGACCACCACCACAACCCCTCGTTGTGCCGCACGAAGAGAGGGAGTCTGGATGCTACTTGTCCTCACACCTGTTTGAGCCGACTCTGACTCTGATCAGCTCGTAGTCGCAGTCGACCGCGCAGCACTGTGTAGGAGGCAGTGAAAATGTACCTTTGCACTGACATGAGTGAAATATGAAGTATGTGGGGGGCCTTAAAGCTGGACAGCACCCTGAACATACCTGCCCCTGGTGAAACGTGGGGACGGCAGCATCATGTGGTTCGCTCCCCAAACAAACTATTAGCTCTCTGTTCATTGCCTAAAGACTAATCTTCGACATGTTCCCTACCATTGACCACAGTCAGAAACCTAAAGTTAAAGATCTCATAGTTCTGCATGAAATAATGACCTAATGCCTCACTAATGATGTTACTTTCCAAATCTATTCCCCAATGACTCAGTTCCACCCAGTCGGCCGTACAGCCATTGGCCACCACTGTACCCTTCACACGCCAGCCAGCCAGTCAGCCAGCCGTGCATCTGAACAAGCTCCGGCCCCGAATGCCGGAGCCATGACATGACTTCATCATCCCAAGTCTGCAGTAAATACATCTGGAGAACTCCTTCTGGGCCACAGCATCAATACCTTCCCTCGACACGATCCTCTGATCCTCTTCTTCTCTTTCGACCACCGCTCCTTTTTAGCAAAAAAATCCACCTTTTCCACAACACGGCCCACACCCTCAGTGGCATGTTTGTTCCTAGTCTTGGCGCTAATTAGGAATAAGCACGTTAACGAGCACAGCGTTGAGGGTAAAACTGCAAATGAGCTTAAAGACCAACAGGTCAAAGAGCCATCAAAAGCAGATGTGAGGATGTAAAAGCGTTTTAAGAGACCCCCCAGTATATGCAAAGTGTTCGTTCCCCCGTTGAGCGTTTCCACACTTTGACGCGACACAAGCGCAGCCTTCAATGCGATTTGTTGACGTTTCTTTCGATAGGCAAGCAGAAAGCAGCCCATGTCTGTCTGTGTCCTATAAACCGACTCAGAGTTGTGCTGTGCAGAAGGTCAACTCCACCAGAAGACAGAGGCATGTTTCCAATGAGCTTCCCACCTTTGAAGTCCACAAGTGATGTCTGTCTAGTCATCAGAGTGGCCACCAAAACACACGAGTCCTAATTATAGCGTCTCACAATGTGTGTGTGGGGGGGAGGATCCTGTTTTCTTATTTTTTGTGCATATATCAGCGTTTACCTCACAGACACACACCGAGCGCAGTCCTGTGCAGCTGCTCTATTTCTTTTGCTTTTTCTGCAGGTCCACCGGGGCACTGGGACCGATTATATGGATTAAACTCTTTTGAAAATGTGCTTTACGCAAAGCTGGCACGTTGAGCGGCTGTAAATATCCCCGGCATGCTAAGCTGTGTGAAGCTTATTGTTTTCCATTGTACAACGGGGGAACCAAAGTCGGGGCCTGAGGAGGTGCTGCGTGCAACATGTTGCTCCCCAAATGAAGACCAGATTTTCCATAAACATTGTTGCTTCCTGTGCGCGCTTGTCTGTCTCCTCCCATCTGGCTTTGCTCCAGTATTGTAAGTTGGAAGAAAAAAAAAGAAGGGCCAACATAGGAATATAATTGAAATAATCCGGTGGTTGAAAACAGATCGCTGCAGTGGAGTCCGCTGTGACCTAAATGTTCAAAGTAATAACAAAAAGATTAAACAGGATAAACCTGAAAACATAAATAAGTTCCCCAAGTTGAAATGTGAAAAATGTGGCATGTTTTCATATTTGACCCTCTCCCCTCCCCTCGCTGGAGTTACAGCTGCAAATCTTTTGGGCAAATCTTCACCAGCTTTGCCCCGCCTGGAGGTTTTTAGGCCTGCTTTGTTTACGCAAAGTCATTCCGCCTCTGACTGGATGGAGGCCTTTAGTGAACGTCAAATTTCAAGTCTTGCCACAAATTGTCAATTTTAAATTTTTTCTATTCTGGACTTTGAGTGGGCCATTCTAACAGATGGACATGCATGAAGCTAAACCGTCCTACTGTAGGTCTGGTCGAACGTTTGGGGTAGCTGTCGCGTCGGAAGGCAAACCTCCTCCTGAGTGTAAAGTGATGGTATCGTACTCCAGCCCTAAGGGTCGCTGTCCTGCAACTTTTAGATGTGTCTCTGGGCTTCAGGACGCCTAGCTCCAATATTAGGACAAGGGACACATCTGAAAGAGGGACTCTGGCCCTCAGGGCCTGCAGTTTGAGACGACTGCTTTACTGTAGTTTTCCATACACTGCTGGCGTACTATGCATATTCTGCGAGCTGCATGGACTCAGCGCACAATGTCCTGTATACGGCTGAGATTTCACGGTTGAGTGTACAAATTGCATACATTTCTCAGATTCCTCACTACCAAGTTTGAGTAGCTAGTTGGGTCTCTATCCTTGTTTCTTCTCCACCAGGGCCACCTGTCAGTGTGTCGTAACTTTTTGTGCCGCTCCTGAGTGGAGCACCATGGACGGCTACCAGGATGTCAATATGGCCAGGAAACAGCCGTATGAGCTGTTGGCTAGTTGCATTAGCTAACAGCTAATTAATCCCCACCAACGTTGAGTCATTGGTATGGCAACATGTCCGGTGAGACAAATAGAAACGGCGACACAATGATGTGTGAACGTCATGGCAACACTGCGACTGGCCTGATCATTTTTTCATGACAAAGTTGGAATCTGCTTTGGTGCTTCTTACTAGCGCTATGCAGTCGTTATTTTACCACTTTTAAGGTGTCTAGACTGCAGCGTATCTAAAACACTGACTGGCCAAACCTGGTCTGGATTAATCTACGCAAAACGGTTCTGATATAATCTCGTTTGTAATCTGCAAAACCTTTGCTGGATTTGTAAAAGCAAACAAATCGGTGCAGAATAATTCAGTTCAGGTTGAATCAGCATAAGTGCTCCAGATGATCAGTATGTGTATTGAAATCATAGTCTTTGGCTGAATGCTCATCGGATGCAACAAGCCACATTGTTAATTGAAAAGAGACGCCTCTCTTTGTGACCGTTTGTTGTCAACTCAACAGTCGGCCTCCAAAGTCATCTGTCAAATACAAAACTGAAAAGAGAAAGCTAGATCAAACTGAATATCAACTCCCTTCTGATTGAAAGAAAAGTTTCTAAGAGAGGTTTATGGAAACAAAATTCCCCTTCAAATCAGAGGATCGTTACAATAAGTTCAATTGAGTTGAGAAGAGCAACTAGACAGCAACTTGCAAGCCTGAAACTTTTAGACTGAACAATGTGGGTCACAAGTTATTACTCTGGTGTGGCCTTTAGAGTATATTTTAGGTGTACAGTGGATGTGGTTCATCTGAGTTGTTCCTTATTTCAGTCACTAATCTGAGTGGAAAAGAGGTTGTAAGGTTGGTGTAAAACGACGGAAACCAGACGCATGGAAAACAGCGAGCACTCCAGAAGTGTCTCTTGTATTTATATTCTCTCCAGCTGCGGAAGTCCAGTGCTGAGATGTCACCCAGCCACAGCATTTTTCCTATGTGGGCGTTCAGCACGGAAAAGAAGAGAGTGGTCAGTGACGAGGTCACTGAGGTAAAAAGAGTCGCTTTTTAGGGAAAAATCCCCAAAAAAACTACATATTTGAGGGTTTTGCTTTTTATTTGGGAATGATGTGACCTGATAGTTTATGACAGTGGAGTTGAAGAGGTGGACTATGGAAGGCCAAAAGTGCCACAATTCAGAAGACAGATTTTTGTTTGCATAATTACTTAGACATCTGACAATAGTTTTTCAGACAAATAGATATTATACTACTTATTAAATAAATCAATCAAAACTTCAATTAAAATGCATTATGATCACTGTGACCTTTCAATTTGTCTTCAACGTGTGATTGATTAGCCTGCTTAGCAGCGCAACTTCCAACCAATCACATTGAGCAGAGCTGCATTAGTCCAACTAACTGACAGAACTAAATGTGTCATGTACGGCAGCTTGTCTTTGTGAAACTAAAAATGAAATTGCATAACAGTTGTAAGTGGTGTTTGTAAATAAAACATATATTTCTTATGTTGCGTAATTGATAACATATTTGGTAAATTAGCAGACAAGTGAGGTTTGATTAGCAATATTTCATCAGCCTAAAACAGAAAAATTGCCTCTTGAAAGTAGGTACAGCTACCATGTACAACTAACGAGGCCTGAATTATTTCAACACATAGAAAACCTCAAGATCTGAGAATGGGTTGGATTGACCAGAAACATTCAAGAAAGACTCAACAATGAAAACACATTGTTGAGATTTATAAAACTAAACATGGAGACGAAAAAGAAGAGAAACTGATGAATGTGAAAACTACTAGAAAAACAAATAAAATGCATTTTTCGTCTGTGTCTCCATTTCTTTGTAGACACAAGAAAATGCATTTTTACTTTTATAACAAAAATTTAAAAATTGTGCCTGCACCGCCAAACTCTATGCATTATTTTGTACCCTTCAAGCATTTCAGTAAAGATTTAATGCTCATTAATAATATTGAATTTCAGCACGTTTGGCCCTCCATACAGACTGATTTTGTGCCTCTCACATCATCGCTGCTGCTTTTCGCTTTGTCAGCAAAACTCCATTGCGTTTACCAGCATCATTGGCTGAGGCTGCAGATGCTTACCGATCAACCAACACAAATGGCCGATTAGCTTTAAATATGTCTTGAAACGTGACTTTCTAACAGTCACCAGAGTTATTTTAAGTTTGGGTGCAAGATGAAAGCTTTCAATGTTCTGAAATGAACCTTTTTATGGTAACCTTGTGCTGCTTTGTTGCTGCCTTCCTCAAGGATTTTGCCCTAGTTTTCTCCTCATGCTTACATTTGTGCCTTTATTTTACATGAAGGCATAAAAATCCAAAACCAAAGAGGGAAAAACTCACTTTGACTTAGTGTTTGACAGTTTTGCAAACAACATTCAGCTTTTCTCTCAGTTTTCGTGTGTTTCGGATGACCAGACGAGTCGGTTTCCACTTACTTATCAAGCACAAAGTACAGGTCAAAGGCGCCGTGGCAGGAGCTCTCCTCCTCCTCCTCTTCCTCCTCCTCCAGCAGCTCCGGCTCCGCTCTTGCTGATGGAGAAGAGAGGAGAAATAATCCCACCAGAACCAGAACCGGACGCATGTTTAGCACAGTTCTCCAAACTTTCGATCCTTAGTCTTTTGCGGGAACACACACACACACACAAAAAAAAAAAGTAAAGTTTTTCTCTCCGCAAGTGTTCTTACGGAAGGTTCGGCTGGTGGAAAAGAAAAGTCTTTCAGCTTAAAGCTCAGTGCATAACCAGGACCAGTCCAGTGACGCTCTCAGATGGAGAGATGCTTTTTCTCAGATGCAGAAGAATTGCATTTCTTCTGCATCTCCCCCTGCACCTCCGAGAAAAACATCCAAAGTCAGCCGAAGAAATTATTTGCTTTTTCTGTCAGAGTCTCAGTTCGGAGGTGAAAAAGTGCTGAATGGGATCTGGGCTCTGCAGAGCGGTGGTGTTTGGAGCTGGGAGAAGTGGGAGCCCATGGGACAGACTCCACTGAAGTGGCCCAGGTTTCATGTTTCATCCTGAGGAGGAGAGACAGACTGGGGAAAAAATGGGTTAAGATCCGATTTTGCACCTCCCTCATGGCTGACAGGAGACTTTTACCAGGGAATGGGATGGGTCGAACCAAACAACGCTCCAGAGTGATTATTACAATCCTTTATCAGCACAGCACCTTCATCAACTCCTTTCTTTACAGTGTAAAGTTTACACTAAATTAAGCTTAGCTGTTTATGTAGCCTTTGATTTTCTTACTAAGCCTAGAAAGTATTTTTGGACACCTGAAATAAAACAACAAGGTAACTTGGAGCTTGCATTTATATGCATCAGAAAATGAATGAATGTACATACAGTAATATTTAATCTTGTCCCACTGATGGGCACCGCCGCTAAATAAAAAGTTAGTTCTCCCAACCCCAAAGCATTTAGACTATTGTACTAACTACACTAATACTGTGTTTAGAGGAAGCTAATGCTAAGCGCTAACATCCTTTCCCTTGTCTTGGAAGACAAGCACCAGTGTAATTTTGGAATTACACTTGACATGTTCTGTGATGCATCATATTGTGTTTGTATCCGGTTTTCCACTGTTTTACTTTGTTCCTGTAGGTTTCTTGTTTGAAAGTACGTAATAGTCAATAACCAAACCCTCAGCACAGATGTCAAAGTTCATTCAGCTGAATGTTTGCAAAACAGCCAAGCAAATTAGAATTTGTCTGGAAATAACGTATTCAGTGGAAGCTAAGCGCGCTAAGCGTTTTCAACGATAGCAAACGCCAAGGAAGCTAAGAATGCTAAGTGCACTAAATATTTTCAAAGTTAGGGAATCGCTGAAATGCAGAATGAAAAATTGGTTAGCACAATTTTTTATTCTGCTTTCTAAGCAGAGTAGCTTAAGTGCACCCGAACCTGCTCTGTCCCAATCCGCAGCCGACAGTTTTGTTTGGAGGGTTTCCCTCTGCTAACCTCTCCTGACCCTGTTATAAAAAGCTTTCACCATATCCTGATTCTGCCTCTGCCGTGTTTCATGCCTCGGACTGTGTGCTCACACAGATGTCTAAAACTAGTTTTCTTCCACCGTTTGTGTTCAGCTTGTGGATCAGATCAGAACGTTGACCTTTGGGTTCCATCTGATCCCTGTGGCTTTTCTTCTTGTGACTCTTCAAACGTCACAAGAAGAAAAGCAAACGTGTGAAAGAGGCTGAACTCCATCGGCAACATTAAGCATTGGCTTTCTCAGATCTTTTCTCCACTTAAAGAAGAACAAGACCGAACGGATTTTGTTTGACGCTTCCAGTATTTCATGAAGTGTTTCTCAATGTTTAGGTCTTTTGTACCCGTTCTCCAACCAGGTGGTAAAAAAAAAAAATCTAAGACTCAAACTTGACTGCAGCTTAAAACTCCATAAACTGTCTGATTCTGATTCTGCTGCTAAAACAAGCTTCTTTCAGCTCTTCCTGCTTTCTAAAGTGCAGACACTCCTGGTAGTGATCTGGAGAAGGCCTGAAATGCCTTGTTAGCTCTTGGCTTGGTTACTATGATGTTTTTATAAGTCACCACCAATCAGTCTGTCATTTTTATATATATATTTTCACTCCCCCAATTCTTTTTACCTCCTTTTATCGTGGTTTTATTTTTAACTAGAACTCGTTCTGTTTTATTGCGCCCTGCAATTATCTATTTTGTAAAACGCTTTGCTCAACACAAGACATTGCCAGAAGATTATTATTTTTAATCATCATCTCCATTAAACCTAGCATGCTTGTTTTGGACTGTAGCTGGTGCATTGGGAGAAATTACATTTTGTTATTTCCTGATTTTTTTTTCTGTCCACAGTTAATTTTTTTTCTTTTTCTCCAGAGAAATATTTGCCTTTAATGGACCTTTAATATTCTCCTGTTTAAGTCTTCATACAGACAATCTCATGAAGTCGACTTCGTACCCAACACCATCGCCGCCATGGTTGTCAACACTTTGTCCCCTACTTAACTAATTTATTGTTTACTCTTGAACCCAAGCGTAACATTGCTTCAACCTCCATCACTTTCATTTTAAGACAAATGCAACATTTCTACTGTGAAGCACCTCCAGTTACTTTTGTGCATTAGTGGTGAAATAAACAAAAAGACCTGCATTGCCTTTGTGTTCAGTGCCAAGGGGTGCAAGAGTCTAGGGAATGTTTTGGCCTGAATTAACTCCATGTTGCATTTTGAAAATGCTCTTTAAAAGAACCTTTTGTTTCCGCTTCACATCAAATTAAAACGAGCCACACACTTATGAACCATCTTTATTGAGTCTTACCCCTGGAATTGATACAACCCAAGTAGGTCCAGATGACATGAAATTTAGGACAAACATCATTTTACATCCACAGTTACGACTGCACATGTGGAGACGTTAGATGTTCAAAATGACTGTTTTTCAAACCTGGCATACCAAGCGCACAGCGTAACACAAGAAAAGCAAACGTTGAAGGCATATTATACCCACTTACGCACTCAAACATGCAGTAAGACTCACGTTGACACAAGAATTACAATAGTTTTTCCACTTCCACTCATTTTGCGGAAGCAGCCGTCATTACCCTACGTACCACTGAACCTCTAAATTGCAGAAAACAATAAGGTTTAAGTATTTTGAGACTTAGGAACGGCATACTCTGACCTACATCGTTCTCACAAACAAGCCCAGAATTCGTTGCCAAGGGGAACCAGAGCTCTCCACAGCACCGCTGCTTACTGCTGGCCTCCCATGTGCTTGTTAAAGATGCCCTTGGCGACCTCCAGGGCAGCATCAGCCGCGGCGGGGATGTGTGGCGTGACACCCACTCCCTCCCAAGCTGGCGCGGCCGAAGTCTCAGAGTGGACCGTGGGGATGCTGAGGAAGATGTTGCTCTCACCAACAGGGAAGACCTTCGGTGGGTGGGAACCCCCGGCAGTGGTCTCGCCAATAATCATGGCGCGGCCCAGCTTTTTCATGATGTAAACAAACTCCTCTGCGGCACCCGCCGTAGCCTTGCTGGTCAAGATGATGAGGCTTTTCTTGGAGCCATACCTTACACCTGAAAGAGCAAACTTTTAGTCGTCTTCCTTCACTGTAGCAAAGGTCTTTTTTAATTTTTTTATTGATAATAATTCTAATTGTCTTGTCATTACCAGTAAGTTCGTCCAGAGTTCGGAGCTCAGTTGTGGTTCCAGATGGTCTGTCGTAGAGTTTGTCCAGAAGAACCTCCTTGTCCCCATCGAAGAAGTAAGAGCAGAAACCCGCGATGGCTGTTGTCGGGCCACCAAGGTTGTTCCTGCAAATCAAAGAATCAAACAAAACAAGAACATTTTTGTTTCCAAACGTTTACATATTTACACATTTGAGAAAGACAGAAACTCAGAGAATAAGCTAAGTTCAGTTGTCTTTGTTGAGATGCCAAGGAATTATAAGCAAAGATGGCAGTATACATTATGAGCTACAATTTACACATGAGCTAAAAGAAAGCCAGAAAAGAAAACCCACCTGAGGTCAATGATCATAGCGTTTGTGTTCACAACTTTGTTCCAGATGTGCTCCACAATAATCTGGGCAATCGGCTTGACTTCTTCAAAGTCTCCAAACATGTCAAATCGGAGATAGCCGATGTTGTTTTCGAACACATCAGTGTGGAAGGAGATTTTGATCAGCTCAATGTACATCTCTGGAGAATATTCCTGCAAAACGAGTACAGACAGAATTTGAATCACAAAAGATGTCTCACATTGAATTGTTTTTGAACTTACTTCGTGATGCTTCCAGATTGAATCATCTGAAAGCATTTGTACAACTACATGTACTCCATGTTTAAAGAAAGTTCTCTTTCAGCCGTCTTCAGTTGGAGATTACCCAAACTTTTCTAAACTTATGCTGTCTACCTTAAATGAACCTTTGACAACATATCAGTCAAAGAATGATAGAAAACAATCTATTTACCATTGGTGGTAGGGCTGGGGTGTTGGCGGTGGTCTTCAGACTCTTGTCACCGGAAAGGGTCCTGAGGTCAGTTGACAGCTTTGTCTCCAGACCTTCTTTACAAACAACGCTGCTGAATTCTCCATTTGCCAGAAGCTCTCTCAGCTTCTCTGCAACATCTGCTCCAACACTCTCAAAGGCGTAATTGTTGGCAATCAAGCTGGCTGATTCCTCAATGATTCCTGGAACTTGAGCTCGGAGGTTAACGATCCTGATTGCAGTAGCAAGGGCATCTTCTGCGTCGACGTCCACATCTGGGCTCACACCTGTCAGCTCCCAGGTTGAGCCTGTAATGGGGTTGATGGACTTTGCGGTAGGCACGGTAACGTAGAAGTCAGTGTCGGCCACTTTTATTTTATCGACTTTCACTGAGCCCCCAGCGGTCTTCTCACCAACAATGGTGGCTCTCTTCAGGCTCTGGAGGCAATAGGCAACATCTTCAGAGATGCCCTTTGTGTTTTTGCTAGTGAGTATAATCAGAGGCTTGGTCATACTGTATCTCTCTCCCAACAGAGTAGACATAGACATCAGCTTGGTGGTGGTGTTCGAGGGTCGGTCATATATGCTGTCAATGTGAATCACAGGCTCGGCTTCGGTAAAGTAAGAGACTATGTAAGGGATGCCAGAGATGTCCCCGCTAATAGTGTAGCGTAGGTCAAAGATCAGAGCTGAGGTGGGCAAGATTTTATTCCAGACAAGGTCTACAAGCAAAGGACCAACCTTCTCAGCAACCTCTTCTCCAAGGATGTGATCAATTCTCAGGTAGCCAATGTTATTTTCCAGGATGTCCAGCTTGATGGATGTCTGGATAATAGTAACAAGCTGCTCAGGGGGCAGCGGAGGCATCTCCGGGTGAACCGCAGGAATATAGTTTGGCTCATAGGAGACCATCAGCCGTGGATCGCTCACTGTGGTTTGGACTCCATTGCTTAGGACGCCAGCCAGTAATTCGCCGTCTGGGATGTTGAGTACTTCAGTGTTGCTTGTGGCTGCTTCAATGTCCTCCTTCATCCCCACCAGCTTCTCTGGTGAGCAGTAGTTGTTCATGACGATTTTTGCCAAGTCTTCAATAAGGCTGGGTGGAAATGAGGCACGCAGAAAAGAAACATTCCCCAAAAGCAGCAAAGATGCCACCAGAAAAAGAGTCTTTGCCATTTTTTAATTATTTTCTTTTGTCTGAGAAAAAGTGAGCGTATAGGAAGTGGAAGTTTGAAACCGAACCTCCGTCTCAAGTTTGGTCCTTTGACAAGTGGCACTGGTTTGGTTGTAAGGTTTCTGATAACACCTTTATAAGAGGATTTTGTCCGCAATAAACTTTTAATCGCATTATCCTGAGTTTTGGTGGAAGAGAAAAACAAACAAGCTATGTATGTGTACTAACAAGGTGTTGGCAAGGATCTTGGTCTTTGCACAATGTAGTCTGGACAATTATTCAAAGCTGTCTGTGTCGGGTAATCACTGTTTTATAACAGAAACATCTAGAAGGGTCCTCAGCGTGCCATAAACATTCATTGTTCCTTGGTAAGTTGTTTGATTGCCAAAATGCAATTTGAAATCATCTGTAATTTTCACCTATTAATGCGTTGAATGCATTTTATTGCATGTTTAATATGAAAACAGAAGAAAAAAAATAAAACAACTAAACTGCAAATATTGCAAGAACAATACCTGTAAGAAACAGGCAGCCAAAATGTGCCTTACTATTTAAATACTAGAACAATTATTTCAAAGACATAACAATTGCTGCTTGATTTATTTCACACATTTATTTGCAGTAAAGTAGTTGAGTTGAGGTGAATAGGAACCACAGGTTTGCTTGGTGAGAGCTCCCTCTTCTGGGCATTAGAGCACAAAAGAACAGAAGTAAAAACATTAACTTATGCAAGATAACTCAGGAAATTACATTTATACACTGGCACTAATAACTACAGGAATTCAGATAACAAAAAGTAAATAAAAGGGAAAGCCTCCCAAAAACCAGAAGAAAATGTCACTCTAACTAAATTATCAGTAATATTAATTTGTAAAAAATCCGGCTAAATTAATTGCAGTTTTACATGTCAGATAAAATCAAACTAATTCATTTATATGTGCATATATCATACATGATATTTTCCTTTATGAACCAATGCTTTTTTCTCTAACTGATGATGAAACCATATCATGGAATAATGTGGAACATTTCAGTTTGACCAAAAGTTGACACAAAGTGATGATTGCCACTGAAAATATAATAATATAATATAATTCATGAACTGGAAAACAAACCAATAACTCGCGGAACCAGGCTCTAAATGTGGATGGGCAAATTTTTCATACAAAGATGATAATTCTTCTAGTTTTACACAATCTCAATCATAGAAAATCTTTTCAGGAGGACGCAAAACACAGATGCAATAAAACTCACGATAAGAACTGAAATTATTATTTCCTATGGTTTTAAGCCAACTGCCTCTTCTTATGCTCTTTATGTTGCTGGACTTCATTCTCTTATTTTCTTTATGTGTTCATTTATTTTACAGACACATCTTATAGTATGAAATCTCATAATTGTCAATTTACAGTGCTAATGGCCTCTGTTATTTATGCTTTATAACTGAATATTACAATAAAGTTCTATAAATAATAGACTTGCACTGGGTTCAACATGACAAAATCAGGTCAAAGGACAAGCATTTTCCAATATTTGACATTTATAATGCTGCCATAAACAAATGTTTTGAAAACATTATCTTCACAATAATTCTTGATATGAGGACATAGCAATATAGCAGTATTGTTAAGCATCATCAATTATTTTAGCAATAATTACAGGAAATTCTTTCAAAATTAAAACTTCTGTCAAAGTCTAATAAACGTCTTCTAAAAGTTGATACCTTTTTCATTGCTCTTGCTCTCTCTTCTTGAGCCTGGCTGCTATAATTACCTGTGCTACTGAAAGAGCTTTAGTGACCTGAGTGGAAACATGTGGCTCCACTCCCAAAAAGCTCCACACTTTCCCAGTTGTGGGACTTAAAATAATCTGGTTGGGAATGGAGGCGTACAGGACAGTGTCCCTAATCTGATAGGTCCCACTGGACAAAGACCCTCCGGTTGTTGGCTCTCCAATAACCGTAGCTCGATTAAGGTCACTCATGGTGCGAGCAAATAATTCAGCTGCTGAGCCCGTCATGTGACTTGTCAGGATGAAAAGGTCCTTTGAGGATCCATATCTTTGACCCCTGAAGTGAGAAAATGTCATGACTTTAGTCAAGGTGTTGGTTGTACGGTCATAAATGGTGTAGAGATGCTGTGGTGGTTCAGCTTCAAAGAAATACGTGCAAAAGAGGGGAACCGCTGTGGAGTAACCACCGGTGTTGTACCTCATATCAATTATGAGGGCTTCTGTGGTCACTATCTTCTTCCACACTGAATTTAGGAGCTGTGGACCAACTCCTTTCACCACTTCTATGTCCAGCATCATGTCAAAGCGCAGATAACCAATGTTACCTGGTAAAACTTCCGTTTTAAACAAAGATTCAGCTATGTATCCAAACTCTTCTGGTGAGGGCATCTTCGGGATGTCATGAGGTGACTCAGGTTCAACGTCACAGTGGAAGACGTGAATGCGGTGATCGCCTGAGCTTTCCTGGAGATCCATTGTCAGTTGCGACGCCAAAGATTCAAAGTCAACCACTGGTCGATACAACCCCTCCCTCCATTTAGTTAACAGCACCTGGCTTACATTTATTGCTACTTCTTCAATTGCATAGTGTTGCTCCAACAGTTCCCCAACTCCTGCAATAAGGGTCCCGAGTCCCTTGTGAAACTCCATAACTTCATAAACACGGTCCAAAGCTTCCTCTGCCAGTACAATGGCATCAGGGACAACACCACCTCCCAGCCAGTATTCCCCATTGTTGTCTATAAAGTTTATAAAGGGGACGGTTATGGCAATGTCTGTCCCTTGTATCTCAAATGTCTTTGAGTGCATGAGGTTGCCAGATGTAATTTCCCCAACGACTGTGCCACAACTTAAGGACTGTATTAGGTAAGCAAGCTCTTCCCCAGTGCTTGCAGTGTGGTAACTTGTGAGCACATAAACTCCATGTTTGGAGTTGTAAACTGGTCTTGTAGTTTTCGAAAGAGATTTGTGTTCTGTTGTTGTGTTCTTAATTCGGTCATTTATTGTAAAGAAGTTCCGTTTCTGGGAGCAGTCGCGCAGGTAAGACAATATTAGTGTCAAAGAATTAGAGGAGCCACGTGTGTTATATCGTAGATCAATGATCAAGTTATCAGTGTCCTTGAGGGGTTCCCATATCTTTTGAGCCATGAGATTTTCCAGTTCAGGTACAGCAGAAGTCTCTGCTAACTCATCAAAACGAAGATACCCAGTATTACTCGGAAGAACTTCCACTGTAAAAACTCTGTTAACGTATCCCTTTAATAATTCCGTATTATCTGGTATTGTATAAAACTCATGGTCCTGTTCTACTCCAGAATCATCATCTTGCATGTATCTGATTATCAATCGAGGATCTTCAGACACAGTCTGGAGGTTTTGGTTGAGTCTAACAGCTAAGTCCTTCTCTGATCCAACAGATAATAAGTCTGTTGACTGCAAATGTTGCAGAAGTGTTGAAACTCTGTCACTGAAAGCATATGTATCTCTCATTATGTCTGAGATAATTTGCATAACCTTTGGAATGGCATACCTCAGAGTCAGAAGGGATTTGGCCTTTGAAACAGCTTCCTTTGCCATTACATTGATTGTTGGCGAAACACCACTCACTTCCCAGCTCTGGCCTGTGATTGGATTAATGGATCTTGCCACGGGAACTGTTATGTAGAAGTCTGACTGAGCGATTCTGATCTTTTGGACTTTTACTGACCCACCAGCCGATCGTTCTCCCACTATAATGGCTCGCTTAAGTTGCTTTAGGGTGTATGCCACAGCCTCAGCAGCCCCCGTTGTGCGCCTGCTTGTCAAAATGATTATGTCCTTCTTCTTACCATATCGTTTCCCTGGTATTGATGACATGGTCCACAACTCCTTGGTTGTATTTGAGGGCCTGTCATATATTGTGTCAATATGAATGGGAGGCTCTGGTTCTGAAAAATATGAGATTATCACTGGAACCCCAGAAAGTTCTCCACCTGTGCTGTACCTCAGATCAAAGATTAGTGAGGATGTCTGGGCCACCTTGTTCCAGACGTTGTCCCACATTTGAGAGCCAGCCTTTGCTACCGTCTCTTGATCAATGATCTGATCTATGCGTAAATAGCCAGTGTTGTTTTCCAAAATATCCACCTTAAAAGAGTTTCTCACCAGCCGCCTCAGTTGGTCTTTCGAGAGCGACTGAGGTACTGGCGGCACGACAGGAACAGGATTAGCCTCATACGACACCGTCAGTCGTGGATCACTCAGGGCTCCTTGAACTCCAGCTGTGAGCAAACTTGCGAGGGTCTTCTTGTCTGAAATCTGCAGAATTTCTCCACTGGTGATAACTTGTTGGATGGCTTCCTGCATCCCAAAAAGCTTCTCTGGAAGACAGTAGTTCTCCATGAGAATCTTGGCAATTTCTAAAATAAGAGCTGGCTGGAACGATGAGGTAACAGGGAGAGCTGATACAAGCAGTATCCACAGCAGGGGTGATGTCCGTTGGTTTGTCATGACTGAAGTCTCACGAGGATAAAAGATCTCAAGCTTCCTGTCAAGTGATCTCTGTTAGTCTGTGTCCAGAGATAAAGTGTTTTTTTATGACTTTTTTTTCCACAAAAACTTACAGCATAAGAGGCTTTAGTCTCAAATAAACCCTCGATCGCATTATCTTTTGTGATTCAGTCAGCACGCAAGAGATGACAGAATGGAAATTTTGTCTGGCTGACATAATTACACGATCTCTAAAAAAACACCAGCCGACCTGGCATGGCAGCTGATATTAGTACAAGACCTGCATCCAGGAACATTTTCAGCTCAGACCAAACGCTTCCGCGTGGATCTTGTTTTCCAACACCACATGGTTATTTTAATCGCCTTAACCTTAAAATGCCCTTTCACGCCTTACATAATACAAGCCTGTCAGTGCCAACATATTGGAAGCTAATCAGGACACTAAAAGTTGTCAAATATTCTTTTGTGTGGACTTTGTGTTGAGCTCGTTATCTGAGCAGGTAAGAGGATGTATACGTTATCGGACTCAAGGGGTTTGAATAAAGAAGTCCTACATCAAGAAATCAGTGTTCAAGAATGAAAACGAAAAAGGGACGTTCCAATCTGGTTGCCACATTTTTATTTTTTTGGCTTTAAAGCAGTTTTAATCTATGCATGGATTATCTAAAGAGGTCACTGCAGCTCAGAGATATTATTTTTTTGCCTCTCCTGTGTTGAATTGGTTGTCTGAGATTAGAATTATTTAAGTAGACTTGCATGAACTAAAACAGTTTTCTGCCTCTTTATTTTCATAAAAGAGACTAGAAAATTAGTAAAGTAGTGAACCCAAAAACATATTTAACTGCTCTGGTCACTTCATAACATCCTTGAAGGGCATTTAAATCTAGCAGAAAATAACCTCTTTACTCATTCATGAGCTTTTTTGGAGTCTTATGTGTGAGTTTTTTTTTTTTTACATTAATCTTGAGATGTGAAGAGTCTGATCTGAATTTCTTGTCAATATTCTTAAATTATATGTAACTATTTCTTTGCAAATTCTGATATTCAAACACGTTTGAAATGATCCATGTTTAATCAAGAATTTTTCATTTCTTTGTAAAATCAGATTTGTTGACACCTGAGTGTCTCGTAACTGGGGACATGTATTCTTAAAGAATATCAATAGGAAGCTTAAGACCTATTGAGAAGGTCTGAAGCTTCTCAATAGGTCTGAATGAGAACAGATTAACAAAGACTGACGGTTGATGTGTTTCCATTACCAATCTATGCTAAACTTTGTCAATATTCTTCTACTGTTGAGAAAACACAATTTAGGAAATGCTGTGTTTTCATTAAATAACAATGCAAATAAAATCACACTTTAGTAAGTCTGTTCACATGTTAAGTCAAAAACATGTCATGACATCATCCTCCAACTACTTCCCGGTGTCGTCTTTTTCTTGGTTTGAGCCACTGGTAGCATCCAGTTGCTGGTCATGTGACGTATGTGATGTGAAAAACAAAGTATTTCTGTAGCAAATTTATTTTTTAAATGGTAATCATGTGGACAAGGGAAACGCAACTATTGAAATTTTAGCGGTTTTCTCTCTGGTGCCAAGAATGAGGAAGGAATGAACTAAAACAGTTTTAGTTGGACTCCATGCCTCCTTGAATGACTTAAACCACAATTTTGTGAAGCCTTCTTCTGATTGGCCAGTTTGCACCTGGTGATGACTCAGAACTTAGCCTGATCGCCCTGTTCAGATGAATAAAATGTCTTGGTCTGCATCGTTCACACAGTATGAACATCAAATTTCTATGCAGAAGGCCTCCATGACTTTCAATTTTGATTTCATGGAACGTGTTCTTGGTCTTGGTGCTTTGCAGACATTAAATGGTGTTGGCCTGGGTTCTGATGCTACTTGTAGACCAGATTAATTATGGGCCACAAACACAGGATGTCCAAGTGTTTGCACATTCATGTCCCCTATCCACTTCTGATAAGCCGGTGTCACTGACATCAAGTGTTTACAAATCTAACAGTGTGTACAATAAAAACTGAAACAGAAACATTGGAAATGACTCCAAGAAAACAGTGGGAAATCCTACAGGAGGTCATAGAAGAACATCCACAGTACTTCCAGGAAACAAATCACAGTCAAACATGGGGTGGTGTAACTTTTGTTTTAATGTTATTTACATTACCTTTCTTTTTTTTCTAAAAGTCATGAGATGAGAAGCAGGAAATGAGATTGAAGACTCATTACAAATTTAGGGGAATTTTGCAGCAAAACTGTATAATTTTATTGATATAATCGATTAGAGACAAGCATCCATCATTCATGTATAGCATAACTTATTCAAATATATGAAAGCAGTTATTTACAGGTCATTGACATAGTACATATTACTATTAAACACATTTTTATTCACCAGTTAATGTACAAATTGAGGCGTTATGATGCCTAAAGATCAGTTATTCAGTATTTACCCTTTCACTATATTATTGCTACTAGAAGCTGGTATAAAAGAAAAAAAAAGATTCTTGTCAGATTTTAACTACAACCTCAGATTAAACCCAGAGGTATGAATATGAATATTGACACATCAAAGCCACAAACTTGAATATATTTTGAGATTTTTATGTTATAGACCACCATAAACTCCCTATTTGATAAATGGAGTCCACCAGTGAGTGATTTAATCTCAGTGTAAATCCATTTCTGTTTCTGGCCTCGGTGGTTTGTTAGAGAACAAACGGCATCATGGACAGGGAGGCAGCACAGGCTCCAGATGAAAGTCCTGAAGTGTGAACACTGATCAGTGTAGATGTACAACGTTCCACCTGAATCGATGGTGTGGGCTAAAAACTAAAAACACACAGAATCCTGGAAAAACTTCATCTACTCAGTAAAACATGGTACTGGCATAATCATCCTGTGGGGATGCTTCTTTGTCAACAGGGATGAGGACGATATTGTTATACACAACTGACAAGTCTGAGATACTTAATGCATAAAGTGTCTGTCTTTTGGTCTCCTGCCATTTGGTGTCATTTCAAATGCTAGAAAAATAATTACTTACCAATAATAAATCTTTTATTTGAATTTAACAATAAGGTAATGGCAAACGTAATCCAACGCTGAAAGTGCAATCCCTTAATTAAAGGAGTGTTGAAGACTTTACAGTGGAAACCCATCTGTTTGTGGTTCAGGATTTGTGGATTGTTTTTGTGGAGAAAATCCAAAATATTCAAACAAAAACAATAAACTATTTCAATGCTACTTTACACGCTATTGTGCTGATAGAAAGTACTTTAACATTCCTCTTAGGGTAAGCGCAAGTCAACAGCTGCATGACCTTTAACCCCTCTGGCATAAACTGTGTTTAAAACACAAACAGATTCACCTCCTCCACCTGCTTTATCCCGACTCTTTTCCCACTACCTGCAACCGCACTCCGCCACCTTCATTTCCTCGTAAAGGTATCTGATAGTGATGCGCCCGTTCTCCTTGTACATGACCGTTATGGGGTCCAGTTTTATGGGCACGCAGCAGGCCATGTTGGCCTTCTTGGGGTCCCGGAGGTTCAGCAGCGTCTGGATGATGGCGTGCCTCGACGGGGTGGACTCGTCCGTCAGCGGGTAGGAACACGTCCCGCGGCACTCGAAGGCGTCGTACTCCGGTGGCGCCACGATCCAGCTGTTCCAGCCGATGTCTTTGAAGCTGACCCTGAGCGACGTTCTGCGGCAGTACTCCCCGTCCGCCTTCCGTTTCGTGCGCCTCGGGCGCCGAACGCGGGGGGCCTCGCGGGGCGCCCGACGGCCTCTGTCCCAGTCGGCCCCTGTGTGAAGGAAAGGATCTTCCTCATGGAGGGCCATCTCTCTGAGCTCCTTCTGTCTCTCCGTCCTCCTGCTGGTGAAGTCGTCCGAGAAGACTATTAAAGCAGCTGCGGAATCGTCTCCGACAGACGCGCTCATGTTCAGACAGCCCGCTCCCTCCTCTGCTCGGTCGCAGGTCTTCCTGTCCACCGCGACATCGAGCGCCGTGGCGCCACGCCCTGACCCAATCCGGCTTCGAATGGCGGCCGTCACATCGAACGTGGCCCATGTGCTCTGCGAGGCTGACAGGTTCCCGACGTCCAGCGGCCGCGAAGGAGAGGTGTAGTTGTCGGCCTCATAGACTTTGACTGCGGCGTTGAAACTCCGGAACGTTACATTTGACCGGATATCTGGGAAGAAGAAGAGCTGCAGCTCGGCAGTGATGATCTGTTCGTGGTTCGGGATGCTGACGTTGAACTGCAGCCGGAACCTCGACTTTGGGCCGACTGACAAGACATCTATTGAAGATACAGAAAGAAAAAGATCAGTTTGTTTATTTATTCAGCCTGTAGACAACATACTGAATCATATTGTGCATTAATTTGATTTACCAAACACATTTATTTATGTATTTAAATTTTTATAAAGAAACACATTTAATAAGATGAATAAATTTATCCGTTTTTAAACAGATAAAAAAATTTATAAATAAGCAAGACCATCTGAAAATATTTATACATTTGCAGGTTAAGGATGATAATAAACAACTAAGTGAACAAATATGTAAATTTTTATGTGGATGGGGGTTTTTTTCTTCAAAGATTTTATGTTAAATTTTCATTTATTTTAATTACTAAATGAGCAAATTAAGAAGGAAATGGATGCCAATGTATAAAATCAAATAAACTCAAGTAAATATTTACATTTACTTTTGCTTGTGTACAGAATTCCAAACACAACCATACACATATTTAATTTTTTCTAAATAACCCATCTTCAGAAATCCAGAAACAAGGAAATAAATAAATATTCATTCAATCTGTATTTATTTTTGTACTCTTTGTATCTTTACCATCTCTACTGCGATTTGGTTCTAAGACATTTCTTGAATGAAAAAGAAACTGTCCCACCTCAATCTCCAGCATAAGAGCTTGTCAGTTTGCAGCTTCTGTTGCCCTGTTCGCCTTTCACCCCCCACTTATCCTTTTTCAACCTTACTTCTCCATTTACTTTAATTTAACAAACTCCTTCCATGCCAGTGTTTCCTCAGAACAAATAATATTCTCCTAACTGCGTCTGGCAATAAAACACTCCAACAATTAACCACATCTCCGTTTCTATAGCCTTGTTTGCATCAGAGACGCGTCATCGCTGTCGGTACCTTGGACGGCGAAGCTTCGTATGACATCAAACTGAGGGACCGCCGACCTGTTTGAGGAGTACTTGTTGTACAGCTCCACCATGAACTGGGAGGGCGAGATCTTGCGATCCTCCTGTGGAACGTCCGAAAGGTTGAGTTGCCTCAGGAAACCTTCCTTCATGCTTTCCAGAAAGTCCTCCATTTGCGACTCCTTGTCTTCTTCCTCCGACACGTCCTCCGACAGCTCCAGGTAGAGCCACTCCAGATCTTCGCTTTGGGAGTTGTTACTGAGGGGCTTGCAGGTGCAGGAGGCGATGGAGACCACCAGAGTCACGCACGTTTGGAGCAGGAAGGTCCCTGATGTCTTCATTTTGACAAAAGAGTCTCAGCAGGCGACGACTTTGGCTTCTGAAATGAGAGTTTGAAAACGGCGTTCCCCGGCGCAAGAATGACGGTTCTGTTATCCGCTCCCATGCTCCGAGAGTAAACAGAGGGACTGGAGTCAACTGAAAAAAAAAAGTAGCTTGGCCTGCTTATCACCATCATTGATGCCTTTTGAAAGCTCTGTTATCGTATGGAGGCTGTCTGCTAATGAAGACACTGTAAACACTCCACAGTGATAATGAGGGAAGCACTGGAAAATGTGAGGTTTTTGACAAGCGGACAATTCCACAAAGTGCCTTTTTTCCCAGCTTCATGTTCACATCAACCAGAGAGGAATAGCTGGAGAAACATGGCACCTCGTAACAAGTTCCAACTTCGTCTACTTCTTCTGAAAATTGTGTTGAAACACAGCAGATAGATCAGGGATTAAATTGAGGAGAATATTAAAACAGTTCAGGTTACAAAGCGGTACCTTGAGCCCCACAGACCAGAGTCTAAAAATGAACCAAGTTTTATTAATGACTCAGTGCATGAACGAACGTAATTACGTTTCTTATTTACACACCGCAACTGCAAAAAGATAATGTTTTTTTGACATTAGTGTTACATTGACCAAGTTTTTGTGCACGTATTTAACAAAAACTCTGCTGTAGGACACATTAGTTTCAACATCTGCTAGTAGGAGAAATGCATGCTACAGCTAAAAACCTCAGATCCAAATACACATGTAATATTCAGATTGAATTATGCAAATGATGTTTTCATTCTGATCAGTTGAGACTATGACAAAACTTTTTGACCTGCAGTTATTTGACAGGCAAAACTGACTGCACCTCACTTTGAAAACAACAACCTCAATGTTATCAGATTGTGGCTGTTGCACAATCCGCACATCGGATTGGTTTATCAGTAGACGGAGGTTTTAATGAACGATGCCCTCCCCTCTGAGAGTTAAAGTTTTCAGCTCTCGTTGTCACTTAGTACTTGGGTCACGCTGAGCTTTTTGAAAATGCTCTCAACGGGGTCTTTTCAGGATTTTCGTAAGTTCCCCTCTACGGAATTAGTCATTCGTGAAAGGAGACAACGAAATGCATGGGCACAACTACAGCAATCACTGCAGGTATGGAGGGAAATTAAATTGAAAAAAAAAAAAAACACGAGAAATGTGGGTGGTGTCATATGTCAACACCACTGAACTTTGCCTCCCTGCCTTCTTCAAATCAGACAAAATTGGTGTCAGTCAATTCAACTATGTTTGAGTTGACTGACTCAAACGTTGATTTGAGTTCACCCTAGGACTCAGAAGATGCAACCACACAAACATTTTAGTTTGTGCTGCTTTGGCTTTGAAGATATTAATGAAAGTTTAAAAGTCAAAAGGTCACCACCCTCCCCTCGCACACACACTTTCACTCAATCATAATTACCATTAATCTTTCACTAATATCTTCAAAGCCAAAGCAGCACAAACAAAAGTTTTTGCTGCACAAACGTAGTCGAGTTGATTGACACCAATTTTGTCTGATTTGACAAAGGTAGTTGAGGGCTGGTTGACCTTTATGACCTCTGGAAACATCTCTTATTATCTTTCAAATGATAGCGGCGCAAACAAAAAATGTTGCTGCGCAAACCAGCACAGACGTAGCACAACTGTTTTGACACCAATTTTGTCTCATTTGAAGATGGTGGGGGACCAACTTCACTGAGGTTTCACTGTAACAAGATCTGATTTTGTCTCCAGTAATTGTTGTGCATTAGAAGAACATTGTTATTGCACTGAATATATTTAAATAAATAAATATGGGGTAGTTAATAAACATGCTAGTGCGAAGGCTAGCTAGCTAGCACGCTTCCATCCGATCAGCCAATAACCCTGTCACACCGCCTTTTGTTAGTATTGTATCAGAACAGGTGCAAGATTAAAGAAAATGCTGCTCAAATTTTGCAGTAATAACTCAATAAGATTGCTTATTCCCACACTATGCTATGCTGTCTGTACTGATAAAGATTCACTCAACTCAGCATGCAGGGTGCTGAAAGATAAATGTGAGTTTGATTTAGTTTTGATTTCGTAGTTAATAATTACCTGACTCACTTGACTGTTCATAGACAATTCAGTTTAATTCTGGGATACTAGAGAAGATCCTTAAATATATTAAATAATGACAACACTGGTAAAGGAAGACTTGTTATGTATTGGGAAAAGAAATGATACATCAAAACAATGAATTCCACAACCTTGATTCCAATACTAATGAACTATTCAGAGTGGAAGCACATCAAAGACAATATGCAAATTTTTAAAAATTGCGGGAATCGATGTTTCACAAAACCCAATTAATTTTCCACTTGTAGACCCACATAGAAGTTTTATTTATTTTTTTCGTCTATTATATAAAATCAAACAATAGTGTGACTGGCGCTTCATGCTTTCTTTCTTTGAATGGGCTTCAAACTGGGGACATTGTGTAATTTGGGTTTATGATTTTTAAAAAATATATAGTTTTAACAGATCTAAACAAAACTATTTATATTTTCAAAAATCCCTAAAAATTGTCGATAGGAATGAAGTGCATATGCTGTGCTTCCAGATTCACACTGTAATTTCAAATAGATTTGCTCAAATGAAAAACAATCACAATCCTCACCTATAATTTATAATAGTGTATTTTTTAAAAAAGATATTAGAATTATTAGCTTTACAGTCATCAATTTTATGTAAAATCAACAGTTGCCATTGACTGTATATACAAGTCAACCTTTTCTTCTATAAAATTAACATATAATCTGTTCAAGTATACACACTACTGTAATACAATTTAATTACACTTTATAGTCGCATACTTGTGAATACATACATTGGACATTTTAGTTATTGTTTAAAATCCATTATTATTTTACACATCAGTACCTGTACAAGTTTGTTTTTGGGCCACATTTGTAAGAAAACCCGGAACCGACACGCCAAGTTTTTCATTCCTCAGTTCATCAGCTTGCACAGCAGAGGGCAGCATCACACCGTTTTTCACCCTAGGACTCAGAAGATGCAACCACACAAACGTTAACATGCTTGAACTGTCAATGGAAGACCATAAGACCTTTAAATGAAAAACACAGAAACAACACTATTGGAACTGGTTTAAAGGAGATTATGATGCATTATTCATGATAAAACATCACCACGCCACAAAAATGACAACAGATGGTTCGCTTGACACAAGTTGAGCATTCTGCAGCTTCAGTTTCTGATACTCTCCGTAAGGTTGCAGCTTGTCAGCTTGACTAAAAGTTGAGTTCCTAAAATGAAAGATGAAAGCCAAGAGAGGAAAGCTGCTGAAACCCAGTTCGTCCTCAACCGCAGACAAATGGCTAACAGCAGAGTTTCCTGCACAGGGTTGTTCCTAAAGAGTCTCAGGTGACCCTACAAAAACCAGGTCCACTTGAGTTAAGGCCTAGAGTTTGAGCTAAGACAAAATCACTTTGGATATTTTTTGCCTAGAAAAAGAACCCTCATCAACATCCAGGAAGCCAACAAAAAAGATTTGAACATGTTTTTTTTAAGGGGGCCGCCTCAGCCTTTCTTTAAGGAATGTATAGAAATAAGTGAAAACAGAATACGTGATAAACATTAGCTTTAAAAACTGTTAATAGAGCAGCATGCTTTAAGGCTTTTCAGTCAGGTCAGAAAACAAACAAGAACAAGTATGATAAAAAAAAAGGCTATTTCTCAATTCTTCCCTCTGACGTGGTTTCCTGCACATTCAGCGTCAACAGTACAGTCTTTTTCTGTTTTTCAATCATCACACTTCTTGGAGGATTGGGTGGTCCTATCGACAGCCGCACGTATCCACAGACATTCCAGGGTAGACCTTCAGAACCATGTTCCTATCCGGGTCCAGGAAGAGGACACTGAGGGAATTCATCTTGTCTGGAACACAACATGGTTCCGGAATCCCTGGGATGATTCCTACAGCTCGGACGATACTCTGGATGGTGGCATGATTAGAGGGATATGCCAACTGAAGAAATCAAGGGTAGAAATAAGCAGCAATTAGCACTTAACTGAACGACACAGAATTACCAAAATAAGCATCTAAAATACTTTACAGCCAGGATCTATCAAGGATCTATCTTCTTCCTCAGTTCAGTAACAGGCCAACTCTTAGACTCAAGTGGCATTACAAGTTCTTAAGCCTTAAATGCTTCCTGTTAATATAATCATTGCCACCCTACCACCCAACAGATAATTGTTAAAATAATAAACCTCTAGAGAGACTTTATCTTAAAGTTCTAAAGACTTACTTTAGGTATAGGGAATCCACATGTCCCGGCACAGTAGTAGGCATCAAAAGACTTTGGTGCCAACACCCATTCACTCCAGCCAATGTCAGCGAAGTCCACTCTGAGGTAGCGTCTGGAGCAAACCCTGGGCTCGCTCCACTGTCTCCTTCTCGCCTTTTTCATTGTCCGTTCATCGAAATTTAAAACCTGGGGCTTTCTCATGGCCTCACTGCTCACCTGGCTGTGCTTTCTCCCATTTTTGACTTCAGTTTTTGCTTTGGCTGGGAAGTACGTGTTTTGCCAGAGTTCATGGTTTTTCAAGGTGCTGAAATGAACCTCTGGGATGTCATTGGTTTCGATCTGGAGATGTAGCTCTCTCCGGATCCTTGAAGCCGAAGTGGAGGCGGATGTATCGTCCCCGACAGGAAAAGGCCCGTACCTCTGAAGTGACAAGGCGACACTGTTTGGCTCATCTATAGCTTGATCGTCAGCATATACTAGAATGTACGGCTGGTTGGCCGGAGACAGATGCTCATGGCTGAGCGGGCCTCTCTGTTGAATCCTTGCTGCCCCAAACCCCACATCAACCTCCACAGTGATCACAAGCTCATTGACATCCCTAGCCTGTCTCACCACTGTGGTCACATCTCTGGTTTGCCAAGAGCCTTTCTTTAGAGACATGAGACTAATGTTTCCAAGAGGTGTTGCAAATCCCGAATTTGAGGAAGATCCATAGAAGAGGAGCTGTGACGAGGGCAAATGCCGGACTCCAATGGCTAGGTGGCGAGGCTTTCTCAAATGCCACGGTCTCTGATAGTGACGGGGCCGCTTGTTAAGGAAGTGAAAAGAGGCAGAAAGGATGATCTCTGAGTTTTGAATTGAAGACAGATTGAACTGGAACAACTCTTTGCCGTGCAAAACTCCTGAAAGAAATGAAAATGTAAATCAGCAGGGTGGCAAGAAAATTCTCATCAACTTGAAAATCACATGTGACAGCTAGTGTTGGATTGATTACTGGTGTCAAAGTATAAAAGGTAATGCTTACAAAATTACTACATTTTTCTATAGTACCATTCATATGGTTTAAATACTTCTTAACAACCTGCCAGAAAAAGTCCCAGACTGACAGCTGTATTGAATTAGAGTGAGTGCAAGGGATTGATTCATAAAGCACTGCTATTCTCCCACCTGTTACTTAGCACCACCACCCAGCCAGCAGAAAAGACTAATCGACTTTTCTCTTACTTCCAGAAAGAGATATTTGGCACTCTGGAGAAATTCCAGCCCCCCCAAAAACACAGAGAGTCACGGTTCATAAAATAAATGAGCAACCTCCACCCGTCTGAAAGACACAGGAAATAGACATTGACATTGACAAGATTCAATGTCTGTTAATGATATTCACAATTGTTGAATGTATTGTGTGTTTATGATGTTTTCATTATATAAAGGACTTTGAACTGCCTTGTTGCTGAAATGTGCTATACAAATAAACTTGATTGAGTGGTGCAGGTTACATTATATTATTTAAGCAGCAACAGGAATAATGTTTACTGATGAATACACATAGTTTTTGGTTTTTACATTATTGCTGTAACTGCAATAGCTGTATTTTTACTTAAAGCTTATCATATGGTGAGAATCTAATATGGACCCATAGCTCACGACAGCTGATGCTGCTCTTTCTTAGCTGCTTTTTTCATTCGAGACAAAGAAACACAATCAAAAGTCTCATTTCACCTCAAACGGATATGGTCTTAAACAGATGCGAAACCTGAAACAAGCGCTTCCTGGAACCTGTTATCTGTTTTATCTCGTCCTTTGTCATCTCTTCTGACAGGTTTGAGGTAAATGAGAAACAGTGACCAGAGAAAAACCCCACTCACCACAACATGTTTCTCAACACATCTGAGCGGAGGGGCATGGAAAATATTAAGCGCTGCACGGTTAAGTGCTTGCCTTATGCATGACCAAAAACCTCATCCCTGATAGCTATACTCTTGAAGTTCAGCCTTGTCTCCCGCACTTCCACCACAGTCTGAAAGACAAACATTGGACCAGTCCAGTAGGTCTCTCGCAGGCATATGGAAGTGCTTATTGAAGAAAAAGTTACTCCCGAGGCTTTACTTTTTCTTTTTTTCTTTTTTGGTGTGCAGCCGGTGTCTGGCTGTGATAATAGGCGCTTGTCTAACACCTCGGCTGCTCCATCTACTGAGGAGGTAACAGCATTTGACTCTTTAAGTCCCTCAGTTCAGTAAATCATAATGCAGTTGGAGCACCGAGGTGAAGACATGTAGCCCGAAGGGAGGCTGGCTACTGCTGTAAGATGGACGGTACATCGAAGCTCAGTGTCCACGGCCATAAAATACCACAACAAAAAACAAACAAAAAAAAAACAACTAACCTTTCCACAAAGCATTTTGATTGAACGTTTAAAGTCTAACTTGATCTTTTATCCTTTAAAAGTGATTAAAATGTGCGATGACAATGTAAAACGTGCTTGATGTTTTACATTTTTTTAATTTAAAAACAAAAGCCCCACTCAATTCTCAATCTATATTATTAAGGGAATAGTTAAGAATAGATGCTTGAAAATACATATTTCACTTATTTCCAAAATCTTTTTAGTATGTATATAAATGATTTGCAGCTATTTATTCCTGGGTGTGATAAATGGCCAGATTCAAAAGAACTACGCCTTGTGTCTTTAAACTTCAGTGTACTTTGATGAAATCTGACACCACAAACATAAAGCAGTGCAAAACTCGTGAAGTGGAAGGAAAACAGTGCTTGGTTTTCAAATAGCTTTCACAAATAAAAAACTTAAAAGTGTGAATTTTTATTATTTTCCCCCATAAACCAACACTTCCTGGAACTTTGAGATGACAAGTGTTGTGAATTGGTTCTGTATAAACTAAACTGATCTGCTTTGCAGATCAGGCGACTGAAACTAAGTCAGTGTGGAAAATGAGTATCTGTAAACAGCAATTTTTACATTTTAGACTTTGACTAGGCCATTGCAACACATACTTCTGGGCTAAACCACTTTACCTCCTGTTGTATGTTTAGGATCACAGCCCTGTTGAAAGGTGAACCTCAGCCTCAGTCTCAAGTGTTTTGAAGCATCCACAATATTTTCACGCATTCAGCTCGATCCAACGTCCCCACAGCATGATGTCAGGTCAGGATTTACATGGAGGTCAAAACTATCAAACTGTGCAGGATTTCTATACAGACCAGGTTTGCTTAGAACACCAGTAGAAGTTGTCCAGATCTCTGCAAGTCCTCTAAAACTACTATATGCATCTAGTCTGCTTTTTTTTTCAATTGATTCCTGGTCTGTCAGTCAGTTCAATGCTATTTTCCATTTTTCAAATATTAAATTGAAAGTAGTTACTTTGCACCAGCTGCCCCTTTTGTCTGTTTTTCCTGTCTAAATATTTTTTTAAATGCACTTTGAGCTGCCAAGACTTCATAATCCATCGTCGTTATTGTTGTTTTACTAGTGGTTTTGTTTCTTTATTCTTGACATTGAAAATGTCTTCCAGATCTGCTGTTATGTTTGTTGAAAATGGTCTCCAAACGACAATGTTGAAGTTTCTCGCAATAATTCCTGGGACAGTTTGTCGTCCAGTAAAACGTGTTCTTGCAGCAGGCCTGTCTGTGAGGCGCCCAAAGCTTGGAGTATTATTTGCATTAATCTGCTTTAGATTTCTCCCTGCTGTGTCCGCTGTGCTTGGTCTTCATGATGCTGTCTCTACCGAGCCAATTGAATTTAGGAGCATCAGAATAAAGGAGGTTCGCAACTAATGTACACCGGGTTTTTATTAGTAAATAAAATGTGAGCAATCGTTTTCCTGTTCATAATAGTGTGTTGTGTCATTTTTGTGTCTTTTCTATCACTTAAAACCTCATAAAATACTGTCAGTTTGCGTCTGTAAGGTGAGGCAGGCAGAAAGGGAGTGAATACTTAAGGAAGGCTCTGTAAACAGCACATGTTGACATCCTCAGTGCTTTGAAGACGCGAATGTTGTTTCACAAAATCCAATTAATTCACTTCACCAAATGAACAGAAACAGGCTGGACCAGGGGTTCACCGACAGAAATGAACGCGTGAATTAGTGACTCACTCGGGACAGCTTTGAAGCTCCTCACGGTGTTTCCCGCCGCGTGGCTCCGCGGCTCCTCGCTGTACCTCTCGTACAGCTCGAGCATGTTGACGGAGACCGCGTCCCGGCTCGCGCTCCCCTGAGCAGAGACGCGCTCGTCCAGCTCCGGGCGCGCGCCGGCGACTCGACGCGCGAGGTGAGCCCCGCCGGGCGCGAGGACCACCAACAAACTCCAGATGCGAAAGGGCCAAGTCGCCATAAGTGACAGTCTGAGGGATGGATGCAGTTGAAGAGAGGAGAGCGAAACACGGAGCCGCCTGCTTCCAGCCAGACGTCCAGCCGGTTTTACAGACAGTAAAGCCTCTGCAGTGGGAGGAGAGCCTGGCCTCGGGACCGGCCCGGCCCGGCCCGGCCCAGGCGCGTGCATGAAGCGATGCTGCTGGATGACAGGCGGTGACGTCACACAACCAACAGGAACCAGGAGGTCCGTCACCTAGGTAAACTGCTGCTCTTTGGGAGTTCATTGCTCCCTGTGGGCTCCTGTCATTAGCTGCTGCTCATTAGCCATAGCAATGCGCAAATTGAAAACGACGAAAAATATTTAGCTTAATGGAAACATTTTGATAAACCCTGCTGTTCTTCGATAGAGTAAAGGTGTTTTTCTCACCACATTGAAAGAAATGTATTTAGCAAAACGGCAACGGAAACACTTTTTTCCCCATCACACAAGTCACGTGCTCAACAACCAGATGAGCACGAGCTGGCAGTGGCACATTTCTGAATTAACTTTACGTAACATTCACATACATTGCCATGATTTTTCGTACTATGTGAACAGGCTTATTCACGTGTAGCTCCAGTTTCAGTTCTTATTTGATGGAAGAACCGCGGCCGCCAAATTGGGTGTTTTTTTTTCAACATTAGCGGAATAGCGACGAAATTAGCGCAGACTTGAAATGGTGACTCAGCTATTGACCACTTTGGTTGGACGTAATTATTGTTCATCTTCACTTAGTATTCATTACTATATTTGGCTCTTTATTTTTGAAATGTGACAACATTGAGGAACGTGTTAGCCTGGTGAAACCTTGTGCTAATTGCTTTGTCCATAATGATTGCACTTTATACATAATGATCACACTCATGGCTATTGAGAAACGATCACTTCCATGGCAGAAGGTTTTCTGCTGCTGCATCATTTAACTCCAGTCCCAAAGCTTAATTATATTCAAGAATTACAGGTTACATATTCATAAAATAGTTTTTGTGGCTTTAAAGGGAATCGTTTCTACCGCGATTAAAGTCTCTCACTGGTAAACTGAGACGAATTTGACTTTTTTCTGTCCTCCTTAAAAGAGGGAACAAACAAGCCGAAACGGACTGGAGAAACGTCTCGGTCCTGTCAGTTTCCACGCAGATATTTTACACCACATCAACTTTAATTTTTCCTAAAAGTTTACAACTGGGTATTGGATTTCATCGTGGCAACGTTGACTTCATGTAATTTTACACTTTCCACCAGCTCGCCGCAGTTTATGTAACTTCTAAGAGCTGTAAAAATATGAGATCTTTGCATGTAGTTTCATTGCTGGTTCCAGACTTCAGAATCAGTCCAGTTTATGAGCAAAGCTTCAGCGGGAGGAGAAAAGACAATGGATGCAACGTGGAAACGTGTTCTTAGCCTACAGTGGGTCATATAAATATGATTTATTTTTCTGGGTAGAAAACCAACAACAAGTATGGACAAAACTTGTTCAGGTATTATTTAGACTTACCTTATATACAATTTCTCATTCTAATAGCTAGATTCTTTATTTTTACAATAAGACATTACTCTGCTCCCATTCAAAACTCTGGCCTCTACCTGAAAATTAGCTTTTTTTTCTCAAAGAATATCTCTGCATCCTCACAAAACTGTTTCTGCTGTAATGTCTCCTGACAAATCGTCCTCCATTGTTTCTAAACTTTCCTTCTCGCATAGATTATCTCGCTGAAACTATCGGTGTAAATGTTTGGAGTTCACGTTTTTGGTGGGGGGAAGGGGAAAATATACCTTGTACTTTTTAAGTTGATGGAGGAACTTTTGATTTGATTGACACAATCTACAGTATGAATGTGGGAAGGCACAGTGGCTAATATGACCTGAGGGTTTCAAAATGGTACAGCCATTAGCCAAATGTCTCTATGGGAAAGATAAGAGAATATTCTGTTGGAGCACAAATGTGAACTAGCATGCTAGTGCGGACATGGCAGCAAGAAAACAACCTCGTCCTTAAGCAGTTCAAAATAACTGGATCTGATAAATATTGAAGCGCAACTTTATCTTGCCAACTCAGGAAGCACTAATGAGAAAACTGCAACAAATATTTTTCAAACTCACATGAAAATTACTGTAAATTAAAAATAAGAGGAATTTATTCAAAGTTTTTACGCATCATTACTGTGGATATTAATAAATATCAAAGATGCTGTGTTAAGACATTGTTAGCCTTTGTTTTGTTTTTTTTATTTTGCAGCAGTTGACTTGCGATTCCTGATGCAGCACAACGGTTTCGCTGTGACAAACGTGGCAGCATGTTACTGCCACCGCAGGTCCGACGGCCATTAAAATACCTCCTACTGCTCAGGGGGGGATCACAAGGTGCTCTTTGACACCACTGTGTCCCACATCAGAGATAAAGGACTGAGCTGAGTCCAGGGTCCCCCCAACCCCTATTTGGTAGAAAGAACGACTTGTCATGCCGTTTCAGCAAAAAGAGCGTGATAGCATCTGTCTCCTCCCAAGGAGTAATCAGAAGCTGTTATCACTCAACGTGGAGTTGTCTAATTGATTTTAATGGGACAGGAAAAACAAATGTTGTTCTTGTGAGTTTTCCTTTTGATGCCTGTTTCCCCCTCTCCCTCTTTGTGGTCTATAAGGAAATCGAGGAGGAGTCAGGGAGGCTTTGTTGTGCCAAAAATAACTATCAATCAGGGTTTTTTTTTTTCTCTTTCCTGCTTAGCAGAAAGCAACAAAAGGCATTACTCATTAGATCAACCACTTTAAACACAGACCAAAGTCCTGTGGTCATGTGAGCAAAGAGTCCTTCCTGCTGGAAGCTAATCTGACAGTAGGGCGAGGCTGGATTACCAATCAACCCCCCAGGATTTGGCGCTTTGAACATCGCTTGATGTTATTAAGGTGCCGAGAAACTTCTGACAGAGGAGGTCAACGAAGATGAATGCAGGGGGGACAAAGGGCAGAGCCCTGATATCGGAGAGCGTGCTTCACATCCAGCCTGTGGTTTTCTCTAATCACATCCCGATCTTAACTCTTAACCTGGCAGCTTTGCTGGAGCTGAACGAGCCCAAATGGACAAAAAGGTCTCTGTCCACCTCTGGTAGAGGAAGTCAAATCTCACACGGAAGACGCTGTGTTCCTGTTTAGCAGTGAAAACACTTCAACAAATCCCTGAACACAACTACAAATGTGAAAACACAACAGCCTCTTCAAAAACACAATACTCACTTACAAATTAGAGGGGCTGTACTCTGTGTTTCCAGCCACACATTATCATTTCATAGCAAAATCAAGTAACTACGTCACCTTAATTTGTTAACAAAATTTGCTGTATTTTGTATATGTCTTAAAAGAAATTTGACAAAAAGAAAAGACAAAAAAAATTTAACACCCTGAAATTGGGCCTCTGTCTCCTTAAAAACTCCTACTCTTTCTCAAGCTCCTCCTTCAGGAAGTCATCACAACATAGAGGTTCATAGAGGAGTTTCCATCTCCTCTATGAACCCTGCATTTCACTGAGGAGTAACTCCTACAGTGAACTCTGCTTATGTGCAGTTCCATCAGGTGTTTGCTAATTGCTGCTGGCTAGTCTGCAGGAGTAAAGTGGGGGAATTATGGGCAATGCTGCTCTGTGAGGTGGAAGTTTGCAAACAGTTCTTGGGAGGATCTTTATCTCACGGGCGGAGCTACGTCCATCCAAGCATTTTGCACAGCTGAATAGTTGCTCAATAAAATCTAACACTGTCACTTTAAGAAAACACAACAACATTAACATGACAAAAGACAGAGGTCACAGTTGGAAATGTGAGACATCATTGATTGGATGACACCGTTTTTCACTTTAGAACCAGAAATCATTCTGGCATTCACACTGTCATTGTTTAGACAGGCGAGAACACAGTCACTGCTCTACATGACTCCCAAACTGTGAAAAAGAACAAACCTGAACTTCTTCGAGTTTCCCAACTCAGAAAGTCTTTCACAGCAGTAGCTATGTTTCCATCACTGCTAACATTCACATTTTCGACAAAAGTGCCAAAGCCAGAATAATTTCTGGATCTAAGGCCAATAGTGTTTTTTTTTTTTTTTGTAAAATTTGTCGTTAAAGTTTGGTATTAATGGCGACTAAAAGGAACGGGTGTCTGTGTCAGCTGTCACTGGGCCAGCAGTGCTTCACTGTGGTGATCAGCCACCACTTCAGGGGTAATTTAAACCCTCTGGAGTATTTGTGAGACCCTCCTTCTTCTACCCCTCCCTGTATGCCGCCAAACTCTGTCGGGCCCCTCCAGGTCTTCCCTGCGTAGTGGCTGTAAAGTAAACGACAGCTATTTAGAAAGCATTTAAAAGGCATTTAGATGGACATGGCTGATCATTTCTAGGATTAAAGATTGTTACATCCAGTGAGCATAAATCCCAAATGATCATAAAGCCGCCTCATTACCGGGAATTTGCTTCCAGAGATCAGAAGACCGTGTCCGGACTGTCTGTCCCACACCTCGTCTCTTCAGCTTATTTATCCGTGCGTTATTATCAAATGCCTGCAGACCCGCGGTTCCATAATGATGCTGTTTATTTTTTATTTTTTATATGCAGACGTATTTTATGAATCAGCAATGTTGCTGCAGGACATGCTAGTGTTTTTTAAATAAGGTAATAAAAAAAGACATGTATAAAGTGAAAACATTTTTATATTAATACTTGGATCTTATGACAAACCAACACAAAGCTGTACATGATTATAAAGTGGAAGGAAAGTTTTGCATGGTTTTCCTTTCTTTCTTTTCTGTTTGTTTTTAAAGAAATTCCTCCACAAATTCCACTGTGGTTACTGAACTACCCCGGGTTGTTTTAATCAATTCTCTGATTTTTTTTTGTTTTTTGTAATTATAAAAACTGTTTTGTAAAACAAATAAAACAGATCCCCCGGCATCAATCCAGTATGTCGGAAGCTATAGCGTGTTACTTCTTGACTTGCAATCGTCTTCCAAAACTGAATTTTGCTTTATAAACTAAGGATAATTTTTGTTTTTTCATTTCTGAAACAATCATGATTTTTACAAAGAAGGAGAAAAAGAAAGCATCAGGCTGATAATTATGCTACACTCCTGTCCTCTGTAACACATCAACACTAATTTATCATTTTACACTTGGATGACATCATCGGTGAGTCACCTCTCTGCTACCTCCTCTGCTGCAGGGAGAAATTAAAATGTAGCTCCCCAAAAATGTTCTCATTGATAGAATATTTGCCCGGGGTCTTCATGGGGACAGGGGAGCAGGAGAGAAGAGCTGACCGTGTTTCGTTTGGCATCAGACTCCGTCCTTCACCCCCTGCTCCCCCAAACCCACACCCCTGTTTTCCCTCTTTTGACTTGTTTTCATACTTCTGGCTTCAGCTGAATGACCATTCATGCTCACTGATGCTGGATGTGGATGTGAGTATTCGAGTGGCCGACTGCCTCAGGCCTCTTCCCATTCTCTTCTGCCAAGGTCTTGCTTTCTCTCTCACACTCACGCACAAACACACACACATGCACACACACACACACACACTCACCCACACACACTCACACTCAAGCAAATACAATATGAAACTTCTCTATTTTGGATGGTATACCTGTGCCACTTTAGCTTAAAATGGCACATTCCATGTTTTACAGCAACATAGTATCACTTCATAGCACAATCAATGAACCATTTTATAAAAATGCTTTATGTATCAAACATGATTTAAAAACAATTTGCCTTCATAATTTAATACCTTAAAATTGGGCCTCTGTCGCTTTAAGAATCTCTTGCTTTTTTAAAACTCGTCCTTCAGGAAGTCATCACTGCAAGGCTGCTCTATTAACCCTTTAACAACATTTTTTTTGGAGTTTGACTGAGAAGTAGCAGATGCTGAGCTCCACCAGGTGTTTGCTAATTGCTAGTGGCTAGTTTGAAGGAGCTGAGTGGGAGACTGGCAGGGGAGGGGCTCTGTGAGGCGGAAGCCCCGAAGCTTGGAAACTGCACCCCTCTCCTGCCACCCTCCCACTCAGCTCCTTCAGACTAGCCAGTAGCAATTGGCAAACACCTGGTGGAACTGTGCATCAGAAGAGCTGAATACAGGAGCTACTTCCTAGACAACACTGGTAAAAATGTTGTGAAAGGATTAATACAGGAGCCATGATTTGAAGAGCAGGACTTTCTTAAAGAGACAGATGCTCAATTTCAAAGTTGTAAAATTACAAAGTCAAGTCAAATTTCATATATGCAGCATTTTTATAGCAACTGAAGGTAACATATTTTCTTGATTGTGCTATAAAATGATACTTTGTTGTTGGAAATACATATTACTGCCCCTTTAGACACAACTAACTGATGAAAAAATTCTCAATTAAAGCATATTTCTCTGACTGCCCTCACAGGTTCTTGGACGCATGGTTGATTTCTTTTTTTTTTTCCCCCACATCTTGGTGGCACACTACAGCATTACCCTCTGCCAAAGAAGTGTCAGAGCCACAGATGACAACCTGCTCATTTATCATCCAAGTGCAGACAATGAGGCCGATGACTAACCCACCGCAACGAGTTGTTCTCCACTATGCGTTGGCCGCTCTCTTGAGATCCAACTGGCATGTGTGGAGTAGAAAACCGCAAGATCCTCAGCAGCCCGCACGCAGCCCCCCTCCCCCTAGAACTCATGTGGCCCACAGCAGACAGGGCCAGCAATCAGCGTGATGGATTTTAGTCATGAAGAGCCTTTCCTCAAGCGAGCCAATTAGAAAAACACTTTTGTAGAGTTGAGTTTCCGTTCTCTGACAAAGTGAAGTTCTTGTAGAGTCTGACGGCGTCTGATACCGAAGCTAATGTCGTTCACCCGAACCAAGAAGATGGTCGTAAGGTGAACATATCAGGGATAAACAGGTGCAAAAAAAAGGAGCTTACAACAGGAATCTGGAGAGTATCAGTCTCATTAAGTTCATGGCTCAAGTCTTTTCAATGTGGCACCAACCTTAGAGTCACTGTAAACTTATTGTCAGTCTGAAAACTGTCTGAATGTTTCCCATTTATTGGTAAATGATGATCAGGAAAGAGCATAAAATCATGTGTGAGGTACTATGCATGTTAACACGTGAAGGCAACATATAAGCATTAGTTTCCCTAACACACAAAAGTGTTTCTGGACTCTGGAACAAGTCAAAGAAAAAACTAGATCCAAACTGGAGATGCATTACTGCATTACTGCAGTCACATTCTCTGAACAGGTACAGCAAATGTTGATGTTTCAGAGGAAATGTAAACACTGGACTTTGTATTGTAAAGAAAAGCTCCCTTTTAACATAGAAGTCCCCTGTGTTGTTTATTTCTGTGATGGGTTTGGGAAAAGGGAGCGCTGCCTTCGATCCGCCATACATGACTTCAAGTACCAACCTACAGGAAGAGGCAATTTTCCCATCAGCTGTCTGTCAGTGAGCTTATTACTTTCCACATTAAAGGACCAAACGGACTGACGACTGGCACCAGCCCCTCTTCCCCCTCTTTACTCTATTAATCTTTCTTTGTAAGCTTTTTTTTCTTCTTCGTCCCCCCTCTCGCTCTCGTCTTTCGGCATTTTCGCTCGGTTGTCCGTGAGTCGCTTGTCATGTCACAGCGATGCACTGTGGACCCCGCTGGGGTCGCCTGCGGTGGGATTTAGCCTCCGGTTGCTTTTCGTGCAGAGTGATACTCGGTATGTCAGCGCCTCTGTCAGTTACGCGGGAGTCGGACACAGTGAGTTATGCGGGAAAGCTCGGAACTTTTTATTCTCTTTTCATGCGAGAGAAAGGAATTAAGTCGGCGCATTACTGACTGCGGTTTTTCTGGCCAGGCACGTTGTTTTCTTTGGCCGCCGCACTTAAAGTCTGTTGAAACAGGCCCTTTTTCTCATGCCTATAAATGGACTTCTTTCATAAATCCATGAGGGGATGCTTGCTCTTTTGAAAGGGGTTTAGGAGGATCCTTCACCCTACACAGTCACAGATTTGTGGCCCGCGTTCACACACTCCATCATGTTAGCGCTAATACGTTATGGCGGGCTCACTGCGTATGAATTGTCATGCTCTTTAAGAAAATGACCCAGCGAACAACTGGAGTGGCGATGAAATGGGTTAGTGAATTGTTTCCTGTCTCTGAAATCAGAAGGAAGGAGGCAGCAGGCGCCCAGAGGAGAGATAAGAGGTAATTATGGAGACCAGAGGAGTGATGGAAGGAAACACAAGGCAATGCTATCTATTATAGCAGAGAAAGCATGCAACGTCTGCAATACCAGTCACAGAGAAATGGAGTTCATTTCCTTTGTTTCTGTGTCGGCATTAACGGCTCTACTGTGACATTGTTTGCCACATTCTTTTTTCTTTTTTCCATGTTTGTTACATTATAGTGTTTCTGTACATCGAACCAACATGAATATTAGTCAAGCATAAGACAAGCAAAACATAGTTTTTGAATGAGGTGTTTGTTATTAAGAAAGAGACAAAATGGAAACCTATGTGACCCTGTGTGAGAAAGAAATGATTTGCAAACATTCATTTGCATCTGAGAAGCGGACTGGTCTCTGCAGCTGATCTGTTACAAATGTGGGCAACATTTTGTCAATATTTCGCTAATGTTGAAAAAACACAATTTTACAGTTGCGGTGTTTCCATTAAGTAAGAAACGCAATTAAAATCACACATGAATACCTTTGTTCACGCAATAAGTCATTAAAAACATGCCGCACCATCATCCTCCAACTACTTCCTGTCACCGCCTTCTTTGTTTTTTTAAGGTTTTATTGGCTCTACTGGCCTTTATTTGATAGTAGTAATAGTGGGTAATGAGAGAAGGGAAAAACATTCAGCAAAGTTCACCAGGAATCGAACTTGCGACAGCCACGTCAAGTACTAAGGCCTCCATGTACGGGTTGTATTTAACCCATGCGCCGCCACAGCACACCGTCTTCATGTGTGATGTAAAAAGTTTTCATTGCAGTTTAACGACGTAAACCAATTTTGATACAGCCAAAAAAAAAAAAAAACACCTCACTTTGCACCAAAACTTTTAATCACAAAACGAGTCTCACGTTTTCATAATTGACAGTTCCATCAAGCTGATTTATTTTTGAAATGTCAAATTGTGCAGTTACATGGTCAATGGATGTTGCCAGTGACGTAAACCAAGATGATGACAGGAAGTAGTAGAAGGATGCTTTTATGGAAACGCCGCAATTGCAAACTTTTGTTTTTTTATACTTAACAGCAGCTGAACATAGACAGTTTTACTCAAATTTGTAATAGAGACTAAACTTTAGAAAGTCCTTTTTCCTCAGATGTTGATTCTGATGAACTCGTAGCTTTGCTTCTGACCGAATGGTAAGGGAACAGAATGAAAACACACACACACACACAGCCCTGTCACTGAGCCAGCTCTGACTCCAGTTAAGCCAATTTCTGCTTCCAAACTCAATTGTTTCCGTAATCACAATCTTCCAGTGCACGCTTTTGCTACACTCTCTCTCGGGTTGCTGTTTGCGGCCTCTTGACCCAGTCCTGAACCTGCTGACTTCCTCTCCTCTAAATGCGGTGTGACCGGATTCCAAAAACCTAAGTGCTGCGTTTATCAAACCCCCGGTGAACTCCACATCTGTCTGTTTTCTCTCTCTCTCTCGACCTCCACCTTTAATTGTCCCTCCCGTTTCCTCTTCCTCCGTCTGTTTGTCTGTGTGTCAGGTGTGCTTAAGCAGAAGGTCGGTCTGTTACTTTCTGTCAAGAGCTTCTAATTATGAAATAAAAAGTAAAAGGTATTTGGGTTGTTAGGTCATTTCATGATAGTAAGCATACATCCTGACACTTGCTGTGAGATTAAAAAAAAAAGTAAGGTTGTAATAAGTGCTTATAATATAAAAATGTCATCATACTTCCATCATATTTCCCGTCAATAAGACGTCTGTCTCCTCAAAGTGTCATTAGCTTTGAACTGGGCACTCCATAGAAAAAGGAGGCATTGACAGACTATCAGAATACAAATGATTTATAAGCACAGAGAAACGGATGGCGAATCGTCAGCATTAGCATTGCTAACATTAGCATTTAACTGCTAAATTAAAGGTGAATTTTAAGTTTACTCTAAAATATTGCTAAACTGTTGATTGTTTTCTTCTTCTTCTCTAAATAAACAATTCATCAGCTCAATATTGCCCCCTACTGCCAGCCCAGAGACTGTGGTTTACTGAGGGATTGACAGACTGGCAGAGTACAAATGATTTGCAAATGCAGTGCAGCGAATGGTTAACCGTTAGCATTGTTAACATTAGCATCTTACTTTGGAGTGTCCTTATACTGTTAAATTAAGTTCATTCTAAAATATTGGGAAAAAAAAACATTTTCAGAAGAAAAATGTTTTTTTCTTGTGAGTTTTCCATGAGGGTTTTCTTGTAGGTTGAATTTATCAGTATGTCCTCAAACTTTAATATTCAAGCGTATTCCTCATGGTATGATATTCAATGGACATATTAGACCTTCAGAAAAAAGGTCACATATTTTTGGAGAAACAACACAGTATCTATAGTTCAACCAGCAAACTCACCTATTAAAATAATTAATACTGGAATGATGTCAGATTTATTCTAATTGATCTTAAACCCTCCAGTGAGGCAAAATTTGAATATTCAGCAGAGAAGAAAGATATGTTCACATGGGCATAAAAAATACTCACCGCACATTATGACAAGCAGTAGATGGCATGTAGAGTGGCACACTGGGTTTTTGGGGGCAACAATTTTTCCCTTAATAGATGAAATCCTATGAACTTTGCATTTTGTATTATAGACATTATGGATAAAGAACACAAGTGGGGAAAACCCGAGGATTGAGACAAAACCCTTCATCAGATCTTCAAAAACCCAACATCAGAGAGAGCAGGTCAGTAGCTGCATTTCCATTGACAATAAAATTCCACAATTTGACATTTCAGAAATAAATTTGCCGAATGGAAACAGCAATTTTGGGAAAAAAAAATATTTTTTCCGCCAGAATGAAGTTGTTTTGTTGGTCGTACCAAAATTGGTTTGCAATGGAGACATTTTTTTTCACATCACACAAGTCACAGGGTCAACAACTGGATGTTGCCAGACAGTAAGGAGTTAGTGACTCAGAGAATGATGGGATAGCATGTTCTTTGATGACTTATCATGTGAACCAACTTGTTCACGTGTGATTTTAACAGCGTTTCTTATTTAATGGAAACGCTGCAAGTGCAACACTTTTTTTCTGGCATTTGCAGAATAGCAACACAATTTTGCACACATTGGTAATGATGCAAATGTGTGAGCTTCTGATTGTGAAGAGTAATGGAACAGGTAAGAGGACTGATTGGGATTTGCCAACAAGAGTGATTTCAGGAATGGGAGCCACTTCAAAAAGAAAAAAAAAGAACCTTGTGAATGAGTTTCAATGAAGGAGTAGAAAATTATAGTAGAGAAAGAAAAGGCAATCCAGAATCAGTGGAGGGGAAATGGGAGGGAGAGGCAGAGAAGAAGACAGATGCAGGCAAAGACAGAAAACGACAGACGTCCTGCTCTATCTCAGCTCGTCAGCGAGGGGTTCATGAGTGATAGCAGCCAAAGGCAAAGGATCGGCTCACTGCTGCTGCTGCCTGCCCCTCTGCTTTATTTAACCATCAAGTTTTTTTGCATGGAAAAATAACAAGGCACAGAGCCAAGCAGCGCAACAGCCCAAAGAAAAGCAAGAAAGGAAAAAAAAGTCTGAGCTTTGTCAGACAAAAGGCTTCTGTTGTTTCTAAATCAATGTTAATTTTTAAGTTGGCGGACCCCTGCCTCGAGGAAGGTTGTGGTGAAGAAACGAAAATGAGTCAGGCAATTTCTTCTTTTTTTTTTTTAACAATCCCCATCTGAGGTCTGAGGTTGTTTTTTATGCAAACCTTGTGGTAAAGTTTTGGATTTCACCTCAACCCTTAAGCTCCCCTCCCAATACTAAGGACTTTTTGGCCCATGGGAAATGAGCGTAGTGATAGCAAAGAATCAGAGCGCAAACCTCATCCAGGGACTTAACCCTTTTTCAGTCCCTTCTGTCCTGCATTTGTCCTCGTTAACTGGATTCGTTGCGCCGTAAAAAGTGATAAAACCAGTGAATCTCACAAGTGCAATTGTTGAGTAAAAGGCAGGATTTGTTCAGTGACAGAACATTAAACCTAATGGCTCCCTGTGGCTTTCACAGCAGGAAGAATAACAGAAGATTGGGTTGAAGAAGACGAGTAATGAAGGTAAATTATGAAACGTAAGGCACACTGTGTATAAAAAGTATGCCTTACGTACATGTGGCTTTGTATTTTTTTCATGTTAATATTTCATGTCATCAGAACTTTCACCTAAACAGTTGGAGGGATTTGAGCATCTCCTGTGATCCTAGGGAGGATGTTTTTCTGAGTTTTGTCTCCCTATGGGGCTCTTAATGGCAAGTTAGTCTTATGGAACGAGTCAGATTAAAGATAAATTACAAAACTTGATGAAGGATGACCATAGTGAAGAACATACCTTTTCCAGACCGGGGCATTCTCCTGGAGCCAGGCTTGGGTGTGAAATTTATCAGAAAGCACCTGGTGGTGGAGCTCTGGCCCTCGGGGTCGGCCAGGTTACAGGAAACCAAACCCACAAGTCAACCTTGTCCACTGAGTGGAACCACTACCTGCAGGAAGGAACACTGATGTTGACCACCTTTGCTCGGAAACGTCACATTTCAAGCCAAGGCAATTTCAGATTTTGGCTTGAAATTGCAAGAAGAAAGGTTCCAGAAGGAGATGAGAAAACCAAAAGAAATGCATGATATATAGATACAGAAGGCACACTGGTGGGCAAAACCCAATGACTGAGGCATAACCCTTCATCGGATCTGCAAAAGCCCAACTTTACAGAGAACCTGTCAGTAGCTGCATTTCCATAGGCAATCTAATGCAAATATATTTGCTTACAGTAAGCACGACAGTTTTGAACATGTAGTTTTTGATTAAAACTTTGTCCGATAAGAATGATGTGGGCTTTTTTAATTTTTAAAATTTGTTTATTTTGCAAAACTTACTATAGAAACACTTTTTCAACAACCGGATGTTACCACTGGGACAAACCATAAAGAAGAAAACAACAGGGAGGAGAAAAATGTTTTTTAATGACTAATTCCCTGCAAGTTAATGTGATTTTAATTGCTTTTCTTAGTCAATAGAAAAACCGCAATTGTGAATTTGTGGTGTTTTTTTTTACTATCGCAAAATAATGACAAAGTTTTGCGCACATTTGTAATGGAAACACAGCTGCCGTGTGGTGAACTGTGAAGAGTAATGGAACCGATTGGGATTTGCACACAAAGACCATCTGTACTATGGCATGGGTTGTCCAAAGCACAATCTTCAAATATGTAACTGGTCTTTAGTGTACTTGGTTAAGATTAGTCTTGAGTCAAAGGTCTACAGTCAAATAGTTTAATCAGACCTGTGATGCTATGCCTTGTGCATAGCATCACTTGCCTGGTTCTGAGTTTGAAAATGAGGGGTCTAAAGTTCCTCTGAAGGAAAATGATATAGGTCAAGTTAAGTCTTGACCAAGGGACAAGAACTTGATTGGTGGGTTGTGAACGACCAATGGAGCCATTAATATGGCTTTGACTGTCATCTAAAAGGTTTAAAATTCCTTCTACTGTAATATACTCTGTTAAAGATAGAAACCACAGGAGCACCACAGGGGACTGTACTCTCACCATTCATTTTCACTCTGTACACTTCAGACTTCCAGCACAACCATGACTCCTGTCATCTATGGAAATTCTCAGATGACTGCAGTTCCCGGGGGTAACTATGATCGCCTTCACAGAAAGTCAAAGTGTCTTCAGTCTTCTTCAAAATTGTTGTAACTCTAATGGTGACAAGAGGTATTTCCTGCCTACATCCATCACCATCTACCATATCCCTTTAAATAAATGAGGAACAACAGCATTTAATATCCCTTTGGGATCAGTGAAATATTTTTTAATTGAATTTGTGTGAATACTCTATCAAAGATCGAAACCAGCAACAACTGATAGTGTTTTGGCTTCCTGATGTTTTGTCCCATTTCTGGAGGGAATATTTGACCTCCTTCCACACTTGACTTGAAAAGAATCCTGACCCTCAAAGTCTTGGGTTCGGGGAAACAGGTTTCAGACTGAGCGATGACAGGTAGAATGGATTAAAATTGATCTTGTTGTTTTCTGTTGACAGGCCTCTCATATCACTGCCAGCATGAATAAATCCTTTGCAGCTTGCACGTAGTCAATTCTGTGAGAAAGGAAAAGAACTTATGAAACACAGACAGACACTGTGCAGTGCACAAGTATTTGCCCTCTTGCGGATTGGTTTTTACATTTTTGTCAAATGTTTAAAAATCTAAGATGAAACTGTCGGGTAGTGGGATTTGGATTTAAAATAAAGACCCTCTCACCTGTTCTCTGGTCAGACAGTGTTGCTTTCGTGCCATGAGCTCCGATGATCTGTGATCGTCAACCTTACTTCACCTTGGGTACAAAGAGTTCTGTCTCCTATTTCTGTCTGCCATCGCCCTTCCATCCCAAGTCTATTTGTAACTCTGATTCCTTTACAATAGAAAGAAGCCATAAAAAGATCTAAAGCACTGCAGGTGACATTTGCATCAGTCAAGGACAGTGTTGATGATCCAAAAACAAGAAAGGCCAGGACAATCATCTTGATGATCCTTGAGACATTAGGGAAAATATTCTGTGCATCTTTGGGGAAAAAGATGACCTTTTTGTGAGATATATGTCTCGTAACGTCTGATCTAAAGCTATGAAAATATGTTGAGTTAAGCGTGGTTGTGGCTTAACTCGGTATAAGCCACTATACCGGCTTATATTAAGTAAAGTAACAGCGACTCTTGTCTGTGGGTAACTATTATGACCTAGTGACAAAAAAGGTCGTAACAGAAGAAATCTGTCTGGAGGCAGATACTTTTTCGCAACACATCAGTCAGAGCAAATGTTTCTGCCAACAAAGGAAACAGATACAACTCTGCAACGTTTCCGTCCACAGAGATCCAGGAAGAGAGGGATAAAAGAGAGCTTCAAAGATAGACGGCAAATATTAAAACTACGTTCTTCTCAACAACGACCAGCTGAAAACACTTTTCCGAATATTCTCTCAGCTGCAAAATTGAATGATTCCATCCGTTGCGGACATTGAAAACCAGTGTTTCAGAAAGACAAGGAGAGTTCGCTGCTTTGCGTTCGTCTTGCTTGGACTGAGCCCATTAGAGAAGCAGCCAGGTTGGATGATCAGAGTCCATCCAGATCAGAAACAGGTGAAGTCTCTGTTTTATACCTTCTGGACATTGAGATAAATCCGACTTTAACTGTGAATGACAAAGACAGAGCACTGACTTCATGTGACTGCGCTAAGCGGCCGGTAGTTTTATGTGTGAGCCATCGATCTCCACCTACAGAGCCAGTGCGTACATGAAAGCCAGGTCTGGACTTGATTGGGGGTAGGAGGGAGGTTGAGCATGAGGCAGCCAATTTGTCATCATTTGGGTGACAACTTGTGTGACTGACACGCTGCCTCAATGACCTCTCTGCGTGCTTTGAACTGATAACCATACTGGATGTGTGTAACTGCATGTGAGAAGAGGGACGGAAGGTGGTGGTGGGGGGGGGAGTTGAGAAAAATGACAACCAGGAGGGAACAGGAGACGTTAAAGAGAAAAGCAGGGGGCTCCGGGTTCAGTGATACAGTCTCTCGCTTTTCCAGACATACATGTCATGAATTTCTCTCAGGACTTTGATATTTCTGAGGATTTGGGCTGATTGCCATGTCACAGACTCGCTTTATCACAATGGTTGCAGTTACTTTTGATGGATAAAGATAGAAAAGTGAGATAATTTTGAGTTCTAAAACCAGATTTAGTCTGCGTCCTTCAGCTGAACAATGTTTCAGTACCTTTCCAGAGTTGTCAGGCCTTAACCTCTGGAGGCTGAACAATTTGATTGATTAATTCTGGGATATATCAGATCTGGAAGCAGTCCTGTGGCTGTTTGACCCAACCTGAAATAATAGTAACTTTGTTAAGAAGGCAGAACGTTTTCAATTATACTTACGTAACGTAATGCCAAGGCCAAAAAATAAATGACTAAATAAAAAGTCTCTTATTTGCTGTTATTTAAAACACAGTTGGAATTTAAAGTGTGTTTGCATAGAGTGCATTGTGAATTGTAATATATGACTGTGTCTTGATTTAAACCTTTCCTCTGTAGCTTTGGCTGCATGCTTAAATATTACATCTGACACATTTTCAAAACAACAGAAGTCAACCTGGAGCAGATTTATTGGTGTTGAAATAAATGTTCAGTGATTAAGAAATAACTGTTAATGAACACCCAAAGACTAAGAGATCATTATTAACTGTTCTCTGTCAATAGTTAACCTCTCGTTAGAGTGAACAGAAGTCACATGCGGAGTCCCTCAAGGTTCAATCCTGGGTCTTGTTCTATTTATTTAACATATATGCTACCTTTAGCACAGGTTACAGCAACAAATAAGATTTGCTACTATGGAAATGACACAAACTGAAGTTATTATCTTTGTTTCCAAAGAGAAACAATTCAAACTTATCATGAGGCTTCAGTTATTACAGCTGAAAACTAGCGATCAGGATCAAAATCTGGGTGCGGGAGCTCAGAGAATAGACTTTAAAATACTCTTACTAGTTTATAAATGACTGAACGGCATTACAGATCTGCTATTACACCTTACATTGACTTTTGTTGGTAATGTAAGGTGTAATAACTTTCCAGACCTCTTGGGTCTCCTGGTTCTCTGGTTCTGCTCTTACCAGAACCAAACATGGAGAAGCAGCATTCAGCTTCTATGCACCACAAATCTGGAATAAACTCCCAGAAAACTGCAAAAGAGCCGAAACATTGAGTTCCTTTAAATCTAGACCCCTCCACATGTTAAGAATTGCTTTTAATCTCTAAACATGGAGATTAAAGATTAAATCTCTATGTTTATTAATTAAGTGGAACATATTTATTATGCTCCACTTAATTAATAAGTGGAACATTGATCAATTCTAGACTTCAACCCAATAGTTGATGATAATTCATGATGATGATGAAGACAATTTTGATTGTCATTTGAGAAAATGCAATGTTTTATATATATATATATATATATATATATATATATATATACTTTTTTGCTGTTTTATGTTCTCAACATAATTTATTGTATTACGTTTTTATCATGCAATTTAATTCGAACTGCCTCTGTGTTAATATGAAAATGTGTAACATTTTAATTCATGTAATTGAGTCGAATGTTACACGAACGTGTATTTGGAGACACATTGTGACTTGTTAAATGTTCAAGCCTTCATCAGTCTGCAGGAGTTTGAACTCGGTGTTACAGAATATCTCTGATAAAAGTGATTCCTGATGCAGCTGGCAGGTGAACCAGGTGGAAGGAAGGAACTGCAGCTTGTGTGAAAATCTCAAGAACTGAGTTAAATATTTTCTTCTTCAGTTTTTGTTTGACAGCTTTATTAAAAAAAAAAAAGTACTGTCACCAAAGTGCTTAGTCACTTGGATATGTTTGATACTCTTATACACGTCTATGTTCAACAAATTCAGGATATGGTGCGGAAACGATTAGCTGACATAACAAGACATGGAACGCCGGGATCCTTCTGGAAAAGACTGATGATTTTTTGTATATGAAGACAATTGTAGTTTATAATTTAGCTTAAGGAACTTCAGTCCATCTTCTTTGAGTTTGTAACATTGTGTTATTGGTTTCTGATTTCAGCTCTAGTCTACAGCTATTTTTTGTTACTGCCAGCTATTAAATAAACAGAGTAATGAGGCCTCGCAATTTCACTCACGTAATTTTTCTGCACCATCAGCAGAAATATCAGAAGAAAATCAGAAGAAAATAAACTATACTGCTCGTTGTGTTGCTGAGAAAAACATTTGAGGTGGATGGAGAAAACAAATCTGAACTTGATTATGAGACATAACGAGTTCTGTGGGTTCTTTTTTTAAAATTATTTCTTATTATTATTTTACAAGCAATTGGTAGCTGTCTGGGGAGCCAGCCAGGTACACAGGGAGACTGGGAGGCACGCATTGTGAACACTGAAAAATTCCATGTCCCGGAATGGTTTTTGGCTTAAAGCGTGGAATGGAAGATTAGCCCCCCAAAGAGACGGCTTAAAAAAATCCTACCTCTCTTATGGGGTTGGCATTAGAACCACTGCTGAGGCAAACAAGTTGTAAGAAAAAAAGCTTCTTTCTTTGGAGTTCAAACTGTTTGTTTCCCCCCCGCAGGTGGATGAATAGAGACAAAATGTAAACAAGAACCATGATGGTGGCAGCGCTTCTCTTGACTTTAGGTCATTTCACAGGTTGCAGGATGTTGCTTCAGACCGAGAAGAAGAAGAAAACAGGTGGCAAAGGTCACGTTTGGATTTGTTGTTTGTCATCAATAGAAAAATGCGCAGCACGCACTTTTTCAGACTTCTGTTGAAACACCTGTTAAGTCACATTTTTGGCACTTTGTAGATGCAAACTTTGATATATTTCACATGTTGGGTCAACAGAAAGCAGATCTTTGTTGAAAAGTGGAATGTAAATTATATAGAATTTTTTTCCAAATGAAAAAAATAAAATAAATCATTATTCAAAATCTGGTGTGCAATGGTACTCAGAAGTATCAAAGGAGTATGAAGAGAGCAGGGAGGAAACTGGTCTAAGTGGAACGTAGAGGAAATGAGTGGGCTGGCATTAGGGAAACACTGAGCCAGTGCAAGAGAAAGGAGAAAGCAGATTGTAGTGAAGAACAGAAAGTGAGGAAGAGGATAAAAGTGCAGCTCTCCCAAATATTGTGATATGGTTTGAAGGTGAGAAACTAAGTTTTTTGAAACTTACCAAAATCATAAGTGTTAGTAAGGGTTATGTTAGAGTTCTTAGAGATAGAAATTTGCTGATTTGATGCAGTAGTGATGAACAGATTGCAAAAGCAACTAATTTGACTTTTGTTGGTAATGTAAAGGTGAGCCCTGATCTGGCCTCCAGGGATGTGTTATTGCAAGTGTTCCTGTGGGAATGGAGATGAAGGACCTTGTTTCGAACTTACAAGTATGAGATAAAACGGTCAAAAGTGCTAAAAAATTGATCATAGGCTGAATAAAAGGACTCTTAATCTGTGTTGATTGATTGTGCAAGCAAGATCCCTGAAGAGTTGTTTTTACATTATTATTTGTAAAGTTCAGAATAAGGGAATGCATCCCTAAAACCATGAGATGTTGCAGCTGCCAGGAATTTGGATGTTTAGCAAAAGATTGCAAAGGGATGAAGAAGTGCGCAAAACGTGTCGGTGATCCTGATTATGGTAAGTGTGGACAGGGAGTACAGCCAGAGTGTTGTAACTGCGGTGGAAATCACAGTGTGGCCTACTGGGGATGTGACATTATGAAAAGAGAGACTGTTGTGCAGCAGGCAAACATTGAGGAGAAATTTTCATGTGCTGCGATTCAGGAAATTAGAGAAAAATTAGGAAAGAAACAAAAAAGAGCATGCTGTAGTCATTAATGCCACTTCTAATGTTACAGCCAAAACCAAGAGGATACAAATAAATTAGGCAGCAGTACAATATTTTAATATTTTGGGACTTAAGTGGGAAGAAATAAGAGATGACCTTAACGTGAAGGCAAAGCAGGAACCATGCATTGAGATGTAGTAGGCTTTTCTTCGTCGTGTCGAACGAACAACATTACAACCAGTTGGTGGCGCTATTGCTCATATACTTGCTAGCCAAATGCTAATAAAACAGAAGAAGATGAAGTTAAAAAAAAGAAATTGCTATGGCGCCGGTTAGCACTTGTTACGGCCTTGAAGTAAGGCCTCTGGCTCCCGCCGCGTGGCCGCAGAGGAACATTTACGAGGCTCTTTCTGTCTGCAGCCCGGCAGAGTGGAGCCACCAAGCCTCCCAACTTTCTCCAGGTGACGTTTCAACACTAAAAGTTAAAGTCAGCAGTGAAGGAAATGTCTACAGAAGGTGACGGACTGTCGCTGTTTCATTTGTCCATTAATGCTTCGCGACGGTGACTCAGTCGCGTGTGATTTGAGAGAGCGTTAGCACGATTCCCTTGTTAGCTTTGCTAACGACAAACACGAGAGCAGTTTGAGTAGATTAAATGTGAAAAATGTTATGGTTCTGCTGTTTGAGGGGTTGGAAAGAAAATAACATGAAAACAACAAAACTTATGAAGAAGAGGCATCACTTTGACGTAAACTGCACTTTTGGCTAAAACGTTCAGGAAAGTTACTCGCTGCGGGTCGAGTAGCTAGAAATGTGACTCAACTTAGAGTAGCAATACTTAATATCACTGAAGTCAAAGTAAATGTTTAAAAAATGTTTAACTTATTTTTTAAGGTCTTTTTTTTAACCTGTGTTGTCTTCCTCTGCTGTTTTATTCTGGAAATCACTGCTCCTCAAATGTTTTCCTTTTCAACAGTAATTGTGTAGTGGGTTGAGAAACAGTGAAAAATAAAAATATTAATGCACCCCCTATTTTTGGATCAGAATAGGTCTTGTCTTTTGTCTTTTTTAACCATTTCTCAACCCATTACACTCCCCCCCATTTTATAAGATGTCTCCAGACATCTGGAATGTAACTAGCAAATACTACCATGAAAAGTCAGGTTTGTCGTTTGAAATGTCTATCATTTGTCAAAGTGTCATTGCCCCAAAATGTGCACATTGGCATAGAGACAGATGCTGCTGGTTAAAACGGTATGGGGCAAGGAAGATTATGTCATTCGTCAGTGCAGTTGTATGGAGCAGAAACAACCAAACAAGCTTCAGAAAGCACCAATGGGTTTCATAACAACCAGCAGCCCTTTTGAGCTCATTTCTGTTGATTATTTGAACCTTGGTTATGAGTACATTCTGGTACTGGTTGATCATTTTACTCGCTTTGCACAAGCCTCTGCAACTAAGAACAAATCAGGCAAAACGGCAGCCGAGAAGATTTTTTTTATGACTTTATTCCCCGCTTTGGCTACCCTGAAAAGTTACATCATGACCAGGGAAAAGAGTTTGAGAACAATCTGTTCCACCGACTCCAACAGCTAGCAGGAATAACCCATTCTCGAACAACTACATGTCGACCACAGTTGAGCGTCTAAACTGAACTCTTCATCAGATGCTTCGCACCCTGCATGAGGAAAATAAGTCTGAGTGGAAAGACCACCTGCCACACATAGATCATGCATACAACTGTGCTAAACATGAGTCTACAGGTTACTCACCTTTCTTTCTTCTGTATGGCAGAGATCCCTGTTTGCCAATCGATTTGCTTTTTGATTTAAAATCCGAAGAGCAGCAACAGTCTAGACATGAGTATGAAAAAAAATGGGCTTCACGGATGCAGGAGGCATATAAAATTACCTCAGAGAACAGCGCCAAATCCTCTGCAAAATTGAAACAATACTATGATTGACATGTTAAAGGGGTTGCATTACAACTAGGAGAACGGGTTCTTGTAAGAAATCTATCTGAGAGTGGTGGTCCAGGGAAACTCCATGCTTATTGGGAGAAAAATATCCATCGAGTTGTTGACAGGATCGGTGACGGGTCCATCTACTGTGTATAACCAGAACCTGAAAACAAAACGGTCTGTGTTTTGCATCGGAATCTACTACCTGTTAATGAATTGCCCTTTGAAGAAGATGAACAGATTAAATCCTCAAACCAAACACAAAGACAGAATGAATGCCAGAATGATGACAATCTGACAGTTGAGCAGAACTATGAAATTTCTGACGAGGAAGAAGAGTACATTTCTTACACAGAAATATTCCTGTTTACGAAGGGAGTAAAGTAATCCCCCATGTTCCTCAGCCAAATATCCACAGTAATCTCAGAGCAGTAGCTTCAGAGGTTCAGCCTGCAGGACATTTAACACATAATGCTGAAATGCAACAGCAAAGTTCAACACATTTAGTGGTTGTCCCAGAATTTGTACCTCCAGTGGCACCGCTAACTGAAGAACTGTATGGAGATCCATCAATGGAGAATGAGGTGGAAAATGGAGGGTTGGAGGAACAAGGGGATAGTTCCAAACCTGGCATGCCCACACCAGATGAAGAAGTGCTAGCAGTAAGGAGGTCAGCCAGAGCTGTAAAACCTAGAGAGGTCTTCACATTTGACCAGCTGGGTCAACAATCCTATCACCCATTGCAACCTGGAGTAAATCTGATAATTGCATGTATTCCTTGCTCAAACCTTCTTACCCTTCTACATTTGCTCTGCACCGACGCTGTTCTCCCTGTTAAGACCGTAAAAGTGTTTCCAAACCAGAAACCATGGCTGGACAGCACAGCACAGACCCTGCTGAAAGCCTGGGATGCTGCCTACAGATCTGGAGACAGGTTGGCTTATTGCAGGGCCCGGTCGGAACTGAAAACAGGAATTAGCAGGCCAAGCTTTAGTACAAACAGCGGATTGAGGAACACTTCATCAACAACAACCCCCGAAGCATGTGGAGAGGCATCAGGACCATGACGGACTACAAACACAGCACTCAGCTGACCCGCCGCGACCCCACCCTGCCTGACACCTTAAACAGCTTCTTTGCCCGCTTTGATACGGCGGGCAGTAGAGAAGCTGTACATCTACCCCGACTAGAGGAGCAGTACCAGCCGCTCGTCCTGCAGAAGCACCAGGTGACGTCCATCCTGAGGACGATCAACACCCACAAAGCTACAGGACCAGACAAGGTGTCAGGCCAGATGCTGAAAACGCATCTGGCCCGACACACAGAGCCATTACTCCCTGCCGCCCCCTCCTACGCATATCATAACCTCACAGTGACACACACACCCCCACACCGCCATATTGTTCTGCACTTTGCACTTTGTCACATCATTTGCACCTTGCCATAATTGGATCTGCTGCTTCTTCTTTAGTGTAGTTGGAGTGCCTTTTAATTTTAGTTGTATATATTGTTATTATTGTGTGTTTATTTTATTTATTGTACATATTTGACTTTTTGCACAGAAATGTCGTTGAATCTTGTTCAATGACAATAAATGCAATCTGTCTGTCTGTCTGTCTATCTATCTATCTATCTAATCGGTGAGCGAGTGAAACATACCCGCTCAAAGTTGAGAGCAGAGAGATAGTAGTTTGTTCAGCATCCTGTAAACTTAACAGAGCAGCTATTCAGACCACATATGAACAATACAGTTCTGAAGCAGGACACAGAAAAGTGCTGTTCTACATATTTTCTTGAGGTCCCATGCTGAACAGAGGTTCTTTGTGAGCAGACAGAAACATTCTCCCTCTGTGATCACAGCAGGATGCAAGCTTCATACAACACAAACACACACACAGCAGCTCTGCAAACCTATAGAGTAACATTATGGTTGTTCCCCCTCCTATGTATGTATAATGGGGATGGAGGAGGAGGGGGGTGGAAGTCCAAATTCCAATACAAACTTAATGCAGGATGTCTTACACACAGTATTATGACTGATGCCAGGAGGGCTGGGAGAGGGGAATGTGTGTGTGTCATCGTTCTGTGCGGTGAGCGCAGCGGAGGATTTGAACAAAACACTTAGCTAATCTCCTCCACTCATGATTTTCCCAAGACTTAAAAAGTCATATTTCAACACACAGTAGACTCAACATACATTTTTCGGATTTGTTCAGCATATGTACAACATAATGCCTGATTTACTTTTCTCTGTTATTTAACCATTGTCTACACAGCTACGTTTGCGAAGAAGAAGAAAAAAAAAAAACTCATTGTGCTTTGTTTTTCACCACTGCTCCCATGGAAACGGCATGTGGACTTTATCTAACAAACATTTTGTAAAGTACATTTTTTGGTGAGCATGTGTCCACTCAGATTTTTGGATTGATGTTGAGTTCTAAATTGCACATTTCTCCTTGTATTCTGCTGTGTGTTGAGCCTGCACCAAAACATCATGAGAGACATTTAAAAAATGTTTTACAAGTCTGACTGACGAGATCCAGACTCTCTCCCTATTTTGCTTCTAGAGTGTGCTGGAAAGTTCCATTATTGAAAGAAAATTAGTTGCTATCACCAGCTGAGAGCAATGTTCACAGCTCAGTTCATCCAAATGCCAATCAAGTCTCCAGTAGGGCTGGGCGACATGACTTCATACCTGATTTTAATCCATTTTATTTCCCGCTCTCTTTTTCTAAAACAGAAATGACAAATGACATAAAATATTTTCAAAAAAGTTGGCTTTCTCATTCCTTCTGAAAGTTGTATCAGGGCTTTGCTTTTTTTGGGTAAATATGTGAATATAGTCATTAGCAGAATAAAGATGCATTTTCATACATAAGGATGCATGAAAATTTACAACCCCCCCAGTTTTAATGAGAAAAAAGTTTCTACAGTTTTCTTGATTTATTAAAGAGCGCCAACTAGGGGTGGACATTTATCGTATTATCATTTATTGAATAAGAATTTAGATTTATCTTTGTCATAATGACTTTCAGGTTTTGTTGGTAAATCTATTAATTTTTGCTATTTTCTCCACTGTTCCACGAAAGGTCAGTAAATTTAAAAATATGATTAAAGTCAGTTAGTGTGTAGCTTAGTGATGTAAATCACACTTTATATTATCTGTGAAATTTAATATCGGACATCGACCATTCCGTCAAAATAATTTACTAATATAAAAGGTATGACAAACAGGCATCATTGACAATGATGCCTGCAGCACAACACAATGTCATAATCTGTTAAGTATTGGCCAAATGAGTACATCGACATATCAAAATCCAGTAACGTGCATCCCTACAGCACGTCTAAAGTACAGAAATCGGTCTTTTCTTGCGGTACTAGCCCAGAACAAGTCTAATGGGAGTAAAAGGCATGATTTTATATTACTTATTGTTACTGCATATGCAGCAAAGATCTCACAAGGTATGAGACTTGTGGGATCAGTTTCATCTGCAGTGAAGCATCTTTTCCTCGTCATCTTCTGACCAGGACTTGACGAGTTTCTGCTTTCCCCTCACGCCTCAGCTGTCTCTGCAGCACTCAACATGCATCTGTTGTTTCTCGAGCGAGTTAGCGTGGAAATGTGATAGACGGGATTCAAAGACATGAAAGCATTTTCTCTGGAAAAAACTTGGAAGATCTCCCACAGCATGTGTACGTACATTATGGGGAATGATGCAAACTCTGTGGCTATGACTTATCATAAAGTCTTGAGAAAATCGTCCGTCTCAGCTAAACATGGGACACCTGTTATTTTATGAGAAACATTTAGAACTGTCTGACAAAACTACACATAAAGAACATACAAGTTTGGTTGTAATGTGAAAATGTTAAAAGTCCAAGGGACACGAAGATGTTTTTTGGTCCTAGTGGTCTTTATTGTCAGTGTATAGGCAGGAAACAGAAGAGGGAACAAACATACATCAAAGGTTTCGTGGTCAGAACAAGACTATGCATTGTCTCTTGGGGAAGACTACAGAAATGACCCACAACACTGTTTTAATATCAGTGATGACAAACGTAGATCCCATGTGCTTAAGATATTGTCATAATCATCTAAAAAAGTTTTCTCCTTCATGGTTGTCTGTCGTCAACTCTCAAACTTCGAACAACACAATGGGTTGTGTTACTGTTTGGATTCTGTCCTGCCTGCGCCTTCGCTGTGATGTCAATCAGACCAACCACACGTTTGTGGTTGCGGTGGTCCTCTGCCTCTGCGTGATGAGGTCCATCGCTCTACGCAGAGCATGTGGAGGACATCCAGGACTAATCTGATTCCTCACCTATTAAAACGACACACATCACCAGGTCAAAGCGAGGCGAAATCCCCACTAATAGCTGTAAAGTCCCGTCAACAGACCCACACACTCGCTCTCAAACACATACACACACAAACAGTAAAGACAGTGATGAATTGCACTGGGAAAATCCCCTTCTGTAAGGATTCTTCTATGCTTAAAACCTGCAAAGCTCTTCAGGGCAGATCCTCCCGGCACTCAAAGGCAGCTTGCTGTCCTCCACTAAAGGGAATTAGGCTGAATGAAAGCACTGGAAAGTCATTCAAACACTTTATTAAGATCTCAAGTCATAAAGCCACTGGAAAGCCATTGGATCACAGGCCGCTTGGGCGCCGTCTGCTCTGGACACCAATCAAATTCTTGATGCGTAGCGTACATCTGGGATACCACTTGAGCACTGTCTCTTAGACTGGGCCGTATTTGAAAAGCACTTCTCAGAGGAGAGGTGAGTTGAATCCAGAGTTCCCTGTGAGGCCACCCTGTTCAATTCAATCCAACCAACAGCTAAAACAGCTGAAACCTGAAAACCTTTCCACGAGACTGTACGAACTAAAAGGAGACATAAAAAAACAGAGAAATGTAGCCCCAGAGTCCCGCCATAGGGGCACTGACTGCTTCGCTTCTGACCGTCACCAGATACAGTCGTAAAGCCTTGGCGTATTATGTTGTGTAGCTTCAGGCGCATCGGCTAAGCCAACTTAAAGAGCTTCTCTAAGTCAATCTGAAGAACAGAGAACGTAAAAGTGAAGCTGCATGACTAATAAGGGTGTCGTAATAAATCCATCGTACGTGTGGAGACGATACGCAATATTGGTTTCATGAGAACGAGACGAGAAAGATTTTAGCAATATTTCTTGGGAGGGGGGAATTTAAGAATCCCTTTTTTTCTGTCTTGGCTTTAACAACCAGTTGAAAGGTTTTATACATTTAAAATTGGGATTCAATGAATGGAAGTTGTATGTGAAAGTGTAATATGACAATCAAGCATCACAATGACTGACTTTGACATCATTGTGGAGGAATTTTGGGCCTACTCTTGCTTCCAGACTTGTAGCAGGGTTTAGAGGCATGAAGACTTTCACTTTTCTGCTTCAGAACTTTAATTTCACTTTGTTTCGAGCAAGTTCAGGTAGGAAAGGACTTTCTAGGCTTAGTCTACCTGAATGATGCCAGAGATATTGCTAAAACTTATAAATTCTCCAGCATATTCATTAAAACTGTGACCATGTTGTCCCACAGCCATATATATGAATTTTTAGAGGCATTAGGGTGATCTGAACCCAGTTGTATCTTCATGGCCGCTGTCGTTGTTGTCACTGTCTTTCCTGACCCCCGGAGGCCCGCTGGCCGAGACGAAGGGGAAGGAGGGTTCTGGGTCCATTTAAAGCTGATTATAGGGAGCTGGCCGAGCCATAAAGCCTCCCTTCATGAGCGATCATGCAGACGAACCGCACGTCCCACTGTCAATATGACGGCTGTTGCCGGGCCGGTCCAGCATGGTTCGCTGGAATGCGGGGCTGTTTAATCAGAGGACAAACGCCATATTTTGTGTGGTTTGTTTTTACGGCCCAGCGGGGGGTGGGAATGTAAATGCGAATGAAAAACATAACCCAGTGTGTGTCTTTTCTTTGGATAGGATTATGTAGCAGTCGCATAAACAAGCATCTTAAGTTTTCGTCCCCTTTTGTTTGTGTTCTTACCTATGTGTTCAATCATGCATGTTTTGTGGCATGTCAGTGATACGAAGCACGCGTTTAAACAAATATTCTCAATAATTTATGTACAAATTCATTTATTTATTTTTTTCTCCAGAAAGTCACTTTTATATACAAAAATATATGTGTATATGTGAGTGTGTGTGTGAGGGCCACCCATGGAGACTGCGGCGTCTCAGAGTCACACAGCTTGAATCAGCGGCGAGACAAACCGTACCTGAACCCTGCTGAGTTTCCCTGTAACAAACCGGTTAATGGTCCTTCCTTGAAAACACAAATACACGAGCGCACAGTGGCAGCCATTGTCCACGTCTGCCTTCGTGCATCTTCACCATTTCACACACAGCCGTCCCGGGTCCGGCAGAAAGTTTAAAAAAAAAAGAATAATCGCATATAACCCTGGAGGTTTGAGGAGAGTGGAGGGGCTCCCGTCCCGTCCCATCCCCCCCCGGCCTCCCGTCCAGCATAGCTGGGCCTGAGTCAGAACAGCAGCGCGTACCACCCACGTGATTTCACTTGTAACTTTTTAAAGACTTTCCTAACTGCATCATTACTGAGTTTCTGGTGGAACGGAGGAACGCTGTTTGAGGGCTCTGTTTTTCCGACTATATAAACTTGACATTATATGTTAATGTTGCTCTTAATTTTCACTGACACTCTGTTTTTCTGAAGATGTGCAAAAAAATGTAAAAAAAAAAAAAAAAGGCAGTAAAATACATAATCTGTTTGTACATGACCGTTATTCCACATGTGAGTGCTTTAAAGGTGCAGTGCTTTACATTGTGTTATAATGTTATGTCCTCTTCAAAAACATACATGGAGTGCTTCTTTGATTCTTTCATAAAAAAAATCCTTTTATCTCCATGGCAACCATTCAGCTTGTTCAAAACACCTGGTTGGCCCAAGCCCCGCCTTCAAGGACGAAGCTCCTCCTCACATGAATAAATTGGAGCACAGTTTCATAGGCATGAACCTTATCTATCTTCTTTCCTATAGGCTGGAGGTGTATTGTTAAGAACCCAGTAGTCTTTCCCTACCCGTGTTTCCCTTTACCATAAAATTGAAATTCCGAAAATAAATTTGCTTCATGGAAACGCAGCATTCATAGTTTTTTGATAAAAAGTTTTTTAATAAACAGTTTTTTGCGTGACGGTGAGGTGTTTTTTTTCAGCTGAACCGAAACACTTTCTGTGATCAACAGCTGGATGTTGCTAATGGCAAAAACTACAATGAAGATGACAGGAAAGTAAAAGGAGGATGATGAATTATTTCTTTTGACCGCCAGCTGCATTTTTTGGACAATGCAGCTGGCTTCACTGCACATGTGAATCCAATGCGTTGAATCCACAACTCTTCCATAAAATTACTGACGATAATTTCCCCCAAAAACGCTGCATATGCTGCTGCTCCCAAGTATAAACTTGGAACTTATTCATCTGATTTTTAATTTAATTTCCGCATTTGTCTTTTTTCAATACTGACACAAAATAGACACAGATTTGCGTATATTTGTAATGGAAACTCTTCTTCTGATAAAAAAATAGTTTGATGTTTATTTTTGATATATATAGGTTATATTAGTTTTTCTTTTTTTTTTCTTTTTCACATTTTCAGACATTTTCTCTGTTGGGACGTGAGGGAAAATCTGACTCTTAATTACTGGAAGGGGAATTAAACAAGAAGCTGTGGGTTGCTTTGGGAATTCTAACCTTTAATGAGGCACATCTGTCTTGAGCAAAATGTTGACGACCGTTTCAGCTGAAATTCCTGCTAAGCAAATAATGAGCGCTGAAGATTTGCACTGGATTAAACTTGTACTCGGGGGTCTGCAAACACCAAATATGAGCGGGGCTTTTCAGGCCGGCCGCGCGGTTCTGTGCCAGGCGCTTATGAATGATGCAGGACAAATAAACGTATGACACAGTCCAGAGCGCTTTTTCCCCTACCCGCATTTAAAAGCCCTGGCTGTGCTTCTGTTAATTAGAAAAACCAGTTTTTTACTGTAAAGCAGCACTTTGTTCTGATTAATGACTGAATGAAAATGGGCTTAATGCAGAACGGCTCCGTCTTGTTGCACCAGAGCCCCAGAGATGACCCTTTTTCATTGGAATCGGACCGATTCTATGCCTGTGAGGTTTTGACTTAAACGTCTTTGATGGAAATGATCCATTTTTGTTGGGCTTCGTGTGGGGAAAGAAAAAAAGCCCCAGCATTCTCAGTAAATCATAGAAAAGTATGTCCAGTCAATCAGTTCAAACCGATTAACAGGAATGCTCCTGTCCGCATCCCACTGGACCCCAACGAACTCTCTGTGCTGATCAGAGTTTTAGAGGAAAACACATGAAATCCAGCCAGAGACACGAGAATCTCGGTTAGTACCGAGAAGACAACGCCCCAGAAAATAAGGACCGTGTCGGTGTGTATCTTTCTGAACGACCGAGAAAAGAAGGACTCCGTTTTGTTTTTCTTCCACTCAGTATTGTGAGTGATTAGACTTAAGACTGAACTTTTTAGCAAAAAACAAAGGATGGAAAAGTGGAAAGCCATCTCCTCTTTACTATTAGGTATGGTGGAAGTTCTATAATGCTGTGGGCCTATTTTATTTTTAAAAGAAAAACATGAAAATGCATGTTTTGAAATTATTGACATAGTAAAAGGATATTAACACAACTCTGTCACCTACTAGTAAGTACTATCTTGCTAATGCTCTTTAAGAAGACTTGCCGGAAACTAAGATTATCAATACTTGTGCTAGAGTTGATTCTGTTAAAAATATATATATTTGTTCAATTATCCAATCAATACCAGCTGAATTTGGACTCACACCAACTGTGATGTCTCAAATAAGTGATAGAAACATTTGTTTAAATTATGCAACACATCTGCTGCATATTTTGGTATGAATCCGATACTAAGTATCATCCATATCAATACTGATACTTTTTTTTATTTATTTAGGTTTGATATATTATTAAACTTCTAACCCTTGTGTGTTTTTGTGTTTTTTTCCTTTGAATTGTTTTTGTTAATACCTACTGAAATTGGACAATGTGTCTACAAAATATTTTATGAATATTTAAACATGATAGAGAAAATTTTTTGAAAAAAAAAACATATTTTTCAGCTTTTTTTCTAAGTAAATAAAGTGCAAAAAATATATAATTTGAGAGCAAATCAAAACGGAATCTTTTTTTCTAGGCAGATTTGAGAAACTATAATATAAAATAAAAATTTCAAAACGGAATCTGAAACTAAAGTATAAATTTGAGCACATCAGTGTTGATCTGATACTGATATCGACTCAGTGTCGATATTATTGATATTTTGGATTGTTTGCCTATTTCTAATGGAGGGATATCTTGCATATGTTCTTTCTATTAAAACAATACGTACATTAATGGAAAAAAGAAAAAATCTGATATATGGCAGTAACAGTTAAAATGATGTTTTCCCTGATTTAACGGTGCATGACATTGCTTCTGGCTTAAGCTACTTAAAACAAACGAGCTCCTCAAAAATGGTAACTTTATGAACTTTTATGGAAACAATCGTGTGTGTTTCCCCCAAATGCTTTGGAGAGGTTGCATGACCAGACCAAAGCAGGCGAATTAGCAGTCATTCGATGTTTAAATTATTTAAGAGTTTGGATCCCGTCCTGCAGCTCTGGATTTGATCCACTTTTAGCACCGTGGCTCTAAGCCTTATTGTAAAGTCTCCACTATTAATGGATCCAAGCTCTTTTTATCTACGTATTTAACACACAATAAAACAAACCTTATCGTCCTATTTCATTACACATCAACTCCTGATACCATGAAATGTTTTTGTCAAAATCCGGTTCAGAGTTTTTCCTCAGTGACATGTTTAATAGGTCCAACTAGCAGCCATCTTGTGAACAAATCTCCGCTATAATAATAAAAAATATTAAGAAAATCACATGCACATGCACAACCTGAGAGAAAGACCGACTCAAACGAGGCGGCTGTTGATGTTATTTCAGTATTTGAAAGCCTGGCCAACGCAGACTGAACGGCTTCGCTCGCTTCATCCGCTGTCATTGCTAAAACTACAAGCAGACTACAATTCTAAAGCAGTTCTTGTTCACAATGTCTGCTGTTCGCTGATTGATTGAATTCAAACCAGCGAGAATCACAAGTCGATGGGGGGGAAAAAGACCAGACTGCGCCGTAAGCGAGATTCAAATCGAAGGCAATGGCCAGGCTAGCAATGGATGAGTTCTTGGACAAAAACACAAACAGAGTCCTTAAAACTTTTTAACCGTTTAACAATCATTGTATTTTCCCAACGGTTTTTTATTTCGTCACATTTACATGCATTGTTGTCAGAGCCAAAGCCATTTTTCTCTTTTCACCACAACTTTCTTCAGGGTTTATGCTTTTAATCTACTTCAAGGATTCAGAGTGGGGCGAAAAATGCAGGCATTTGTGAAAAGTGTCATGGTGGAGACAAATCTACAGCCTCTGAGTGACTGAAATTACAGTTGGAAAATGGCTCGCATACTGATCAAACTGATTCGAGGCACCTGGAAGGGGGGGAGGCACAAACATAATACCCATCACATGGAGGAAAAGATGGCACATTTTACGCTGTGAAACTCCATCCTCCACCAGCTGGCTCAGCAGGGTGTCCTGACGCTTTCGGCTTTGGCACAGAGACGCAGTCCGGCTCGGAGCTGCGGTTCACTCATCAGATGTGGAATACGGGATCATCCTTGGTGATATAATGGAGTTCGTGTTACAGTGAGGTAATAGCAGATGGGCCACTCAGTATCACACACAAGCACACACCGTGCCGCGCTGTAATAGTTGCACACTAGCGCACCCTAACACACAAGTCATGTCCCCAACCACTAACTGCTAGTGTTCTCTGTGTTTGATTGCAAATGGGACAGATGCTGAGTGCCTCACACCACTGCTGTAACCTTGATTTGTGCTCTAACAGAGAGAGGGTACGTTTTACGACCGCTGCTGACGTACAGATCACTTTATTGGCTGAGCTGTGCCTTGGCCGACAGAGCCACAGAACCAGAGGCTCGATTCATTTTATCCACATTTAAAAATGATCTTCAGCACCACATTCAACATACGTTTTTAGACGTGCCCGAACCAAATTGAAATGAAAACGCTTTTGTCTTCAGTTTGTCCATATTGGTGACGTCTTAAGGCGCACCTTATGCATAAATGCAGGGCAGACTCCTAATCTTTATAACAGACTCTGTGGCTGCTGTGTCCTAATCAGCTTGTAAAATTTAACTTCACGTAGGGTGACCTGTGTGTTACCTGGAGCGGACCTGTTTCCACCACAGATGGTTCTGTTCAGGAAAAGTGTTTGTTTTTGAAAGAAAGTGAGCTCCCTCAAAACTCAGTTTTCAGTGGAATTTCTTTTCGGAAAGAAAAAATTGACAGCAGGATATTGGATTTTGTTGCATAAAGCGTAGGCCTTTCACATCCAGCTGTTGATGACACCATGCTTTGTCTTTTTTCTACTGACTAATTAACTGGTTGCCATTTGGGAATCACACAGCTGCTCCAGTTATATTACTCTATAATGTTTTAAAACATTTCTGATTCCAAAAATTGTTTCTGTAAATGACATTCATACCTGACGTCTTTAATGTGACATTAAAGTTAAGCTTTTGCTTTCTTTTTTTTGTAAAGCTTTATTGCCTTTTTAAAATCTAATTTGTACCTGAATTGGAAGCAGCCTAAGCACAGAGCCCTGTGGGATTCCATGACTAACATTTTACTAATGAAAAAGTTATTGCTTCAACATTTTCACTTTCATATATTCCGCAGCAGTGGTCCATGTGTGTTGTAGGTATGACGTATTTAAGTTGTGGTGCTTATACATACATAGCATAGCATATTTAGCTTTAGCTTTATTAACTTTACTAAATGTCTGTGCTACTAAAACTGTGTAGCAGATGGGATATGCAGCTCAAATCCACATTGTATCAACCTCTACCTGCTATATACCTTTTCATCTAGAGCAGATTGAGGCTGGGGGGGAAAAAATATAATTCCAGAAATAATCTGGCGACATGTTATAGACAGAGGAGCTGGACTTTTAAACTGGGAGGAATCTGACTTTTATGAGAAGTGATGGACAGATACTAGACTGCGATTTATTGCTCTGGCGCAGTCTGTTCGCCCGCTGGGAAACATCAAGTAGTAAAAGAGAAGCAGAGATAGAAAATACGAAGCGTAAAGGGCGAAGAGGAAGAAAGGGTATGAGTGTCCAAAAGGGAAATAAATTAGAGAAAACTGAAGGAAGGAGGGCTTTGGGGTTTGTTGAATTCTTTTCATTCACTAGCATTAAGTTCATGTCAGAGGAAAAGCAAAGAGCAGCGCTCACATTCCACTGCAGAGTTGCATCTCCAGCTCGAGAAGAGAAACCACCAACACGCTATGACACGCTATGCTCTTGAACGTTTGACAATGACTCTAATAGAGGCTGAACGTTATATTTCCACAGTTTGTGGGTGTAAATTATTGCATCCCACTCCACATGGGTTTGACTAAAACCAAGACTCCAATGAATGTGGACACCCATGCGTTTAAAGACTTTCAGTTTTATGCATGTTAGCTCTGAACGCTCGACTGGCTCTGCTTAAACAACAGTTTAAACAGTTCAGTTTGTCAATGAAACCGCAGCATCTCGGTTTGCAGGCTTCAAACGGTTTTACTAATAACTCAAAAGTCAATTAAACTTGAGAAAATTGGATTAACATGTCAATATATTTGTCACTGTTCAACGAAAAAAATAAGGACAGTGCTGTTAAAATTGAAACCATAAAAAAAAAAAAGCAAACCTGTAGCAAAGATTGTTCATCCATCTGAGAATAGATGATACTCCCTTGAGATTCCAGATTACTTACCTCTAAGTAATGGCCAGCTAAGAAAGGTTGGTGGCATCAGCTAACTCGCTCACTCATTGGTTGCCTAGCAAGAACCTGTAGAGTAACTTGCGCAGCAGCAGTTTCAGGTTTTACCAGTTTAACGTGAGCTTCAGCCATTTTGGTTTTTTTACATGTTCAGTAGCTCAACATTAGCTTCTAATTTTTTATGCACTCAGTGGTTTAAAGTTAGCAGAGTTACGATTAGTCAAACTCTTTGGTTAACTATAGTGCATACCTATACTCTTTATTACAACCATGGTGGCCATCTTGAAAAATGTCCACAAGAAAAAGGAGACGCAAACTCAAAACAAATATGTATGATTTAGATAGTACAAAAATCTATTATTTGACTCCAAACACATTCTTCTAAATGATTATTTTTGTGCCAAAAAACATCTTATATGACAATCATGGTGGCCATCTTGAAAGCTCAAAACATTATCAGTAAATATAATTTCTATTGGTCCATTTGATACCAAAAGTTATATATGTGTGTACAAAATTGGCTAATTTTGTGTAAATCTCAGTGACAACCAATTTGGTGCCCATCTTTGAAAATGGGCACCATCTTGAATTTTTCAGTGGCTAACATTTTTTTTGTTTTCCTTTTTTTTGTTTTTTTTTTTTTCAAAAAGCAAGCTTCTGGAAAAATCTTTGTCCAGTTAGGTTATTGTATCTGCATGTGAAAGAGTTTGAGAGTTTGCTGCGTTGTGAATTTTAGAATTCAAATCGCAGCTGATCTTGTGGTTTAATAACTCTTTATATATCTGCTCATCCAACATGCCTTTTTCCTCCCAGTAAAACTCAAAGCTGTGCGTCTCAAACAACCCATGGGAGTTTTCTGCGCGTGGGGCTTGTAAAACTTTATCGGGACAGATGCGGTCTCGCTGCGTTTCACGGAGGCTGACGTTAACTGCGTCGGGCGTGGCGGAGGGTCTGGGGTCAACTTGTTTATCCTGGCCTCCAAGGTGATTGGGGACCTTAAAATACAGAAGGAGATGAGTCTGGATGATCCAGACTCCAACTGCAGCTGGGTGGGCTTTACGCTACCCAAGAGGCTTGCACTACTTGGATTTAGACGTGTTTGTTCGTTCTGCTAATGCTCATACCACCCACCTGAGAGAGCAAATGTTGACTTCGCAAACTTCTAGCTCTCCTTAACCCTTCCACATAGGACGTAATGCCCACATGCACCATCAAACACATCATTTACTAAACCTTCGCTTCACTTGAGAGCACCTATGTGTTATCATTCTCACTCCAATAGAAATCTGATGCTCTGGTTTCTACACGAAGCTTAATTACGCACAGAAGCATCGTATTGTTTAGAGCTTAGTGAACTTTCTTGAATGAGTTTGTTCCTTATGTTGGGTAATGGCAGCTCATAAAGTGTACTGCGTTCTACTGTAAAACAGCAGAAAACAGTATCCCTTTCTCACACATTCAATTTTAAACCATTCTCAAAACAGACCTATTTTTCCTCAAGGTCTATCAAAATTAGCCTAGTAGAAACCAACCCCTTGTTCTACGCTTTGCGTCGTTCAGAGGGTCTTGGCTATGCTATTGCTTTCTGGAGGCGTGGATTCTATTGAATTTTTTAATTGCACCCACCCTTTGCCTGTGATATTTGAAGATGCAAAACTTACTGAAAATGGTCTGCAATGTAAACAACCATCCTCCACTGAGAAGAGAGAAGCACTGATCCAAATGAGATGGATATTAATGTTTCACTGCTAAAACTACAGTAGGACTACAATTCCAAAACCAAGCTAAAAATGAATGTCATACCAGAGGAAATCCAGCTCAATGGGAGAAATCCCAGACTGAGCAATGACGGGAGATGAGAACCAAGCAGAACTGTATAGGAAGGCAATCAAAATCAAAAGGGTTTGCCTTTAATCTGTTTTGTAGAGCACAGATGATGATGTTGTGAATTTTGAAAGCCCCATCAATTCACATCTAAACTGATTGGAAGCAACAGCTCAAACACACTGCTTCCTTTTGTTACACATATATCCAAAGAAATGTGCAAGAGTATCAGGCAGAATATTGAGAATCCCCATCTGGTTCATCCTGGGCAAGAATTTGAATGGCATTGGTGGATTGGCTGCTTTGCCAACTGCAACTAATATTTTTGATATTGTCACCTTCCTAAATGGTCTTTTTCAATAGGAAGGGTTTATATATATTTACTTATTTTTTTTTCTTTTCCAAAATGACTTTTGGCTAAAATGACTTGCTGCATTATTGTAGGATGATATGCTGTATTTAAAAAAACAAAGCAAAACAAAAAAATCATCAAATATCCAAGTTTTAGGTCAATAATTTGGTGTCACTATTCACATAAAAATCGACAGCGACTTGGTGGGGGTTTGCTCTACTCTTGTAGTACTTTACCTTTATAATCCATATATATCAACTTTTACTTAAGCAACAATAACACAGTACATTCATATGGAATAGAATAGAATATGATGTTTTTTTATTTCCATTTTCATTATAAGGTTTTCCAATAGGAGTTAAATTTGCTTCCAGACACTATCTGGTACTTTTTAACTTATTCATTGGATGAAATATGTGTGTATTTTGCATGATTTATTGCATTATTGAGACATGAAACTAAGCAAATAAACCTCGCCTGAGTAGATGTCCTTTTTTTGTTTTGTTTTTTTCGAATGTTCTGGAGCGGACTGAATTAAACGACAGCTGTAGCAGCGGACTAAAGTGGCAGTGTTTATTTATACGAAATCTAAGCCTATTTTGTGTTAATTTCCACTTCCTTTTATCGAGAACAGTGGCTGATGACTGAAAGAAAGTCGTGGTTTTTGGCAATAACAGCCCCTCGTCTCCCCTGATGCAAGCCTCATTAAGGCATCTGGAAAACCAGGTTAATTTGTCACACAATACCTCATCCTTCTGGCGTTACTGTCACTGCAGTGGGACTCAGGGAATATTAAAGCCCAATCACTCTTCTCTGCTCACGGCCGTTACGGATCCTGACTTTAGACCGTACACAGCGTCAGGCCCTGAACTTACCTCAGCTGCAGCCGCTTTCCTTTCGCCTGTTTGATCTCCTGCACAGCTGCTTTTCTTCTGAGCAAAGGTGTTGAGTGAGAGCTGAGACGTCTGGTTTGTGGCATCACACGGAACCAGGAATGCTGAGCGGCCGCGCGGGTCCGTCCCAGAACAGCTCATTGGGCCGAGCAAGGCCCGACGATCTTGGCTGAATGATTCAGTTTGCTTGTTTTGTCCAAGAAGGTTAAGAAAATTGTTTTAAGAGAAAATCGCATCATTCCTGCGTAAGTCCGCAGCAAACGATTATTTTAGTAATCCGTTAATTTTATTCTGACGATTAATTGGGGGGAAAATGATCACATTCGACTTGAGCCTTATTTGTACAATATTTGAATTGGCGTGACCCGGGGACCTGCTTGGAGCAGAACCACTGGTTTAGATTAAAGCATCAGTGTATGTTAAGACGGCCCAGTCAAAGTTCAGATCGAAATCTAATTGAGGATCTGTGGCCTGATGGAAAGACGGATGTTCACAGCTGCTTTCCATTTATGAGCCTGAGCTGTTTGGTGAAGAAGAACAAGCGAAACGCTCAACCTGTGATGTGAGTCCAACCTTAACAGGAACTAGTTCTCACCTCGTTTCAATCAGGTCATCAACTGATTCATGTTCATAGTTTAATAACTCTAACTGGATCCAGTTCTGGCTTGTTTCTGATAATTATATCTGGAATAAGGCTTAATAGATGGTAGGTCATGGCGTTAATCAGATGGATTGTGGTCTGGCGTCCGTTTTATTCTCAAACTGCACTTTACGGTGGCTAAACTTCCAAGACATCTGCTCTCATTCACATATTTACTAACGAGCATCAATTTAAGCAACATTTTCAATTTCCTTCAAGTATGCAAGATTTACCAGGTTTTTTTTACCATTTGAACTGCTATTCCAACAGACAAAACTCCTTCAGTAACAGTGAAAAATGACAAAAAACTAAAAGTTATCTGTATAAAATAAGTTGTTCCGTTGCATCGCTGCCAAATAAAACCCATTAAGGTTTGCGGTCGCAACGTGCCTCAATCTAACAAAGCAAAAAGCACAGAGCATCTAGAAATCAGGAAGCTCGTCTTTCTCCGCGCAGCGTAGAATAATATTTGAACACCGTGTGTCTTTTCCTCTCAGTTTCGCCACATGATGTATTGGATTCCTGTCGTTAAAATGAATAAACCTTTCACGATTCTTTCTGCCTCGCAGACGGTGACAACCGCAGCCCCGTCAGGTTGTTTTGCTTTCCTGAAGCCTTGTAGATGTATGATGAGGATTTCCGTTGACAGAGCTGTCGAATTTCTCCCCTGTGCGCCAGCCGGCGTCCGCACGCCCTCCCCCCCTCAGGCAGCCTCCCACACCGAGCTGTGAACTGAGTAACTCTAATTTCCTTTGATTCTGTCATTTTCCCTCTAAGTGTGCGTGCCCAGTCCTTCGCCTTCTATTCATCTACTTGACACGTTGAACTTTTATTCCCTTTGCTTTCCAGTCTAAGCCTAATCTTTGGCTTTTTATTTTAGCAACTCCAAAAAAGCTGTTCAATGTTCAATAGTTGCCTTAAAATGAGGAATTATCACAGTTTCTCTCCATAAATATTGACCAATTTTGGTTGTTTTTACTTGGAATTGATAGGATAAAATAGTAATAAAAACCTTCCAGTATTATAGAGCTCTAGGACTTTTTCCGAGCTTTGTTTTAAGTCGATGCATACCGCTGCTGGGTGATGGATTTGAAGCTCTTTTAAAAATAACAACACTAGCACAATCAGTTTAATTAGGGAAATAGGAGGATGAGAAGGAAGCTCAAAGTGGGAGGAAATCTACCATAAGCATGCAACCCCAGCGGAAAATGTGATCCTGAACAATGCCTTCCATCATAGGTAGAGGTCTTTGAGGTCCGCTGAACCATTAGCACGTCCATTCCTCTAGGTGTTGATCGTTTGGAGGTCTGCCACATGTGACCTCGCAGCAGGAGCTAAGATGGTTAGCAGATATAGTGTGTAACAGTCCAGGAATGGGATACTGGTTTTCTCTGGTATCATGTATTGCAGTCGCTGCCCTCCCAACCTGAGGTCCAGTCAAGACCAACTCCAGGGTGTATCCAGACAAGACTGTGACTTTTAGGGGTTGAGACCAAGTCAAGACCAAGACCAGTGCCAACACTAATATTACATGATGTTATCTATTGGTCAATGGGTGGCAAACAGCTGACAGGAATCGGAAACCAATGCCAATAAACGTACAGTATATACAAAACACAGTTAGCTAGTTTAATATGTGTAGCTAACATTGACTATATCTCTTTGTGTGATGGCCAGGTAAAGAATGTTTGTCACGAGGCCGACTGCTAACGTTAGCTAGCTTTGCTAACACCACTTAAACATAGCTTAACTTTCTTTTTGCTTCCTTTCCAAGTGACACGTTGTCTCTGAAAGCAAGTCATTGCTGAATTTTCAAATACTTATGTTATCTTAATTGCAATTGTTAGCATGTGGGCTATCATTAGCACGTCGATTTATGTTGACTTACTCCCCCACTTTGGAAAAATAAGACATTTCAACTCTATTCTCTATTAAATATGCAAAAATTGGTGTATTACTTGAAGTTAGCCAACATGCTAAGGTTAGCTAAAATATCTATAGGATTTTAGCTATCGCTTTAGAGTTGAGTTAAATGAACTCACTCCATTCATTACGGTAAGCTAAGCTATGATAACCAAAATATGCTAAGATGCTTATTTTAGCTGTAAGGCTAATGTTGAAATACACTTCTGTCATTTTGTCGATGAAGCCACATAAAATGGCCTTACGAACAGCAGCCAGTATGCTGTTATTATCTAACGAACGAGTTTTTGGTTCAGCATTGTAACACTTTGAAATAAATACATTCAGACACTCTACATCTATTGCCAGTTGGGTAGCGGTGACCTGCAGAGGTCAGGACCTCTCTGTTCACCGTTATGATTTGCCTCCAGAACAAAAAGCTCAGTACTTCGGAGTGCATCTTCCTTCCTGGAGAATTGACTACGGGAACTCATACACACACACACACACACACACGCACGCATGCACACACACACGCACATGCACACATACAGGGACACACACGTTCAAAAAGCCTCGTGCCGACTCCGCTGGCATAATTAGAAACATTTGGGATCATTTGCAAAAGACCACAAGCTCTGATGGGATCCAGATGCACAGTTGGATTTCACAGAATATACAGGAACCCTTATTTACGAGGGGCCACTGCTGGCTTCTCACCCAGGGAGATGTGTGTGTGTGTGTGTGTGTGTGTGTGTGTATGCTGCCCATATTTGTTCACATACTGAATGGGGAGCGTAGATTGGATCATCCATAGTCTGTTCAGACTCAGTTCAGTAGCTTTTATTTTTGTTTGGTCACATAAAGCAATGCTTTAAACAATGTTTTTTTCTCGTCACTTTGGTCTTCATCTCTTGGTGGAAACTTCTGTGTTGCACTTCTTCCTCTTTCAGTCATGATGTTTCCTGAAAGAGACATCCATCGATGAAAGTCATTGTTTGAAATCAGTCACGTTTTGGTAAATGCTGCCATCTAGTGGATTTTACAAGCTTGGAGCATTTGCCTTTTCTCCTTTTCAGAAACGGCTCTTTTTTTTCCATTATGAGGTACATTTCCCTACATTGTTTATAATATCTATACTAGCAGTACTGCAGAGAGGTAGAAGCTTTGACCAATGGATTCTAAGGTGCTGTTGACCACATCACATTAACCAAAAACCGACTACATACCTGGAATCAGGTTGCTGTATCCTTAGACACACTGAGGTTCTAGATTGTATCAGGACCAGGCAGAAAACCGACCCAGTTTTCTGTCCTCTGCTATCCTCACTGTGCAAAGAACAGATAAAGGAACCAATGCATACGTTACTTTTAGAAAGGAATCGAGAAAGAGGGCAAGTTAAACCACATTTGTAAACTTTACTTACTGAAATAAGTTAAAGATTCAGATTATACCTCAGATTTGGTGAGATTGGACCTTCTGATACCGACTTGAGCTGATTCTGATTCTTCCTTAACTATTAAAATAGCAAAATATTGTTGTAAATGTAAATGTTCTAGCCTTTCTGCCATAAATTACTAATATGAGGACCAAAGACCAAGCCACACCATGTGTTGTGTAGGAGGATGATTTTAGTAGATCAGCGATTTTACTGATGTAGTGTCAATTTCATTTAAACTCATTATTGGGTCTTCCAGTGCTTTGACTGTGAAAAGCAGTGTTTGTATATTCCATAGGGAATTTAGATCCTCGTATAAATACAGAGATTTGATCCGGCTTCTTCCATGACAGACAGAAGATTACAACATTGCAGTATTTGACCACCCTTCTTGTGGTCTGGCAAAGTCTTGCTCTCTCGCGCTCTTTAGCAGCCTGAACTGAACCACAAACATGTCGTAACACGTGTCAGAAAATAGTCTTTTAGTGTTCCTGTGCTTCCTTGGATTTCTCCTAATACCTTGACAATACTGACAAGAGGAAACAATGAATCTCTTTGCTGCAGAAACAACTGCCACATGTTTCATGTCACTCCTTTGATTGGGAGTAAAGCACTTTGGATTTCCTTTTCTATGAGTGATGGCATACAGATAAACCTGGCTCAGAGAACACAAGATTTGAGTTTCTTTCTGGTCGGATTGCGAATGATTTTGGCATCTAGATGAGTCCTCGGTTTATTTCCCCAATGTAACTGATTATCAGAAACAATTCTGACCTTTCCAGAGGGCCAGCAGCATTTTGCTAACAGGTCAGAACAACCGTAAGCCTTCAGTATCCATCACCACCTCCTGCTTCATCTGAAAGCATGACGTTGCTTCAATACGACAGTGCTGGTGTAAAGCCCAAGAGGCGGATCAGGTGCCGGTGAAATGGTCCAGGGAAGGTAGAGTCCCTGCAGAAACCGAGGCGTTAGGGAAGTCGACGGGCAGATCTTTTTCAAGATGAGTGGATGTTTGTACCTGGTGGCGGCCGACAGAGAGTTAGCCTCACTTCAGCTGGGGAATTCTTGAACAGCTTCAGCACTTTCTACACCAAGAGTTGAACAGTGGTTTACACAGATAAACAGTGGTTTATCACTGAGGCCCATTCATGAAGGGACATTTCAGAACTTTTGAAGTTAAGTACAATTGAAAGACATAAGAATCAACAGCAGATTACTCTCTTGCTGTCTTCATTTAGCATCAACCTGAATGAGTTAAGTAGAGGAAAAGTAAGTTTGTGTAAAACTCTGAATTGAAAACATTCACTTAAACCATTTAAAGTAATGAGTGTATTAGTGTAGTGTAACAGTTGATCCAAATGCAGAGTGGAAAGATGAAAAGCTAACAGTTCTTAGCAAAACAAACTTAAGAATATCCAGAAACTAAAAGGACATTGACAGGATTAACCCTACACACAAGCAGCCAGGGAAAGAAAGAGTACAAAAACTAAATTCTAACCTGGATTAGCACGAAGCGAAGACACCGACACAGCCATCACTTCAAATAAATACCTATAAGTATCTAGTCAACAACTTTTCACAGTCGCAACAGTAACAAACAATTTAAAAACTCAATTTTGCACATACTGGATAGGAAAGCTCCTTTAGCGACTGGCCGTTGATAGCCAGCAGGACATCTCCCTCCTGAATTCTGCCGCTTTGCTCCGCAGGCTGGCCGGGGAAGAGCTGCTTTATCCGGACCATGCTGCTGAAGTCCTTGGTGGGTGGGTCCAGCTCACACATCAGGAAGCTAAATCCCAGACCATTGACGTCTTTGGTCAGAGTCACCTCCTTGACATTTTCTTGGGGTTTTGGAGGACGAGGCAGGACAGTGAAGCAACAGTGATGAGGTCAAAGGTTGTGTCGAAGTTGGATGTGGGATAGAAAGGACAAATGAAACCCAAACAGTAGCTGCTTCTCTGTTACAAATGTGCACAATTATTATTATTTGTTCTGATAGTCTGCTAATGTCGGAAAAACACAGTTTCGTAGTTGTGGTATTTAACACTGAAGAACAAATCTTACTGAAGTCACACGTGAGTAAGCCTGTTCACGTGATAAGTCAAATAAAAACAAGGCGGCGATGAATGTAAATAATCACATGTTGATGAGCGCTAGCACTCATCATCTGTCAGCCAATCAGAGGAGACGTTGGTGTCTTGTTGAGACGTTGGAGCGTCAAGCCCCGCCTACTCGGGAGCGGCGTTTTGACTTAAGAAAGTCGTAGTCGGCCATTTTACAGAAGAGCTGTGGATTCGACGGTTTTGAATGACTAAAGATTTGATGAACTGTGCGATGCTGTGAGCACTCTGATGCATTTCTAATGCAGCTGATATTATCCCAGTAAAGGCTGAGATGATTTTTTCCCTGATGGATGGAACTCATTTAAATGCTAAATAAGACATAACATTTCCATATCATTGCTCCTGCCACTGCTAATGGAATATTAGATCATCTTCTTTTATGCATCGACATATATCCTAAAGCTCCGTCCACACTAACAGACATTTTGCTTTCGTTGCATTGTCTGTATCATTTACAGTTTGATAGAGTGACTCGTAATTTCATAGCTCAGAAAATATATAAGGCAATATGATAATCCAACATGGAGAGTGAAATACATTTCACACCTTGTGGATAGAGCTGAAATTAGAGCCATCTGTGGGCAGTTTCAGGATATTACAGATGTATGACGGACGTCTCGTTGACTGTCTAGTAAACAAATGTTGCTGTATGAAAAATTTCTAATAACTGTCACACTCTCCAATCACTAAGTATAGGAACTTCATGGAAACTGGAAATTTTTTTTTTCATTTTTTTCAGTTTCCATGTTTTCAGTTGGATTTTTTGTGCTGATGTAGACTGTTTAGTAGCCACTGCTCAGACTATTCATTCATCAGAGAATCCATTTCAAAAGGTTGTTATTCCTAATCTCAGTTATTAATATTCAGAAATACGTTGTCCTCTGTTGATCTTTCCATTCGTTTTTGACAGAGAAAAGATTTTAACAGTGCTTTCGTAAAGTTTTGTTCATCAAGAGACTTCAAATGCTTCCGCAATATTAGTTTTTCACATGAAGCCACAACAATGGAGATATTTTTTAATGACTTGACTAAACTTCAAGCTAGAAAATTTTCTGATTGATAAAAAGGTTAAGATGAGGAACAGCTGTTTTGGGTGAATCTTTGGCCCAGCAAAGATTCGCATGGCTAAATGCTGAAAATACGTTTTCAGCATTTAGCCATGCTGAAAACGTATTTTCCTGAAAGTTGAAATAATTTTAGCTAATTTAAGATTTGAAGCTTTCCTGGCATCACAAATTGCACATCACTCAGTTGCTTGGCCTGGAATGGAAAGTGTAATCCACCTGTGTACTTTGAAAGAAGTCAGTGTAGGAAGACAGACATAGGTGGAGAGGTCAAAGATTAAGGGAAGTCTGGATGAGGTCAGGGTCAATACAGCAGTATAAACATTCACAGGTCTTAGTCATCTGAAACAACGGATAGAAGAGAGGTTCAAAATTCCTCCTTAACAGTATAAGAGAACAAACATTTGAGGTTATTGCTGCTAACTGTGGTTCCATTACATTTTACAATCAGCGTACTGCACGTTATGGAACATTTGTAATGACGTCCAACTTTTTTGTGCTGTGCGATTCAGTCCACTGATCCTAACCTGCGTTGAAATGTCCTACCATCAGTGACGAAGCCGTAGTCTCTGGAACGGACAGACCTTGTGCTTGTGGAAGAGCTTAGGGACGACGAGCTGTTGAGTCTAAGATGGCTGGTGGTTTGGGGAACTCTCTGATTGGACACCGGACTGTCTGTGTCAGCAATCACAGAAACTTTAGGCAGGCTGACTGACTCCCGCTTCACAACAAAGTAGACCACCTAGATGATAGAAGAGCAGAGCAGTTAATAGCACTCACAAGACACATCTGAACATGTCATATGAAGATTTCTGCAACCAAATCCATGTCTGTTAATGATAAATAAGGCCTAGTATTCTAAGCATATTTGTAAAAACAGCCTTAGAAATGACAGTCATGACTTTGAAGCATTTTGAAGGGAGTACGGTGTGGCAGAGACAATCTTGACAGCTGTCCAGTCCCACTATGAACAAAAAGCTGTCTGTATTCTCAACACAATCTTAAGCCTGTTCCTGGAGCATAAGGAACAGGCTGGACCACTCTCCTGGTGGTTGGACTCCACCATTTAGAAATTCATGACCAGTATCTCAAGGTGTAGTCCTGGAGAGGAGGATGTCTAGTTTGGAAACCTCAAGGTCTCGCCATTTCTTTTCGTAGATTTAGTGGTTCTCTCGGCTTCCTCAGGCCATGACCTCCATTCAGTAGGTACTACTATGGCAGTTTGCATTTGGTCTGAACTGCCCAATGTTCAGAATCAGTTCCTTCAAATCTGAGGCCAGGGTTCTTAACTGCTAAAGCATAAACTTTTCTCTCTGGGTTTGGGTCAGCGGTAGCCTGAAGTGGAGAGCATGTTGGTGTCTGGTTAATGAGTGATGATGCAAGCAGGGAAAGATAGATGGATTGGCGCTCCACTTGCTGTAATGCAGATGTTGCAGAGCTCTTTGTGGTAAAGAAAAACTGAGCCAAAAATCTCCCAAACTCATTATCGTTATTACCAGATTTTGGCTAAGTGGGAGACGATGGATCCAGCAGAAGAATTGCAGATTTTTGGAGTGCAGTTCAAACCCATGCTATTTCCATCCATTATACGTATCAGTTAAGTTCAAAAACCTTGACCAGATCATGATTATTACATTGGCATCAGAGTCACTAAGCTTCATTTTACTGGGATTTGTCAGAACTGAAATGTAGTTCTACAAACATTGCCAAGATTAGCTTTTGAAACACCAAAACTTCCAATTGTCATCTGCATATACAAGTTCTTTGATCTCATGCTGTCCTTTACCTCCCCGGTTTTACCCAGACACTCCACAGCCTGCTGGTAGGTGAAGCCATGAAAGTTAATCCCATCAACCTCCAAAATTCTATCGCCTGTAAATGAAAAAAAAAAAAGAAGAAGCGAAAAATATAAACAGTCAGACTGATCAGACTTTATACATTGATATGTTTGAAACCGAGGCGTGGTACCTGTGTGTAAACGTCCGTCTCTCTCTGCTGCCCCTCCGGGAACAAGGCTCTTGATGTAGATTCCCCCGTTTTGACCTCTGGTGTTTGCTGCACCCTAATTAGTTAGGAAGAGGATTTCCTTATTTACATTCATGATATGCTGAGTCATTTTTACTTATTTAGCACCTTACAAGAGCAACTTAAAGTGGTTCACACAATTTTATTAATATACACCACATAGAAATTAACTAATAACATTCTTGTATATGATGACCAATCAAAAGAGACATTTTTTTCATGCTAATCAGTTATGAGATGAACTTGTGTTTTGTCATGCAGGTTACAGTTGTACTTCAGATTCACTCAACCACAGTCAATAGAGTTTATACAGAAATGTTCTAAATTTGTAATATTTAGTGTGAGATCTATATTTTCTGATAATATTTATAGATCAAAACTAAGATATAATAATGTCCTTATAATCAGACATGCTGTATTTTGTTGGTGTAAAGTTCTGTGTCATGCTCTGGCTCAGTTTTGCTGAGGTTATCAGAGTGGATGAGCCAGCTCTTGGCATCCCCATCTGATCCTGTCAGACCTCAGATGTTAATCGGCTTAAGTGGAAGAGTCTTTGTGGCCCACTGCTGCAGATCAGGTGCTGCAGTTGACCGTTCACCGCCAGCATTGAAAGCACATTCATCAGGAGGACAGGTTTTCGAAAGCAAAGCCGGAAAACTGCCACGCGCGGCAACCTACAAGCTTGCCAAACACTCACAGAGATGCTGAGGCCCAGATTTCCAGAGATCTTCCTGAGCTCCACAGAGATCTCTTCTGGCCCCACACAGTTCTGAGATGGAGGTACAGGGCCTCCGTCCTGAGGCAAATACAACACAAGGAATCTTAGAATAGATCAAGATTTAAGCCAAAAGGTTTGAAGGGAACACAGAAGGAACAAGGAGAAAAGACAGCTTTTCAAAAATACACACACACAAAAAAAAACACCTTAAGGAGTTGACTGAATATGAATACCAATGACATCATGAAAAGGAAGAACTAAAGTGTAGCTTGAGCTTGAGTGTTGTCAGTGTGCTTGAATAAAATCATTTGATATCTACAGTTAGACCAGATGAATCATGACGAGCAAAGTGGGATTCATTTAGAGTGAGATTTTCAGCTGCTTCCATCCACTGCCACAGTGTTTTTCACTCAGGCTTAAGTAATGCACGGTGCCAGTTATCTGGAGAAACAGAGCTGCTGATAGCAGTTCTCATTGTGGCGACAATGCTGGTCAGAACTGGAGCAAAAAGCTTTGTAAAAACACAGGTAGATTAGGCTTGTCATAATTTTACAAATCTTAACTTTATATCATATTATACTTTTGTATATTATGGTTTAAGTAGCCATTGTGTTATGTGTTGATGCTCAGGTTTGGTGTTCCATCATGCTGTCCTTTTTTTCCCCCACCCTAATTTACATTCAGTCATTTTCAGTAGAATAGAATATGTGTTCAGCAGAGGCCTGTTTGTCAGATTTAAAGTACCTTTTAAAAATAACATTTATGCAGGTGTTAAACGTGTAATTAATTTATATAATAAGTTTCACTTTGTGAACCAAGTTACTAAATTAATGCAAATAAATCAAATATGTTCACTATAATGACTCTACCTGTGCACTGAGGACTCGTACGTCCCGCGGGACGTGCAGCCTGCTGGAGGCCTTTGGCGTCATCATGACGGAGACGATCTCATCCAGGCTATCGTCTCCTGAACGTCCATCTGTCATCAGCGTAGTCTGGGACCCGTATTTTCTCAGCACAGGAGAGCGAACGCTGATGGGACTTAGTGGGACTGTGGAGAAAAAAAATCAAAATAAAAAAAAAGAAATCAACAAAACTTCATTCTCTGCTTTTGTTGTCAGTACTGAGACGTGTTGTTTGTTTATTTATTTGTTTTTAATGTTTCAACTAGAAACCAGACTTGGTTTAGCATCAAATCAGGAGTGATGCAATGCAAGCAATGCATGTAATGTACAAACCAGGTTTAGTAAGCCAGGTAGAAGGGATGCGGGTTGTTCAACATGTTGACGCCTAATCTGCCACTAAATTAGTGCCGAAGAAACTGTTTAGAATTGATTTTCATTAAGATAGGTTAGGTAAATGTAATCCCCCCCCAAGATATTTTTATTTTATGATGTCTCCAGAAATAGAAAGTTATACAATGTCAGATATTCAGTGTAATGCTAGCAAAAAACGGCCACAGTTAAAATGACTAAAGATGAAAGGGCAAAACCAAACCGTAGGGGATAGAAATTAAACAAATATTCACAACTCTAGAAACCATTTTACATTGTATTAAAATATGTACATCTATGGAGTAATTGCTCAAACAATACTGAGACAAAGAACACCAGATGACTACTTGAGCTCCACTATCGATATAAAGCACCTTTAGGCTGCGAGACAATGAGCTGCACTTCCTCAGGGCTGCCCTCCATGACCCCTGCTGCCTCGCTAAACGTGACGCCCTCCAGGCTGACATGGTTCAGGGATATCAGGCGACCCCCTGAAGGCAAAGGTCAAACATTAAAGGGTGACCCCACCAGAGCATGTGGAACACAATCTTTGTCCTTCTGAGCACATGACTTGATGCGTACTGCCCACAGTCGTTCATCAAAGGTGTGGAAGAATTCAATAAGTAGGATTTAAATATTAGACCAATGTTTAATTATAAGAAAGAAAAAAAATAAGACATTCCTACATGAAAAAAAGCTAGATGATACATTTTTAAGTATTATTTAATGTAAAATGAATATGTTTTAGTATTATAGGCATGTACCCGGTCTGATGCGTCCGTCCTTGTCTGCAGGTCCTCCAGGCACAATGGAGGCGATAAAAATGCCCAAGTCATAGCGGCCTATTGTGTCCTCTCCGACTATAACAATACCTGTGTAAGTACAAGTTACAGTTTAGATAAACTGAATGAAATGAGACTTTAACCGTTTTTGTTTTTGTCAAATTGGACCAAACGTTTCCTGTTTCAGGTCAGTTAAGATTACCAAAAGTGAAATACCAGAAAAATTAGATTTTGATTATTATGGAGTGAAAAGTGCCAAATTACACTAGATAAAAACCTTATGTTATAACTATTTTAATGTGTCAAAAACTTTTTTTGGGGACTGGACATAAATACAGCAATATTAAATATAGAATCAATCATATGAGTCTCAATTAAATGTATTGACTTCATTTCATTAGTATTTCATGCATAGTAAATCATTCCTATGCTGGAACGCATTATGAATGAATTTAGTTATAAATTCTGGGTTATATGCAGTGCAGAGTGATGTCCTCACCCAAGCCCAGTTTTGGGTCTTTCTTCAACAAAACACAGATGACTTCCCTCTCCGAAGGAATGCCCAGTTTAGGCGACGTTTCTGTTGGGACGGGTGATACGACCAACCATTAGCCAAAAGGGGAAATCGCTCTGAGTGAGTGAGGAGACATGAAATAAGGGGAAACTACTGGCTGACTAGAGCAGAAGCACACAAGCACATGAAGCTGGGCTGTAAGTGTGAAGACGCTGTGCCTCGGGCTGCTGGGGATCCGGAGTGGGCCTCCGATCCGCTCCTCTGGGAACAGGATGGAGAGCGTAAACCTGTGCTGCTGCGCTGGCTGCTGGAGCAGGTGCTGCTGAAGGAACACACGAAGGAGAAAGATGAGAAATGGATTCACATGAAATCGCTTCGACTTTCTGCACAGGGGAAGTCATGCTTTCAAGAGGAAAAAAAAGCAAGTGCATTTCATGGTTTCTGTGGAAACTTCAATGTAAAACAAACTGATGGATAAGAGTAAAGTGAAAGAAAAGGATGAACACAGACTTGATGTATTTTTGAATCAAAACATGTTTAAAGTTGACAGAAAATTTGAAAATATCACAAGATAACTGTGTAATTGGAGGACATTATTAACAATACCTAAACATCAACTATAAAGTCTTAAAATAGGCAAATACAAAAGAATACAGTTAAAATAAATAGAATTTTGTTGTACTTCAGTTGTTTTATCCTAATCAAAGTATCCAAATCTCATTGACCTTTTATCTGTAACTTGTCATTTCATTTGCTGAAGTTGTTAGCATGTAACAGTTGTTACGGAGTTCTGGTGAATAAACATAGTACTGAGTTGACTATGTTGCCATCAGGCTTCCATCCATTTCACCAAACAGACTCTTTAACCTGCCTCTGCTGTCCCTGTTAGTGACGTATTAGAAAAATTATAATAAATAAACAAACAAACATACAGGCTTTATGTATCTCCTGGTGGCGATACATGTAAAGCCTGGTGGCCCGCCAGTCTTATAATACACTGGGGGGAAACCCTGATTAGCACAAAAGGCAAAAAAAAAAAAATACCTGTGATGTTTCACACGGGCCTCGATTCTGGCTGCCACGTCGTCACACAGCTTGGTCAGAGACTCTTCCTGCGGCGTGGTCAGGCCGCTGTCGTCCTGGAGCATCTCGGAACACGAAATGGACTTGAGCTGTCTGCTCTGAGCGCGGCGCACAGCTGCGTACTGCACAATGTTGTCCTCTAGACAAAGATACAGAGGTTACGCTTGCTATCCTCTACCGCAGGCAAGAGGAGCGGCTGAAGCGCAGAGCTGCGATGGAACGTATCCCTTCTGCTAAATACGTGCAGTGAAACTACAAAGAAAGTCTGGCAGCGGACGTTTATGCCGCCAAACCTTACCTGAGACCAGGCTGCGGCTTTGCTGCCGGGAACTCATCTCATTGTTAAACTTGTGCTGGGCAGAACAGAGGTTACACAAATACTTGGCTATCCTGGACCTCTCCGTGATAAAGACGTATTTCTTCCGGCTGCCCCGGCACTCGATTATAAATTTTTGCTTCTGCAGATTCATAAAAGAGGCGCGTTTTAGACCGCGAACAGAAACACCCTAGAATGTCACGTGCCACTGTGGAGGACCCTCTCACGCTAGAGGAGATTGTAGCCGTTTCCCTCCAGAAGAAATTCTGAACGGTGGACCGGCAGCCATCTTTAACCTCGTAGACGATGACACCTTTGGCACAAACTCCGAGAACAATTTCTCCATCCGAAGGCTTTTTCTCCCGTATCACACGGTGGAACAAGACGCCGTATTCAGGCAACTGCTGACAAACCTGCAGGTTTAACAACAGAACAGACGTCACTTTTAGAAGCGGTCGATGGCGCATCGTGAGTTTTAATGTTTCTAAGTACTTTGCTACTACCTTCAGGAATTCAAGCTTGGATTCATCTGTGAGCATTTGGGCATTATTGGCATGAAGTCTCAGCAGCTCTGCCTGAATGTAAGGCAAGGCACGTTTCTCCATCACACTCTTGGAGACGTACTGGTCAGGTCGGTAGTAGTTTCTACCGTACACCTAAACAGAGTAGAGTACAGACTTTCACAACATATTAAATTTCATTGTGTATACTACGCTTGAGGATATTGGCGCCAGTCCCTCACGGCAAAAATAAGGAAAACTGTAGACGTTAGCTTCTACGGTAGTGCCAAAATGGTTTCCACTGTGCCTTTTAATACAAATTACAGTATATTTGATGTTTGAACCAATAAAATAGACTTATAAGAATTTTTAGAAAGGGTCTTGTTCACAGATATTTGCTATTCGTGGGAAGTCCAGTTGCCTAATCCCTACAATTAGCGTCCTGTATTCTCATTCTTCCAAATGTACAACCTCAGGCATGCAGTCTCCATACTCTGTCTGCAAGGCCAGACCTCCCAGGTACAGAGCAGTCTCCTCATGGCAGGACAGTCTGTCTTCTAAAAGGTCTCTCCTAAGCTGGAGGTAGTACTGGTGACGGGTCTGTTTGTGCCTAAGAGAGGAAACCGGGGACATTAAGTTACTCAGGATTACTCAGGATTAGTTGGGGAAACTCCTACTTTCTCTATTGGTAACTCTAGATCTGTTCCAGCAACAAATCAACTGGAGCTCTAGGTTTAGCATGCATAATTAGAATCTTTGAAATATTTTCTGATCATGAGAGAAAGTTTCTTCCACTAGTAAATCTGTTAAGACTTGTCAAAGGAAACTATTTTAGCAAACCAGTAGGCTGGAGCACTTGCCATCAAGTGTCCACCCTCAACAATAAAAAAAAGAAAAGAATAACTTACAAAAGAAGAGAAATGTTGTTCACAAAGAATTTGATCCTGAAGAAAAGGACAAAAGTTGTCGTAGGCACTTTCTTCCAGCTATCTGGCGCCACTTTGGAAATCTTGGTGTCATTATCAATGAAGAAAAACTCATTATCTGACCACAGAATAGAGACAAGATCAAAGACACTGGGTAAGTGTCTTTGACATAGAAAGACCCGTTCAACTGGTAGTCACGGCAAACCAATCGGTTCAATCAATTTACCATCGATATATGCAAGGCCAAAATAGAAGTGTTCCATGAGGTTTGAATGAGCCACGATCATGTCAAACACATCCCCTCCTTTGCTTTTCACTTCACACTTGACCAGGATGCTTTGACCATTTGGCATCACCACACTGAGCTCTCTATGGGTGGCTGGAGATTTCCCTTTCTTTGTCTGTGGAAAGGGGGAAGAGGAATGAACTTGATATTCAAAAAAAGCAAAGATGCTTGAAAGCAGTTTTTGGAGAGCATGAACTTACCAGAATGGACCCGGGCAGCTCCAAAACGACAAGGGGTTCCTCCAAAACTCTGAGAAACTCAGGACCAGTCATGTCCTACAAGGAAGAGAGAGGAATCTCTAATATAATAGACATAATAGATGCCATTCAAATTAGAGTTCAGTTTATTTTTGATACCATAGAGCATGAAATGCTGCCTCACTTTCATTTTCTTGTCATTCAAACTCATTGTGGATTCGAACTGCAGAAGGGATCTTGCGCTGGTAGTTCGATTGCCATCCATGTACGGGCTACAGGGGGTACGGTTCAGATGCTGCCAGCTGGGATAACTTTCTCTGAGCCGACCTCCCAAGGGAATCCTGGGGGAAGAGAATTTTCTAGTCTCAGTTGGATAGGCGATAACATCTGTCACTCACAAGACAGTGGCTTGGAACTAAATATATCCATTAATTTAACAATATCAATATACACTCACTGAATACTGTATTTGGTACACTTTGTTAGGTTGGATCCCCTTTTGCATTCAAAAAGTCTTTGTGGAATAGGTACAAGGTGTCAGAGTCGGACACATCGGATCACATTGACATGCTAGCATCATGCGGTTGTGCAGATTTGTCAGCTGCACAGCTATGATGCTAATCTCAGAGTCCACCAGGCCCCAAATGTGTTTAGTTAAAAAGAGGCAAATTCACTATGGATTACATTGGCTAGTTTTGTGCCTCTGGCAAGGCACAGTCCCACCAATGGATGGAGACATTTGTTGTGAGATCTTATTTGACTCATGCGTTTCCATCTTCTGCTTAGCGCATTAACTCTTTTTCAGAAAAGCCACAAACCACCTCCACCAAGAATAAAAACCCCTTCCCCCCACCCCCCCCCAAGACTGAGAAGTTTAGAATTTTTGCCATTTCCATCAACTGTTTTTAACCCGATTCTTCAAAATGCGCATAAAAAAAAATCATCAGTGGAAACACAGTTGATGTCAAACCAGTTTTATCTGGTCAGAGCTCAGGTAGGCGGTCATATCCAATGATGTTCACTGGATACTAAGAGCCCCGACGTGTACCGAGAAAATATCCCACACACCAGTAAACCACCACCAAGAAACGGTGTAGAAAATAGATTTGGACTTCTTACCCTGTAGTATCAGCTGGATACGATGTTTCTGAAAAGATTCTGTGGATCTTCTTTTTTAGGGTCCATGTCGAGTTACTGAAAGAACCTCCTGAAACACGCATTAGGTAAGATTAGATTAATAATTGCTTTGTATCTTAAACATTAGGTTCTGGTCCTGTGTCTGTTCTAAATAAGCTCAATAATTGCATATTTTCAGAAATAGACTTATTAGCTTTATTTATTTATAGCTAATAAATTAATAGTGAAATGAACACCCCGAAACTATTAAAGGTCAAGGTAAGGTGCCCCACATGCCATTAATTTAGGCAAACTTTTACATGTATTTCTTGTAAAACAAACATGTTTCCCCCGCAACTCACAACTTTTTATGTGAGAAGAGGCCATATTGAAACATAAAGTTGGTAACAAGGGGTTACGACTTGCACAGTCTCACTGCTGTTTTGCAGAATGGCTGGACATTATTTTTTATCATATCAATTCCCAAGTTAATGTGTTTTGGAGTAAACGCTTGTGTTTCAAATCACGGTGCAGGAAACCCTCCTGTCCGTTTTTAAATGTCGTTGTCGACGATGCGCTGGACCTTCAACAGCTCCAGTAAGCCAGCTTAAAGACGCGGTGCAGAGGGAAACAGCTCGCCACAGCTTTTCGGCTTATGCACTAATTAAAGAAATTAGATGGGACATTCTGAGGCACTTTTAACTTGCTTAGCTTACTGAGCTGTTTTCCCTCAAAATTGTATGTAAAGGTTGGAACTATTCCCCCCTGCAAAGTGACTCTTCTGTGGTTAAATTGCTCTTGCAAAGTCTTGGGTTAGCATTTTTTCTATTAGCCTTAATATTTGATATTTTCTTTGAAAAGATAGACGGTAAAAAATCAAAAAACCATGCGACTCGCCCGCTTAAAATGATGCATGCCATGGCCCTTAAATAAGTACCTCAGACTGAATGGGTAAAGCTAAAAATGCTAAACCAGAGAGAGTAGAAACTCTCCTGTTCTGCTTAAAGGCGGGTCAGGTTTAACTTTTACGTTCTTAATACTAATCCACACTTTACTACTATTGTTTTGTTTTGCTCTATACAGACACCAGCTTTCACAATCCTGTTTTTCTTTGTCTTCCACTTTACAGAAATCGCTGAAGATTTTCTTTATTTTGTCCAAATATATCAGTGATTTTTAAAACTATATAAAAAATTATTTTAAAAATGTGTAATTTAAGCAAAATTTACAGCAACTGTGGTTTCAAGAAACTCAGCATAAAAATGGACCTCATCAATTTAATGCAAAGGTTACAGATTTTTGACTTGTCTAAAATGCAAAAACATTACTAAAATATCACTTCAAATATCAAAATGTGAAAAGCTCAACCCTTTGTGCTGTATCAATACAGTGTCTGGTGGTTATGTATTTGTACTACCTATTAATAATTAGATAGCAAAATATGCTTAATATGAGATTTTATGTAATTTTATACAGTATATTTTCCAGGTAAAGCTAACACTAGGCTTCTTGAGGACTTCTGGAGTATATTAAATGCAAATTGTATATATTTTTTGTGCAGTTTTGGCTTAATTATTTTTGGGGGTCCGTATATTCCAGGTAACTGCAATCGATAACACTAGTTGATGATTATTTCAATAATCGATTCATCACGATTAATCATGTCAGCAAGGATTTAAAGGCATTCTGGTTCCATATTCATAAATCGCATGATTTTCTCCTTTTTGTACCCTGTCTCTCTTTGGGTTGCTCGATAGCAACACTTAAACTCCAGGTGATAATTCCAGGTGGACCAGAGTTCAACTGATCAGTCCAGAGTTCAGATGAGCTTTCACACTTTCCCAAGCAAAGTGGATTATTTGAGGAAACGGACTCTGGTCCGTTTAAATCGAATCAAACAGCTCTGCGCTGGAAGTGCACCAGTAATAATTATATGTCTCAATGAAGAAAATACTGCTTTTATTTACTAATCAGATGCTCTTGGATTTTTATTTATTTATTTATTTTAGGGTTTCCACTCAGATTTTTACAAACATTATTTTGCTGTACTATGCATCTTTGATGTTAATCAATAAACTACAATGTCTTTTGCTCCTGTACAATCACATTGAGAAATGTTTTTGTTCTAGCACAAAGTGGACTTTCAGTCGCATTGAAACACGTTTTTCACATCACATGATCAACAGCCACATGTTACCACTGGTGAAAACAACAAAAAAGACAACAGGAGCTAGAAGGAGGATAATGGGTTTTTCTTTCCAAGGCTGAATTATGAATATATCTCATGTAGCTGTTTATATCCGTCCCTGCCATGATTTTTAATGATTTATCTCCAGAACAAGGTCATTTCTTCAGCAGCTGCGTTTCCATTGACCATATAATTGAGCAATCTGACACTTCGGATATAAATTTGCTTATTGGAAACGTAGCAATTTTGAAAAAACACGTTTTTTTGATAAAAAGTTTTGACATTAACATTAAGTCCTTTTTTTTTCAGATGTGTCAAAATTGTTTACATGTGGAAAACAATCGAAAGGGTTGTTTTTTCCCCCCCAACAACCTCATGCTGCCACAGTCGCAACCCATGAAGAAAACCACAGGAAGTAGTTGGAAGATTATGGCCCTGCATGTTTTTTAATGACTCATCACGTGAACAAGATTATTCATGTGTAATTTTCATTTCATTTTTAATTTAATGGAAACAACGTGTTTGCGAAATTGTGTTTTTTTTTTCTTTTTTTTTACATTAGCAGAATATACTCAAAGACTGATGCACATTTGCAATGGAAACGCAGCTTGTGTGAAACTGGTTGTTGAGACCTGGAACTTGTCATGGCAAAGCTTAACGTGGACACATTTACTACTGCTTTGCGAACCGTTGTATTATGTCACCGTGTTTCTTAGCGAGAAAGCCAATAAGCACACTCCTGAAAAAGTCAAACGATGTCAAACTTCAGCTCAAACAAATGGGATCAGTTTCTTACGGTGTAATCTATCCCTGACCATCTGACTGCGGTCTGTCAGCTGGGATCCGTTTTCTGTCATGGCCACGTGGTCGTCCTGCGGAGACAGCCACGTTCCGGCTCGATTAAACAAGCGGAGGACTGGTTTTGCAGCAGAAGACAGGAGAAAATGCGGCCACTCACCGAGTTTCTGTAGACGTCTTCGACCAGCTGCCTGATGAGGCGCTCTGGGGACGGCAGCATGGAGGACTTGTGATGGAACTCGCAGGTCTCCAGCACCGTCAGCAGGTCGGTCCTCCTCACCGCCATGTCCTCACACATGCTCAGCAGCAAACCCTCCAGCTCTGTGCTTATCTGGACTGGCTGAGGAGAGGCCAGCAAAACCCAAAACGGCTTAGAGGATGGAAGACGGCGACCGGAATGAGAAGAAAAGAAGCGAGGAACCGACCTGATTCTGAGGGAGGTGATAGTCAGCGCACCAGTAAAGAGTCATTCCCAGTGAGTATACTACCGCCTGAGGGTCAGACACACAATATTGTTGTGGACATTTTATTCTAAAGTAGGTACTAGAGGGAGGTTTTGAGTTTCCTCTGAGGTCGACGCCGATGAACATTCAGTCTGTGTATCATTTTAGCAGATCAGTAGTTAAAAGGATTCTTCGTAGGGGTGATTATGTAGTTATTTTTCCAATGTGCCATTATGTACTGTTGCTACATAATGAATGAAAGCTTGTTGCTAACATGTACCAGGGCACCCAGGTTACCCAAGGTAATAACCAACAGGAACTTTGGTGATTTTTCCCCCCTTTTTTTCCATTTTTTGTAAGCAGAAGAAAGGTTTTCCCACTCAGACCTTTTCAGCAGCAGCCCTGGTGGAAGGAGTGAGACCCTGCTGGACCTCGGGAGCTGTGTAAGACGCCACGTCTTCACTTCGTGCGCAGCTCTTGAAGGCCAGGCTCCCATTGGCTGACAGCAGCACTGAGCCGGGGCTCAACACATTACACATGTTACCTGGACCTAAACACAGCAGACCACAAACTCTTTACCAAGACATTGTTACAAATCATGAACCAACTGACGGTGGATCGATTTTGGGAGATTTTAAATTGTATAAGGGATTTTTTTTTTCTGTGACTCAAATGTTTTTTTTTTTTTTGCACAAACCTGCGTCACATGTTCATCTAGTGCGTTGTCTGCAGGGTCTTACAAGCTGTATGTTTAAGAAGGTACAGTTCTTGTGCGTGTAAGTTCGTACTTAGACGCGGTCACCTTTTTTGGAGATGTCCAGTAAGGCATCAGCGGTGGCCAGCAGCAGACACCAGACTTCGTCCTCTTCCAAGGGCGAACCCCGGGCCTCTAGCACCTCCGTCAGGGTCACAAACGTGCCCATCCTGCTCCACATGGGCTGCTCATGCAAAAATGACACAAGGCTGTGAATTAACTGGTCTGGACCGTTTGCAGTGAGCAAAAACATTCTGGTGCATTTGCGGTTTTAAAAAGGTACCCTGCACATTTTGTTCAGCGCTACGCCTGCGGTTTAGTAGGACTTAAAGAGGGAAAGGCTGGAATAAACCCAAGACCTTTTCAACACTTAATTCTGCTCATCTTTTCCCTGAAATAGAAACAGATATTTACCGATAACCTTGTATTGTGTGCAAAAAATGATGGATGAGGAAACGTTAGAGGATTAGTGATCAATCTAGTTACGTTGATTGGTGATCAACGTAACTAGATTAATCAATAGAAACAGCAAGAGGCTAACAGTTTTCAAAGATTAAGAAAATGAACCCTGAAGGGATCGTCCCGCTGTGCATGCACGGCTACATTAATCTGTTGTACCAGCACCCACTCAGTCTGCTCTTTACTTTGGGGCACTAAAGACAACTTAATGACATCTAGTACACCCACAAAATATCTACAATTGAACTTTCTATGCTGTTCGTGTCCAAAGTCTGTCTTTAGATTTTTCAACTTGACATGAAACATCTACATTATATAGCCTTTTTCAAATCAAGTGCTTGGCTTACAAAGCATACAATTTGAAACACTGAGATGTAACTAGCCCCAAATTACTCTTTTTTTTGCTAATAAACTAAAGTTGTTTAGGGTGTTTCTTTGAAAATGTTGTCATTTCCTCTTGCCTCTGCCCTCTTCCATAAAATTTTGTGTAGCAAGTAGGACCACAAGCAGATACATTCAAAGTATAACCAGCTGATTGAGATCCAACTTTATCAAAAGCATCAACGTTTTCCGTTTGAAAATGTTGAAAATGTTACAGAAAGTTAAACCCATGATTAGAAGTCGTAAACACTCTACAAGGTTTGACGGGGGCGGGGGAGCAGTGGCAGTCTATGATCGCTCCCTTTCAAAAGGCTTATTTAACATGTACTGATATGCATTCAAACAAACAAATTATCATCAAACATTTAACAATCTCAAAACTAAGATTATTTTAGCTCAATTTAACATCGTACAGGTCTTTAGCCCCAGTCCAGGTCAGAGTCTTTGTGTCCTGATCATCTGTTAAGTTGCAACAGAGACATGAAGGTTCACTGCAACTGATGTTTTACTGAAGACTGACCCTTGAGAAAAACTAAACACCTTTTTGTCAAGGGAAATGCTTTCAGCAAAGTAAATGTAGATATATTGTTGCTGTCTTAGTATTGTCACCATTATACTGGGTGAAGATCCTGCTATACTATTCAAATTTACGCAATCTCTGTGACTGAGGCTGGATGTCAGCAGAATTGAAAAACCTCCTTGAGTTTTAAAGCTTGACACTGCAGCACCGGTATCATTAGTCAAATATTTGCCTCCAAGGATAACAATCCATCTACATATGCTTATGATCAGACCGTGCCTCAGGCAAAGTCTTGGCCTGCCTCTCTTACATGAGCATGGCCCACCTGCCTTTACAAAGTGTTGGATCACGGAGTCTCATTTTTCAAGCCATGTTGCTGTTCCTGGAAACATGTAATGGATACGTTGCCACCATACCGCCTCACGCTCCACCAAAACCCTGTTAGGCTGACAGCACCATAACAAATGACCTTGCAACATAACCCTTTGTTGCAAGGTCAGGTCAGGGTTGATGCTGGGGAAATTCTTCCATGCTAACCCCACGTAATGGGAAGCCTGCAGTTTTCTGAACACGCTGCTGAAGATCACTCAGTGACCTTGCAAATGTCCTCCATGTTTCATCCATTTTCTTCATCATAGTGTGAAAGCAAGGAGGCGTCTTCACCGATTCTGCAATCTGGAGATTCTGCAGCCTTGGTGGCTTTTCGTTTTGGCAAACTATGTTGAACAGAGTTACAGAAGATCTGCTTGCCTGTAAGCAGACTAACATTTTTGGAGGTTGTGAACGTACAAGTGGTTCTGACAATACTGGGCACATTTTATGCATTTATCATTCAATATTTGTCAATTCAGCCAAGTGACTTAATAGAAGGATGAAGACACACTGTTTCTCATTGTTTGATGCAAGTAATGAGCCAAAACAAGGCTGTGCACAAAGCCCTGAGTAATGCTCTGATTTTTTTCTGTGATTAAATATTTTCCATCATACTGTCAGAGCCTTCCTGTGTTGTTCAAGTAACTAGAATCATTTCTGTGGAGGGTTGAGCGGTATCTTACGAACCATGCTGGTTCTTACTTCTTGTCACTTTGACTGGCGGAGGCTCTGCGTTCAGGAAAAGGAGGCGAGGCAACAGAATGCAGTCGAGATTTGAGTTTATTTTTTAAATGCAGGTCACAGTTACACCGACGCCCATTTTCACGGTGAGACAAAGAAGCTGGCTTTTATATCTTTGGGCTATTCCAACCCTGAGGTAAAGGGTAAGACTAAATAAAACAAGAAATAGTTTACACAGACCTAACACAAAACTAATGGCACCAAATAACATTTACATGCATGCAAATTATTAAAACTAAACTAATCTAAGGTCAATCAAAAATTAACTTAAATATAACTCTTCAGAGCATTACCCCTCTTAATTGAAAATGGTATGCTCCAGGAGAATTTAACAAGCACCTGGAGGCCTGGTCTCTCTTTGCTGCTCCACCCTGCTGAGGAGACACACCCGAAAGGTAAGACTTAAACAATTAACCTAACATTTACCGCACATTCCCCCTGTCCAGGAAGGATGGCCAGTCCCTCTGCCTGGAAGAATGTTTAAATAAATGTCAATATAACTAAAATAAAGAACTGAAACAAATAGCATTTGTTCTATAAATAAATATATCGGTCATCATTAATTAGGGATGGAGCCCCTGGTCTCCATCACACTTCTATGTGTCATGACCAGATACAATAAGCCACAAGAATCACACAAACCTAATATCTGCAATTTTTGAAATGACAAACTTTGATAAGTTTGCCATTTCAAAATCGTTTGAATACAGTAATTGCATATCTTCTTTTTTTGTGCGGTTCTTCCGTATCAAAACATCTTCTAAGTGTCACAAAGCTCACCATGATGCTTCCCTTTTCGGACTTGGCTGTGACCGAACCTCCTTACAGAAAAGGAGGTTCGGTTATGAATGCAGCCAGGATCTCCATAGGAAAACAGACAGTTCAGGGTTGATGCTTTTCAAATATTTCAAAGACCTCCAAGGTAAAGTCCAGGATGACAAGATGTGTGTACATTATGAGTGCGAAAGCTATGTGTCTCTAGTTCAAGGTCATGGTGTCTGGACCATTTACAGCTGTCCACACACAACTCTCTCTGACGTTTTTCCCACAAACCTGTAATGCGGATCGGACGTTTGTTGCAAATTTAAACTTCAATCATTTCCTCGATGGTTAATGAAGCATCTCAGTCCTTTTCTCAGCAGGTGGTCTTGTTGTTTTAAAGTCTTTAACATACTTTATTGTGCTTTAACTGGATGTCCTGTCTTAGCTGTTGCTGCTGACTTGGCTGCCAGTTGACAGAACATTGCTTCACATGCATTTAATTCTCTGGCAGTTTGACAGCTGCCCAAGAAACTCCAGCTCTGTTCATCAGGTTATGGACACCGTAATTCAAATAAGATCAACATAACTATGTGATGATGTGAAGTCATGTCAGAAAATAGAATCGTGGTTTAGTCTAGAATATTTTATCTGGAGATGGAAGACAGTTTTGAGTGTCTTCTTTGAGCCATGAATCTCATAATATGCAGATGATGCCATGATAGGATAAAATTATCTAGGGGAAGCAAACTTCTGCACCTCTTCTTTTTGCTCTGGGTTTTAGTTGTTGACCTTGACAGATAAGGCAGTGTGAATAGCAACAGTACCCTGGTGGAGACCTGGTGGATAAATGTGCTATAAAGGAAACTCGTGTGAGAGTTCAACAGCTGTTTCAGGTGATCTTGGATTGAGACGTGGGACACATCCAAACACATCTGGTTGGAGGGATAGGCAAATACAGAAGGTCGAAATCAAATGCCTAACATTAAATAGATCTGTAGTGTTCTTATGACTAAATTACCTGGTATTAGGACACAAATAATACCAAAGAGTCGTGGAAATCTTTCTGTGACCAGAGGATAAACAAACACCGCTCTCTGAGAACTTTCTCTATCACTGCTTAAAGTGTCAGCATGACTGTCATTTTCGGCTGTGTTTCCAGTTCTATGAAAAATCTTGCATCAAGGTTTTGCGGTGATCCAGTAAAACTAAAAACTAAAAAACAATCATTGCTTTTGTCTGAGCAACAACTGGTTTCACCATATGAAGGATTTCGAGCAAAACCATGTGATGCCGAGCTAAGTGGCTTTTGTATAACTGACTTGTTAGACCGTCTACTGTACAGGAACCTGGTTGATTACGCACATATATAAATATAAACATATGCACAGCTCTCTGCAGCCACACTTCACAGCCATCACTTGCTTTAAGACATCTTTCTTTCCACATGTGCTGTGTTGAGAAATGTCCCACTTAAAACCCATTTGATAAGCTTTCTACAAGTTATGCAGCTTACCTTATTTCATCAGGTACCTGAGAAGATTGTCTCTAAGTTCCTCCAAACATCCGCCACTCTGAACTCTAATCCTTCCTCTTATACACCACCCACTGCCATTTCGCCCACCTCTCCGTCGTCCCGGCGCTCCTGTCTTGTCATGACAGCTCGTCCCTCTATTATCACATCGGCATGGGATGGACTAATCAGCCCCATAACTTTGTTTCCTCTGCACTCGTGTCTAATGACGCCATGTTCTGCCTTTTCTGGAGTTTTCGACTATCTTTAGCCGAAGGGGAACTTACTGTAAGAACTTAATTGGATTTGCAGGGCAAGCCGAAGACAGATGGGGCAGCAAAGGGCCAATCCACTGTAGGGAGGACTGTGTTAATCTGGTGTTTTAACTACAACTGATAAGTTAATTGCCCTGCTTTCTGACGGACTCTATAAACACAGACATGAATGTTTGCCATTTCTGCCCATTCAAATAAATCACTGAGGTTTATTGTTTTCTACCAGAATCAGTGATAAAAAAAGGTGCTAAAGGGGCTGTATTATGTGTTTTCCAGACACATAGCTTTTTATAAGCACAATCAAGTAACTGTTAACTTCACTTGTCAAAAAATGCTTTGTATATCAAATATGCCTTAAAGGACATTTTATTCTGTAATTGAATGCCTTGAAATAGGGCCGCTGTCTCTTTAAAATCTCCTGCTCTTTCTGAAACTCCATCTTTAGGACGTCATCATGGCATGGCTCCTTGACTGACCCTTTAACAACATTTCTACCAGCATTGCACCCAGAAATGTCTGGCATACTGACCTCAGGAGACGTGCAGTTTCACTAGGTGTTTGCTAGTTGCTGCTGGCTAACCTGTTGGAACTTTATCTCTTTAGCTATTCCAAAGCCAATTTTGACATGCGACGCAGACTTGAATTGATGATTTTTGGGTGATGTAAAAATTATTGACCTTTTATCTCGTAAATGTACTAAAAAAATCTATTTTACGTCAACCGTACTTGTAGCTGAACAATGAAATGGCATGAAGCGAATGCTTGATGTCATTGTTGGCAAAGAGACGAACCATCTGACCCTAAACCTAAATACCAACATTTACTGTTGGCAAAGTTTTGCAGACACTTTTCATGGATCCCACAAGCAGTAGCACGCCACCTGCAGGGCACACTTTGTAAGTCTCCGTGTAATTGTGGAATGGGGTTATCTCAAGGCTGACATTATCTGGTTACATGTGCCTTTTTTTTTAAACCACATTTTCACCTTCCACTCAACTTTCCATTGTTGTGATTGGAAGCAGAGCTTTGTGAACAGCGTCTTTAAAAATCCCGTTTTGTGGCTGACCCATCTTCTTGAAGGCGTCACTAATTGGAGTGCCATACATATTGATAATGAATTAAAAACCCGGTTTCTTTTTGCTCTTTCATCATTTTCTGAGAAGTGCAAACCCCAATCATCAAACAGAAATATCACCCCAGTGAATGAGTTCCTAAATGTAATAGTAAAAATTCATCTTCTCGATCACGACTTCCTGTATTTTTGCTAATACGTTTCGAATACGATCATTTCTATTGGCTAAATAAATGAGCTTCCTACACAAGAGAGCGTAAATAACACGTCGCGCGCGACGTCATTTTGAAACGTTGCACAACAGCTTCTCCCGGGCCGCTCTTGAACGTCCCCCGGCTCTCATTGTGCAGCCGAGGAAACATCGGAAGGTTTCGACGTCGTCGGTATGAAATGGCAGAAAGTGGCTGTGTCGCGGAAGCACCGAGATTAGGCTACGTCGGAGCTGCACATGTTGACTGCGGCGACCCCGGCCTGCTGAACTGAGAACTAACGGGAGCGCGACGGTTGGGGGGTAAAACGTGGATTAAAGACCACCAGGATTTCCTGCCTAAAAAGAAAGGGGGGAAAAAAAGAAAGAAAACCTCCCGTCCAGCTCGCGTCTGAGGGAGGCAGCAGGCGGCTGCAGGTCGACACTGCTGGAATTGACCGGAGAGGGGTGAGCTCTGCGTTTAGGGTTTTTTTTTTTTCCTTCCCGTTTTCTCCGTGTTCTTGTCAGCCGTGGGGGAGAGGGATGGGCCGCATGGAGCTGCTCTACATTAGTACAGCGTTTTGGAAGAGCAGCGCAGCAGGCAGGACAGGTTTGGCCTAAAGGCGGAGAAGGCAGCCAGACTGAGTGACTGCTGAGAGGCTCCACGGTTACATATTTATGACGGCACTTTAGCCCGAGCTCGGACCGTAAAGAGACCCCGGCTCCTGTTTTTACTCGTCAAAGCTATCGCAGTAACTGTGACCTCCACTCAGTGCTCGTGTAAACCCAGAACACCAGCCCCCATGTAAACACTAAGCACCAGTTGTTGCCTTTGAATACACCCTGCTTCCAGCAGCTAGCATCAAGTTGACTGCCTCAACTTTGAATGCGACTTAGCTCAGTTGCTACCTTTAAAGGACGCCACCGTTTGTCGTAGGTAATACCGTGAGGGCAGGTTTGTGTAACCTAGCGTAAATGGGAGCGTACAGTCAAGAGTTAGCCTTTTTATTGTTGTTGTTGTTTTTTGACTCAAAGCTATGTTGTTTTGTAATACGTCAATGCGACACCGGTTCGTGAGTTTGTGCTTCCCTAAACACAGTTTTGATTTGTCGACCCAATTCCTGTTTCGATTATTTTATGAATAAATGCTTCTGTTAAGGGCTAGCATGAAACTGAATGAATGTTGAATATACTAACATATTTATCAGAATGGCTGATTGCATAAATATGAAATGTATATTTTTGCATATCTGCCAAATTGATTAATAGTAGTTTACTGGCTGTGTTGACTGTTATACACGGTTGTTGATATGGGCAGTTGCCCAGGGTGGCATTTGCAAGCAGGTACTCACTACAAGGTAAAAACGCGATAGACTGTGTCAGTTGTACTGTCAATTGCTTTTATCCATATGCTATTGGTGAGAAATTTTCAATTGAGTTATAATCAAGCAAAATTACTCACATTTTAATGAAATTTTTTTTTATATTTTTGCTGCTAAAATATTGAATTAGTAGATATTTGAGCTCCACAACAAAAATATTTTGTTTTTAATCTGTTATTTAGATTAGTCAACTATATCAGATTAGTGCTATTATATCAATAGCATCGATGCTATTTCAAGGTTGAAGGAGTTAGCCTTCGCTTAAGGAGGGGACCCATTTGGGGCCGTCCTTTACCTTCATCAACTTTAACTAAATGACACCCATAGGTATTATCAATTTAATGCTGTGCTCCACAGCAAAGAGAAAATAACATAGGAAAGCAATTGAAGAAGAACTCAAAAGCCCTTTTTCCTCACTCTTGGTGTCGGATATGCTACACACGCACTTGTGGCCATAGCAACTGACAACAGCAGCACTACGTGGTTCAACATTCAACAACAAAGAACTCTCAAACATTTCTCCACATAAAGAACAGAACATTATGAGTGTTACAGTGTTATGTTTTTAGGTTTGATGTTTATTTTGCAATCATAAAAAAGTAATCTCTGTGGTAGATTAGCTACTGCTGCTGTTTGCTGATCTAACACAGTGGTGCTTGATTATCTAATTTAAAGTCCTGATATACTCATAATCTGCTAGAGAGTTGGTGTGTGTGTGTGTGTGTTTTTGTTTTTTGTTTTTTTTACTGAATGGAAACGTACAGAATTCTGCAGCACAGATGCAAGTTAAAGTTGTCAAAGTCAAGCTAGCAAAACTTACCTACTTCCTTCTCCCATTTTTTATTTTTTTATTAAAACTTTTTCCTGACTTCGTTCTGTAGTCGTCATAGAGTTGACGATTAGTAGCAAAGCACTGTGTCCCTTTGTCTTTTATATATCACGTACACATTTAACATGTTATGTTGATGACTTGACCGCTAACGCCAATGCTAGTCGTCATCAGCGAACAACATTCTGTCGGACACGCCCATCTTCAGTGTCACTGATCATAGCTGAAGCAAGCTGAGGTAGGTTTCAGCTTGCGTGTTGTCTGTGTTTCCAGCAAATGCATCTTGTTCCACTATTGATCCGAGATGCCTGTGTAGTGATGTTTTTGGCTCCATGCACTGCACACTGCTGCAGGGGAATGCACCAAGAAACCTGACTCCTGCACCAAAAAGTAAAAGGCGGCCAGAGTCTCGGCATGCACGCATCTGTACGTAAAGATGTGTGCCGAGTCGGTGGTTGAATGTGCCATTTGTCCTTGTCTGATCTGGTTGCAAAGATCCAAATACCGTTGAAGACACATTGCGCGTGTCAGTTCGGTCAACAGTCGCGTGGATTCATGGTCGGGTCTGTCTCTGTCCGGTGTCGGCGCCTCCTGTTCTGCCATGGCTGTGCAAACAAGTCTGAAGCTTCCATCTCGTGTTTCTGTGCAAATAAGACATAAGGTGGTAAAACAAAGTTCATCCTCAATCAAACAGCTGGGTATGATATCAGGCTTAACTACAAATAAATACTTTTACTTTTATTTCTTTTTTCAGTATGAAAAATTGGTCAACATTAGGTCTCGGGATTTAACTGATAGTTATTTCAGTCATCGTTTATTCCATCGATTATTCTGACAAAGAAGGAAAGTTGAAAAAGTCTGCAGATTTTTAATTTATCCTCTTCAACCTTTTAATACAATATTAGAAAAACGATGCAAATAAACAAGTATTTAAATGTCTTTTTCCCTTTTTTAAATATGAAAGTAAGCTTTTATTGCTTAAAATACAAAGAAGGAATCCGCAGCTAAAAAAATACTTCTAACTTCAACATGTGATGTTAGAAAAGCTCAGGCCTTATGAAATGTTTGACTGATCTAGAACTTGTCTTTGGTGTTGGACCAGACTTATGCTGCCGTGGTTTTTCATCTTTAATGTGGTCGGACTGTTGGGTCAAGGTGTGAGTTAACTATTGCTTTTGATACTGACAGTAACATTTAGGCGCTATATGTTTTTGGTGCAGACCTCTGACCCCTCCCTCTGGGTTGCGTTTGGATACATCAAACCTCTCAGGTGCATATTATTGTCTTTATGCAAACAGGAAGAGTACACCTGATAACTTAAACACTGTTATAGTCAACACAAACTGGATCTGGATGTTCAGGGAGAACTTGATCATGGGCAAAATAATCAGTTCACAAATGCATGCTTTCTGCGGGGAGTAAATATATACACTCTTACTGCCGGCTCTATTTGCTTTGGCATTTTCGTGTCAGAAGTGATTCAGCTTCTGCGACAAATTAAGCTGACAGTTTTTGCTGCTTGTTAAAAAAAAAAAAGAGCTAAATGTGAAATGAAGGGGTGTTAAGTTACTGTATATTATGTGGAGAAACTAACATGCTGTGGCAGAAACATCTCAAAGGTTAAAGTTGGCAGATGTGTCAGAATAATTAACAGTCCCTTAAATGGCCACACAGTAGCCATTGCTAAACGCTCAGATGCAATGTGTGTTTTCATTGATTTTCTCAGATTGGGGACAGACGCACTGATTGGAATTGACTTCTGATTATTCTTTCTGCAACTCACAAGATGCAAAAGTATTCTTGTGGCATCTCTGTACATTGCACCAAGTTACCGTCGACTTTGCATTTTCAACATATGTAATCAATCGCTAAAGATTGCTCGGCTGCCATATTTGGTGGTACATGATGTTTTTTTTTTTTTTTTTTGGGACGGGTGGCTGGGTGAACCCAACTTGTTTCCCGCCCGCAGCCCCAGTTTGATTTGCACCATAAAAACGACACAACAATAACAAATGGCAATTTAAAACAGGAGTGGATGAAATGTAAAAAATTAAATATTGAAAATGAGTCAATGTTTGATTTAAGAGTAGCAGTAAATAAAAACAAGAATGTAGAGAAAATAATTAAATGAAATGTTCCAATAAATGAAATTATTGCATATAATGCCTTCTGAATATGAAAAATAATTGCAACTGATAAAAACTATATGATTGGGGAAGAAATGAAAATGGAATACTGATGTTACAAAAATACTATCAGAAATTATAGGAAAATATTACCTTATGTCACATTATATAATCAATATAATATCAGCCGGCTGACATATCAGTTGACCTCTAATTCAAACTGTTCAGCAGAAATCTATCCATCCAGCAGGATGGACTTTCACTTTTATTTATTCCCAGAGCTAATGTCGATTTTATAAACCAATATGTAACATATCTGGCTGAGATCATAAGGGTGGAAACAACGTAATGCATAATTTAAACCAAACCCCTGTGACAGCAGCTCAGAGGGCAGGTTGGTAACAGGCAGTTATTTGGGAAAAGGGCGAGTCACTTTTTCACCTAGATCAAGTTGGTATGGATAGATTTGTGTTTCCTTAATTAATTAAATCGTCATATGGATGTATTTAGTCAGAATGTCTTTTTCTAATTTCAGTAGTAGCTAAAAAGTTGGTTGCACTAAATCTAGAGAACTACACCAAAGGTATTACGCAGAAGCTGATGCTAAAGCACTACAGAGCTAACTTCATTTCGAATTACATCTGCATCAGGACCCCGTCCTGATGCACTGAAACACTGTGATTTCCACACCCTTCATCCCAATACATGTGCTCTACAAACATTGCTAACACATTGCAGATCCAAAAAAATCCCCTGTGAAGTGTCGTCACTGGACTCGGCAATCACTAATAAACCAGTTGTATTTTTTTTCCCTTAAGAGATCAAAAGCAACAGGATATCAGTCCTCTTGTAGCTCTGATACCGAGAAAATGTGTGGAAGGTGTCCCTGATAAGAATGGACAAGGACTGTTTTTACAGCTGTTGATTTCTTATCGCTGTTTACTCTTGTGTATGTCTTTTTTTTTTGTTTGTTTTAAACTAAACAGCCCCCTGTTGGCCTCATTCTGTAAGGGAGGATGACTGTGCTCCGGCTCTTTAGTGATGTGAACACATCCTCCGTCTCTGTGTGCCCCAGGACGGTTTTGCTTAGATGCATTTCTGATCTGAGATGAGGTGAATGTGGCAGGAGGGAAGGGGGAATACAACGCAGATGAAGCCAAGCAGAAAGCATCGCGCATCTCTCGGAGGAAAGGCGCAGGCAGAAGCTGTTCAGAACCCTTGCTCTTCATGTGTCACGCCACGTAAATTCACTGGGCTTCACAGGGGTTTTATACCAGTGATCAACACACAGCAGTGGATAGTCGCTAATTGGAGGATCCACAGTTCATAGTCTATAATTAAACAAAAAATAGGTGTATTAATAAAAGTCTAATTTAAATTATCAGTATTATGTTAGTTTAGGTGCATGCCTTTTTTTTTATTTGAAAAAATAAAGAATTCATCAAAATGCATACAAACTTCTAGGGCGGATGAATGAGCGCATAATGTGACACATGCGTTAGACTAGCAATTAGGAGCTGCAAAGACAAGCAATTTAAACACTTTAAAATCCCCTTTTCAACATTTTCAGCCTGCTGGTAGAGGCACTAGTTACAAAAACCTGGAGGTACCTGGAGGCATCATAATTTGTAAATAATAGAATGTGACTGATGGGCTTCTGCAGGAACGTACAATGCATTAACGATAAACATGGCTTAATTCATCTTTGATCTCATCCATCATCCATGTCACTGCTACTGATGTATAAAAAAACCCATTTAAAATAAATTAACACTTCGCCTGGTGGGGAGCAAGTGAAGCCTGGTAGCCCGCCAGGCTTATAGTGCACTGGGGCAAACGCTGATTCAGAATTTCCAGGATTAGGAATTGAGATTCTCTGTAGAATTGGTTATTTTCTTTACCTATCGTTTCCAGAGCACATGTTCCAATGTAACCAGTCTTTTCAACGTCAATTGACTGACTTTTTATCAGATTGTTACTTTAGTGTCGCTCGCATCCTGCTCCCAGGTCTGGCTCAGGTTCAGATAAACCGGACCAACTAAAGAACCGGGGTTACCTATGAATAGAGGTGCGGGAGAAGAGGAAAAGACTTGTTGGTTAACTGACGGAAAAAGTGAATGGGTTGAGGTAAGATGGCAGTTTTCAGACAAGTCTCTGCAAAGCCTATATCTTCTCAGTTCAGTGCTCCAAATCCCACTAATGGTTTGTCATCCTCATACCCAGCATTAAAACCCTGCTTCCTGTCTCCCTCTGCCTGGGTCACTGCTCCGTAACCCCAACGTTTAGATTTCACGTAGACTACATGTACAGCTCATCTGATGCATTTCAGAGCCGCAGTAATCTCTGGAATTGATGCCATTTTGGATTGTATGCATGGCCAGGTTAATTTTCTGCCATCTGAATCAGAATTTTTGCTGGTGAGTGTAGGCTTTCATTGAGCCTCGTAGGAGTCTTGCATTCGCACATTTAAGATAGATCATTTATGACAACAATTCTCTTTAAAGAGTTGGTTTCATCCGCAACAAGAAATCCATTTCAATATAACTGCAGTTGCACCGATTTATTTTCCGTTGTGTCTCGAGTTCTGATGGGATGTTCTGTCCTGCTGATTTGGTCCAATTTGACCTGTACGGATGCACCAATTAAAAATTTGGGCTGAGGGCAAAGTATGATATTGATAGCATTGGTACACCCAATAACCGTTATTCACCTATGTAGACTACTTCCCTAGCCTAGACAATAGACACCATAAAAAATGACCTGGAGGGAATGAGATGTAAATAAACGTCAGTTTTTACATCTCCAGTTTTACTTATCGGACCGATACCGACATATTAAACTGTCAACATGTATTGATTTCTCTCTAAAAGCTAGAGCTGATAACGCGTAGGTTTTTTTTTCAAAATTTTTTAAATCAATAAGTCATATCAAAACAGAGTACTGCTCATATGAGCCTAGCGTTGAAAACAGTTGCTCCATTTTCATTAGAAATGTGCATAAATATTGTCAATATTGCACTAATGTCAGAAAAAGAATTATTTTTTTTTGCAATGGCCGTTTTTCCATTACATCTGAAATGCAGTTAAAGTCACATATGAATAAGTTTGTTTGTGTGATAATTCATTAAAAACCATGCAACACCATCAACCATCTGCCACTTCCTGTGTCTTCTTCATATTTTCTGCCAGTAGTAACGTCGGACTGTTGATCGTGTGATGTGAACAAAAATGTATCCATTACAGTTTTGTGAACTGGATAAATTTCACAAAACATCAAAAGTTTTTCAGAAAATAAAAAAAAAAACAAAATTTTTCCCAGAATTGGGGCGCTTTCTTTAAGCAAATCTATTATAGAACTTCTCATTTGCGCAAGTATATGGTCAATGCAAATGCAGCTATTGCGGCAGGAACAAGACCTGACTTTAGTTTCAAGTCACATTTCTATAGACACAGATGCTAAAGCTGCGTGTATTTGTGGAGACGTACTAACAATTAATATTTGATCAATAAAATGTTTGTGAATTGAGTCGTTAAAAATAACAGATGGAATAAAAAAAATCTGGAGGAAGGTATGAGAGACAAATATTGATACCTTGAGTTTTTCATAAGTTATAAATCAGTAGAAAAATAAAAAACAATCGATCAAAATGTTTGTTGTCCATCCTTGTTACATCCATTGCGATCATTAATCCTTATGTTGCTTATTATATACGGGCCAAACATGCTGATGATGCACAAAACGGGCTAGTTACGTTTTTTCCATGTGAAAACGTAACTTTGATTTCATGTAACGTTTCTATGTAACTTTGACAAGTTATTTGAAAACTTGATTTTGTTTAAATCCTAAGAATCTTTGGGAAAAAATAAATAAATCTTGAATTGGGTTAAGTTCAACTTACAGAAACCCGGTGTTTGCGGTATTGTCAGACCTGCTTGCCTGTCATTCTGCTGAACCGGTGCCGGGACCTGGGTGGTTGAACTGGTTCTGTGTAGAGTTTGTGGTTTCTCCAGTTTTCCTTCTGCTCTCAGCCAACAAAGCCTGAATACTTTAGAAAACTCTGAGTGGAATTTCACAGGCAGAGTTAATAACAGCAACCATGAAAAAAGCTCAACAATCAACCAAGAAATCCACAATAAGTGGATCTGTACAATCTCTGACGTATTTCGATGTTTCACGGTGTGTTTACTGACAGTCACGTGAATCTGGCTTTGTGGTGGATACAGAAGCAAACTCTGTATCCACCACTTAAAACCAGTCAGTAGATGGATGCAAATTAAAGTTTCTTTTTGTAACTAATATTTTCTGTTGTGGTAGAGAATCATCTATGTTCAATGCAATACTTTAGCAATATTAATAATATTGAATACAAAAATTATTAAGCACTGAACTTTAAGGTGCGGCGGATTTCACAAGAAAACAAGATGATACGACCGGTATAAACACTGACACGGTTTTTTAAAGTATAATTTTAACATTTCAACATTAAGAAAACGGTTATAAGTGAATTATTTTTTAAAAATATTTAAGAAAAAATGTTCACCTCCAGCAAAGTTTTCTCATTGATCCTAAGCGCATGCTCTGTGTCTACTGCAGATCTCGAGAGGCCTGCCCTTCTTGGATGCCCAGCCTCCAGAGTTCTACCAAGGTTTCATCATGAACCGGAACAAGCGCGAAAAGGAGTACTACAGCATAGACGTGGGCGATTCTACTTTTACAGTCCTGAAGCGCTACCAGAACCTCAGACCCATTGGATCCGGAGCACAGGGAATTGTCTGGTCAGTCTGGGTTTCTGACCGGGACCAAAAAAAAAACCTGCCGTTTGACGACAGTTCAGTGTTTTTAACAAATGTTAGCTGTAACTGTAGATACAATTTTTTTCCAGGTTCATCATCGCTAACTGCGTCTTGTTCCCTTTTTATTTCTGTCTCATCAGTTCAGCGTATGACCACAACTTGGAGAGGAACGTTGCCATCAAGAAGCTGAGCCGGCCCTTCCAGAACCAAACCCACGCCAAGCGGGCCTACAGGGAACTGGTGCTCATGAAATGTGTCAACCACAAGAACGTAAGAGCTCCGCTTCTACCGCTCTACTCTTCCCCTGTGTTTGGTTTTAGCCATCACACAATTAAAGGCGACTTTAAACAAACGGACCTAGAGTTGAGCCAGCACAGCGTCCAGAGTGACAAACTCTGGAAGCTGAGGGAATCTCTGGAAAATGTTAGCCGTCACTGTCCATCCCTCTAATTGGGCTGTATCTCTTTTCATTACAAAAAACATCTACTGATATGCTTCCATATTGAGAGAGACGGAGAGTAAACGAGGAAGCTGCCGGCTCACCAGTATTCCCATTATACATCAATCCACAACCACTGGTTTCCCCTTCTGCCGTTTATAAGATATTGTTAAAAAAAAAAGGAAGCTGGCTTTGGTTTCCAGCTTTATATGAAATAAAAGGAACAGAACATGTATGTTTATGAAGAGCCATATTTCTCATGTAAATGTTGGTAATGCATTTAAGCCAGTCCAGTTTCACAGTTTTCACTGTTGTCTCCCTGATGGCTGCTTTTAACAAATAGCACTCTGAAGGTCAAAATTCAAAAGGCTTGTGTCCAGAATGTGTGGGGTCTGTAGAGATTATTACAAGTCCTGCATTTTGAAGCCCTTTTTTTCCTCTTTTTTAATTTCCCCAGATCATCGGCCTGTTAAACGTATTCACGCCTCAGAAGACACTGGAGGAGTTCCAAGATGTGTGAGTGTTGACGTGTCTCTGGCCGTGAGGTTGAAGTTATTAGTTGGACTCGGGGCAACTTGCTGTTATTTTAGCTATCGATTATTTGTTTGATTGTTCAGAAGATTAATTGATAAACCGGAAAAAACATTTTGGCACATCCTGCAGATTTTTCATCTGAAATGTTGTTAGAAAGATATCGATAGATGCAAACGAGACAATTCACTTCCTTTTTTTTTAATAAGAAAAATAATTTTATTGCCCATAATGGAATAACAAAGCATTTCTGTAGTAGATTTGAATCAGGTCATGGTAGATTTGTGCTATGTGAGGCGTTTTGGGTGAAACATATTAACACAGGTGTTATATATTTTTTCATCTGAAATGCAAAATGTTTATGTATTTTTGTACAGTTTTAGCTAAATTACTGCTCCGAGTCAGTTTATTGAGCAAATGGCCTAATTTTATCATTAATCAATTACTGCTATTGACTGGATGGCTAGTTCAATAACCAATTAATCACAATTGATACAATTGACATAATTACTCATTTTAGCCCTACATTGTTTAATCTCCATCCAGATTTCAAGGCAACGTGTAGCATTAACACAGTTTTGATAAAGATAACGGACAGAACCAGTCCAGTTCAGAGCGCATGCAAACCTGAAAATGATGTCAATTTTTACTGATTCTCTGGTAGTTGTGGATGTTTGGTTTATGATCGCTGTAAAAATATCCTGACATAATTCATATGAAACAGATTTCAGGACAGCAGTTCTGCTCTGTAGCTCAAAGTGGAAGTCTTTGTTTTATGGGAACTGGTTGCGATCACATTTCCTTTCAGTCTGGAGTTTTTTATCTATGTTATATTAGAATGTGATCGTCATAGTAATTGAAGGAATTGGTATTAGAATAGTTGTAGAATAAAAATAATTTTCCTGCTTTGAAGTTTAAAGCATTTTAAACTGGGTTTGTCTCAACAGAAATGTGCCTGTAGTAAGTTTTTAAATTTCCAAAAATTGGAGTATATCTGTATTAAATTTCAGTCGGTCACATCAGATGACATAAATTGCAAATGATTATTGTTTTATGAAGTATGATGAGCGCTCCCCTGATTAATGCAACACAAAGAAAGTGTGTGTGTGTGTAACAGATAGATATGGCTGTGTGTTTCTATGCGGCTCTGTCTGCCTCATTGGAGCTAAAAAGGAAAGTGGACAAATCCCTGCCAGAGGGCTTCCAGACTCAGCCAGCGATAGAGGATGGACGCTCCATTTGGCCTGTTGTTTGTTTACATGAGCACACGCGTGCATCACAGGAGCCGTGACTGCATGTTGTTGAAATTTGTGAAAACGTGGCATTTGTTCTCCATTTTTGGAGACGATGGCAGTTCCAGCTGCTGCATGGGCTGCAGAGTAGCGTCAACGCAGGACTAGTTCATGTAGTTCAGCCTGATTCAGGCCCACATGGGAAGGCTGTGCTGCAGCGCCTCCTTTTTGAGGATTTGTGGTAACGGGTTGTTTCTCTGCAGGTATCTGGTGATGGAGCTGATGGACGCCAACCTGTGTCAAGTGATTCAGATGGAGCTGGACCACGAGAGGCTGTCCTACCTGCTCTACCAGATGCTGTGTGGGATTAAACACCTCCATGCTGCAGGCATCATACACAGGGTGGGTCCTGCTGACAGTAGCTGTCCGTCAGTAGCTGTTACTATATGTCACCATCCATCATTATGAAACTTTTTGATTAATAATTTCAAAATGTTAATTTTCTGTCATTTTCAGTCTGAAAATGTATTAATTTCTGTAAAAAATCTGTAGGAACTGTCAAGTGGCTCAAACCGATAAAGAACATTTGATTTCCTGTAATGAACCAAAGTCCATCAGCTCCATCACTTTTTAATGGTCTGTTATGTTTCGTGTTTTCGGTGCAGGATCTGAAGCCCAGCAACATTGTAGTAAAGTCTGACTGCACACTGAAGATCCTGGACTTTGGCCTGGCCAGGACCGCTGCCACCGGCCTCCTCATGACGCCCTACGTAGTGACCCGTTACTACCGCGCCCCTGAGGTCATCCTGGGCATGGGTTACCAGGCCAACGGTGAGTTATGGAGAAGGCGGGGAATGGCCAGTCAGGGACTGCCGTCTGGGCCGCTGCACGTCTCAACACCCCACCCCACTTGCCTCCTGCTGAGGTGTTTCAGCAGCACTTCCCAAACACACACACACACACACACTGATTCGGTAAAGGTTACACTCAGAGGGGAAGTTGGCATGTGGGGCATCCTTGCTTTGTGGGTTGAATTTCCTGTGTGAAGACTCTGGTGGTGGCAGCAGTGCTTCAGCATGCATTTGATGTATTATTGAAAAGTTTCTGATTTTGAGCTTAATAAGGCCTGGCTAAAAGCTGCCAGTATGAAAAACAGGCTCCTGTGCATGACTCGGCAGAGATCACAAACACAACCTTCTAGTTTGTTTGTTAGACCAACACAAAGTGAAGGAAAAGGATTCATGCTTGTCAAAAATCTTAAATAAATAGAAATTGGAAAAACTGGCCTGGATACAAAAAGTTGAAGTGACATGAATACTTACCTTTTTTTGCCAGACAGAAACTACTCTACTAAAATCAGAGCCAGAATGAGTTTACAGTGTTTATCTGTGAGGCAAGTGTAACAGTCTGGCAGGAATGACAGGTTTCCATTTTCCCCTCCTAATCAAAATGGCATCTTCCTGAAAGCAAGTGTTGATAGTCCCCAGATACGGTAGCCAGTGAGCAGAGCATAACAATAACCGCAAGGTGAGTTTTTGGTGATTACAGCTTGATCATCTCGCAGTATTTTTGAGGTGTTGAACAGTGAAACGCTGGCCCTCATTCTTCCTGCTGACCTGTTGCATCTGTGGCTCCCCTTCTTTTCTCCCTCCTCCAATGCTGCGCTCATGTAGTGGATATTTGGGCTGTGGGCTGCATTATGGCAGAAATGGTTCGCCACAAAATCCTTTTTCCTGGAAGGGATTGTATCCTTGAGCTGCTTGACGGAACATTTGCACCAAGTCTTTCATGTTCAGTTTTTCTCCTGTCAAATGCAACTATTAAAATTCTATTTCTTTGAATTTGCACCCTGTCCCTCTGGCACTGTGACTTGCTACCACCCACCTGCCGTCTCTACGGATTCACAGACGACTCTATCCGCTCGAGCAGCAACGCGGTCGCTGGCGGCGCCGTGGCTGTCACTTGAAAGACCCCAAACAGAATTTTAATAGTTTGCTTTTCAACAGAGGAGAAGTCAAAATACCATAAATTAGCCTTATTTATCCTCCTGCTGCTGTTGTTATATATAGCTCTGTCAGTAAACAGACGTCTCTTTTTTTTGGTTATGCTTGCATGACATTAAATTGTAAATATCTACAGTGGGTAGATATTCTGTGCACTGATGCACAGAAACAAGAGTCAGCGTCTCACATTTAAAAGATTATTCAGCATCAAAACCATCCCTTAAATTGGACTTCTTAAAAAGGTCAAATTCAGCAACACAAATTTGGATGCATCGATAAATCAGCAATAATAAGAAAGGGCTTCTGTGAGGGATGCACGGATTGCATTTACTAGCTGACAGACTTTAGCTATGACTTTGACTACGTTCACACAGCAGGTTTTGATGCGCAATTCCGAATTTTAACGTAGCTTGAGACCGGCCGATGCCAGCATGTGAACCCGATCTTATCCACCATTGCACTGAAAATCGGTCACTGTCCCCTTTCACTCTGCTGTGAGAGAGGACCGACTATCAGGCCGCTCCGCCCACCAGCTCACTTCTACATGTGTGCGTTTCGAAACAAGCTAGGTTCTCACAGCTGACAAACGTGGCCCAAATCTGTATTTTTTTGCCCACACATAGCTGACTTTTTCACAGCACTCTTTTCATCCCCCCCCCCAAAATCGTCAGATTTGAGCCACTTCCATATCTGGTATTCATTCAGAGACGTAACCAACATTTATTGCTGTAAAGCGTCTGCAGTCTGAACGGTCATGTTGCGTCTTATCCCACTTTTACATCATCGACTTGAAACAACGCGAGTCACAATTCTGCACCAGAAGATGTAAACGCTGGCTGGAGATTATAGTTATGGATTATAAAAGACGATTGCAGAAGTGCATCACATCATAGTCCCAGCTACGCATCTAGAGAAGAAGCTGTAGTCGACGCTTCACAAATGGCCATTGCGATTAGTTATCCTTAATTTTTAATATCTTCCTTTATGCTGTTGAGCTTGTGACAATGCTGTTGGCTGATATTGCTGAATAGACTTTGAAAGTGACCCATAGTCGGATGTATCCATTATTATTTCCATAAGCAGTGCGCTGCTGCGTGCCATCTGCGGGGTCGCTTTAGAGTTCTCAACGTTCGCAAAACAGTGACTGCTACCGCATTTACTTACGACAACTCCAAAAAAGAAAAAAAAAAGCAGCAGATTTTAGCCATTAAGAAAAAAAAAACCTAACTGGGCATCAAGATTTGCTGTGTGAATGTAGCTATAGTCACCCACACTGTTGCCTTATTCAGCGACTTCTCAGACAAGAAAGATCTTTTTCTTTTTACCTTTTTTTTTTTTAATCAGTGATCGGTCAGAGAACTGCAATCGGTGTCGCTCTAACAAGAATCCCCTTCAAAATATGCTTTTAATCTGTTTCAGCAGATGAAGCTTTGTGGGACCCTGACCTCTACCAGAATGCACCGAACCGCATGAAATCATTCCGTTTTCACGCCATCTCATGTCCATCATGAGTTTTACTTCTGATTTTTATTTATTCCACCGTCCCCAGCCCGCCATTTTGTTTTTATTGCTGCCCTGTTTGCTTTCTTTTTTGGTTTGCATGCTAATTTGGTGGTTGTCATTTCATTTTTCAGTTGATGTCTGGTCTGTTGGATGCATCATGGCTGAAATGGTCCGAGGTAGTGTGTTGTTTCCAGGCACTGATCGTATCCTTAAGTTAAACCTCCATCCAACTGCCTCCCCCACCCACTGCCTCCCCCACCCCCACCTCACTGTAATCTGAATACTTGGTCTCTTGTGTTTGTTTGACATCTTTGCACACAAAACCAGACCTTCAAGTTTTCTCCACATTAAATGAGCGATAAATTCCAGCAGCTTTCAATGCCGCGTTCGGAATGCCGACATTTTGAGGCGTTTCAGCATAATTTTCCAATGTGAAAATTCAAGAATAGTCCTTTTTACTTTTTTCAATAAACTCATTTCATGAACTCAAAGATGTCCAGGTTTAAAGAAAGCTTTCAGCATCGGCTGATTTTCTGCTATGACGTTCTTGGCATGAAAATTGCTCACATGTTCCTCTTATTATTCTTTGAGTTACAGATTTTATAAGAGGATGAAACCGAACTTACAAGTGTTAGCTAGATCAAAATCACAATGGATTTTGAAAAGTTTTCCCCCTCCCTTGCCCTCATACCAAGTTTTTGTCACGTTGAAAAAAGAAATTTGGCCACAATTAATGATTTCAGAACTTTTTCAACCTTTATTGTGATGTAAAACCTGGACAATTCAGTGGAAAACAAACCAAATTATTCTGCAAAAAACAAAATAGATAAATTAAATCTGATTGGTTGCGTATTGTTAGCATTGGAAACAACCAATCTAGCGCTAAATACTATGAGGTAATAATAAAATGATCTACTTATACTGTCGCGACATAATGAAAGTTTCAATAGATGTGTATAAAAAAGAATGTTTAGTTTAAATTTATACCCTTTAAGAATGCACACATTTATGCAATCACATTAATTTAGGTCTTTCATTTTGTTGGTTGAAAAAGTTTATAAATGTCATTTACCAGTTGTGCTGAAACTCGTCACATATTTAGGCTAATATGCTGTTAATTCTTCAAGTTATGTCCATATGCGTTTCATAAAACAAACCAAGTTGAAGAAAAACCATATTTATTTGGAAAAATAATCATTCTGAGAGCTTTAATGTGTTATTTTTTGACCATAAAAAAGCCAGCTATTGTAATGAAATATGAAGTCACAGACAGCATGTTCCTAATTTTCTTATCTTGAGTCAGCTTTATACATACAATCCTATCCTTTGTATTTATTGTAAAGGTGGAACAAAGATGTCAACAAGCATTTAGGTGTGTTGTGTGTTCCAGCTGTATTTATGTGGTGTTTTTTTTTTTTTTTTCTCATGACAAAGAAAACCAAATTCTTATATTTCAGCCTCTGGGTTAGTCAAAGGCGATCAACTCAACCTTCAGCTGACATGTAAAACAATCAGTTAGCGGTCATTAGAATTCCTTACAGTGTAAAGAAGCCAGTGTTGGTAAGTAGGTCCTCTCAGTGAGGCTGACTGGAAAACATCCATCTTCAGAAAAATGCGTTTTCCTCTTCACCTACGACCACGATTGGAACCTTTGCACATCCATCCCTGTAGTTTTCTTAATATCATCCACCCAAGATATCGACCAGTGGAACAAGGTGATTGAGCAGCTGGGGACGCCGTCTCAGGAGTTCCTCATGAAGCTCAACCAGTCGGTGAGGACCTACGTAGAGAACCGGCCGCGTTACGCCGGCTACAGCTTTGAGAAGCTCTTCCCCGATGTCCTGTTCCCTGCTGACTCTGAACACAACAAGCTGAAAGGTGAGCGCCAGTTGGTCTTCCTTTGGTTCCCAGTCTGTTAAAAAGCTGGTGTGAACGTTTACATCAACTTACAAAAGTATTTTTTCTTTTTGTAAGAGATCTCTAACCTGTCAGGTAACTAGTTTAAAAATGGCTGCTACATCTATAAATGACTTGATCGAGCAGAGATTGGAATCTAACCTGGAGGAACCTTAAACTTTTATCGCAACCGTTTAATTCCAGCTCCTTAAAAACTCTTGTGATCCTTCATAATTTTCTAAAATAAGCCTTTTTCCTTGTTTTGCTCATTTTTTCGTAGCTATTTTTGTATCTGGTTCCAGCTGGAAATGAATCACACTTCCAAACGACAAACCCACTCAGCTGGAACAGATTAGATATCTAACCTGATTTTTTTCTTTCTTTCTTTTCTCGTTCCTCTCAGCGAGTCAAGCCAGGGACCTTCTATCCAAAATGCTGGTAATAGACGCTTCCAAGCGGATCTCTGTGGACGAGGCTCTCCAGCACCCTTACATTAACGTGTGGTACGATCCGACTGAAGTGGAGGCAGTAAGTACTCCAGCTCAAACCACAGATACGTTAGAAACAAGTCATGATGGACTGATCTCTCAAAGCTACAGAACCTACCTTATTTGTGTTTATTTAGAAAATGCATCAATAGCAAGTCATAGCAATCATCATATTTAAATCTGTGGGATAATTGAATGTAACTCTCAATATGTACTTTAAAAGTATTGTTGGAGAAGCTCTTTCTGTAGTTGCACACATTAATCATACTTAAAACTTTAAAATGTCTGAAATTGATGAATCAAAAGGTAAGTTGGCTTTAAATATGTTAAACATAAATCTTAAATTTTGCAGTGGCAGGACCGTTGATGTCTATGTAAATCAATCCATTGTTTTTGTCGACAACTTCATTGTGTCCATGTTACTCAAGGTAGTCGAGGCTGACGGTAACTAGCTAGCTTGCTTTTTTTCTTTTCTTGCGTCTCTCATAGTGCAAATTTATCTGCATTTAGCTGGATGGTGTTCATTTTCTTCGCCATTGTGTCGCCTTTGTTGCCAACCCATATGACGCTACATTTACTATGATTATAGAAAGCCATATGCAGTGTGACGAGCATAAAACTCCTACCAAGAGCCACAAACAAACCACAGACATGTGAGTGTTGCTCTGTTGGTGGCTAATACAGAATAGAAAGCCACACGGGATGATGGCAAGTAAAGAAAGCGATTTAAAGGAACAGCACATTTCAGCCTATAACAAAACCATGATGTTGCAAGACTTGATGCACTGAAATTTAATTCGTGAATTAAATTTCAATTTGCGCTTGTGAAGGCTACAGAAACCCTGTAGACATTTGTGCTGCAAAGTTCAGCCTTTGAATTCAGTGACAAACACGAGAACTTTCTTCAGAAACACAGTGACTCATCCGACACATGATGATTTATGGCTGTAATAGGGCAGATTGGCATATGGAGCAAATGGCTGCTTTCATTCGTCTCCTCTGTGTCACCAACGCTGAACATGTACATTTGATGAGTGCATCTCTAAATGCACGGTAGTGTGGCGCCTCGTTATCATATCAACTCTCAGGCCGTCTCTGGATGGAGAAGACGGGTCGTTTCTGATCCGTACAAACAAACTTTAACTTGTGGATGAGAAGTAACTGGGTTGGATGAACATGTGAATCCATTAAGGCAAAAAGAAAAAAAGATCAACAATGTGTACAAAGCGTAAAATGAAAACTGAGACCTAGTTGTTTTGAATACATAATATTGTAGGTTTTTTTGTTTTACCCTAAATATTTACAGTTCTCTGGAAATTTATTCATCCCCTCTTGACCTCTTCTTGGTTTTAACCATGTTGTTTAATCAAACAATCTGATTCAGCATAAAATTTTACAAAAAGAAAACCAAAATTGCAACATTTATTGCGTTTTCAGACGCAATTCCCTCATTCACAAAATGTAACCAAAAATGGAGTGTTGTATTTTAGTGGCTGTAGGATTTCTCCACAACCACATTTTTGAACCAAACCTGTTGGAAAAATTGGTTCACTTCGTCACCTGTGGGGGGCGCTGCACCAAGAACCACTGAAGGAAACGACACAAAGACCTCTGAAGAAGATTCAAAACACAACTGCCTTCGTCAAGAAATGGAAACAAAGAGTGCCGTCAGATTTCAGGGGTTGTTGGATTTCTCTTTTATCTTTGAGAAAAGATCACGATTTCGCCTGCTAGCTCTAGACACTTGTTTGTTTTGGTTGTATTTACCCAGAATGCCCTGTGCTCCTTGCTGGTCAGCTCCTTGCTTTTGAGGTGCTCTCTGTTTTGCCTGAAAGCCTATGACTGGGCTCAGTTGAAGTGAACTCTGGTACAGTTTGAGCTCATATGTGAACACCGTGGAGACCGGAGACCGCTCCAGAAGCTGGAGGTTGAGTATTGTGCAGGGCATTCTGGGTAAATACCACAAAGCAAATGTACAAATGTAACGCTAACAAGAGAAATAACTCTGTTTTTTATCAAAGACAAAAGAACGATTCTGATGGAACTCCATTTTTGTTTCTATTTTGTGAAGAAGGAAGTTGCGCTCAGCGTCTGCTTCCCGCTGTGTTTTTTAGTATAGCGCCTCCACAGGTGAGGAGGTAAAAGTGTTTCATTCACAAATGTCACAAATGTTGCAACTTTGACCTCCAGTGTGTGAAGAAAACCACACAAAGATGAAGATGTTGAGCACTTTAAAGCGATGTTATGGTCATAACACAATATCCAAAGTTTTGGACATTTCATCCACCCAATCCAATATTATAAAATAGAAACATCCCACAAACCACAAAAATTCAAGGTGTGGATTAGGATTAGATGTAACCACATGATGCATGATTGTTCAGTCACTCTGAAATCCACGGTCATTTAACAATCAATGTTTCTGCTTCCCGTTGCCCGTTGTTGAGGAGAAACATTCAACAGGCAGACTAAAGCATCCGACCGCGCGTTTCTGTCTCTGCTTTGTTTTATAGCCGCCGCCCGCCATCACAGACAAGCAGCTGGACGAGCGGGAGCACACAGTGGAGGAGTGGAAAGGTAAAGCGGAAGCTCTCGTCTTTTTCTCACTCACACCCCGCCAACAGACGGCGCGTCACGCCGTCTAACCCAGAAATCCTACATTTCCTGATGTTGTGGTGGAACTCGGCGATGTGGAAACATCGGAGTGACACATGCAGGTTTAAAATAAGCCTGAAACGGTCTTTTATTTTTGGGATCATTTCACAGGAATTTGAGAGGCAAACTTGCATTTCCTGAATAATTTTACACTAAACCAACCCGGAGAATGTTACTGTGGCACATTTAATAAATATCAGTTTACGCTGTCAATACTCTGCACCAATATGACTGTCATTTACTTAATAATCGCCTCTTGCGGCTGTGTGGTGGATAGTTATTGTTGCCTAGCAGCAAGAAGGTTTGAATCTGGGTTTTTCTGCTTAGACAACAGATTGATGGACACTCCTCACTAGACTCTCCACATTTTTCCACTTTTTATATTTCATTTTGTATCATGTAGAAAAATGTGTGGAAAAAAAAAAGCAGAACTTTAAAAGTCTTGTAGATTTGTCAAGCAGATTCAAACAGCTTGGAACATAAAACCAATCAGTTTTGTCTTGTTTTTCTCAGTGTTGTGTGTTTCCACTTTTTTCTTTCTACAGTAAATCCTTATAAGTTTATTTTCAAAGTAACCAAAGTCTTTACATAACCGTGATGCACAAAGACGCCACGTTTAGATCACCAAACTGTGCGACCGGTTCCTTTCTCGCCCTGTTACATTTTGAACTGTCGCAGAGAAGCTGAATGCAGAAACCTGTGTTGTTCCGTTTGTGCAGAGTTGATATATAAAGAAGTCCTGGACTGGGAGGAAAGGACGAAGAACGGCGTCATCAGGGGACAGTCTGCGTCTATAGGTTGGTGGAGTGTTATTGTGTTTCTTTTTATTCAAACCTTCATGTCTGCTCCTAGAACCCAGAAAAGGAATTAGACCAGAAGGTACTTACTTATACTGATCTACCAACCCTGAATAAACGAGTGTCTAGTTTATTTACTTTGCATCAACATTATTAGCTTTTTCCTCTTTTGCTCTTTCCTTTTGTTTGTTATTTTGCTTGTATTTCCATTTAAAGCACTTTGTGTTGCCTTGTTGCTGAAAATGTGCTATATAAATAAAATATCCTTTTACCTTTACCTATAATCTTTCATTTCCATACAGTAGTCCTGTCTGAAAAGTACTGCACATTATCTAAGGCTTTTCATGTAATTATACCTGGGATAAAGCTTTGCTTTGAGCATCACAGTTTCCTTGGTTTGACAGTAACTCATGTGGAACTGATTACTAGTTGACGATCTAATGAGAAATTTCTGATTACATTTTGTTTCACCTAGTCAGTAAACTTCAATCAGTGAAGCCACAATTAGTTAAATCTGTTTATTTAGCTAATTTAGCTATTTAACTCTTAATATCAAATGTCACCTTCACAGATTTACTCTTTTTCACAGAAACTTCATACCTGCAGTAATTCCCATCTGCAGCCTCAGGCTTGCCCACAACTCCCCAGCCCCTCTGACAGTAACCGACTGACCTCTGACCTTTTTCCTGTTCCTCATAGTACAGGTGCAGCAGTGAGCAGCAGCCTTCAGCAGCCGCAGCACCGTCCCTCCACCTCCTCGTCCTCCGACCCCACCCTGACCGACACGGACAGCAGCCTGGAGACGGCCCCCGCAGGCCCCCCAGGCCCCGCTGCCAAGGCCGGTGGCCCTGTGGGTTGCTGCAGATGACTATCACACCTCCCCTCACCCACAGTACCCGCCTCCCCTCTGTGCTCGTCTCCAGTAGTTTAGCGTATTAGTAAGATAGCTGTTTAAGAAAAACGTCTGAAACAACAGATCTTCATCCTGTTTTCCTTTTTCAAATAATCATTCGTAGTTTTTGTTTCTGTTTTAATATATCAATTTTTTTAGTCTATAATTTATTGTTTTTGTTTCGTTTTTTTTAGAAAATGGTTATGTTTTTATTTCACAGTAAAGTCTCTAAAATGATCTATTTTTCTTTTTTGAAAGATCTTTCGACAGTTGATATATTTTTTTTCTTACTGCTTTTTACAACTCGCCATATAATCGTAGATCACGTTTGTACAGATTCGACGGTAGCTGTCAGTTTCATCTTCAATACAAACTTTCGGTGAGCCTTTGAAACCTTATTTAATTCCCAGATTCTTCTTTGATCTTCCCTTATTTGAATTGGTCTAAAACATTATGAATCTTGATCATTTTTATTATATATTTTTTTGGCTGCATATGACATATCCATTTATTTGAAACTAATTTTGATTTCTTTGCAAAAAGAAAAGAAAAAAACAGGTTGCTCACGATGAGTCACTACTACTTCCTACATTGTAAAATGTCACTTTTTATGAATGCTTTATAATTTTCATATTTTTCACTTCCCATTTGGAAAAAAAATGCTGAGATTTGGTTGAGTCTTTCGTCATATTTAGCCTAGAAGAGGGAAGATGTGGGGTCAGTTAATTTTGAAGTTCCTGGTAGCGAGCGGCGTGGACCCGGTGGGGTGGTAAAGTTCTGTGGAAGGATTTGTTGTTGTGATTTGAGAGTTTCTTTAAAAACGTGAAGTGCTGTGAGGTTTGTGACGTCGGTGGCGAAACTGGAATGTGCTTCGGTAAAGTAGGGAAAGCAGGTGAACATGCATCTCAATTAATTTGAATGTCGTCGAAAAGGTTATTTTGTTAACTCATTCAAAAACATAAAACTATTACTGCATAGATCAACTATACACAATACTTAATTCTGTTTGTTTTGATGATTATGGTGAACTCGCTTCACAGATCATTTAAATATTACATAAAACTAATAAAAACTGAACAGAAATATTGACGTTCTGATCCACACATAAATGCTCAATTCTTGTTCAGAGCTGTCTTTGCATGAATTGCTGCATTAATGCGGCGTGGCACGGAGGTGACCTTGGTTGTTGCCGCTTTTGCAAACCACAAAAAAGAAGACGGGTGGTAATTGGAGGATGACGACTCAGCATTTTTAAAATTGCTTATCACGTAAACCAACTTATTTGCGTGTGATTTAAATTTTCTTATGCAATTTTGCAGTTGCAAAATTGTGCTTTTTCGACATTAGAATACTGAAGAAGCGTTGCAGACATTTGTTATGGAAACTCATCTAGTAGATGTTAGCGGTCTTTCCATTGACCATGTAATCGCACAATTTGACAGAGCGAAGTCAGATTCGCTACATGAAAACACGCCAAATTTGAATAAATTTGCCTTCTGATACGTTTTAGCACTAGCATGAATTTATTTGAGCATATTAGTTTATTTTGCAATATTCCATTTCTTATGTAATGGAAACCTTGCGATTGCAAAATTCTGTCTTTTCGACATTAGCAGAATGTTGACAAAGTTTTGCGTAGGTCTGTAATGGAAAAGCATCAACTGACTTTCCTACGGTTTCGTTTAAGCATAACCAAAAAATTTCTGTATTTCACATCTTTTTTTCCATGTAATATCTTTTTTTCTAACTTCTAAATTTTGGGTTTTTAAAAGCTGCAACTTATAGCCATAAATGCAGAAAATAAATGTCTGTCTTGATAATACAAAAGTCCCAACTTTTTGAATTGAGTTGTCAAAGTAGATCAACTTTTCAGTGATATTCCGATTTGTTGATGTGCATCTGTTGGGTGTCATGGAGAGGAACTCCAACTACATGTGAAATTGAAAACGAAAAAGGGAGTTTTCTTTTTTTTTTTCTTTTTTGTGCGTGTGTGTCGGCCAAACAAACGGACTCAACCTATTCTTATCGAAGGCAATAAACGTCGCCCTCCTTTGACTGTGTTTTGATTCTGGAAAGGTAAAGTGCCTGTCGTTCGTCCTTCATTCCTGCGTTTTGCCGGAAGGGTGTGTGTTTGTGATGCGTAAACTTTTCTGGTGTCTCGGTAACAACAGTAGTGTCTGTGTCAAAACAGTAGTGTGGTGGGGTTGTGGTTCTCACAAAATGTCTATTTTTTTAAACTTGTTTTGAGTTTGGACCCTGGAAACTGGAGAGCGTCGTCTCGCAGGTCTAATTGAAGGAAAGCGTTGAAGGAACTGGGGAGCTTTAGCAAGTGTTTGTCATTTCAGAGGTCTTTCATCAAAGTGAGAAGAAGTCTCTGTTTCACAGCGACCAGAACATGTTAAAAACAGTTTTTAGGATTTCCTTTTTGGTTGTTATTGTCAGATGTTTGAATTGAAAGAGAGATTTTCTTAACGTTCTAAGTTGATGTATATTACTGGATTAAGCGTTTTAAGTTCCATAACCCGACTATTACGGTCCGGTCGAGTTCCCACGGTGAAATTGGCTACTTGGAAAAGGGAAGCAACAGATTGGCTTGTTGACGAGCCGCCAAACGATATGATTATTTTCACGCCGTGGTAGCGTAAGCTGTAGCTCGCTGCTGCAATCGGTTTTGGCGTCTCGTCATCTGGGTCAACACAGACGACACCGTCTGCTCCAGTTTCTGTTGCGAGTTCGCACATCTGTGTCAGAAGAGCTGGCAGACGTGCAGCTTAACTTACTAAATCGGGTTGCATCATTAAAACTTGACACACGCTCCATCGTAAACACACCAGATAATTAATTATTCCTTATCATGTTTGCTAATCTGTGAAGTCATTATCCGTTTTGTAAAAGATGGGGAAAAAAACCCGCTAAGTGTTTCTTATTTATCACGAGTTCAAACGATAACTCGGTGAAATCATTTTCGCTTCCAAGTGATTTTATCGGTCGATTAAATAAAAGCAAGAATAACTTTATTATTCACTAATTCGACAGCAAATTTTATGAATAAAACATAGCAACAGAAATGAGGACAACCAATAAAGATTAGCTAGAAACGAAGCATGCAGTTAAGCGGTTACCAGCAATACATATTGGTGTTAATGTCAATAACTAAAGGCATTTTATATGTAACTTCATTATGTAATACCTTAACAAAGTTACCTCATCAACTAGCCACAAAACCTTATTTTTTTTTCATATTTAGTTTTATTGACAAATTACTTATTTGGACAGCTGATCATGGGCAATAATTCTATTTTTTGGTGACAACCATTAAAACAAATGGGATTATCATTTATTAGCTAAATATATTGATGCTAAGGTCAACAATATATTTTATTATGTCATCAAGTAGTAAGTTAGCTTCTCCAAAACTCCTGGAAGGTTAGGAACAGCGCGATGTATAATTCTGTTCTAGTTTCTACACTGACAGATAACTTATTCTTTTTATTATTTAGACAATGTTTTTAATTTATTTGAATGTAATACATTTAACAGCTAATTATACTGCTATATATGCATACATATAACAAGTTCTATTTTACATTTCAACAAATTTAGCTCAAAGTCAAACACTGGCTTTCACAAAAGATTGAGTAGCTGTTAGTATAACAAGAAGCTGTAAGATCTTAAGTTGCAAATTAAATTTTTTTGTTTTTCTGAAACAGAATAAAACACCAAAAAAAAGCATATTCTGAGTCGCACAGGTGTTGGGGGGAATAACCTTTTATTGCCACTCATATTTGAACTTGACTTATTAGCAAGCAAGCGCTAGCGTACGAAGGAGCGGTTAACGTATTAAGCATACCACTGCTTTTTGTAGCGAGTTTATTTGGTGCAACCCGCTTTAAAAAGAATATCAGAATGATTACGAAGTAACTTTGATGCCCCTGCAGCCAAATCCATCAAATCTAAAACTCAGTGCAACAGTTGCTGTAGTTTACAGTGGAAGAGTATAAGCTTCCATTGAAAAAAAATTTGTAATTTTAATAAGGAGGCAAACAGTGGCATTTATCCAGTACTGATATTAGCAAAGAGGGGGAAAAAAGCAGATCAGGAAAAGATATATTGTCAGAAGTGCTCTTAATATTTTTTTCGCCCAACATTGGGGGCATCAATTTGAGTCATATACATATCCGTGCTATTGTTTTTTTTTTTTTGGTTTTGTTTTTCCATTGTTTTTCTAGTAGTATTCCTTCGTCTCTCAGCAAATCTCCTCTGATTTAAGTCGACTTTGATGAACTACCTCACGCTGAATTTCTGTCAGTTCTTGGTAATATTTTGTCACCTGCAGAATGAGCTTTCAAAGGTGTGTGAATAACAGATTCCATTATTTATTTATTTGAAAGTGTACTATTTGTCGGTTTCAAGCAGACTTCTAGTTTTGTACATTATGTATACTTCACCCAGAAGTAAAAGAATTATTGTATTGTTTTTTTTTTTTTGTTGGTTTTTTTTTACTAAATGTGCAATACCTTCAGCAAACTATGCTAGTTGTATGTATAGGTTTAGCATTTGTTAGCATTTCCTGAAGGTAAAGAAAATGTTTGGTACTGTCAATTCATGTTTTCTTTCTTTATTTTTTGTTTTTTACAAATAAGACTGATTTTTATTTGTGACTTGTTTTATAGTTATAATGTTACGCAATCTGTCACACCAACCCAAAAAATTCTGTCAGGGTTTGATGGAGAGACTGATGTTTCATCAAATAACCCTGGTCTGATAGATTTATTTTATTTTATTTTTATTTTGATGTGGGCTGTATTAGTATGAGATGCACAAAAAAAAAAGAAAAGTGAGTAAATACCTACAAGAAATTGTTATGTATACTACGGTGCTGGTTTGTAATGTCTGCCAGTGAATCCAGCCATGCTACTAGTTTTAAGAATTTCTGGATCTGTGCGTCCCAACAGCAACCAGTGGGAGGGGAAAAAAGTGCACTAAATAAACATGCACTGGGATCTCGTGATGCCACCTCTTATAAATGGAAAGAACATCTACTGCAAATAAAGAAATACACTTTGATTTGATTAGTGACTGCATGTCTTTTTATTGTGAAAACAAATGTTTAAATTTTTTAGCTAGCATTTTTGATGTTATTTTCATAACTTCCAAAACATGTATGTAGCTGAAACGCTTTTGATACGTTTACACTTTTTTTTTTTAGGTAAATCTTGACTTAATTATCAATGACTTTCATACAAATATATTTTTTCTCGCTTCCCATTGAAATTAAGAAAGTTGAGAGAAAACGGCACTCAGTTAATCTAGAGAAGTGTGGAGCTACATCAGCAACAAAATATAGCAACTAGCTTAAACTTACCCTTGTCTGCAGTCTAAAAACAGTCCAGTCGGTTGCACTAATGTCGCGTGAGCTTTCGGAAAATGGTTGGTTGTTCCCCATAGTCCGACCGACCGTGCCATCTGCCGCACTATGACTCTGGGAGGGTTAAGTGGGACAACAACAACCAAGACTGAATAGAACCCATTGTTTACCTCCATAAAAAGGTAAGGGAAACGTCAAATCCTCATAATAAGAGATACTAAATGCTAATGGTTGCTGTGAGACGTGCTACGAAAAAAATAATTACTTCTTTTTGTTGTTATGGAGACTTCAATTGTTTTGGTCGCAAACGGGCACATGCAGGGGGGCAATGGGGGCCTGAGCCCCTGCCCCTTTCATCCTTGATGCCCCTAGTGCCCTTTTGAGTTTTGTTTTTTATTATTTTGTGTCAGTAGGCCTGCTTTTCCCCTCAGCAATAATATTTGGCTAAATACAATTATTTATCAAAATAAACTAGTCTGGCTGTTCTCAGTCTAAGAATGACTCAGTTTCAGCCTCCATGTTGTTCAGACTCCATGGTGAGAAGGAAAGGCGAATCTGTACCATCTAACTATCAAATTATGGGCAAGAATAATTTTTTCATGCACTGGTTTGTAAATAAAAGTTGATGTTTGTATTTATATTTTCATGTCCTCGCAGTAGCGGGACAAAACCCGCCTCGCCCTAAACACAGAAATGCTTCAGCTGCAGAGAAACTTCTGACATCAACTTCATCATTCTGCTAAAGGCCCGGTTCTACAGGCAGCCTGGGTCGGAACCACCGACAGATAGAAAGAATGTCTGTCTTTATATGAGAAATCCTGACATAAAGAAACGGTACTGCTACTGTCACCGCAAGACGCGACGCATAAATCAGCTGCTTCAGCAGCGCTTCTCTTTCTGAAGACGACGACGAACTTTTTACGACACTTTAAGGAAAAGCAGCTGAAGGAAAGTTGAGCTCAGCTGACGTGACGTTAGCAAAAGCTAGCTGTACAGAGACACATTAACATTTGCGCTGAATTATTGTGCGAAGGCGTCGACTAACGTGTTCTCCATCTCACACGTTCAGGTTCACCTTTGTCTTGTGTGACAGTTGTCTTTATTTCTCATTTGCGGCCATTCATTACGACAATGTGGATCTAACAACTAAGCCCCAGAAGGATCTTTACTCGCATCCAAAAGTTCACTGCGTTGATGCATTCTTGATTCAAAACGTCCAATCACGTTACAACTTAACACACCTTACAGATTTATTCTCACTCGTTAATGCGTCTGTCAGTTTCAAGGTATAAATGTTTAATAAGCAAGCTGCATTTTTTTATTGTGCGAACTAAATATGTAGCTTCAAGCTGAATATTTAATTAGCAAACTAAGTATTTAGCTTACAAATTAAATGTCTAGCTCCAACCAAAAATATTTAGTTTTCATTGGCTAACTAAATATTTAGCATTTGCAAACTAAATATTTTGTTATCTGGCTCCAAACTAAATTTTTCAGATAAGAAACACTTAGTCTAAATATTTAGTCTGAATCTAAATAGCAAGCTAAATATTTAGTCTATAAACTAACTAGTTAGATTAAAACTATTTAGATTGGAGCTAAAATTTTAGCTAGCATTAGCAAATTAAGAACTTAGTTCAAATCTAAATATAGTTGTTTTCTAATACCAACTAAATATTTAATTTGGGGGTAAATATTTTGTTTGCTAATGCTAACCAAATATTGAGGAATTGTAAACGTAACCCTTCATACCTGACAGACATTAACAATGTGAGGGCCCAACAGAGCAGCCAGGATTTGCCATTGAATGGACTCAGAAACCATGTAGAATGGGATTGAGGCAGCTGTGGCAGGCATCCAGTCCAGATGTGTTTAGGTTTTACTTAGGAAATTGAAAATCTAGTTCATTGATACCTCCTTTTGTTAACACAATACACAAACATAATGTTAAACCTCCCCCACAATGTTTGAAGTACAAATATGGAAAATAGAAAGACATCTGCTAAAGTTGTTGTTGCACATTATCCAATCAGCCAAGTTATTTAAAGGTAAATTGCTTATCTTGTATTCAGATCATTTTATTCGACCAGGTAGGAAGACACACTGACCACTGATTAGTTCATTTTTCCAAAACAAACAACTGAGCAAATGATCAACTGACCTAGCAATGTATGCAATAGCTAAACCCAGTTAGCTTGGGTAACCCAGCCCAAACTCCTTTTTCTAATCAAATAGTCTCAACATTTGAACAGAAGTAGATTTCACCATACATTACTGAGTATTTGAGAACTTTTTCAATGAGTTTATGTGGCTAGTTGTTTCTTGATCTGGTGTTATCCTAACAAATAGCAAGTAGCAGCAACATATGTACATATTTGGGTACAAATATTGGTCAAAGTTTTATTTTACCTAAGGCCGTAGTTCTCAAACTAAGGTACTAAGGTACAATCCCTTAGGACTCCCTTCACAAGAATTTTAGCTAAATTTAGCAATAAATATTTGCAAGATAGATGGGAACATGTAGTCTGTAATTTAGACCCTGTTCTTTCATCAGAAAATTTTCGAAATAGAAGTGCAGTGGAAAAAAAGTTTTATAATCCCTGTCGGAAGTAATGTGAAAGTGAAGCAACAAGTTCTGCTGACTTTTGATAAGGTTTTTTGCCCCTGAAGTTGACACTTGAATCTGGGATTTGGATAAAACTCAGCCTAACCAGTTCCATATTAAGAACCAGCTAGATTTGGAAAATTCTGTATTCAAAGCTGACGTCTGTCAGCCAATAACAATGTTTCTTCAGGTTCCCTTAAAAGATGTTGTACAGTAGAATATGACAGATTTAATGGCACAAGATATCATACATTCCCATAAACAGCCTTTTCTTTTTCTTTTTATCTATCAATTTCACATGGAAGGTAGCCATGTTGAATTTCTAAATTGGGGCCGGTGAGAAAAAAACTATGTTTCTCACTGGGAACTCTGACTTGGAGACCTTTAAAGAAATTGAAAAACTCCATATTTTGTTGTGACAGTTTTAAAATAAGTGACAACATAAATAATATATATCTGGACAAGATGGTGTTTTTTGGCCCAAAAGTGTGATATTTACTGAGATGGTGACAGTTATAAAAAGTTTGAGAATCACATTATCAAGCAAAAGGCAAAAAGCAGATTTGATCAAATCTCAAACTATTGCTTCTGTAAATATAAATAAATAATAAATGCTTCCTACAATTCTACAGTGTTAGCACAAGACCAATGGAAAATAGTGGTTGAAAAAGCGCTCTCCGGCACAAAGCTTTGGGGAAGTTATGTTACCACGTTTCAGTCATGAAACAGGCACCTGAGACGTTTATGACACTGCCTTCATTAGAAACATGAAACCTCAGTGAACGGGGAATGCTAACTATAGGAGCTCCATCTTCATGTTCAGTTTTAAGCATGCCAAAGAGTCAACCCTCCTAAGCACCGTCTCGCAGATCAATGACGACATTGGCGTCCTTCAGCGTTTCTTTTCATCAACTTCAAGCTTGTTGGAAATGTGCAACAGAGTGCTTCCTTTCTTTCTTCTACTGTTAGTTATTTCCTTAAAGAAGCATCCTGCTGCTTCAAGCCCACAGACGTCAGTTGATGGCTGTGCCGCTTTTTTTGCTAATGCTAAAACAGGAAATTCATGTTGAGTCAAATGTCGCTTGTCCTTGAGCCCAGGGCCAGATTGCCCAGCGTGGAGAAGAAATCCTCCATCTCCTTCTCCAGGAGGCGGTTGCGATTCTCGGCGTCTTCCCGCGCCCGCTCAGAGTTCCGCAGCTTGATTTCCAGCATGCGCTGCTTCTTCTTCTCTTGCTCCATCTCTTGTTCTAAACGCTCCACCTGGGCACACAGCGCTGTGCTGGACTCTTCCAATCTGAAGGGGTGCAGCAGATGACAGACAAAAGTCAGGGGTGATCGTATGAGATGATGTATCTATTCCGAATCTGCATTTTGCAAGCTGACTAGCTAGCTTGCTAATTAAGTATCTCATTTGAGACTGTCACATATCTTACAGAATGACTAACATTTTTTTCCTTTATGACAGACCAAGTCATTACAGTTGATTTTTGACTGTCTAACTTCACAAAGTCTTTGCGATCAACACCTCCACAGTTAAAATGGCTGCTTGTGTGATTGTTGTTCCTGTTGCCTAGGTTCTTAGCTGGTTCTTAGACGGTTATCTCTTGGTAGGTTTGCATTTATGCCAAACTCTTTCCATTCACAAATTATGGCTTGAACAGTGGTCAAAGGATATTATTTTAAACCTAACCTTATTTTAAACCTCTCCACAGCATTGTCCCTCACCTGTGTGCGGTGTTCCTTAATTTTCATAATGCTGGTTGTTTTCTAATGTTCTCTAATAAACCTCAGAAGCCAGAAACAGAACAGCAGGATTCATAAATAATATCCAGCTGCATATGGCTGCTGTCATAACAGTTATACATGCTGATAAAAATAAGAAAATAGTATTTTTGCTTTTCATTGTTCAAAGATCCTGTTTTCTCTACTTACTTCTGAATCCTGGTCTCATATGTTGTCCTCTGTTTCCTCAACTCCTCCTTCAGTTCCTCCACTAGAGTGTTCAGGGTCAGGGTAGTCACATCTCCGACTTCTGTCATAATAATGGACGGCACTCCTGCCACCGTGAGTACGTTTTCGCTTTCACCGAATGCTGCGCTGCTGCTGCAAAGCTCCATGGCCTCACATCCGTCCATGTCCACCCCTGGCTCCATCGTCCTCCCTTCTTCCTTTTCCCTCTCAGTCTCCCTCTGGCTCTCTGTCCACTCAGTCCTCTCATCGCTATCCGCTCCACCTCCAAAGTTCTGATGTGTCTGAGGTTCTCCGCCGGAGTCTGGAATGGAGATATCGCAAGAAGAGCTCGACCACGGTGTGCTGGAAACACTGGGAACGCTCCCCGTGCTGGAGGAAGACGTGACATTGTCATAAGTGGACAATCTCTGGGACGACCCGGTAGAGTCACGATCTCTGGTGGATCGCTCCCCTGAAGAAGTGCGGCGGTGTCCTCTCAAGGAGGACAGACCATTCATGAGCCAGTTACCTCCACCACCGGAAGGAGCACTTGTATCTGCCACTGTGGCACCTGTGATAACTTGCTTAGCCTGTGGCTGTGAACGGGGAGTTGAAGAACTTTTGAAAGAGTATTTCCAGGAAGGCATGGTCTTGGCTTGTTTACTTGGACTGACAACGGGCTCTCCTTTCCCCGTTGAAGGCGCCGTTTTTGGTCCAGGGTTTGGGTTAGGGGTGATGGCCGCAGACAGTTTGGTGTCCAGAGATGAGGCACTGCTGTGGAGTTCTTGTTCAGTGTTGGAACCTGGACCGCTCTGTAGGTCCTCCTCAGATATCCACGCTCCCAGACTGCGGTGTTGGAGCTGATGTCCTTGGGCAGGTAACTCCATTAGGGGCAAAGCAGGTCCTTCGTGCTCCCTCCCTGAGTATAATCGCTGGTGTTCCCTAATGAGGACTGTCATTAGGTGCTGGACCAGAGAAGTTCCTGGACAATGTGCATGCAAAAGGTTATTGTAATTATGCAAAAGACTAACACAAAGTAGTATGGAGTTTTTATGTTTTTCTGAAAAGCATGGCGTGCATTTCTGTTTAACCCCCTTAACTCTAAAACCTTTAAGTAAAACTCAGTGGAATTGCATTCAGAAAGTTTCCAGTTGAGTCGCCCTCAGTGTAATTGAATTTAAATGCAAAGATTTGTGAAGACCTTGAAACCTTAATGAAATAAAGGCTTGATAAATATCAAAGAAAACCAGCAGTGAAACCATTCCCTTTACAATTATGCACTACATTGTGTTGGTGTTCAAGCATCATAGAATGTAAAGAGGTTTAAGGGGTATGAAAACATTTGCGAGCCGTCGTGTATTTGGTATTCATACCTTCCATGAGAGTAACCGGGTCCTCCATCTTGGTTCGAAGGATATTTGGTCCAAATACTGTGGCCAGGTTCTGAACGCTCATCTTGTTCTCGTTGCAGTGGGACTGAACCTCATCAAGAAACCTGAAAAAACAAAACATTCCCAAAGTTAGGCTAAAAGAAAGACAAATTGTTTGCTGAGGTTGCGTTGAAAGGAAGAGGACTCACTTGCATATGTACTTGAGGAGATTGTAGTTAGGCAGAGGTAGAGTGTTAACTTGTTTCCCAAGCTCCTGGATCCCCTGATTTAAAACAAAATACATTAGTTATTGTGAACATGATGGCACCAAAACTCCTTACAAATAAACCATGCAAACCTCCTCCTCGTCTTTGGCCAAAAGCTGTGCACAGGTTAGAAAGTCCTCATATTTGGAGAAAGGAATGACTGGTTCAGGCAGTTCTCTCAGGTACAACTTCAGTAAGGATGCCACCGTGTGGACGTCTGTGTTACTGTAAATCAGTACATGTAAAAAAAAAAAAAGTACTATCAGAACTGTAAAAGTCACAGAGACTTGATATTGGATTTTGTCAAACGTTCCAACCTCTGCCCTTTACCTGTCAAACAAAGGCTTGTCTCCGCAGTCGAAGGCCTCTTGAAGATCTTTGACCAGATTGGCCTGTCCAGGCATCCGAAAGAGACCTTCCTCATCCAGGCCCCTCTCTCTGATGAAGTCCACACACTGCTCTACCAACAGCGGTGCCAGTCGGGGGCCAAACTTCCTCTCAAACTGCACTGTGTCCTCCAGACGTTGGCCAAAAATTCCTGAAGATGAACATTTGAAACAGAAAGTCTGATTGCAAGAAATTGTTCGAGGCTTTGCTGTGTGGAGGTAGTGAGCAGCGACTTAAACCCAAAGTTTTTTAAATTTTTGCAGAAAATTTGCAGTAAACTCACAATTATTCATTGGCATGGAAAATTGTGGGAATCTGCTTATTTTGCGTGAATTTCCCTTATCGGAGAGTGATGAAAAACTGGTGGGACTGAGTACTGTGAGTGGTCACAACCCAAACCTGCAAATAGCTGAAATCTGTGAAAACCTGACCCCCCACCAAATGCTTATATCTGATTATACATTCATACGCACAGCGTGAAACCGTCTTATCCATGTATTCCCTTTTTCTGCTCTTGGGAGTACAGCCAGTCAGTAACAAACATTTATTTACTTTATTCAAACAATAAATAGTGGTAACATTGTGAATTTATCTCTCAAACATATTTGAAAGTCTAAATGCACATACATGATATTTGTGCATCTGAGGAGTGTAATGCATCCTATCTGTCTGCCTGTCTGTCCGTCCGTGTATACATCTATACATATGCATTATGATCATAATGTCCTATTTATGTTGCTAATTTCTAGATATAATAAATTATGTAGTGTATTTTTAAGAAAGTAAGTAAATTTTTTTTTGGTACAAACTAAAATTGATAAAGTGCAGGACCATAATGCAATAAAGAATATAAAAGTGATTTTAAAATGATACATTAAGACAAAATGTTAGAGCAACACAATTCACCCCCAACTTTAGTCCCTACTAACTTTTATAATTAGTTCAGTGCTATTTATTCAACTTAATACTTAATAAAAACATAAATATAGTGAGCTTAAACCAGTTACCCTGACAGCGCAGGTGTATTGAATTAGCATCTAATTACTGTTTGACTGGCTGCAGCATTCACAGTTGGCCGACAGCTCGCAGTAATCGTGGTACTTCACCATGCAGGAGCTGCATGGCAGCAGAGAGCGTCTTTCATACATCCCAAAGCCGCATTTCACTACGTTAATCCATCCCGTGTCTGGCATTTCACTCCGGGAACCAGGGGATTAATTCTTCATTTCCAAACTCCAGAACTGAGTCAAGTGGCAAACTAGATGGCTGCAACACAGCAGAAGAACATGATGAGGTTGGAGTGCTGTTTAGCTCAGCTCGGAGAGCTGGCGACAGGTCTATTCTGGACTGTGAGCCGAGACGAGACGCACACAAACACACGCCCCTCCGGGACCTGTGAAACATGACCGAGCCACACTCAGAACCCACTTTATTAGCTCCATTGATGTAATTGTTGCAAATTACCTCACACTGTTATAGTTCAAAAGAGCTGTTTCTTTTTCTTGTAAGATTTGAGCTGACTGGCTCCATCCAGCAAGACGTCGTTAAATTAATGCTGCAAAGCTAACTAATAGGGCTAGCTTTTACATTTCCACCGTAGTTCTACACATTGTTATATATTCCTTTAAAGTTTTATATTCTAAGCAATATAGTCTATACAAAAAAAAGTTTGAAGTAGTTTAATAATGTAAGTTAAAGAAGTGTCTGCCTGAGACAGAATTACAAATGTCTGCCAGTGATGTCATCCACTATATTATTGGTGACTTACTCCAAATTTATGTTCCTATTAATATAGTTCCTGTGGTAACATAAGACACTGGTGTTCAGCTGCGCCTTGGTCCTCTGTACAGTTACACATGTCTGGATATGTTTCTACCCTCTCAAATTAACTAGTCTGGGATGTGAAGCTAATTATTAGTATCAGACTAATTGGTTGCTGCATCCAACCAACCAACCATCAATCAAACCAAAAGCAGTTATACACACCAACAACTTCCCCATAACTGATAGTGGAAACAAAATAGAAACTCTCTGCGATCTAATTTAGTCTATTTTGGAAATATCCTGAAATAGATAGACTGGATCATGTTTGAAGATGTTGCTGGCCAGGAACAGCTAGGATCTGGACAGAGCAGCTATGTCATCCAACTTGACATAGATGAGCTAAAGGTGAGGCACGATGTTGGCATTTCCATTCTAAACGTAAAAATCTTGTTTCAAATGCATTTTGTAGATTTCTGGAGCCTGTGTGGCCGACAGGAAATTAAAATTTTCCCTGCTTTTGGAGGTTGTCTTCAAACTTTACAAACATTGTTTTTTTTTTTTAACATCTGTGCTATTCCGAATAATGTTGGTCTACAGTTTTCCCTACATAAACCATGTCGTTTTCCTTGCATTTTAGCTTGAGGCTTGAGTTTACCTCCGCCAAATGGCGCCCAGATGACCCGCCGAATGGCCTTGACCCAGTCGTCCATGTCGGTCTGCGAGCTTGCCATGAGCAGGAAGGATTCATGGCTAATCGGGGCACGGTCCTTCTCTCCCGTACCACCTGGAAAGGGACAAAGACGAGGAGTTGAGAGAGGAGTTCAGGTGACTGAACGTGTGAGACACGTATGACATAGTTATGGGAATGAAACGGTGTGGGAAGTTCAAACTAAAGCGTCTCGAATTAGTTTGAAAGGAAGTTAATGCGTCAAATAAGCTATGATATGCAGAATAAGACATGGAGAAAAATGCCTTATTATTATAGACAATGTCTACTGCTTATTGGGAGTGTGTTCACATGAGAAATACTGACCTTCATGTAAAGATGTGGGCGAGCTGCCAGCATCAGAATTTAGGAAAGTTGAACTCCTTACTGCCTGAATGCACAGTACCGTGGTGTGAAAGTGTTTCAAATCATCAAACCACCAATTTTAGTCACATGTCACAAGTAAACACAAATGCAATATTTAAATGAGGATGATTATTGAGGCAGAAAAATAAAAAATTTCATGGTTCTGTGTAGAAAAAGTAATCGTTATTAATACCACTAATCTTTGAGGAATTGTTCTAATTCAGCCTCAATCTACCCACCTCTGGTTATGTGTTATGGTTTGCTATAACACTGGTATACAATCAAACAATTTTTACACAATCTTTTTTTATTACTTTTGGGTTTATGCAAAAATAATCCCAAACCTTCTGTTTTCTAAAGGTGAACAAAGATGCATTGCATCAGTCTCGCCACTAGATGGCTCCATCAGTTCTGCTCAAAGTACTTGACCTAATCCTGAGCAACTTATTTTATCTGAAATATCAACACATAAACACACTCATACACTAAATTTGGGGGGAAAAGAGAAACATAATTAAGATTTCTATAAGGTAATACTGCCAAATAATAAATTATATAAAAAGGAAAAACCAGAATGAAGCAAGAAATAAAACAATAACTTTTTTTTAAATCTCTTTAGCACGCACTTGAGTAATTCGGAGAATGTCTCTGTTTTCTTGTTTGGAGCCATTAGTGTCGGGCGGTGGTGTTGCCACAGCCACAGTCATTGTTGTCACAGTCATTTAACCAAATTTAAACAGCAGCTCAATGGAAGCTGAGGGCCATTGTCACCCAGCTTTTTAAAGTCACACTCTCATGATGAGCAGGGCTTCACCATATAACCATACCAACCAGGAGAACAGAAATATAATCTAGCTCCATTCAGGAACAGGTTTACAAATGATCAACACTGAAATCAAATGAGGGATTCAATCTGCCCGAGCAAACTCAAAGTTATCAAAAAAGACGAGAAGTCTGACTGCATCTCATCCTGTATCTCCAGTGACACACACTTGTGGTGTATTGCTCTTTTTCTGAAACGCTGTAAGGATACACAATATCCATGAGATTTCACATATTTTCCCCAAAGCTTTCTGGACCATCGAGATGTGTTTTTGTTTTGCCAAACGTGAGATGGGCTTTGTGCTCGTATTGGTCAGCAGAGTAGAGAACAACAAAACAAAAGTAAAGATATTCAGTATGAACAGTACCCAAACTGCCATGGGACTAAACAGTGAATTGGGAATTGAATAATTTCTTCTAAAAATTAATAAATCAAGTCAAGGAATACAAGTACTTACCAAAAAAATTATCTTAAGTATTTGTCACTCATTTCAGAAAGCTTAGCTTATATTTTGTAAATATTCATTTCACAAAGTGAAATATTTAAAGCATTTCGTCTTGTGATTATGATGATTATGCCTTGCATATTAAGGAGACCCCAAATTCAGTGTTTTGGAAAAACATCTACATAAAAAGGATGTATATTCATGCACTCTGTACTTGGCTGAGGCTACTTTTGCTGCAATTACTGCGTCAATGTGACATGGCATGGAGATCAGCCTGTGGCACTGTAATGGAAACCCTATTTGATGCTGCCTTCAGGTCTCTGCCTTGTTGGGTCTGGTTTCTCTCATATTCCTCTTGACATCAACCCACAGATTTTCTATGAAGTTAAAGGTCAGGGGAATTTGTTGACTAATCAAGAACAGGAACACTGTGGTCTTATGAGCAACGTTTGGGCTTGTGCAGGTGCCAAGTCCTGCTGGACAGCATGTTGGGAGAGGAGAGCATGATGTATTCTGGTAGATGGCTGTGCTGACTGTGCTGACACAGTCATCTGGTAGATGGCTATACACACTGAAGTGTAAGTGTAGTTGGAAATATCAGAAAAGATTAAATTATGTCTGCAAATGGAAGGATGAAAAGTGAAATAATAATGGACCAGAACTGCACCTTGTGGAATGCCACAGATTAGGGAGAATGACTTGTTGTGATGGAAAATCTTATCAGGAAGATAAGAGCCAGAGATTCCCACCAGAACTTTTAACCTGCTCAGTGAATTTGAACATTTGAGCAGCAGTAGGGTGCTCGGTGTGTAGGAAAACACAGCTGTAGATGTAGATCCATCTATAGCTTTGTCCACCAGATCTGGGCAGAGCAGCTGGTGCTACTTTCACCTGTGGTGGTGTCGAACCAACAACTACTGATGGATTTTAGACAAAAACTTCTGAAGAAGACACTGACCGCAACCTCTTTCTTTACAAAATCTAAACAAAAATGGAGTGGTGTCGGATTTTAGAGGTTGTAGGCTTTCTCTTTTGTCTTTACCCAGAATGCCCTACACTAGTGTTTCTCAAAGGGGGTGATACCGTCCCCCGGGGGGGTGTTCAAAGGACGGTAGGGGGCGCTGCGATTTCTTTGGGGGGTCGTTTGCACGAAGGTAAACTTTACCCCTAATAAGCCCAACAATAGCTGTTGAGACTTTGAGCTACTTGCTAAAAACTGAGGTGTGCAACAATGGTAGCTCTGCTTCTCTTCAGGGTTGGACCATTCCTTACATTTAGAAAGAAACTTTTATGAGTTAAGTCGCCAAATGGAAGTTATGGTTGGGGCTTCTGTCTCTTGGAGGAACTGACTGACTTGGACCAGGTCCTGAGGGACCTGAGTGAAATATGTAAGCTATGTATGCTAAAGCACAAAAAACAAGCTAAAACTTTTATCGTCAGAAATTTTTTCTTCTTCCCACAAACATGATAAAAGGTGCCTGAGTCAAGGCTATTGCCATGGTGGCACATTTCACTTATGTACCTTATGCTTAAGTCTTCCTCAAATGTCTAAAATCCCAGAAGTAAAATGAGCCCCAAATGACTGCCTAACTCAAAACACAAAAAAAGTTTGTTCCGATTGTGCTGTAAATCTTAGCCTGTAGCAGTCTCAAAGCCATTCGGGTCTCCACTTCACTGTCTGCCACACTTGTAAAAACTCTCCAGCATCTGTTTCCTGTTACCTTGGAGATGTTGTTTCTTCAGTCTGTCCGGCTTGCAGCAGACCGGCCCCATGTCTGAGGCTGCAGTGGGGAGAGGCTTGGGCCTAGGGCTCCGGCATGAAGAGTCAGCTCCTCCAACAACGCGGGCTCCTTCTGGAAGCTGATCGGCACACAGGTAGGTGTGCCGATGGCCAGAACCTCCCGCTGAGGCATACTCAATTCTTGTAGAAACTGAAACCGTCAGACGAGCCCTGCTTCCTACACCTCAGTCTTTTCATACTCTTTTCTTCCGTTGCTCTCTCACTCAGCAGTGCCGGCAGCAGGTCTGTACTCTCAGCCCCCCTGGGAAGACGCAAATCCCAGAGGAGGGGTGGAACAAGTTTCTCTCTCTGTCTCTTTAGAGCGTCTGTGAGGAGTAACTGGGAGATGGGCTGTCCTCCAAGTTTTGTCAGACAAACTCATACCCACACACACACACACACAGGGAAAACCTATAAAGCCAGTCAAGCTCCATGAACACAGGCAACTCTGAAAGTGTTTCTCAAGTCCAACTCGATCTAATCCTTGGAAACAATGAAAGCATTTATCATACAATAGCTTGGACATTGCTTTCTTATGCAGTTCCATATCTCCAAATATTGAATTAACATCATCTCGTTTGACTTAACACTTCTCTCTTCACGGTGGAGGACGGTTGTTTACAGTGCAGGCAATTTCAGGTAAGCTTCAAAGCATCAAACTGGAGCAGTACCTACATGATTTTTCTGGTTAGTGATTGGGTAAAATTTTAAACTTCAGCACAGTCCACACCTACAGCAAGCAATCGGTTCTCCAAAGCCAAGAGTCCAAACACCCTGAACTGCGGCACGTTTTATTTGGCCTTGCAGAATCAGACAGGAATTTTAAAATGTCACAAGTAAGCACAGAACGTAGAGCTGCTTTTTATCAGGCTAATAATACAACATGTAAATTGAAAAAGTTTGTGGAAAACCTTGGCTACTCGGAATATAAAACAGACACTGCATACAACTCCAATGGCTAGCATACTGGTGCAATATTCCAATAAATACCTAATATTAAATTGCATTGCTGCATTTTATTATTGCAGTAGCTTATTGTGCTAATTCTAGCACTACTTTAAATAGCCCCAGTCATTTTCCAATTCTCGCTGATTTCTTTAACACAAGAAAGATGGAAAATGCTGTTGCCTATTGCAAGTCTTATGGCTGGTGAGCTAGCACTGATTTTTAAATTTAAGATACCAATTTGATAAACTGCAAGTGATACTTAAAAGGTACAAGTTACAAATTTTTTTTTTTTTTTTTACAAGGAATGTTTCAAGAAACTGTTTGATTCCAATTTGAAAGTTGCTCAGGATTTCAATAGTTTTTCCAATCAGAGAACATGCCGCACTGAGGATTACCATTTGACAGTAGCGAAAACACTCACTGGTCGTGTTTTTGAAACACACTGATTCAAGACTCACCATTTCCAGAATCAGAGAGGAATTTTAAAATGTCAGAGTAAGCCAGGCAGGGGAGGATCGATTTAAAAGGTAATTGTGTTTGTGTCTTGTAACAACATGTCTGCAGTGCAAGCAGGTTGCAAGTGAGAGCAATGCCTCAGTGGAAAACAAGAGAACTAAATGAAATACAGTCAATATGCTCTGTTATATCCGTTTGTGCTTTCAAAGTGTTTATCGCACATGCTGGATTTGAAAATGTGGTTTTGAATACTTTTACTGATAATTGAATACATGAAAATACACAGTTTAAAATCATAAGAGTGTTGATGACAAACTAGGTTGCCATGGACATATGCTAGTGATGGCTCTTTACAGACAAGAAGTTAAACCATATTAATCTAATTTGGTAACTTCCTAGGTTAAATGTAAATCTCAGAATCAGTTTGAAAGGTTTTTTCCATTTCTCTGTATTTACATTTTACAACTCAGCTGAAGCCAGCTGTGGCTGATGCACAATTGCAGTTAAACTTATGATACGCAACCGTTTGTTAGTGTCAATCACCCTAATTGCCACTTTTTACCAAAATCCTAAAGAAAATATACAGATTTCCTGTATTTCACCATAACTGCTGAACACCATGTGCAATCTAAAGCTTCCAGCCTCTCCCTTTCACCCAGCAGTGAGTGAGTAAAGCCTTCCTGTCTATCATTCTCAGTGGGTTAGATTGGATAAAGAGGGAGTACCGTAACCTAAGTTTCTTCCCTGTGGATTCATAAAAATCTTAAAAACACTTGCGATAACTTCCATCAGTGATAGTCCACATATCTTTTCAAAATGCTTTTTTTCCCCTTCCCCAATCATGTCATGCTTCCTCCCCCTTTCTCTTTCCGCTCGACCTCTTCCCTCCTCAGCTGTCTGAATTTTTGCTCAGACTCCCTTCTCTTCTTCGGGTCCAGCTGTGCAGACCCATCAGTTTGAAGCTCGGGGGGATCACACCCCCCTGTAATATTGACTGGTCAGGAAGAAAACACACAGACACTCACAAACCTGTCAACTATTCTAAACACAAGCAGAGAAACAAATGCTGAAGGAAAGCATGAGGAATATATAATTATTGCCCGCAATGAGCCTTGCTCTTTCTATTTGTTAACCTCCAATTTGATAGTAAAATAGACAGTGGTACAGTTAGTATCACTGTTGCCATTACAGTAATGATGTCATGGTTTTGAATCTTAGTTTGGGGTCTTCTTGCATGGAGTTTGCTCGTTCTCCACCAAGAATCTCCAATCAGCAGTTCGGTCCTGTGGTGGCAGAACCACAACCCACTTATGGAGGGCTTAGTCCTCATGGCTGCTGCAGGTTTGAGTCCCGGCCTGTTGCACGTCTTCCCCCTTCTATCCTTACCCACGTTCCTGTCAATTCACTATCAAAATAAAAGCCACTTGAACCAAAACAAACTTTAAAAAAAAAGAAAAAAACCTCTGCATTCATGTATCTCTTATACGCCTGCAAATTTGATGCACAAGCAATGTCCACAAACACTGTTGTCTGTCCCAGAATGCCCTACATTGCCAGTGATGCTGATGTACCATAAAAAATGAAACTGTCAGAAACAACTTCCACCAAGTTCTTTAACCTTGAACACAGTTATTCCAAAAGAATAATATCAGATGCATGTCAAAACTGATTTTGGAGTCCAGAAAAAAATTCAAAGATCTATAATTTCTGAAGAGTGGTCAAAACTCCTGCCCAGTTTATACTAGAAACTACAATAATCCTGGATAGTAAAGCTTTTTGCTGGTCTAAAGACACGTACAAGCAATGGTCAAGGGTCCTCTATCAATCTTTGTGTGAAGCATAACCGCTCTGCTACGCCTCTGAAATCTAAAGCAGCTAAGAGGTGGAGGGTGAGGTGCTTTTTTTTCAAGCTAGACAACCTTCTGCCAGCTAGAAAGTGACTGTCACTTTGTCAGTCCCTACGGTAAACGATACAAGAGTCTGAGAAGAGAGGAAAGTGGCTAGAGAAACGGCGCCCTCTGCTGGATGAATATTTGGATATTAGGAGTGAGCATGGAAAAAGTGCAGTTGAATGTCATTTTGTGAGACTGGTGCATTAAATCAAAAAGGACAAATATGAGTAAGAAGGAAGGTATTGGTTCTCACCTGGTACGATCTCAAAGAGGTGCCTGCCTGGTTCATCTGGGTTGGCAGTGAGCTCATTGACCTGACATCCCTGTAGGGGTATGAAGCCCTGAAACACACAGAAATTCAGTTAAATAACCATGCCATTGTGAAGTGCATCTTTACTTTATGCCACTATTTTATTTCTATCCCAACCTGCATTCATTTTGAATTTCTGATATATGTTCTTGAGAAAAATGTTTTCTCCTCTGCTGTCTCTTTCTTATCCTCTTCTTATGTTGCACCTCTTAAGTTTAGCCACTTCTGTGATTGAACCAGTACCAACACAGATTATCAGAATACATTTTCCAGATCAATATTCATTTAGCCTCCAAGACGCAGGGGCCAAGAAAGCTGCAAAAAGATGCCAGCCTCTGCAGGTCACCCCCCCGTTAATCTCTTCACTGGCACCCTCCATCAAACGGTGTGCAGAGTCTGCCAAAACCGCTTCAGCCAGAAGGGCCGGGCTGTCGGCAGCATTAGTTGCTATGGAGACAAATGGAAAAGGTGGAAGGGGGGTTCTGGATTGATGGGGCTCAGGGGCATGGCAGGATGAATATCCCAGGGGAGCTGTGTGCTCAGAATAACACGGATAGTAGCTGGCTGAAGATGAATGGATAGAGGAATAAAGGCAAGTCGTAACTTGAGAACACAAATCAAACAGTTGATTGTGCTGACTGATGGGAGATTCATTTTAGCCTGAAATTGTGTGCAAGTGTGCAAGCTCATGAGAAGCTGCAGCCTGGTTAAGCGTGGTGAGTTCATAAATCTGTGTTTCCTCAAACAGTTCAGCTATGCATTGTTATGGACACATGTTTTAGCCTTCCAATGCACACACTCACACCTAAGGAGAAATTGGAGAGATCAAGCAACCTGAAAGTCCTATTTTTGGACTGTGGGAGAAAGCCAGAGTACCCAGGGAGAACCCACACATGCACATGGAGAACATGAAAGCTCCATGCAGAACAATCCTGGGCCAGGATTCGAGCCCAGGACCTTCTTGCTGCAATGCAACAGTGCTAAATAAGATAAGACGACTACAAGACGATCATGATGGTCTTGACATCTGAACATATTGTTAAAAACATTTAGCAATAGAGAGAGACCATTAAAGCTTCTCTGCCCTCATCACTTTAAAGTAATCTTGTATCTGAGGGTGGGCTGTGTTTTGTGTTCACTAATGGCAGTTCCCATCATCCATTGTCTGATAACCAGAGTCCATTTGCCCTGTAGTGGATTTATCTCTGAATGATGAAAGGGAGGAGAAAACCTGTCTAGAAGCCCCCTCAGTATTGGCTTTCCTGCTGCCAATTATCACATCCTTTTATCTGTTTGGGGGGGTAGTCATGTTCGGTTTCCGAGATTAGTCTTCTCACCCCCACAAAGATACAACCAACTCCACTCCAGCCTTTGGATTCCCAATCGATTAGAAGAGGAGGGGGTGTTAAAAGGGTAGACTGACAGTCAGATATTCAGGTTTTTAGGGGGAGGTGAGTGTGTGTGCGTATGTGTGTGTGTGTGTGTGTGTGGGGGGGGGGTGTAAGGGTGCAGCTAAATCCATTGGGAGTTTCAAATCAATTCAGGGTGAATGAGTATTGGCAAGGTCTGATTGAAGAACAGACTGTCAAAGCCTTCAGTCACTGTGTGGGTGGGAGGATAATAATGGGCACTAAAGGGTAGGACTGCTTTAAATGAAAAGTAGTGATGCGGAGTGAAGATCAGGATCGATACATGTTCAGAGTTTGGCAAGATTGTATAAGGTGATTATCACAGACATTTAGAGGAATGCCTACGTTCTTCTGGGTTACATAATCGTCAAATCACATGTTCCATTCTCTCACTCTCTCACTGGGAAAATATGAGTCAACATCTGGGTGCAATAGCAAAGAAATTCCCACTGGAAGGATTTTCACTGCCGTACTAAAGCCTTGTGCTAACAGAATGTCCTTATTTCAATGTCGGGGATAAATTCCTTGGCGATTCTTGTCTATGGTGACCTGATGGCAACATGAAACTGCTGCAGTTTTGCTGCCTACAAACCCATGACGCAAATCTAACGTTTCACTTCATCCCAAACGTGATTCGTTGGATTGAGATCTATTGAGGTGAGTGTCACACTGACACAATTCAGAATGATGGTTGGCCCTGGTCCATTTGCTGAATGTCTTCCTTGGTCTTTCTGCCCTTCCTACTGTCCAGCTACTATTGAATAAAGATCGATGGCGCAATAAAAAAAAAAAAAAAAAACATCTCAGCTATTGATACTAACCTTCTTTCAGTTGGCTGACTTGGGTATTGGTGGTGGTGGTAATTTTTCCTCCAGTTACTTTGGTACTTTCTCTGGCATCTCATTCAAAATACTTTGAAGTGTTGGAACGGTATGGCAGAGTTTTGACTGTATTTAAACCTTTGAAGTGCTTGGTAATCGTTATACAGAGAACCCTCTGATAGTGTAAAGTTTAACGTGGAATGCTTTTGTGAAACAAAATACTTCATCTGGAACCAGCACTTGGATACTTTCAAATGACCTTTTGTTTTATCCAAGTTAATCCATGAGCATGTTTGTGTAATATACCAACGCTATACTTGTGAGTTTTTCTGATATGTCTGAAACATTACCTGTGGTTTGGTTTCTTCTTCATCTTTATAGAAGTAGAGCTGATCTGAGCGGAGCACAAACCAGCGTAGCTGCCAGTTCTTCATGATGCTGCGTTGCTTCTTCAGCCATCCGGCCTTCAGCGCCCCCTCCTGGAGGCTGGGGGAGCCTGGCCTGCACGAGCCTCGCGACACCTCGCCCATCACCATGCTCTTCGACCTGGCTGCAAACACATACGAGATATGTTCACGTGAAGCCATAGGACAGATTTGTGATTCCTTCAGTTTGTTGTCGCATATTTTCTGCTTCCAAATACGCCATATTAGATTTTATCTCCCTGTTCTGTAAACTTCATGCACACTTACTCTGCAGTTCCTCAGACATGCCCACTTACAACTGTCTGCCCCAGGCTGCTAGTTCTCCTGTCTGAATGAGGTTTGGGACTGCAGACATAAATACTGTAACAACAGAGCAGACACAACAGAGAGAGAAGAAATGTACACACAGCCGTTCCACACAGCCTCAGGTGACGGGAATGCCCCACTTCAATTTCAGAGGTCATTGGAAGAGATTGTTTTGCTCTACACCCCGGCAGAGCAGCAGATAATAGGACCACATGGGACTGGATGACTGATTTTGAGCAAACGTGTGAAACCTGAGCTCAGGCAAGGACGGGTTTAAAAGGCAGAGCAGCTATTGAGCTGTGACGCTGCTCAGATTGATCTCTGTTAAATTGTAGATTAATATGGTTTGAAAATGTCAGTTTTTACACGACTAAACTATGAATCAGGCCTGCAGCTATAGATTCATCATCAGAATAATTGATTATAAAAAATAATCGAGTAATCAGATAAAAGAAAATGGACATATTCTTCAGATTTTTAATTTAGTCAAAAGTCTTTTCTATGCTATATTGGAGAGGCATTAAAATATCCAAAGAAACAGTTCAATTCATTAATAAATAAGCAATGGTTTTACTTAAAATGCAACAATGAACTTTATCATTTGTAGAAAAGGATGAATCTGAAGCTCAGAAACAAAATCCTAACAAGACAGTGAACATCAACACGGACCTAAAGGATGCATTGGAGAAAAGAAGCTCCTGCTCCAAAACAGACACTTTTAATCACAAATAAAACCTGTAGACAATCTAAATCCATCTGTCAAACATGGTGGTAGAAGCCTTGTCATGCTGTTTTGCAGCCAGAGTGACAGTTTGAATTGTTGTATTGTCCTGATGGGCATTGCAGTTAAACCCAAAACCTTTGTTGAGTCCTACAGAAGTGTTTGGATTAGAAAAAAATCTTCAGTAACTCAAAATTTTGCATCAAAGTCTTGTTTTCAGCATTAGCAGCAGATCAAAGTTATTGAATGATTTATTAGAACTTCTACAGCTCAATTATGCAGAAAGCCTCCCTGGTGGTCCACTCTGATACTATGCGTGCACACACACACACACACACACACACACACACACACACACACACACACTCTTAGACATGATCAATTTTCAGATGTCGCTAAAGCAACGGGTGGAAGAATAATAAGAAAAAAATCTATATTTATCCTTTTTAATGACTCTCCTTCGTACCTCCAACATATGTTTAAACCTTAACGGGTCAGTTTAGAGCTAATCAGAGTGCTGACTCGAAAGGTTGTTGTTGCGATAACATTTGCAACACTGAAATTATTTACGGAATAATTAAACAGCTTAAGATGGACTCAGAAATATAATAGACGAAATAATAGAATGGTTTTAGCACTGGTGAAAGCAGAGTCAGTTTTCTATTTAAATTAAGTTAAATGCAGTCTAGTCGTAATCTTTGCCCACTATTAAATAATCAATTGTTACTACGGCAACCTCCAGTGAGGCAGTGATGATTAATGTGCTGGAGGAAGCTACTGGATACCTTCTCCTTATAATGGGAGAGTAATCTCTGTAATATATAGTCTTTCATTTTACATCTGATATTCTCACTGGAAGGCTAGTATTATTACAGTTAGCTTTCCCCAATGGCATAGCACTGAGCTATTTCTTAGGAACCTAGAAGACCTAAATACATTTTAAGAGCCTAACAGAAATATTCTTGTTTCACTTGTTCCAACTTTAATGTATTTTTTTAAAGGTGATTAATTGCCTTACAATTTTTAACTCATTTAAATTAATGTAATTAATTAAAAAATCCAATACAATCCCACCCATAATTGGAATATTTAAAAACATATTTGATTTTCAGTAACTCAAGTCAATAAGTGTGGCATAGATTAATTACACACATACACACGCATACACACCAAATGCGAGTCGCACGTTTCAGATTATTTGAATAAAGTGGAAAACCATGAATCATGTTGCTTCCATTTTCCAATTATTCATTGTGTTGATCGATCAAAAGTCCTGTTAAGGTAAAAATATTTTTTGGCTTAATTAGCAATCTTAATCGATGTAATGCTTGAGAAATTGAGACAGGAACATGTCATGTCATTTAATGAACCAATAGAAATTTTGTTTAACACTTAAATAAAATTGGCAACAAAGAGAAGAACAAATCTCTCATCCTCTTTGCTGAAACGAATCAATGAAACTTAACAATCCGCTTAAAATTGTGTAAGTTTGCAGTTAAAAAGTTCAAATAAACGCCGTCCCCTTACCAAGGTGTTTCTCCTATAATTCCAGCCTTACCGACGTCTTTATTGACCCTCTCTGCATCGTCACGCTCCGTTTCTCCTACTTGAAATTTAATTAGTTTCCCTTCTTATGCTCAGCCACTCGGGTCCCTTCAAAGCCCCCTGAAGAGCCCATCAACTCCTCTAGCATTCTAGAGCATTCCTTGCCAAACATATTAGCACTTGGATTATAGCCAAACTCTCATCGGCCAACTGTTTTTAAACATGTAAATAAATAAATGTTGCGTTTTTATGAGAACAGTATCACTTATAAGCATAATAAAGCAGGTTTCGTTCTTTGCTGTTGCTAATTTACATTTAAATTGGTTTTGTCTTCCCATGGCGGCTCATAGTACAGCAAGCAACACAAGACCCTGTGTAATAGTGTTTATGAAATGATTTCCCGTTGCCTCGGCTCTTGATGATTGCATTCCAAGTTAGATGGAGGAGTATTTCACTCCAATACAAACCAATAAAAACAAATAATAAGCCAAGACCTAAAATATATACCAAAGCCGCTTCATCGTTACCAAGGCACTGGAGCTGAACTGCATCATACTTATTGGCAGCTCTGATGAAGTTCAAAGAAAACTCTGAATTCAACGAATCTTCTATCAGATGCGTGGAATCTCACTTTAAAAAACTTTTAGGCACCTTGTTGCTGTTGTGTTTCCAAAATGTCTCATTTGCCAACTGTCCAGCGTTCTGGGTCCTGTCTAAAGCGATGCTGCTACTTAGCATACTCCAAATGTCTTCTGAAGGATTTAGATCAGGAGTGAGAAGACAAATTTTTTTATTTTATTTTTTTCTGCTGAACAATTCCTGTGTTCTGGACCATTTTCTTCCTGAAGTACCCAGCGATGATGGGTTTTAACTTTTCTGGCAAGATAAACAGGCCCAGAGTATCAGATTCTCCAACATTCCTTTTCTAGACACTCATCTTTTGATCGACGGCAAACATAGTTCAGTCCAAATCTGAAACTTGAGACACCATATCTGTTTTCTGATGCCCATTTGCTGCAAAAAGTTTTTTCATATACCTTTTGTTTTCTAGAAACATCTGTTGCTCAAAGGCTCTTTTTTTTTTTATCTTTTATGCCCAAACAAATATGTATAGTTCTTGGCTCACATTGCTGTCCTACTGCCGCAACCTTAAAATTAGCAAATGGATCTTTAGGACAGTTTTCTTATCAAGACCATTTCATTACCATGTTTGTACACAAGATCCACACATGCTGAGACAGTAAAACAAGCTCTATTAAACTTTCAGCCATATTCTCTTATGGCCACCTTTCCCACCCCAATCGGCCATTTATCCCCCCTTCATTGTTCCATCTCTCCTCACCCTCCCAGGATCCACAGAAAAAACCTCCTTTGTTCAACACGTAAGCCGAGTGGATCATAGCCTGAGTGGAACATACTGGATGATTCACCCCTGAGTCACAACAACTGATTTTTAATTCTGCATGTTTGTGTGTGCCAAGCCTGACTGCCCACTGCACGCTGCACAAATTTGGGCCTTCTCTGCAGAGTGATTCAGACCTTCCTCGGGTTTTGGGTGGAACTGCTCTGTGGTTACTTCTGCAACAATGAACTACAACTCTGAGAGAGGCGCTTTTATAGTAAGAACAGCTTTTGGGCACATTCACTGGAATTCTGTGAAACATGTCCTCAACAGCAAATTAAGAATGGGTCTAGTCAGACAAAGGCTCTGCTTCATCATGGACCGTTTGCAGATGTACTTACTCTAGGCTGAGAGTTGCCCTCCCAAGAGTAATTTATGCATATGTGCAATGATTTTTCAGGGTTTGTAATTGCAGGTGGAATAACAGATGAACTTTTCCAAAATAGTTTGTGACGACCAGCAGAGGCAAAAACTCCACTAAAACCCTAAAGGTGTGATATGATGTTTAGCATCAGTATGTTGCAGCAGTAGATCCTTTAAGTCCAATGAAAGAGGGTAGATTAGTGCCCCGGGTTTTGCTCTGCATTGCACAGGAATCTGCTCAGAGGCTAACAGTATTCACATCAGACTGTTTTGTATGCCACACCGAGCTGATAAGGTTCGGATTAGGATTAGGGTTAGGGTTAGGCAGTCAGTACTCCACCGTCGGCTGAAGCAATCTGTAAGGCACAGTCCACTCAGGTTTAAGGGTCACACATTTCATAACTACACTGGCAGACTTCATTATTGGTCAAATAAACTAAAGCTCACAGAATAACAAAGGTCTTGGCCTATCACAATGAGCAATAAATCAATTAATTGAATGATAAATTATAACAAGATTAATAATTTCCAGTTGCATGATTTATTGTTTTTCTTTTTTCTCTCTTTCTACCAAAAACTGGATGATGAAAGTCTTCAGTCTGGTGCTTAGGTCTCGACTAGACCCTTTCTTTTATGAGGGACAATTTTTGTTTAGAGACTTCATAATTCATTATATTCTATTTTATTCATGTTTTGATATTTAACATGTCTTCCAGTTCCAGCATTAAGTGTTCATTACAATTTAAAGTTTATTGATCTTTGAGAGTGTGTTCTTTCATTATTATGCCATTACATCACATAACTTAAAACGTTAACTCAGATTAGCCTTCATCATTTATCCGGCCCATCCTTACATGGGTTGTGCTTGACCTCTGCGCCGCCGCAGCATCCCGACATGAAATGTTTAATGGCTCATTTTCCCACAGATGCATTTCTCAAAAACTGATTTTGGATCAGTTTAAGTTGCAAGATGGGCAGCCATGGCCTGGACCTGCTTGTGCATTACCTACCACAAATGCTTGATTTTGATCAATACTTTATTGTACTGTTCAAACCTTTTCTGATTCACTTACTATGTGGTAACATCCCTTTCTAATCAAGAAACTGGAGCCGTCAGGGAAGATCACTTGTTCCTTAACTGGCCTCCTGCTGTGCAGCTCCATACAGAACAAACTGATACTGCATTCTGTCATCAACTCATCAGAACCAGCAAAGAGTTTTTCTAAAGTTTGAACTACAGTAGGTAGTCTCTTGGATTGGACTACAAAATCCAGCTTTCACAACCCTCAGGCTTCCATGATTAGTTGGAATTTGGATTTTATTGCCCTGAGTTCATCGAGTTTCTACCTCTTCGTGCTCCTCGCTTCATTCCAGTATCTCGTTGTTTTCTCTCTTGTTCCTCTTCAGCTCCCAATGTGTCTTTACAGTTCATCTGTACTTACCTGCCTGACACCTGTCATTTATTTCTTTTGCTTGAGGTTTCTCTCCACAACACATCATGACGCACACAACAATCCTGGCCACACTTGATCCAGCCGTCGGTTCATGGACAGCTTTTAAAAGATTACCACTAGGGCTGTTGTAAAAGAATAATTTAGTAATCGAGTAATCCATCGAGTATTCTTACGATCAATCGAGTAATTGGATGAAAAAATAAAAATAAAGTAAAACATCGGTAAATCTAACAGCAGCGTTACTATCACATGTCAACATCAGTCCAATTTTTCACATTTGAGCTTCCCTGACAATAACGTTTCTGTAGTTTAGAAAATTAATCTGTAACAATAACAGCTCACTTTCTAAGTTAACCTGAAGAAAATACAAGAATCTGAAGTGATATTAAATTTAATAAAAAGGCAGCCTCAAAGTGAGAGCGCTGCTGGAACACGGTACATTAAATATTGAAATATAACTTAACGCTTCGAGAAAGGTCAATTTTCCTTAAGGAATTTTAATAATCGAGGTACTCGAATCGCTCTAATCATTTCAGCCCTAATTCTTTGACCCAGTCATGTTGCCTTCAAAATGTGCTCAATGTTTGTGAAAACACGTCTGACGATTGAATTTGACCGACATGTTTTAATATCGTCTTCCTCCCACAATCCAAAAACACGACTGTTGGGTTGATTGGTTTCTCTTCGGAGGGAGTCTGTCTGTGCATAGTTGTCGTGTGTCTGCAACGCCTTGCGATGAGCTGCTGACTTCTTGCCAATGGTCCCTGAAGATGGTCACCGGCAAAGTCATTTGGTGTAGGTAGAGACAACAAATCTTTTGCCAATGGAAGTGACCTCACAAGGTTTTAACAACATCAGCGCATACAGAGTTTCCAAACCAGGATTTTGTTTGTACTTTTGCCCTGAAGTTGTGACTTTTTCCAATCTTCTCAATCTTACAACTAACCTGAAATACTATTCCATCAAACTCTTGTTTAAGATCAATTTTTACCTAGAGTAATTATAAAAGTTCATAAGAAACCTGAAGTGTTTCTGGATATCCAGTGAATACTGGCATTGTTTCCAAATTTTGGCCTGCATTGGACGAGTTTGTTCACGGTAACTCTTACAGTAATTAATGCAGAATCTGACACTAATAGTGTAATCCTCCACAGTTGACCCCTTCAGCAACATGCAGTTAACTCTTAACGTAGAAGGGTACAAAGTGGTTGACTAATCAGAAAACCAAAAGCCACTGGCTGTGTTTGATGCATGTAAAGAACAGAACACTATTAATCAGACTCCATCACCTAGCAGTCAACTTCAAACCTCTTTGATGCAGAAGCAGATTCACCAAGACATGGGTGATTAGTGCATTTCTTTATGTTTAAGTTATTATGGATAGTTTGAGATTTTGTATTAGTTCTCTTCCAGAAGAATTCTTTTAATTCTCAATTGTTTAATCAGTTTCTGAACTGGCAGCCGCAGAGCAACTGGACTCATTTGTGGCACATGAGAATCTGTTACCATGTGCACAAATGGTCGTCCACAAGCTTACAACAAAACCCAAGTGTTACAATACCTGATGCAACATTCCTGCATGCTTTAAGTCTCGACAGTGCCACCTCATACATCATGGAGTCGTATATTCATCACCAGCAGTAAATGGCTTCTATGCACACCGGAGAGCAGAATCCCCATGAGTAACTTAAAGTGGGTTCTCTACAAAGGCTACAGAAAATGACACAGAAAGCTGCATTGCACGTATGAATACACATACACACAGCTGTTCATACAGGCACGGTGGAGGAATTTAATTTGGCTAATCTAGTTGTTGTTCTGTGATTTATGGCTTGGGGAAGCCGGCGGAGAGGGTTACAGGTGCATCAGAGTGGAACATCCAGTTATCTCATACTGACTAATGCATGTGTTGTATTAGTGTGTGTGTTTGTGTGTGTGTGTGTGTGTGTGTCTGTGTGTTTCTTGTCGCGTGTGGCATCAATCCTTGACTTTCTGGAGGTGTGGCAGTTGACGTACACACCTGTCACTTTGAAATCTGCAGTGAAGTGGAACATATCTGCAGCAATGAGTGTGTGCATTAAGTCATACCCCACATTCACATTATTCACATTATCTGTGTGTGTCTGTGTGTTTTGTTTGGTTTTTTTAATCCACACTCTTCCTCACAGTACCCAGACCCATCAGTTTTCAGTCACATGCCTCGGGGGGGGGACAGAATGTCGGCGTGGAGCTGCACTGTAACACTTTGATCATAAAACCATGGAAACGTAGATCAGAAACGCAGCGTGAGCGAGAAGCAGCTGATATGTGGGCAATTACAGCTGCTGCTTCATTCCTGGTGCCAGCCGCTGCACCACCAAACCCATTACAGCTTCAAAATGTTGACGTTTGATGAGATTACTGAAGCCACAGCAGTGGGATTATTTTTTTCTTTCCTTTCTCCACTGTAAAACAGATCTGTTGATTAAAAATAAACCTCTATGGACCATTTGTCTTAAACTATCCTCAGATCTTAACAACGTTTCTAAAAAAGTGATTCAAAAGTGATTTTGACACAACCTTTGTTTGCATGAAAATGTTTATTTTTTTCATTTAACTGTTTTTTTTTTTAGCTTTAAATAAACACTAAAAACAGAATAAAATAATTTATACAAACGGTATCTTGCAAACCAGCTGAAAGTTAACTAATTATCTAGTTGGCAAACCAGTAAAACTGACTGGGAAGCTAAATGGCTGATTATATCGATGTTTGACCCAAGGATTCATAATGAAACATAATATGGTTCAATTATTATAGTCTAATCTACCACAAATATAATGGAAGTTCTGTTTAGAGGCAGTACCATCGTTCTTTACTATAATAAACATAAAACAAGTCAGCACTGCCTGTCTCAGCCATGTTATTTCTGCATATTTCTAGATTTTGTACAACTGACCTAAAATTTAGTTTGGCAGTTTTTTGTTTTTTTAAGCTAAAATGTGTATTCACTAATTTAAGTATATTTAACTAACTGGGCAGTTTTTCTTTTCTTGATGGATATCTCTTGAAGATAATAACATTGTAAAAGGAGTATTAATTTTGAATATATTTGCACATTATTAAAAAACAAAAAAGCAACAACAAAAAAACGGTGCTTGTGTTTGAACAGCCAAAGAGGAAACATTACTCCACTATTGATCAGCCTCCACTGGCTGGCAGGACCAGATTAGTGTTTTTAATGACTTTCTACAACATCACTTTGCTGTTTGCAAAATTTGTGCCAAAAGATTCTATTTTCACATTTTCTTCCCTCATTAGAACCACTTTATATTTAGACTACCAAAAATACCTCCAATCAAACCCAGATTAACATAATCTGCTGTCAGTACTGCGGACTCTTTGAAGCTCAGGTTATGATTTGTGATACTGATTTTATATCTTAAATCTCTGGTACTCTTTGGAGTCCAGTATTGTGTATCGTGTCATTAGCTGGATATGTTGTTGTGTCCTTTATACACAGCTCCACAATCTAAATAATTTCTTTTTTTAAAGGATGTATTTGGAGTTTAAAGAGCCCATTCAGCCTCCTAGGTAATAAATATTCCACCATCTTCCCCCTCACGTCGATATCAGATAATTACGCGGTTACGCTTACATCTTTTCCTTGAGGTTTTTGACGTGACATGGTGAGCGGTTCAATTACTTACCAGCGCGCGCCGTGGCTGGCTCTCTGAACTGCTCTGACCCTCGCCTCAGCAGGCGTTACCCCCTGCTACGTCTGTCACACGCTCGCTTTTTCATGCGCCCCGAGCGGCAAATGTGGCGCCGTTGGCGCACGGGCCGCAGTTTACGGGCGCGATGGGGTGGATGCTTCTCAGGCCAAATCGACTTTTTGACGCGTTTGCTTTCGCTATGTTAGAAATGAAGCAAGGACCTAATAAAGCCATTGAACTTCAAGTAAAAAGAGAACTCGCTTTCTTTTTGAACACGTGATAAACCAACATAATTGTCAACCACCTTATTTTTAGTTTTATGTAATTGAGCCATGATGTCTAAAATGGCCTTGCTCACTTACACAAATATGATTAATCCGCTTTGTCACCAATTTTACACCACTTGATCATCACGCTCCCGTTCGTGACGAGGACCTATTTATTTCAACTTAATCTGATCCAGCTGTATAATTGTCGTCATGGAGATTAGTGCCAAGAGAGGAAGGAAGACTTGCATCCACACGCTTTGTTAATAAATCCACCGGCAGGGACACACACGCGTGTTACTGTCCCATCAGCACCAAACTCGTGGCGCTGATGGAACCAGAGATGCTGCTCTCCCCCTGTAAAACACACACACACACACACACACACACACCCACACACACACACACCCACACACACACACACACACACACACACACACACACACACACACACACATCTACACACACTCCAGCAGCAGCAGCAGCATCCAGCTGCATGGGCAGGAGAAAACGTGACAACTAAAAGTGTTTCTGCAGACGCAGTTTCATCTTAATTGAAAGTGTTTTCACCAAACGCCTAAAAGTCGCATGACTCTCTGTGTGCCTCTGTCTCATTTGAGCCAACTGAGCGCAGAGCAGACAGTGATGCTGCAGCTGTCAGCGAACGCGCGACGTGAAGGGAAAAGCGACCTACCTCTCCTGGTCTGTCTGATCTTTGGGCTCAGCATGGTTGTCATCGCTCTCCCCTCGGCATATTCCCGTAAGTTCACGCACGCCCACGCACACACACACACACACCCCACCCCTGCCTTGCCTCTCTCCTCTTCTTCTTCTCCTCTTCTGACCTTCTGCAGTGCGGCCGGCTGCTAGGGGGTTGGGTGAACCGTGGCGAGGGGAGGAGAATGGAAAGAAAACGGGGGCGGTGAGGGAAGGAAGGAGGAGGAACTACAGCTTTTTTTTGCTTTTTTTCTCTGCCCACACCCAGTGGTCCTCCGCCCCTCCCTGTTACATTATTCATAGCTTTACATCCCCGCCTGTGGGAAGTGAGGAAGGGTCCATCACCGACAAAATGTGCACACATGCAAAGGTGTCTCTATTTCTTTTCTTTTTTTTCTCTCTATTTTTCCTCCCTTCCTCTCTATCTACCTCTGACCCCAAACCCATCCTCACCTTTAACCCTGCCTCGGTTTTGTTTTAGCCAGAGAACCTTATTTCAGCGAGAGAGCAAACGCCGGCTTAGACAATATGTCGTAATTAGAGCCTCCCGGCGTTCCTATGGGACGTCTCTGAACAACCGGGAGGGCAGAGGGAAAAAAAAAGGGTCCCCTCCAGCAGCTTCCTGTCACCTTGAGCTGCAGCAGCCGCTAATTAACTGGAGAAACTGAGGAAGGGCTGCGCACAGAAAGAAGAGGAGCGCAGAGAAACCAATAATTTCACCAACATTGATGCGCTAACTTTTAGTTGAACAGTAGTTATTCAATAACAATTTGGAAGAGTCCTCATGAGTTGACCGTTGCATCAGTCAACCACTTGGACATGTTGCGGATAAAGAAGCTGGATGTTCCCTGAAAGCTGCATTCAAACTTACAGTTGGAAAGTTGAGTGGAAGGCAAACTTGCAGTAAGTTTTTTTTTTTTCCCCAAGTAACTTGATAATGACATCCTTGAGAGATCTGTGAACCAAAGCATATTTTGTGAGTTTGGGGGGGATTTCACGAGGCGTGAGCCGCAGCTGGAGTCAAGAGTTTCAAGAGCCGCCAGACAGAGCGGCGTCCGTGACATGGAGTACAACTGTCACATTCTTGGTGCTAAGCTGGAATAAGAAGCGTACTGAAAATGGAACATGGAAAGCAATTTTAGTTGAAATGGTAGAAAAGTGAAGCAGTTTCAAAAAGCAGGCAAATATAAAAGCTGTTGTTGAGGCGCTATGACAGACATCAGAAATGAGGAGCAGGGGTTCTCATTTCTGTGCCAATCAGGGTTCTCAGATTGGGTTTGTGGACCGCGGTATTTACAAATGTTGGAACTAACTGGCTTACAAACCGACCATAACTTCTATGCCTGGAGTGTTTGTTGATTTGATCAGATCTGCCTAAATTCACAATATATTTACACCGCTAAATCATAAATGGCGTTTCCTCTTGGGCCAGAGCCGACTTAAAAGCGTAAAAAAGTCTAGATGCTCAATCAATCAATCAATCAATCAATCAATCAATCAATCAATCAAAGTTTTTACAAGTTTTTTCATACAACGTAGGCTACATGATGGCAGGGCCTTTTCTCAGTGCTAACCAACGAAAAAAAATCTTTAGTCCTGAATTGGTATAATGAACACACACCTTCTCCAGAATGCAATATTTGATTACATCTTACTAAACTTACTTGCGTATAAAGTATATAAATATCTCTCTTACCTGATGGAAAAAAAAAAAGCGGTCGATGCAAATCCGCAAGTACCTCAATGGATGCCAGTCCTCATGATGGACTGCTGCTTCCCATCAAAAGATTTATAATAAAAAGTTTGGTGTGCGTCCCTGTCTGCTTGTGCAGCCGACCGGTCGTCACCCTATGAACATTTTTACCATGTAATCAACTCACAAATGATCTACCGTCAGAGACAAGTACAGGAGTGTTAATATTGGACATGTGATTGGACCAAGAGCGCTGCCTTGCGGCGCTCCATGTTGTACAGTTTGCTGTATGAGTAGCAGCCATTATCATAGACCTACGGAGATAGCTTTTAATGAACGGTAATTCAGATTATGATCAGTGTAATCTCACCAGTCCTCAAACACAGAAGAATAAGTTTGGGAGAGCAATCTGAAAAATGTATCCAAAGTAGGTTTTGCTTTATTTGGACATAAAATTGAACAAAATTTGCATCTGAAATGGCGATTCCTTCAAATGTTTAAAAATCTCTTGTGGCTAAGCAAAAAACTTTTTTGAGAAAGGTTTAGTATTTGTCATCAACCACAAATTAGTGTTTGCTTGAGAATCACCTTTGAAGCTTCCTTCTGTTTGCTCTCAGGGCAATTTGATGCTCAGGATTTGTCCACAGTATTGTGCGTAAAATGTCCCTTTCTTTTCTTGTCGGGAGGCTAATCTGTGAAATTTTTCCACTCTCTGCCGTCTTCTTAAAGAAAACCCCAAAACCTGCCGTTTGGCGCTGCTCCTGTCGCAGCTGCTTGGCCCTCCTCCGGCGTACAAAGGATAATGCCCTTAGTTTCACTGCAATCGAATCAGAGCTGGCCTGGCGTAAGCCACAGCTGCTCTTATTACAGAGTAAAAAGGGAGAAAGACCCAGAGGGGGAGCGAGTGCCCACACATTACGTGCAACCATCTTCACATACAGCAAAGATAACAAGCTGGTAAAACGAAGCAGACACAGTCCAAAGCTAAATGGAGTCAAACTAGCAGACGGGGTCTCACAAGCTGCAACAATAGAAACTAGAAGCTGGAACGAAACGACTCCAAACGAGCAATTCAAATTAAGCTTTTGGTCTAAAGCTGAGGCTGGGTTACAGGCTGGGTGTGGTTCAGGGTCCGTCTCTCTTCAATTTGATCAGGTGCTATCAGACCCTGGACTGGCGGACAATGACAGCAAGCAGAGGGAAGAGGACATTGTCAAAGCCAAATAGCAAAAGCCAGCCCACAACCAGAAATGCTGTTTTTCTTTAGCCATAACCACATGGCTTTTTATAGATGAGCTTGTCTCAAAGTCGGGTCTTTTCTCTGCAGCTCGGAGGAATGGGAAGGGTTGGACGCAGGGTGGAGGTTTTCTGTTTTACTCTTGGGGCTCTTCCATCCGTCTTGTGTACGTCGAGTTTTGTTTTATTTGACGCACCATTGAGAGTTGCTGTATTTGGGCAAGATGAGGTTAGTTGAATAGCAGCACAGGAAAATGATCAACAAAGGTAAAGAAAATGCGAGTGTATTGAAACCAGATGTGTTTCTGGTTAGGCCTTTTTATCAACCTTTTCTAACCTCAACGCATAAACAAAACATTGATGAGAAAAACTACTTTTTTGTGAAATTGGCATTTTTCCATTCAGCAAATGTGTTTTCAAAATGTTAACTGCAAAATTGCACAATTACATGGTCATTAGAAAGGCAGTTAATGAGTGCAGTATCAATGGGTTATCTTCAGTTACTGGTACTCAAGTCAACAATTGCTTGTTTTTGGCCCCATAGTTTGCAACATAGATGTCTTAAAGAATACCCAAGATGTGTATTTGTGGAATGAGGCTAGTTAGCATATCTCTGCCCGTCTCATATGTCTATAATTGTGTTCCTCTGTCTCCTGACATCTCAGGTCACATAATCAAGACGGATGACTCTCAGAATGCCAATAAGAGCCTCGGAATCCACAATGTTTGGAAAACCTTTTAAAATATTGATACTGACCATGATTAATATTTCATAGTGGTGCTGGCGGGCTGTTCCAAAACACACTGCAGGGTGGCTGCTGAAGGTGTGACTGTTGACTTAGCATTACTTATTGATCGTTTGTGACCGAATGCATTAAACTGAGCCGCCAACGATTTCAGACAGGCTGCTGAGATCTTAAATAAACTTGGTGTTTTATCTAGTGGCACATTTTTCAATGTTTTGCAGGTAAATGTCTTTACAGCATGTTGATTTGAGGCATTCTTTAATCCGAAACACATTTTTACTTCATTCTGTGGTCATTTAGAAAATCAAACATCTCCAAGATGAGCTTGTGGATGTCACAAAGTCTCAAAAGTATTTGGATTAGTGAGGCTGCGTCGATCATTTAGTTTTGCAATTTGACATTTAGAAATTAATTTTGCTCAATGGAAACCTAACAGTTAAAAACCTTAACCCATTAGCTGGACAGTGACAGTTTTGTGCACATTTGGAATGGAATCACAGCGAGCGGTGATCACACTTTTACCAACAATTTAGCAGCTGACATTCTTTTAGTCGCAGCTCACAAAATGTGTTGTTAGCAAAGGTGTTTAGCACTTTAGCATTTTGCTAACCTTGAAAACATTTAGCGCAGTTAGCGCCAGATGAGCTTATTTTTTTCAAACAAATTCAAAGGGGACAATTCACTTGGTGGTTTTGCAAACGTTAACATGAAGACATTTCAGCGTGTCTGTTAACCTTTTGGTTCAACACTTGAGGATTTTTGAAGTAGCTGGATGTTTATATTCATGCTCTTATTTTGAAGTGGGTGAAGACTGTTTACGCAGCACTTCCTTTCCTCTCCTCAGATACACATGGCGGCAACGCATTTTGTCTCCTGGTGGATATTGAGATGTTTGAATTTAGTACGTTAGCATTAGCGTCTGGCTAAATGCCATGTTGGTTTAGCATTTTAGCTTTAGTATGATGTTTGCGGTAGTACATTCAACCTTTTAGCTATCTGTGTGCAATAACTTCAGTTTGGATATAACTTAACATGATTTTGCATTTCATGCTGATCAGCTTGATCACATCCTTAATTAGAATAAAGGAAGTGCAGATAGGAGAGAAGTGGGATTGTTTGAGGACTTTCAGTTCAGGTATTTCCCCAGCGGTCGTCTGCCTGTCTGGTTCTCTGACCCTGGTTCTGCCCTCCATTACCTTCGCCCTGTTCTCTGTCACTGACAATTAACAAAAGGGCCATGGCTTCATCCACCACTGACTCTTCCAGGAGCAGACAGGATAGCAGACGTCCGCCGGCGGTCACTCCTCTGTGTCATTTCAAATGGATGTTGAGTCGTCGCAGCATTCTCTTTTTCGTGACATTTTTCTTTACCTTCAGATTTGTGAAAATGTATTTTCCACCGACAGGCTGTTTTTTCATTTTTTATTTTTATTTTTTGTTATTATAGAAAATAAGCTGAGTAAATTACAAACGTTTTCAAGTGACAGATTCATTTCAGGAAAAACTCAGTCTAAAGTGACCTAGCTCTATGTGGAAATGAACATTTTTTATGACTTAATTTAACAGATTACATTATTCTATGTAGAATAAAGAAAATACCTTAACAGAACCCATCTGACATGATGAAGTCCGCTAAAAAAATTTTTCAAAGTGCAGTTAGAGAAATGTAAGAACAAAAGAGAAACAAAATTGTGGACATTTATCAGTTGATGGTTACTAAGC